>NW_025113096.1:1894-1201894 GCF_010416935.1 Polistes fuscatus
CTTACACTTCGCGAGAGAGTGTGGGGCAGCCTTTTAATTCGGTTTATTTGTATATCAAGATTTATGCATTTTTATTCATATCATATAATTTCTTATTATAAATCTCTGTGCTAAAAAAAATTTCAATTGATTTTTATATCTCTCTTGGTTCCTCTCTTTGGTTCTTTTCTTAAACACTTTTATTTCTATATATATTATTTAAAAATACTTTCTTTAATTTCTTATGCAAAAGTTGATATTTTTGTTCATAATTTTAGAAATCAAAATGCACAACCCTTGACATAATTTATATGCAACTCGCATGTGCTGGCTGTACTTTCGTGTTTTTCCTTCGCTTAGCAAGACTATACGTTTCTAATCAGAATCATTCAAATAGCTTTCATTTTAATTGCACTATTTAATTATTATATAGATAATACAAAATGAAATTTTCTAATTATTATAGATAAATTTCTGTGTTTAAAAAAATCTAATACGAAGATTGAAATATTAAAATATTATTTATTAAATACTTTCATCAGTGCACTCATTCATTCATTTTGATCATTCTGAATGAGAAAGTATATTCTTACCATATTTTCATCTGCATTTAGCAGGTACGTTCGACTGCATTAGCAGTTTTGTTCATCTGCGTTTAGCAGATATGTTGTACTTACTGCGATTTTCGTATGCACTTTTAAGTGCAGGCAGCTTTTAAATTGTTTCATTATGTACCAAAACTATACTTTATTCCAAAAAAATTATTATTCTACTTTTATATAATAAATAAAAAAGATATATATTAAAAAAATTGTTTTCATATTACTCCTTATTTCTCCTCCATTATCTCTTGTAAAATCTTTCTTTAAATATTGTGTATAGTAAAAATATTTTCTCCCACCTCTCTTATGAACTATTAACTTTTTCACTTGATATTTATTTAAAATAATTTTGGAATGAACATCTATATTCCGGACATATTAATATGCACTTATGAGTGCTGGCAGCCAGCAATTTATATTCATCTGCATTTAGCAGGTATGTTCGATTGCATTTAGCAATTATATTTATCTGCATTTAGCAGGTGTGTTTGTACTTACTGCGATTTTTGGTATGTTCGATTGCATTTAGCAATTATTTATCTGCATTTAGCAGGTGTGTTTGTATTTATGCGATTTTCGTATGCACTTTTAAAGTGCAGGCAAGCCTTTTAAATTGTTTCATTTATGTACCAAAACTATACATTTTTATTCCAAAAAAATAATTACTCTACTTTTATATAATAAATAAAAAAATATATTAAAATTGTGTTTTCATACTACTCGTTATTTTCCTCCATACATCTCTTGTAAAATCTTTCTTCAAATATTTGTGCATAGTAAAAATAGTTTCTCCCACTCTCTCTTATGTACTTATTAACTCTTCATTTGATATTTATTTATAATAATTTGGAATGAAAATGTATATTCCGGACATATTAATATCCACTTATGAGTGCTGACTGCCATTTGTTTTATTTCATTTATTTAGCAAGACATATACGTTTCTAATCGGAATGATCAAATACCTTCTCATTAATTTGCACTATTTAAATATAATCATGTGTGAAATGAAATTTACTAATTATTGTTAGATAAATTTCTGTGTTTAAAAAAAAATAATCAGATTGAAATATTAAAATATTATTTATTAGATACTTTTATCAGTGCATTCATTCATTCATTTTTGATCATTCTGAATGAGAAATGTATATTCTTACTGTATGTTCATCTGCATTTAGCAGGAATTTCCATCTGCTTAAGCAGGTATGTTTGTACTTACTGCGATTTTCATATGCACTTTTCAGTGCAGGTATGTACTTACTGCGATTTCATATGCACTTTTTAGTGCAGGCATGTACTTACTGCGATTTTCATATGCACTCTTCAGTGCATTCGATAAGAATGATTCAAATTTTCTTTTTATTAATTTGTTACTATTAAAAAAAAAAAAAATCAACGATATATATTCCATAAAAAGAAATGTATAAATAGGATAAAAGACTATGTAAAGCAAAGTGAAAATAAGAGTCTGGTAACCATTGGGATGCAATAAAAAATACATTACATTATATATATTCAATAAATTATATATTTTGGAAAGAAATTGAAATATATTAAATTGAGAAATGAATTGAAATATTGAAATATTTAAAATATTTAATTATTATATACTTTGATTAATGTGTTTATTAATTCAATTTGAATCATTCTGAATGGTGAAACCTTTATTTTGTGTCCTTATCTGCATTCATGAATGCAGGAATGTCCTCTTCTTCCATCGTTGTATCCAAATGCACTATTTGTGCATGCTGCAGCAATCCATGGACGTCCACACAATTTAAACGAACGTGACTCTAATTTCATAAAAAATATCTAAGACAAGACTCTAATTTATATACTTCAAAAATGCAATGACTCGACTATTAATTTATTTTAATAAGAAAAATGCAATGGGACTCTAGTTTTAATCTAATGTAATAAAAAAATTGCAATGACTCGACTTTTAATCTAATTTAATAAGAAAATTGCAATGACTCGACTTTTAATTTAATAAGAAAACTGCAATGACTCGACTTTTAATTAAATAGAAAAAAAATGCAATGACTCTATTAATTAAATAAAAATAGCAAAATCTAGATTCTAGTATTTAAAAGACTTTTAATTTTTCACGAACGCGAGTGTGGGACATCGTTGGGAGATGGAATGGTCCATCATCTCCATTCAGGAACAACTTATAACTAATACTACTACGAGCATAAGTGACAACGTGATAAAGGGGTAGACAAAGGGATTTTGATATGACCACGAACTATTGATCAAAGGTTATCAAAGATATCCTTTGAAAAATAACTCGTAGTCGAATAGTTGCCCACTTGATACCACAATTTGTGGGGGCCTCTTCGGCATTTAGCCTCTTCTTGCTTCGTGCCCTGACCACTGCAATGGAGCATTCCCTACGTGCGACGCAAGAAAAGAATTACGTGTCAAAAAACGCCCTACCGTTTGAAACGATACATCATAAAAATTGGCACATTTCAGTGGATTATATTAAAAGAATGAAATCGTCCCTGAGCTAAACCGACCTAATCCCGACCTGTTCTCACCATACGCGACAAGACTCAACCCTCGTGTTTAATAAAACGCATTTTATTATACGAGACGCATTTGTGATCTAAGCTGAAAGAAAATTGGGAAGGAATCAACACAGTTATTAGTAATTTTATTTCCGCAGGTTTTTACGCTGGTATTTTTTTTATTTTCGTTTTTGTTTTGTTTTTATTTTCACTTAAACCTAACGAGAGGTAAGAGCTTGCAACGTACAGTATCGATTTATCCTAAATAATATAACCACTGAAATATGACAAAGTTCATAAATGCATCATCCCAAACGCCACTGACGAATCCCAACACGCAAACTCAACTGCGTTCCTACCTGAGTGCGTCTCGATTTTTTCTAACACAAGTTTTATTTACTTACTTATTTGTAAAATAAAATTAAAAAAAAATAAATGTGTAATAGATTGAAAAAATATTGAATTAATTCCGTAAAGTAATTATACTAGCTTGTGGACGATCAATAAACTCGAAAGAATTCAATGATCGTACGCAACTACACAAGCACATTTAATCGAATGCTCCAGCAGATATATTTTCTGAATGATGAACCTATTAAAAACTAGGATTAACACGTTGCACATTAAAGGTGACAATGTTTCGATAAAAAGAAAAAATTACAACAATTGTAATAATCTCAATTTATTCGAATAAGTGTATGTTATTTCTAACATTAAGAATTATATTACTAAAGATCGCGAGGTGCAAGTGTTAATATACTTAAAAAACTAAGTATCAAAACTAATTCAAAATCCTTTGCCAAGTTCAAAAGATATGAGGGTGATTTATCTAATGTTCTCATTGGTTGCAAAGTATTTTTGAACTGCTTGATACAATTATCTTAACTTAAAATGCATAGTATCAGCAAAAAAATGGAGACATAAGGAATAATGGAAAGTGTAAAAATTTGCTGACACTTAGCCAAAAACCCCGGAGGCATGATTGCGTCAGGGTTGCGTCCGAATAGAAGCAAACCTATTGCCGTACCCGGTTCTTACCTACTTAAAATTAATGTTTTCACATACACACAGAAAAGTATGCTACCTGCCTATCCCTCCACCTATATTTAAAAGTGCAAACAGACACACCAACACAATCATTCCACGCTGGATCTGTATTCGCATACCACCAGGGTGCAAAAAACCTAAACTAGAGAGCATGCCCCGGGGCACCTCCGACACCCTAGTTCAACCACGTTTTCTAAACTTATATTCTAAAAGGTTACGTACCCCATGCTGTAATCGTCTGCCAAGGCTAGTGATTATTGCAATAATAACTAATGCAAAAATACTGGTACATACTAGTATATATCTGCATACTAATATGATACAAGTATTGTTAAATTTCCACAAATAAATGTGAAAACTCTACTACTCGAAACGATTCGGAAAAAAAAAGGAGAAAAATTTAATACAAGTATAAAAATACAAGTACATATCACGCGTGACTGTACAAGTATTTATTTAAATATTGAATGATGCATTAATAAAAAACTTTCGCGAAACGATGTACGATACACACTACCTGATACGCACACACTGGTGTAAGTACATCGTGCAATCACTAACGCAATGACAGCCGCCAAAGGAGGAAAACTTAAAAACTAAAACCCATGCAAACTTTTTCTCACCCATACGTGTAACACCTGGGCAACACGCATCGATGAGAACGAAGAGAGCATAGGGGGGAGAAAAGGGGAATTAGTATATTAGGCTGAAAATCCTGATCTAATAAAACATAATTAACATACATGAAAAAACATTTTTATAAAAATTCATCTAAACGGATTAAGGACTCTACAAGTCATTTGGTGAATAATGACTTAAGCAAGTGAATGAAAAAAAAAAAAATACCCCATAAGAAACGTTTTATATTATTATATAATACTGTTTCGAGGTAGTGCAGTGTAGAGTGATTCTAACGGTGACAAAAGATGGATATTTCTTAAAAACCTCGGACGACTCTTTCACTAAATGGCTGTTCTAATTAAAGAACTGGGTTTTAAACCACCACTTAATTGCCAGAATCTATCCGGTCGCGAATTTTGTTTGTCTTCTTGCTCATTTATTGATAACAATATCCAAGTATCGATATATTGAAGTAAATTACGATTTGAAAAACTAATCACGATTTGAAAATCTAATCATTATTAAGAAACTAATTACAATTGAAAAACTAATTACGAAGCAATGCATATAAAACAATTTTTACATGCTTTTTATTGGCACGAAATCGAGTAAATTAATGCTCGATTTCACCATTACTAACACGATTAAATACGTAAAGAGAAAAAAATAAGTACAATAATTAATTGCAGTGTTAATTAAGTGAATTGAAACCGATGAAACAAGAAGACCCTGGCCTAATCTAAATAAATCACATATATAAAAATCACATATATATTGGGAATCACTCGTGAGCAAAACCAAAGGTTCTACTCACGGTCGCTTATGCTCGCTTTGGACAAGATACATCTACGAATACAACCAGGAACCCGTGCCGATATTGGAACTTTCATCCTCGGCATGATTGGGTCACTGGAGGAACTTTAAATTTGTTCGCTCACTCGTTACCAATTGTTACCATAAAAATAAAATAAAAAATGAAACTGAACAATTGGCAGTAGAAGTTCTGCGATGGCTCAAAAACACTCGTCCCCCTCGCTGTTGGTTGAACGATGTCGTGAAGTTGATTTAAATTGGATGAATTGTTGAATCGATGAATTGTTGAATTGTTGAATCGATGAATTGTTGAATCGATGTATTGTAGAATCGATGAATTGTTGAATCGATGAATTGTTGAATCGATGTATTGTAGAATCGATGAATTGTTGAATCGGTGTATTGTAGAATCGATATATCGTTGAATCGTTGAATGTTGAATCGTTGCATGTTGAATGTTGAATCGTTGAATGTTGAGTGTTGAATGTCGAATCGTTGAATCGATGAATTGTTGAATCGATGTATTGTAGAATCGATGTATTGTTTAATCGTTAAACCGTTGAATCGATTATTATAATCTATATTTAAAAATAGAAAATAAAATTAATTATGTTTCATATCATTCAAAAGATTTTTCATGAATAAAAATAATCACGATTTAAAAAATGAATATGTGAGAAGTAATAATTGAGATTAGAAAATAATAATAACCGTTGATTTATCTAGACGAAGCCAGATGCATCGATAAAGATGTTCCAGAAGAAATAAAGATGTGAAGTTGATTTAAATTGGATGAATTGTTAAATTGTTGAATCGATGAATTGTTGAATCGATGTATTGTAGAATCGATGTATTGTTTAATTGTTGAATCGTTGAATCGATGATTATAATCTATATTTAAAAATAAAAAATGAAATTAATTATGTTTCATATCATTCAAAAGATTTTTCATGAATGAGAAACATGAATAAAAACAATCACGATTTAAAAAATGAATATGTGAGAAGTAATAATTGAGATTAGAAAATAATACTAACCGTTGATTTATTCAGACGAAGCCCCAGGTTCGTTGATAAAGATGATCCAGAAGAAATAAAGATGTTAATTCACACTTTCGACCATGACAATATTTTAATCGAAACGCAAATCCTCTTCTACCGAATTGGCCGAAAGTGTGTTAATGATTCTAATCGCGTACCGAGCAAATTGTTTTCTCAACAAGATTATTTGCATTGATTTTAAATATAACGATTTAATTACTGTTTTGTATGCAATCTATACGATCGCATACAAAAAATGCAACATTTTTCAAAACGAACACTGATTCTATGATTGCATTGCCCGCAATCGCAAGTAAAGCTCTGAAAATCAAAGTTTAATTAAAGCAAGTCGTAGCGTACTTCTGTTTATTTATGTTAATAATAAAAATATATTATAATAGTTTTATTATTCAATTATTTAAACTACGTATTTCAAAAATTCTGGAATCGTGCTACTATTTTTTGTATGCTTTAATTATTAATAAAAAAAATTATTCAAATATTGTAACCACAAACTTGTAAACTATATAAAAAAAAAAGATAAAATACAAACGAACAAATATCGCGAATAAAGAATAAATTTCATCGCGATAGGGTTATTTTTACAGAAGTATGCCAATTGCCTTAATACTTATAGGAAAGAATAGATATAGCATTAATGTAAAACTAAACAAAGTACAATATTTATAAATTATCATTTGAACAATAAAATAGAATCGACTGTGTCTTGAATTATTTATGTGAATTAAATACCGAAAGAACTAAAATGAATTTAAATTAAAAACATTTAAACAACAATTGCAACGCGTAATTAAATAATTAATTCGATAAATCATTTCATTTACTTTACAATTAATTAACGATACGTGAAGTTAAAATTTTCTAATGCATCGAACGATCCATTTGGAAATTGATGCATTTCTAAAATTAAAGAAAAGAAAGAAAGAAAGAAATACACTTGCACGTATGTATGCAGTTGTAATACCACCATTGATTAGTATAATTTCCATGGAACGATGGTGAACGTCTTCCTTGAAACCATAAAAAGAATAAGAGATTATGATAGAAATTTTTGTGAAACTATCGATACATATAATCGATAATATAATATAATTCTAATTACAGATCTTCTTACCTAATTTCAATGCATTCACGTCATCGATAATGATTGCATGTACCTGTAATGAAATTTGATTAGATTACAAAATTTGATAATGAAATATTTTTTAATTACGGAGTAATTAAGTTCTTACGTGGAGCGAAACTAGTTGAGACTTGTCTCGACGGCGTCCGACAGCTGAATGAGGTATGACGTAGCTCGAGTCACCCCACCCCTCCTATTTACCTTATATGGCAGTCGCGAAATGTTTTTCTATGCGTACTCGATGATAGACGATGTGTATATATAGACAATGCTCGTTACCTCGTTTGACTTTGACCTTCACCTTCGCATGTTTTTCTTTATCTCTGCGTACGTTCAAACGTATTTGATCATTAGTACACATAAACGTATATAAAAAGTAAATACGTTATGAATGATACGTTAAATATGTTATATATAAATAAACTACGAATAAAATACATTAATATGAGAATGTATTGAATATACTGTGAATGTATTAATATATAAAAATGTATATGTTGATACATTGTATCATAATAATGTAATACATATTCAATAAATGTGTAGAGAAAAATATGTAGACGGTACGCGGTAGAGGGTAGAGGGTAGGCGGTACGCGGTAGAGGGTAGACGCGGTAGAGAGTACGCGGTAGAGGGTACACGGTAGACGGTACGCGGTACGCGGTACGCGGTAGTGGGAACGCGGTAGAGGGCAGAGGGTACACGGTACGCGTACGAAAAATGCTGATGGTAAATTACCATCAGAGTTACCGACCGAGAAGAGTTAATGGTAAGTTACCATCAGAGTTATCGACCGAGAAGTGTTGATGATAAATTACCATCAGAGTTACCGACAGTAGGAAAACCTTCATGGTAAATTACCATCAGTGTTACCGACAGTAGGAAGACCGACAGTAGAAAAACTAATTACTTTATAATGTTTTTTAATAACTTTTATGTATTTACAGATACCAGGGAGTTGTACAAAATTATAGAAATTAAAGTTGCGATGTATAAAAGAGATTGCATTCGATTCATTCATTGCATTGCACAGGAACATTAAAAAAAATGTACATTTGTTTAGACATTTACATAAAAATGAAAAAATGCTATAATCAGAGCGTTTTATCTTAATTTTTCTTTATTTCAAATAAAATTCTCGTTACACACATGCGCAACGTTAGGAAAGTCATATAAATAAAATTTAAAAAAACAAATTATTTAGAGCACAATGGCTCAATCTAACGACGAATTTCGAGGAGGAGGGATCACAGAACATATACTCCTTGTTTTTAAGCAACAATAGACACTTGCATCTATTATATTAACAATTATTTTAATGCACTAATGCACTCTCTTTATGTTACAGCTAAATTTTACCCTCGAAGTCATCACTGCGCAGAAGCATTAAAATAATTACATAAAAATTAAAAGAATACTAAGATGAGAACGTTATAATATTAAATTTTATTGATTAATTTTATTGATTTTCTTTTATACACATGCGCAACGTTTGCAAAGTCATATAAACAACAATTAATAAAAGTAATTTCATAGAGGACAACGTCTCATTTCAACGGTGCATTTCGAAGGGGACGGTATATAGATTATATATTCCGATCTTTTAGACAACAATAGACGCTTGCATCGATTAATTAACAATTATTTTAATGCATTAATGCACTCTCTCTATGTTACAGCTGAATTTTACTCTCGAAGTCATCACTGCGCAGAAGCATTAAAATTATTACATAAAATAGATAAAAATACGAAAATCATAACGTTATAATCTTAAATTTATCGATTAGATGGATTATTCACTTTATACACATGCGCAACGTTCGCAAAGTCATATAAACAACTTTCAATAAAAGTACTTTCATAGAGGACAATGTCTCATTTCAACGGTGGATTTCGAAGGGGAAG
Source organism: Polistes fuscatus (assembly GCF_010416935.1). Lineage (NCBI taxonomy): Eukaryota > Metazoa > Arthropoda > Insecta > Hymenoptera > Vespidae > Polistes > Polistes fuscatus. The sequence continues at coordinate 11,559 of NW_025113096.1, forward strand.
GTACATAAAACATATACTCCGATCTTTTTAACAACAATAGACGCTTGCATCGATTAATTAACAATTATTATAATGCACTAATGCACTCTATTTATGATACTGCAGAATTTTACCCTCGAAGTCCTCATTGCGCAGGAGCATTACAATAATTACATAAAATAGATAAAAATACAAAAATCATAACGTTTTAATCTTAAATATTATATATTAGATGTTTGACACCCTTTATACACATGCGCAATGTTAGGAAAGTCATATAAACAACTTTCAATAAAAGTACTTTCATAGAGGACAACGTCTCATTTCAACGGTGCATTTCGAAGGGGACGGTATATAGATTATATTCCGATCTTTTAAGCAACAATAGACGCTTGCATCGATTAATTAACAATTATTATAATGCACTAATGCACTCTCTTTATGTTACAGCAGAATTTTACCCTCGAAGTCCTCACTGCGCAGGAGCATTAAAATAATTACTTGAAATAGATAAAAATACGAAAATCATAACGTTTTAATCTTAAATTTTATTAAATAGGTTTATTATTCTTTTTATACACATGCTCAACGTTCGGAAGTTTTTGTAAACAACTTTCACCAAAAAAACTTTAACAGAGGATAATTACTCAGATCAACGGTGGATTTCGAGGAGGAGGGATCGCAGAACATATACTCCGAGCTTTTAGACAACAGTAGACGCTTGCATCGATTAATTAAAAATTATTATAATGCACTAATGCACTCTTTTTATGTTATAGGAGAATTTTACCCTCGAAGTCGTCACTGCGCAGGAGCATTAAAATAATTACACAAAAATGATAAAAATACGAAAATCATAACGTTTTAATCTTAAATTTTATTAAATAGGCTTATTATTCTTTTATACACGAGCTCAACGTTCGGAAGGTCCTGTAAACAACTTTCACCAAAAGAACTTTAACAGAGGATAATGACTCAGATCAACGGTGGATTTCGAGGAGGAGGGATCACAGAGCATATACTCCGATCTTTTAAGCAACAATAGATGCTTGCATCGATTAATTAACAATTATTATAATGCACTAATGCACTCTCTTTATGTTACAGCAGAATTTTACCCTCGAAGTCCTCACTGCGCAGGAGCATTAAAATAATTACTTGAAATAGATAAAAATACGAAAATCATAACGTTTTAATCTTAAATTTTATTAAATAGGTTTATTATTCTTTTTATACACATGCTCAACGTTCGAAAGTTTTTGTAAACAACTTTCATCAAAAAACTTTAACAGAGGATAATTACTCAGATCAACGGTGGATTTCGAGGAGGAGGGAGCTCCGAACATATACTCCGAACTTTTTAACAACAATAGACACTTCTATCGATTAATTAACAATTATTTTAATATTTTAATGCACCCTCTTTATGTTTCAGATATTTTTAATAGATATCTACTGGTTTAAACATTACATATATATTAACGTACTTTCAATAGAAATAATTTTAATATATTTTTATTTTATGTTTCTTTAGATAACTTTTTTAAATTTAACTTCGTTACTGAGCCAATACATAAACATAAAATTTACCGATTACTTATATTGTTTTTTAATCAATTTTTGGGTCTTCGGAAGCGGTTACCTCCTCGTGGTTAGACCCGGGCAATGGTATTTTACTTTCAGTGTAATGTTTAACATATTTTATATGCTATACATTCCATTGCAAGTGAAATCCAGCTAAAGACCGCTTACCATAATCATTATAATGATAATTAGTTTCTTTCATTTTCCCAATTAATATCATATTACAATTCATTTCATTGTTTTACCTTCAATACTCCCTTCATATTATATCCCACATTAAAATACTCGATTTATTTTCTAGGAACACTAATCTTGTGCATTCTTTCAGACGTTTTTGACGTGCAGTGCGGTCGGTAAAGCACGTCTCGGTCGCGTTCGCGTTCGCGTTCGCGATAAAAAACTTCTTTATAGTTTTTTATTTTCGTTACCATCCACCCACCGTCGTCCTAAGGGTAGGAGACCCATCGGGCATTCATCACTGAAGATTAAAAGTAAGTATAATTTTTCTATGAAACATTTTCTATGATAAATTTTCAATAGTTTTCGATTACGACGAAGATATTAATCGTTCTTTTTCATTTTCTGTTTCAGAACATCATTGCAATCGAGCGCGTAGGCAATGAGGTACTCGAGTGTTTGCATCGTTAAACAAAAATCGGAAATTTTTCGGGTGAAGAAACTCCGAAAGTTTCTTTTATTCGGTTTATACGTGTGCCATCGTCATCCTAAGGGTAGGAGACCCATCGGGCATTCATCACTGAAGATAAAAGGTAAATTAATTTTTCTATTAAATATATTTCATTAATAATTACTTATAATTTTTAAACTATAACAATGATTCTAATCGTTTTGTTCTTTTCTCTCTTTTCAGAAGGCTAAGTGTTAGTGTTAGTGTTTGAACTGCGTGCAATGCAGTTGTAAAATTAGAATCAGTGTCGTGGTCGCGATAAGAAACACGTAAGTTTCTGATTTTCGTTGGAACCGTCTACGCATCGTCATCTTAAGGGTAGGAGATCCATCGGGCATTCATCAATCAAGATAGAAGGTAAATTATTTTTCTATTAAATATTTCTTTAATAATTACTTATAATTTTTAAACTATAACAATGATTCTAATCGTTTTCTTCTTTTCTCTCATTTCAGAAAGGTAAGCAGTGTTACAGTGTTTGATTTTAACTGCACGCAATGCAGTTGTAAAAATTAGAGTCAGTGTTTGTGCGAATAATTAAAAAATACAATTTTTATCGCGAAGTAGATTCATGTTTGTTCGAATAATTAAAATACAATTTTTATCGCGAAGTAGATTCAGTGTTTGTTCGAATAATTAAAATACAATTTTTATCGCGAAGTAGAGTCATGTTTGTTCGAATAATTAAAATACAATTTTTATCGCGAAGTAGAGTCATGTTCGTACGATAATTAAAATAAATTTTGATCGCGAAGTAAAGTCATGTTTGTTCGAATAATTAAAATAAAATTTTGATCGCGGAGTAGAGTCAGTGCATTCGGTCATCGTCACCCTAAGGGTAGGAGACCCATCGTGCATTCATCAATGAAGATTAGAAGTAAGTATATTTTTCTATGAAACATTTTCTATGATAAATTTTTAATAATTTTTGATTACGACGATGATATTAATCGTTCTTTTTCATTTTCTGTTTCAGAACGTCATTGCAATTCGTGCGCGAAGCAATGTAACGGGAGTGTTTGATCGTTTTAATATAATTAAAATCACGGATTAGAAGCACGATCGTTCGTTAATAATAAATTCGGTCGCGTTTCGCGTTCGTGTTCGCGTTCGCGTTCGCGTTATTTTTGAGATTTATATATTCAATTAACTGCGAGCAATGCAGTTAATTGCATTAGAGTTTGTTCGTATATAAAGTTATATTTTTATTTGAAAACAGTCGTACAGACTGTTCGCGAAGTAGAGTCAGTGAAGTGCATCAGTGAAGTGACCGCGTATCGGGAGTGAAATTTTTGTGTTTGCATTGACTGCGTGCAATGCAGTCTTTGAATTAGATTGTAGAATCAGTGTTTGTACGAATAATTAAAGTAACATTTTAATCGCGAAGTAGAGTCAGTGACCGGGCGTAAATTAAATTCAAATCGTACGCGTATGTAGATTCAGTGTTGTTCGCCGTATAAAAAAATTTCGGTTTCGCGATAAGAAACTCTTTTATAGTTTCTTATATTCGTTTACCGCGATATTAGAGTCACGGGAGTGCGTGGAAAAGTGCATCGAGGAATTCTCCGATGGATCTGGTGGACGAGGGATGCAGCTGGACCATTTGCTACGAAGTAGGAGTGTTTTGGAGCCACCGCAGAACTTCTAATGCTAATTGTTCATATTGCATACATGCGTCATTTTATTTTAAAATGCCACATATATGTAATATAACAGTTAGCAGGTCGTGAGTAAAATTTAAAGTCCCTCCGGTGCTCAATCATGCCGAGGATGAAAGGTCCCATCGGCACGAGTTACTGGTTGTAATTATTCCAAAAAATTATTGACGAGCACATGAGTGATTTCAAAAAAGGATTAGTCCTTTTTTGAAATTGCTCATGAAACTGTATATTTTATTGTATTTATATTATTAGTTCAGGATAGGTCTTCTTGTCTCATCGGTTAAATTCATTTAATTAACAGTGCAATTAATTAATGCACTTTCCTTTTTTATTACGTGTTTCGTTCGCGTTTAGTAGTGGTGAAATCGAGTATTAATTTACTCGATTTCGTCCAATAAAGCATGTAATAAATGTCTTACATGCATTGCTTCGTACTTAGTTTATTTAATCGCGATTTTATTTATCGATATAATCAAAAAATGAGCAAGAAGACAAACCCATTCGCGACGGATAGATTCTGGCAATTAAGTGGTGGCACAAAGCCCAGTTCTTTCATTAGAACAGCCATTTAATGAAAGAATCGTCCGAGATTTTTTTAGTTTTTTTAAATTCTTAAAATCTTTTTGAAAGTCATTATAAGTGACTTGTAGAGTCATAGCCCGCTTAGATTTATTAAAGAATATTTTAATATGTTAATCAAATTTTAGATTAGGATTTTCAGCAACTAATATACTAATCCCCGTTTCTCCCCCCTATACTTTCTGCGTTCTCATTTATGCGTGTGCCCAGGTGTTACACGTATGGGTGAGAAACGGTTAGTATAGGTTTTTAGTTTTAAGTTTTTCCCCCCATTTGGCGTCTGTCATTGTGCTAGTGATTGCACGGTGTACATTGCACATGTGTGTGCGGTTAGGAATGTGCATTGTACATCGTTTCGCGATACGTAATACCGCGCTTATTATTTTTTAAAGTTATTGAATAAAAATAACTTGTAGAGTCACGCGTACTATACGAATATTTTTTTTTTAACAATCGTTTTGCATAGTAGAGTTACCGCATTTATTTGTGGAAACTATGATATACTCGTATATAACTAGTATGCAATATATACTAGTTTATACTTGTATTTTTGAATTAGTTATTTATGCAATAATCACTAGCCTTGACAGACGATTACAGCAATTGGTACGTACTCCCATAAATTTAGAAAACGCGTTTGAACTAGGGTGTCGGAGGTGCCCCGGGGCATGCTCTCTAGTTTAGGCTTTTGCACCCTGGTGGTATGTGTGAGAACCGTGGAGTGTGTGGGTGGGTATGCATGTGTATTTTTTGAGAGAATGTAAACTTTAATTATAAGTAGGTAGGACCCCGGAATGGCACGTGGCATACTTGCACTTTTCAGTGCGAGTCCCCACCTCCGGGTTTTATACGGAATTGTCACAAAATTATATCTTTTTATTCTATCTTGCTTGACTTGTAAATCTTTTTTGTGACAATTCTGTAATATGCATTATGTATCATGATTCAAAGGGATTTGCAACCATTTATGAAATTCATTTCTATTTCGATTGTATCTCGAACGAGATAGAGTCGAAATCAAATCCGCAAAACCTTTGATGAATTGATACTTAGTTTTAAGTATTATAACTAGCACTTCGCACTATCGCGATTTAGTCTTTGAAATGTTTCATATAATTTAATATAAAGAATAAATTAAATAAAAATATTGCAAAGAAATGCATTGCATTTTTAGTATTATTTTTATTTCATTCGATTATATTACTCGATAGTAAAAGTGCGAAGTGTTATTAGGTCATCGATTAGCATAATTAACTGCTCGGACATTCGATTAAATGTGCTCGTGTAATATGTGCACAGTCGATGAACTTTTAAGTTCGTTGATTGTCCACGAGCTAGGATAGCTAACGGGAAACGCGAATGCATTTTGTAATAATTAATAAATAGAGTCACCCCCTAACGAACATCGGAATTATTTGCATAAGATGTATGATGAAAGAAAATAAATGGAATTATTTCATATATATTGTAATGTGAAATGTATTTCATTTATATTAGTGTAATAAGCAGTTGAGAAATTGGGTGAAAATGTCTTGAAGTCGTTTCTAAATTGTACGACCATAATTTGGCATATTATAACGGTTTGGTATTAGAATAGAATCGATACTTTACATGGTTAATAATATTCCTTTCGGCGATGAGATATCTCTCGACCAAAAGGTAATAATTATTTTCTATGTAAAAAGCTCAGGATGTTTTACTAATCACATTTTTCTTTTTCAGGGTTGTGTTAGGGTCGGTTAGGTTTTTTTTTTATATAGAATCAGGGACGATTCTAATTCTATATCATTAATCGTTGTAATATGCCAAATTATGCGAATACTTTTTGGAACGATTGACGTTTTTGGTCAAAGATTCTTTTCGTGCTCGCACGTAGGGAATGTCCGACAGTAGGCTTGAAGAAAGAAGAGGCTAAAGCCGAAGAGGCCCCCACTTAATTGTGGCTCAAGAGGGCAACTACAGACTTAATGAGTTATTTTCAAATTCAACAGCATGGTTGAATTTTTGAAAATAGCTCGTTGGTCATTTGATATTTTTATTGTTTTATTTTTTGTTTTGCTCGTCAATAATTTATAATGGTTATTAAGAATGGTAATAATTAAATAGTTTCTTTTTGTTACAGGTGACCATCGTTGGATTTGCCATGCCACCCACCAAATACCAAACATAATTTTTCCTTAAAATAAATCGAGTATTAAGAAAATTTGATTTTATAAATGATATTTCATTTAAAAGATAGAAAATACTTTAAAATCATGATAGAGTACAATACCATTCCCGAATTCCCGCCCCCATATCATATTATTTTTTATTTTTCTATTACACACAATTTCCCCACTTTTCATTCTTCATTTCATTCGTAGAAACTAATTATCTTATAATGTTTTTTAATGTCTCTTTTATTGTTTTAGGTATTAAGATTTATTCAATTATTATATTATATATTTAATTAATTTTCGTTTTATTTTGTTTCAGGATATGATTAATTCCAATGCATTTGTAAGTATTGGATTTTGATCTAGAAAAGGAATATGCTTTCGATGCATTCATTGGTTCTTCGCAAATCTATACTAATTTTTCTGTTTTCTGTTTCAGGTTCGTTTTCAGTATTTTTTTCAATGGGTAGCGGGTAGATTCTTTCTTTGCGAAGAAAGGTCTACTTCAGGGATGCGACCCTGCCCACGCGAGCCTTGATTCTATCTTACTCCCAAGGATAGAATCATGTCCTTACCTAAAATCCCACCCACCCCAAACGATCCTATTTTTAATATTTTGTTAGTAGGATGAATTATGTGAAAGGGGGACCAGAAGTCGACAGAATTATGGTAAACGATAGTATTTTAATATGTTTATTACTTTAATATTGCATCGCTATCTCTCGTGAGAAAAATCATTGCTATGCACTTTCGTGTTTTCATAGATACCATGGATCAGTGCAAATTATACTGTAATTAATACTATATTTTAGACGGATTGGAAATTATTAAAACTAAAATATTCGTAACTTATATAATCCCTGTATATGCATATATTGAAAATCAAATGTATAATTAAATGTATAGTTTTAATCGATTTATTCTTCTTACCTTAGCATCGCAGGCGTGTAATAATTATTTTTAATGTATTTTTAATGTATTTTTAATGTATTTTATTTGTTCATAGGTTCGATATTTTCTCGATTCTTTTCATGTTTCACTCCTCGTTTATCATATTTAGTATTCCAACTTTTCTCTTGATTCTCGATAGTAATTGTAAGGATTTTCCGAATAAAACTCTTAGGATGGGGCCTAAGAGTGGGGCTCATTAAAAAACGTTCTAGGGACTTTCATTTTCTATTGTTTCAATTTAATTCGGATGGGGACATCTTCAGGATGCACATCCCTCGTGGGTCTTCGGAAGCGGTTACCTCCTCGTGGTTAGACCCGGGCAATGGTATTTTACTTTCAGTATAATGTTTAACATATTTTATATGTTATGCATTCCATTGCAAGTAAAATCTAGCCAAAGACCGCTTACTTTAAACATTATAATTGTAATTAGTTTCTTTTAAATCCCTAATTAATATCATATCCTTCTTTTTCTTTTTCCTTGGTTCCTTTTATCCATTTCATATACAGAAGCTAATTACATTATAATTAATAGTTTCATAATTATTTATTTTCTCGATAAATTTTTTTAGATTCATATAACTAATATTATAAAAGACTATATATAATATTTAATATAAAATATTAAATTGAAAATATATTAATGAATGTATTTATCAATATATTTAATATATCTATATATACTGTGAAAGGCATTTAAATGCCACCATCCAAAATCAAAATTTTAACGTTTTTCTAATTTCCAATAGGAATCCATATGTTTCTGTAGTTTAAATCGTTTTACTCGTTATTTTGTAAGTATTAAACAAGAACGTATACACCTAATAGAAAAATAGATTGGATAATAATAATTATTAATTGGATAATTATAATTAATAATAAAACGGTTTTTCAATTTATTTAATAAATAAATTATGTGTATTTTTCTGTTTGTTGTGATAAGGTTTATAGTGCATATTGTCTTTATTTTTTTCGTTATTTTTTAAATATTAACAATATACGTGTACCTTAAATAGTAAAATAGAATAAATTTTTTATTTATTTAATAAATAAATTATCATATCAAGCTTGACTAGAGTTGTCATGAAGAAAGGCGAGTTACGTACGTGTGACGGGGCAAGCTTGTTTGCGTGAAATACATTTCTATATGGTAATTGGGAATTTCTGATTGGTCACTTATCTTCTGCAATAATTATCAGCCAATCAGGGCTCTTTGCTGATCATTCCTCTTTCTTTTCGCGGCGTCGGTGCTGGAGATCGGACGGATGCTACGTCGTCCGTCCCGTTAATCTCAGGTAATTAAAAAATATTTTCTAACGTGTTCAGCTATTGAGATTCTATGTCAACTTTTTAATGCTAAAATTATTTAATATTCAAAGTATGTTAATAAGTATCATATAAGTAATAAGTATATATAATATAGACATTTGGTAATTGCAGTGTTCTACTTTTACAAAAACCGACAGTCGATAATACGATTTACCGACCAAGAAGATCTTATGGTTACTTACCACGAATGTTTGCCTACTGTCGGAGAGATTTATTGTGAAATATTAATTGAATCGAATGCAGCTTCAATGACGAGATATAATTTGAGATGGAACCTATTAAAGGTAATTTCAATAATCTTGCATAAGTAGAAAAGAAATATGATAATACTCTTAAGAGATATTTATTCATAGCAATAATAAACTAATTGTTTTAGCAGAAGTAATTAGCATAATAATATAAGATCATAAAAGTTTTAATAAGAAATAATTGAAAAATAAAATCATAAATATACTTATAAATAGATTATCTACAGCCTTTTTTTCAGCCTTTTTACATGTATTAGACACAGTACTTTTCGATTGTATATAAGTATTACTTCCATTTGTTCCGTGTAAATATGAAAACATCTTGATGCTATTTTTCAAAAATCGCGACAAAAATTTGCACCCCTCTGCATGATAGGCTCTGCACTTTTCAGCTCTCCTATACGTAGTAGACGCAGTTCAATTCTTTTAATAAATAAGTAATACTTTTGTTTTTATTTCGTCTCTAATTGTAAGTAAGAAACAATCCAGACGGAACGTTGAAAAAATCATGACAAAAATTTTTATCTCAAAAATGTGGCCACATGCTAGACTCAGAACTTTTCAGCATTGATATAAAAAAACCGAGTTTCCTCCCTTTTTTTTACAATTATACCAGCGTGTACAATTTTTATTATCGACGTTTTCAATACATTATTTTCATTTTTGTTTGATTCACCTTTTTTTAATATAGCTTTCAAGTTAAACTCATTAAATATGTAATACTGTAAAATTACATATATTTAGTATTTAATTGTAATTTTTCTTTATCCTAAACACACTATAACAATAGTTTCCATGTAAAAATTTAGTAAGCGTAACGGTGTATGATTTTTAGAGATACTCACTGTGTATGTATATTTACAACACAAAAGTTAATTATTATATATTAATATATTATATCTTGTAAGGCAATTATTGCGCCAGTGCTTTTCAGTTGATTCCTGCGTCATTGCAACGCCATCTTGATATGATTTCGAACCGCCATTGATACGCTATCGAACTGCCATTAACACGCTATAGGAACGTTTCCGAATCGTGTAATTGGAGCGCCATTTTAGGGGTTCATTGAAACATATTTCAATATTGGCCCGTAAAAAAGAAAAAAGAAAGAAAAAAAAAAAGGAGAGAGAACGCAATATTGTGAATAGAATATATAATTATAATATAAAATATACCTATCTATCTATGCAGAATGTAAATATCCTGCATATATAATAATCTTGTATAATGTAAAAATATTGAAAATATTTTAAAAATACATTTTAAAGATGTTTTAAGCTTTTTTCGTAAAAATTTAACAAACAGGTTGACAAGTGAAATGAATGATAGACATCGATATAATTAAATAAGAGATTTGCATTTTACAAAGCAATAAGTTACACGAGAGTTCTTACATGAAATCAAAGAACCAACTTGAGTCGTGGCTGTTTGTTCTTTTTGTCTTTCTATACAAACAAAACACGGTAAAAACGTGATCCAGATTTGCAAACTCGCGTTCATGCGGAAAGCATGTGGTAAGATATATAATATGTATGTGTATTTAAATTTGTGTGTGTGTTATTCCGTGTGACAATTATTCTCTAATTAAAAAGATGCTCTGAGGTATATTCTTCAAAATTCCATGCACTTTGCCATCTGACAATAGTATTGAAAGTCTCAGAAATAAAAAGATATTAGATTTCGCTTGGAAGACAGAAAGAACGATACCATTCGTTCGTATAGAAGACTATAGTCGGGCAAAGTAGCACCAATTATGCGCGAACAAGAAGAAAAAAAGAAAATTAAGAGACGAGTAGAATGAAAAGAAGAAAAAGATACGTTTAACCGCGACGTAAAAGTATTATAGGTATCATAAATTTTTAATAGTTTAGCACCTATTCGCTGCTATCGTTATTGGATAAGCTGCGAGAGAATTTGTAAAAATTGTTGATTCTTGTTCGCTTAAAACTTTTTTCGCATCTTAATTATTAACGATACGGATTTTTTGTTCTCTCTTTGTATCTTAATTTTATTACATAAGGCGAATCACTGTTTCGAGTGTTTCGCCTATTTTTGATTCCCTTTCGATCATTTTATTTGCTATTACGACGAAAATAATATTTTAGACACTTTAATGCGGCAATCGACTTCTTTTTTTTTAGTCATATGTCAGCATAGAAAACACGAGGATATATATATATATATATATCCATATATACGTGTGTACGATAGATTAAAGTTTCCTTTCTTTGATATTTTATTTTTCCATCTACGACGGTGTTTGAATTTATTTTATTCACAATGAGCCTTCGTTCGTGTGTCTAAAAACTCGTTAGGACAATTTTCTTCGATCGCTGTTTCATTAGATGATGATGCTCCTTTTGGTACGACGGGTTCTTCTTCATCTTTTTCGGACTCTAAGTCCGATGTTGCTCTGGATCAATCGCTGGAAAAAAAATTAATATAAGAAAAAAAATGCAAGGAATGCTTTTCTATATAAGATGCATCATTTGGACAAGTTATTCATGTTTGAAAATTCGTAAGTTAACGAATTACTTGTATTCAATTACTTGTGCAAAATCATGGAAAAAACGAAAGAAAATGTTTATTATTGGTGATAAGTAATTGAAAAGATAGTTCAGTTTACGCGTATTCCACATAATTTTGAACATTTTGAATATTGAAAAATGACTCGTCCAAATAAAATATAAGTATTATTATATGTATAGGTATATTAAAATGAAGACGGTCGTATTTTTATCGATTAAATCCAACCTGTCGCTGTTTTCACTGGTCGCTTCTTCGCTACAATCTAAGTCGAGTTCACCCTGTATAGCACTTTGCAAATCGTCTATTCTTTGAAGCGCTAATCTCAGATCATCCCGAGCGAGCTTAGTTTCAGCTTCAGCAGCCTCTAGAGATTTTTCTAGCTCGCGTCTAGCACGCGTCGCTTCTTGCTCGCGAGCTAAAGCGGAACTCGCTTCTTCACGAGCGTCTCGCAACGATCTTTGCAATCTTCTTGTTGTGTCTTGTGCCGTTTGTTCTTTTGTTCTCAGCAAAGCCGTTTCAGTTTGAAGCTTCTCAACGCTCTCCTTAAGTCGTGCTATTTGAGTCTAGGAGAAAATAACGAGCTTTAATTTATAATTCACTGTGAAATATTATTTAGATGATTAAAAATAATAACCTCTAAACGAGCTCTCGTTGTTTGTTCAAGTTCTAATTTACTTTCCAGTTCCTTAGTGCGAAACTCTAATCGTCTCGTAGCAAGACTATTTGCAGTTGGATCACCGAGTTGTTCTACGGATTCCAATCGTTGACTCAATTCTGATAACTGATCTTTCAACGATGATTTTTCTGCTTCTAGAGCTGCTATCTGCACCTGAGCCTCTTGCAATTGTGTCTGCTCTAGGGAAACTTGTTGAACGGCAGCTCGATACTTTTTTAATACCTTAAAAAAGAAAAAAAGAAATAACATATATAGATATAATAATATCTAATAAGAAATGAATATTTGAAGAATTTTCTATTAAAAAGAGCATACTTACTTCAGCGAGTTCTTCCTCATTTTCCTCGAGTTGAGAGAGAAGCTCGGATCGTTCGCGATTAGCGGCATTAGCACGATCCTCGGCTTCGGAACGTTGTCTAGTAGCTTCCTCCAAAGTAGCTTGCGTTTCGTTCAACTCCTGTTCTAAAGCTTGTTTAGCTTTGGCAGCCGCTGCTCTGGCACATTCGGCGTCTTCCAATTGGTTCTTTAATTGTCTTAAAGCTGCTTTACCAGTCGAATCTCCTTTCGATCTTTCCAGCATTGTTTGGGCATCTCTTAGCAATGCTCGTGTCCTCTTTAAGTCTCTTTTTAATCTTTACAAATAAGAAAGAACGAATGTAATTGTTTATTGTATTGAAATAAACGGTTTAACTGGAACGATAAGGTAAACTAAATTGTAAGATAATTAATCACCTTTGCGTCGTTTCGGCATCCGCGGCACGATCGGCCCTATCCTGTTCTTCTATGGCTACCAATCGTCGTTCCAATTCGTGTTTCTCGCGAAGAAGTATCGTTCGTTCCTCGTGCTCGTTCTCCAACTGAGATTCCAAGGCCTTTACCTTTTTGAGCGCGTTCCCACGTACATCTTCCAACTCTTCGTCACGTTGCTGCATCTCCTTCCGCATCTCTTTACGTTGCTGTTCTATACTCATCTCGAGTCTCAATTTTGCCTGTTCAAGCAGTTGTACTTGTCCAGCCAAATCGTCTAATTCTTCCTCTTGATCCTTTGACCGTTTTTCTAACTCGTGCTTTGCTTTCTTTAATTGAGCAACCTCTTCTTCTGTTTTACCACCAAACGTTAATTCTTCCAATTCCTGACTTAACGTACGAAGTCGTTCTTCTTTCAATTCGATTTCTAATTTTGCGTCCTTAAAAAATGATCAAAATCAAATAAATTCATTTTTATTTACGTACGTACATCATCAGTACGTACATCATCAGTACGTACTTAGTTGATACGATACTCACACTCAAGTTTTGCTCTATCGTAAACTTCTCAGCAATTGCGATTTCTTTTTCTCTCGCCAATCTCTCTCGTTGAGCCTTTTCTTGTCTAAGATCGTTCATCAAATTTTGCGTTTCCGAATCAAATCTAAAAGAGAACAAAATAAATTCATCGAATCTTGGATTAAAGCATGTGTTAATCATATAAATCTCATTTAAGGAGACACAAACTAGTGGTCGATATGAAAAGGTTTTTCTTTTTCTTAGCATATCAACTTATTTTTCTTATTGATAAATATTTGGCCATGTTTATATCTATAGTTTCTTCGAATTATCAGCAAAGTAGTATCACGTATCAAATTGGCATTATTATTAGGTGACTGGAGGAAATAGAGGAAAATCGATAAAAGGATTAAAATACTGAAAGACAACAACGAGAAAACGTTTGGAGAATATGTCTTTGAATTTAGGATAATCGATGTATCTGACTATTTTGACGATAAACCCGTCGCGATTTATAGCCAGACGTATAGCCACACGTGTAGCCACACGTATAGCCATAGGATGTAAAAGTTTGGCAAGGATGTCTGGCCTGAAGGCGCTACTGGTGGCCTGGCGTCAAGCCAGAAACACTTGTTGCTACGGAAGAAATGAGAATAGAGCGAGCCACCTCCCAATAGTAATCGTCTTAGTCGTCGTTTTTCTTCAGACAGAAAACGAAACTGATGAAAGCGAGACCGAGAACGAAGCGCATCCAGCGAGAAACCCAGATAGGCAAGTTCTCAAACTTTTTCTCAGCTTTCCGAGTTTGAGAAAATTCTACTAAGTAGATTCGGGACAATTTACAATTACATTTCAATTCCGGTCTTGTAACTAGCATCAGGTTGCTGTTACTAATTATAATCGTCATGATATATGACACATATTCATTGCTATTGCCAAACTATTAGAATCATTTATGAAAAGTGAAACATAACTAATTCGTCGTTCAGAATCAGGATCGTTTTCAGATTGATGAAAAACTCGCGAATAAGCCAGGCTATAACTCACTTGCGTTGTTTCTTCTCCAAAAGGTTGTTTCTAGCAGTTTGCTCTTCCAAGAGCAATCTTAGATCATGCATTTCGCCGTTTAACTTTTGAACTCGGCGTTTCCATTGACCTACGACCTGACGTTGTTCTTCGACTTCTTCATAGGCATCGGCCAGCTGAGAATAAAAGCAAAAAGACTCGGATGAGAATGTAATGGATGTAAATTATCATTAGTTAGAGTGAAAAAGATGCGAAAACGATGCGGAAACGTACCTTCTTCTCCAGTTGCTTCTTCAAACCAACCAATTGCTCGAGGTCGTCCTCGTGCTGTTGAGCCATCTTTCTCTTAGTAAATTCGAGTTCACGGACAGCATGTTCGTAGCGTTGTTTATAGACACCACCATCTTCGCCATCTTCCCCATCCGACGCAACGCCGTTTAAATCAGCTGCTCTTGCGTACAATAATTCCATTTCAAGTCTTTCGGTAGTCTGCTGAAGATTCTTATTGGCTTCGGTAACATCCTGAAGTTCTCGTTCCAATCTCAAACGTTCCGACGTTTCGGCGTCGATTCTTTCGGCTGCCAAAGTGGATGTCGAATGTTCTTCCGCAAAATCAGCCGTCATTTCGCTCAGCTGCAATCAAAAGAAATAATAGTATTATATTTGTAATGGTATTATACAAAATATGCATTCATTTAAAATAAATAAACAGATATCTGATCATATAATCGCAAATAATGACTTCTAAATGATCGCAATTCCTAATTAAATGAAATTCAAGAGGCTTTCGTTTGTAACAATGAAATTGGACTATTCTAAAATACCTCATTCCCAGGACCATCTGACAGTGTCCTATCTTCCGAAGCCCTAGAAATACTTTGTCTCGAGGAGAGATTCTTAGTCCTGCTAGTAGATCTACTAAAGTATTGATACCCTTTGATCATAATATTCGTAGCGCTCTGACTTCTTCCCATGAACGGTCTCGAAGTGTCTCGTAAATTATTGGAGACAGAGGCACAATTTTCATCCAAATCCTCCTTATGACCAAGACTTCGCCATTCGTCCATGATATGATCAGTTCTTTTAAGAAATTGTGATATTCTGTTAGAAAGATAGGAAGAAGCTGTAGCAGGTTCAAGGTGAGAAGCCATAGGTCTAAATGATTGTCTGACTCGTTGCTTATCACAACTCAGAACAAAGTTAAGGCTAGCATCAAAGACGACAGGTGCTTGCTCTTTCAAGGCAACATCCTCGTTGACCAAAGAAACCACGCTACTTTCACGTGGAAACGTTCGACGGGGTGCTAGAGGAAGTGACTTTGATGAGTCTAAGCGGGAGTAAGCTCTGGAGGAAGTTAACGAAGGCGACCTAGTGGCCGACCTGGTGGCCGATCTAGCGCGATAGGATAAACTAGATGAAAGGCTACTAGATGGTGACGGACTTCTCGTGCTCGTGCTCATGCTCGTGTTTAAAGTACCACCTTGTTGTAATCTACTATTTGATCGTTTCATATAATTGACGATTGGTGGTAATGGAGGCCTCCTTGTTAAATTTTCAAGACTCTTACTGGAACTCGGACAATTTACCATATGTCTTCCAATCGAGTCATCTTTCTTGTCCTCCGATAACCCATCAATATTAGATTCGAGCAAATTGTTACTCTTTGGTGTCATGCTTTCCGAAAATGCTGACGATGGTACCGACAGCATGACGATGGTATTATGACACGCTCTTCTTTCTCCAAACTAGCTGACCGTTGACAAAGGATTAGAATGAAGCTTGCCGTTTCCGTCTTTGCATATTGTTTTAGCTAGAAAAATGTTGCTCGATCGTTCGATTACGTGTCGAAGAGTCGCATCTCGTTCAGCGAATTGCGTAACGTCCAACGACACTACTACAACGCCCGTATCGAGAAAGCGTCACGGTGCGACTGGCCTCTTCCTGGGTCAGCCGATTCGCAGAGAGAGAGAGAGAGAGAGAGAGAGAAAATACGCGGCGTCCGGGGTGGCGGCGGTCACCTCCGAGTTATTCTAAGTGAAAGAGCAAACGAACGAGCAAGGAAGAAGAAGATGAAAACGTGAGCGAGCCGAATTTCTGGCTATTCGCCAACTTCTCTTCGGGGATTCGTGAGAAAAGAATCTGAAAGTCGATCGTGTTCGAGCCGATTCGCGTTTAACGTTAACAATAAATCTTACAAAAATACTCCTATAATAGACAAATAAGTGGATTTGAACAACTGCTAAATATACCCCCTTCTCTCTGGGAAAAGAGAAACTTATTAGGTTTATTTATTAAAATTCATTGATCAAATAAAAGCATGCAAAATTCAAATGACCACATTACCAGCAACCTTAGGAGGTAGGCCTAACAATACGATTTTTTACGGATCGTTTCGTCTTCTCCTAGATTTCTCGAATAAACGAATTTCTGGCAACATTATACAAACTTTTGTTAGTATCTTCGAGGGTGGGCGTTTGACGGTACACGAAACACGTGTTTCCGTTTATGAAAATGTAGCAAACCTCTGTAATTTGTATTTAACTTTTGTATTTGCTCCGGTTTTGATTCCAACACGAGCATTCTGTGTTCAAATTTTGTGCGTTCTTTGTAATCGAAGAACGAATAAACTTTGAATTAGATGTGCTAACAATCGTCATCTTATATTATCCTCAATATTTTCCTATATTACCACAGTGTACCTATTTTACTATTAGATATTTTTAGACTTGAAATTTAGATTATAAAGTGAAACTCATGTCAGTTTGAAATATTGTGCGTTAAACGACTCATTAGAACAATATTATAGTATCGACGTCTAGATTTATTTGGGTCATAACTGAGTCGTCGTACCGAGAGTCGTACCGAGAGTCGTACCGAGACTCGATCCGTTCATTCGTAAACCTCCTTTACTTGGACTTTTAATCCAATCCGCGAGACTGGCATATATTATAGTAGCACGCATCGGAGCGTACAATTAACCTAATTATACGATTCGCAGACAGTTTTCACTAAGCTAAACCTGCAGTATGAAAGAAAGATTATTACTTCGAATCCGTTAACATCTTCATTAACAAACGCTTTGAGATTAGTCAAGGAGTGGTGAAAGTGAAAATATGAAGTAAACCTATAGTAACAATCATGGAATTTTCGAGTATGCTTCTGACAATAGTATGATGAATAATTTATCTAGGTAAAACTTGGGAAAATCTTACTCACCTTTGCCTCGAGTTTATCGTTATCGTGTTTTAAATGATTCCGTTCCTGTTCCAGTCTTTCGACTTTCGCCCGAAGAACCTCCAGTTCTTCCTATTGATGAAATAAAACGAAAAGTATACTAAAAATCGATTAGATTAATATTTATATAATTATATTATTATTAAAATCATCGAAAAGATAATACAAATGTGTATGCCAACATACACATGCATATATTTGCCAATGAGACATTACTTAAGGCAGATGTTTGAAGAATGAGCCTACTCACATACAACATGATTAGCATTTTTTCTTACCGTTCTCGCCTTTAGCTGATCCTCGGTTCGATGAACATTTAAAAGAGGCGCGACTTTCACGTATAATCTCCACCATGGCCATTCTCTTACCGACATCAGCTTCCTTACATTCCTTTGAATACATCTCACTGCGAGGTCTTGCAGCTGTTGAAAGATAAGCAACATTTTATCCTATTATGTAAATGAGAAATTACTGAACGTTAAAAACGTATATATTTCTCGATAAATTATAGGTCAAGATCAACAACGATGTCCTGTCTCTTCTATTTCAAAAAAAAAAATTAGTTTTTCAAGTTATTTTGTTTAACTATTATCATTTAAAAAGTATTACTAACTACTGACTACACCAGTGTCATATATCTACCGGAGTAATATATTAACAAGAAGATTAGAAATCGCTAATTACCTTCAATGTGTTAAGTTTTCGACGAGCAAGGTAGCCTCTGCATCGAGCTTGAAGGAGAATTATATGTCCCGTGAGCTTCTCGTCTCTCTGAGCTTCTAATCTTTCTAAAGTCCCAGATCTGAAGAATATCTGTATGAAAAGTAAAACAAGAGTAAGACCTTTTCATTTGAGTTAATAATCATTAAATCATAGTGTGTTGGATAATAAGTAATCAACGAGACTTGCTTTTACGAAAATTAACTAAATATCGGTGTAGTAAATAAAAAAGATAAGATTAAATTATAAGAAATTGTATATATCTAATTTTTTATTGACCGCAAAGTATCAGCATCAAATAAACGCCTAATATATATTAATTTATGTATGTTAACAACAAATGCAAGAGAAATAGCTAACATTTTGTGAAAAAAAGATATTTCGTAATATAAAATAAATGATCTCGTACATAGGGAATTTGCCAAGGCAAGAATTTATGTGACTCGTAAAATGATTTACTCGTAAAATAACTTCAATAAGAAAGAACAAAATATGCTTAGGTTCGCGCTGTTATGATCATCCCCTAGGCGATATATAATCGAGTTTATACGTTTTAAATTGATCTAATTCGAATTGTTCGAAGTAATTAGCGAGCGTTACCGAGTATACGATGAGATAGTGAGCTGACAGACCTGTCTCGCAACGATGGACCCAGTCGAATATGTAGATCTGGGAGTTTTCCAAGAATCTCTGGATATTTCGTATCCACTAATGGCTTTGGGCATATGTTCTTTGCAACTATTAATGCTACTAGCTCCGATGCTGGATGCCAAAGGACTATTTCCGCTAACCATAACTACTTCCTTTTTCCCCGAACGAACGAATCTACGTACATTATCCGCAGAAGAATCAAATACTTCTATGGCGCGATCTTCTTCGTTAGGAGTGATCTCGAAGCTATTCCGGATTTGTTCACTCCGACCACCATCTTTCCACTCAACGTCATTCTCGTTGCTTATATGTCCACTATCTTCCGAACAATTACCATCCGACACGTACCCATTGTATTCATTAGCATTCTTTGATTCTTTCGTTGTTTTTTTCAGGCTTGACTCTATCGAGGAATAACTCGGCGGTACGACATTGTTTTTCGACTTGATCCATGAATCTCGCAAGTTTTCGCTTCTCGGCGTAGTAGATTGAGCGTTTTT
Organism: Polistes fuscatus; assembly: GCF_010416935.1. NCBI lineage: Eukaryota > Metazoa > Arthropoda > Insecta > Hymenoptera > Vespidae > Polistes > Polistes fuscatus. Next base: position 31,336 of record NW_025113096.1, read on the forward strand.
ACAGTTAAAGAAATTAACCAATTGTTCAATCTCTTTCGTTCTCTTGCCTAAAAGCTTTCTTTTACTATCCGGAGTACCATTCGAAACTTGGATCTTTTTCGTTTCTTCTTTTTCTACATGAATATCTTCTCTTGCCTGTCGTTCCCAGTTACATCTGAGTTCTTGTATATTTCCCAAATTTTCTTTCTCGATCCTTGTTTCTTCCATTTTCTTTTCATTATTCTCGGATAACTTTGTATCGTTATTTTTTGAATTGGTCTTTTCGTTGTTGTTTTCCATATCATCGATAGCATCGATAGCATCGAAACCATCGATACCATCGACACCATCGACTCGATCGACAGAATCGACTGTTTTTTTGATTTGCTCTTCTCTGGTCGTTGGCTCGTCGCCATGTTGGTCGCCATGTTGGTCGCCATTTGGTTCGCCAATTTGGTCGCCATTTGGTTCGCCAATTTGGTCGCCATTTTCGTCATCGTCCAGTTGAGCCATTAAACGAGCCGCCCGCTCCTCCAGATTTCTCCCGATGCGAGAAAAAGAAGACTGCTCTTTGGGTAAAACTTTGTCACCGATCGTCTCGCGACAATTCTCGTAAATACGTTCGTCGATGGAACGATCGAGATCCTGCTCAACGTCGACAACAACGTTCGTTTTCGTAAACCGAAAAAGTGTCGACTCTCCGCTGCGATCCACCTGCGATAGATCGGCGAGAGATCGACCCAAGTTGGATATTCTACCAGCTAAAAGTGGTATTTTGCTTGGTTTTGAGCACAACGTCGTACTCGATGGCATACTCTTCCTGGATTGATTATTGCTACAAGCCTCCATCTTCGAGCTCGACCGAACATTCCACATGCTGATCGATCTATTCATACTTTGTCTCTTTTTTGTTCCTTCATCTTTCATATTCTTCTCGCTAGGCTCCCGAAGAACCAAGGAACTTATCTCTTTCGGAACGTTTAACAAACTGATCGAACGATCTAGATTCTTCCTCAAAACTTCCGGTTTCTTCGGTAATTTAGCAGGTGCATAAGTGAGTCCCTTCTTCAAAAGACTCCTGTCTTCCAATATGGTACAGGAAGAGGATGATGACAAAGTTGTTTTGACTAATATCTTTTTTTTATCATTTTTCTGACTTTCTGAAATTCCTCGGCGATTCTTGTTCAAGATCGGTTCTCTAGTTTTCAATGAATCACAACTCGTTGATGAAGCAACCCGGTGTGAGGTTGTCTGCTCACCTTTGCCAGGTGTCCTCGAAGTTGAACGATTGATTCGAGACGTTATCTTATTATTACTATTCATCGAAGTCGAGTCGTTCGACCGAGATGGATTTTTCGATCGTAAATTTGCTTCTCTGTTGTAACCCGGTGACATCTTAGAAATATTTGGACTACTTTTGGCCTTGAGCAATCGCGAGCTCCCACTACTCATCCACTTTGTAGCGTTGTCTAACATTTTGAACAATGCGATGTTTGAGATATAAAAAAAACTCGTCAGAATTCACTTTTATTTCGAATGTTTTTTTCTTATCACTGATAAACCGGTCTTACTCTTGGTCCGTTGAATTCCATTGCTTACTTTCTTCCTTTGAATTAATCTTCTCCAACGCGGTTATCATATCGGGTTATTTCTTATCTCTTTTATTTTATTTCTACTATATCAATTTCTTAAACGTTCGTATATTTTGAAAAATTGATCGAGCGAAGGAAAGATTCTTCCACGAACAAGCCGAGACTAACTTAAGTGCCATAAAAGCTGCATAAAGGTGAGCTCGATGAGAAACGGAGACGTAACGGAAGGAGATACATGATATAGAGAGAAAGGGAAATAAGAAGGGAGGGAGTAAACGAGAGAGAGAGAGAGAGAGAGAGAGAGAGAGAGAGAGAGAGAAAGAGAGAGCGAGAGCGAGCGATTATCTTCAAGCCGGTTGCAAGGATCTTTGCGCTCGGCAAGATGCAGCCAGACATCGTTTCAATACCCGCTTATCATTTTCATTCAACCAACAGTTTGTATTTCTTTGCATGTGAATAAAACAGCTACTTCTTTATATAATATGAATTTCTATATTTATTCAAAAAATATATGGATTTGGACGTATCTAAAATTGAACGCGTTCGTACTGTTTAAGATACTCGTCTCGTGATACTATATTTATCACAATTGTTTATGATTATTATAGTGCTGATCGTATGGGTCGATCGTATTTTTCAAGAATCTTTTCACGTAAACGTGTTGAACAAAGTATCGATTTATCTAAACCACTAGAACTATAATTTCGGAAAGTTTCGTATTTACGTTAATTATCAGACATTAATAAACTCTTACAATTAGGCTGCGGAGAAGCTAAGCTATCACAGAGGTACTTGAAAGGACCATCGTTATTCTTCGAATTGCATTCAGCAGAGCTACGTCAGTGCACTATAATCTTCATTAACGAGCCTTTTCGCGATAACACCTTACCTTCCTTAGTCTAATTAATTAGATTGATGTTACTGACGTTAAAAAAAACATATTCAAACTAAAATATTGTACTTTCTCTTCGATAATTGATATTTTTTCATTTTAGTCTACAAAATCTTGATTTTTAGAGATTCCGAATATTCATCCTAAACGACTTATATTTCAATGACTAGTTTTTTCATCGATTTTGCGAAACATAGATTTGATAAGATATAAATATGCATATTTAATCTCGTTGTATTTGCACTTACAAATACTACTACAGAGACGTTACTAGTGGTCCGGCAGGTACTTTACCCAGAGCTCGATGATGTTTACCGTTATCGAAGCAAACAGGTACCGGTGGTCACAGACTTTCTTTCTCTCTCTCTCTCTCTCTCTCTCTCCCTTTCTCTTGTAGGTTAATTAAGAAATCGACGATTCTCCATCTCCATCTCTCTCTCTCTCTCTCTCTTCGATTCTTATTCAAATAGCACGCTCACGTAGGACACACGATACATAATTAACGATTTGTCCCTTCGAACTTCACCTTTGGAGTAAATCGAACGAGTTAGAATTACAGTTTATTCATACAGTAAATTAGTCGAAAGTACCGGTTGGTGTTTAAGCGCATACCAACTCACACTATCGTGCCAAGATTTAAATTGGAAACTGTAATATTCGGTGTCATATAGTTGGTACAATACTCCAAGTTATTTTATAATGTTTCAATTTCATCCTTGTATATACTTTTCAGGTACATTAATTAAAATTACTTTTAATATTAATAAATATATTAGAATGATAGGTCGATGATATATCAAAGCTCTTGTGAAATGTAAATTTACAAATCACCAATAACACGAATAAAAAAATGAATAAATATATAAAAGGACCTTTAGCATTTATTCTAGTAAAAAAAATAATGAAACAAAATAGGATAAAACACTCGTGGTACCAGAAATACTTGTTTCAAATCGAAGAAGAACAGCACAAAATAAGCAAAATCGCGAGCAAAACGATCGCGAGCAAAACGATCGCGAGCATGACCAGCGGAGGACTGACTGACTCGAATAGTGGGGCCTCATCTTCTCTTTCTCCTCCTACTCCTACTCTTCCTTTACCTCTTCTTTCTCCTCATCTTTCTCTTCCTCTTTCTACTCTTCTTCTTCATTGTTATGACTCTTCTTGTAGGAAGTACAAGTGTACATTGGATAAGTGTCAGGTGTAGATTGAAAGAAAGAGAGGACTATCTTTTTTCTTTATTTTTAACATATTGCATATCTCTCAGTGTCTTTTCTCATTTACAGAGATCTACGATTACAAAGATAGACGACACGGAGACAAGGAAAAACTATAAGACAGTTTTGTGAAATCCAATCGTGGATAAACGTGAAATTTTCCCTTTTCGTAAATGCATCGAGACACTTACTATCGTAGATGTGATTTTTCTTTGATCATAAATAAGATTAAAAAGTAAAATCATTCGCGCACAGTAATCGATCGAATGTCAAAGGAATACGTAAAAACTCGAGGATTTCTCTTGAATTGGTCAAATTTCGAGAAGAAGAAAGTAGGAAGTCGACGATGCTAGCTGGTTACGAGGAGGACATAATAGAGAGGAAAAATCGTGGCATCGTGTCGTATCGAATACGATCACAGTCGCTCCGCTTTTGCCCTGCCCTGCTTATTCTTCTCGTCTTCTTCTCGTCTTCTTCTCGTCTTCTTCTTGTCCACCGTCGTCAACATCGTCGCGTCGAGTATGCGTCGTCGGCTGGCCTACTCCGACGGAACGGAGAAAGGAGATGGAGAGAAAAGAGACTTCCTTAACTTACTATAAATACGATTCCTACCAATATCTTATTGAATCGTCAATTTTATTCTCAAGAACTTTCGATTTTTCACGAGGATTCAAATGAATTCATTTCTATTAGGCATTATACCAAGATATCATTTATACGAAACGTAATAAAAGAAAAATACTAAATTATGATGAGGTTGAAGTTTTTCGTTGAAAAGAGGGGAGATCTAAAAAAACGTCTCATGATGGAGGATCTCTGGTTCGTTCTTGGTAAGATTACAAAAAAGAAAGAAACAAAAGCACCGAGTAAGAAAAAGTAAAAAGAAATAGAAGAAGGAGAAAGGTAGCCGTAACAACGTCTAGCTTACGGCAATGAACCGGGGGCAGGGTGGAAAGAAGGAATCCGAGCCCTAAGCCGATTACTCGGTAAGGTAACAACAACCAGCTCGAAAGTCGGCACTCGCTAGCTGGTTTGCTCAGAGACGTTTCCGCTTCCCCTCTTTTTCAAAGTGGCAAAGAAAAACAGTACGTGTGAGAAACTCGTCTCTCTCGGCCATCATAGGTGCCCTCCTCATAGTAATGAGTAGCACGTACCTCGAGTCTCAATATATTATATATAAACCTCTCTCTCTCTCAAGGTGCCAACTTTAGATGTCCGCCGAAAGCTCCATTTATTTGTATCGCATTGTGTCACGTTGAAATCGTATGAAATGTCGATCAATATAAAAGAAAAAACAATAGGAGAATCATGTCACTTAGACGCTTCACGATCTCGATCTTCGTGCGTTCTGATACGTTCATCGTGCGAACCTGACCTACCACGTCGTTTGCTCGGATAAGCAATGGCGTTTCTCGATTCGTATCTAGTTTACAAGTTGCACACACGAGCGATATGACTAGTAGTCGTTACCGTTTTCCAAGTAAAACGTTAACACGGAAATTACTTGGTCCTTTTAATTTCTATATCGAACGATCTTTAGCTCATTAACTATCATTAATTAATTGTTTTATTAGCTTCGAAGGATCTCTAATTTTTAGATACCTTTAATTATTTCCTTTTTTTTTACATACTCTTATGAGAAGAAATAATAACAATAGTAATAAATTTTTCATTAGATATGTGTTTCTTTATTCTTATCCCAAGTTAAATTATATCTCTAAAAAAAAGGTGTTTATATTTTCAATCAATCTTAGGAGGAATCGTTTCTCTCTGGCGCCATAATATATATCTGCTTCGGCGTATCGTATGATGATATTCTTCATTTATATTTCCACGCACATACAATACGTATTCTACAGCACGTATTCTAAAGTGGCATGAGCGAGTACGACCAGCGGTCTCACTTCCGTTGCGGAAAGGTTACCCCGGATACCTGGAGAATCGAATTCTTTGAAATACGCTTTAACTATCTAAGGGCTACCTTCTTTTAATATCTGTTAATATAATATACTCTATAATTTATAAAAGATCAAAATAAATGTCGTCAAATATGATAATTATAGAAAGACAATCATCCATCGAAAGAACGTCGAAAAAACGTAAATGAGGTTATCGTGTGCAAGTCATTGGTCTATACGCAGGGGGACTCGTAAAACTATGCGATATGCTAACGTCGTTACGATAACTAGCCATACGTAGAAATAAACTTTGTCTTGACTCGTTGTGACTAGCTATAGTCTCGTCATTAGTCCTTATTTTTTGGTCCTATATTTTGCCGCATAGAAATGTCGAGTTCGAGGAAAACAAGTGAGACGGTAAATTGCTCGCTCATGTCAGTTAAAACTTTGGCGAGCCAAAATACTAGTTCTTTTTTACAGACATTAGCATAATCTACGGTGTGCAACATAGTAAAAATAATGATAAATTAAAGATAAAGCATTGACATTTTGATATTACCCTATCGCAGTAGAATCTTCGTTATAACTCCTCGCTAATTAAACTAGTTTACTCTCGATTATTCGTTTTCGCATTAAGAAATAAAAGTGCACTTTCGTGTATCATAGGGCCAAGTATGGAAGATTATTTTATGTGTTCTGCCGAACAGAAAGTCAGGTGAAGTGCAGAGCCACGAATGTGGGCCATGAGAAAGTCTAACGCGCGCGTCTTTTTTTCTTCCTTCGAGTTATTCGCATCTACTTTTGTGCAGTTTGATAACCAAAAAGTTGCGAATGCAGCCCACGAGATGGAAACTTTTAGAGCGAATCATGGTGTTCGCTGTATTACTACTACTATCCTATACTCTACCAATATTTATCATTTTAATAACTAATGTATATTGTTGAAAATTCTTGGAAAAAGTTGCTAAACTTTGTACTTTGTTTAACTTGTGAATAAAAATGATTATTATATTAATATTATTAAAAAAAAAGAAAAATGAATGTGCGAAGGTTCGCTGTTTCACCATTTGCTCGATAACGGAAACATTATCGAATTGATGCAAAGAGAAAGTTGACCTTTTTCGTACTCTTGAACAGGAGTCAAGTTCTTTGCCAACGTAAATCGCACGCGTGTCACGCGTGCGCGTAACACTAATCAACGCTATATACTAACTATTATCTAATTGTAAGTTATACAATTGTATAGATTGTATATTTCATTCGTTCTTTTCGTTCTTTTCGTTCTTTTCGTTCTTTCTTACGATATAATCTTCGTTCGGACCAACATATGTTACTTTCATTTCAAATAAGCGCATGAGAATCTATCTTATTATACGTAGATGCTTCCTCCTCGAGGACAATTAGAATAATCGAAAGAGAGCGAACGTCTCTTGAAAACTTTCCCTATCGCATTTCAGACGACTGTCGAACTGATCGAAATTTGTAACACTTTCGAAATTCGTTACACTTCACTTTCGAAGAAACTACATTGTACAAATAATTGAATCAAGTCGTTTTAATAATCGAAAACTCAAAAACAAAAACGTTCAAATGAACTATTTTTCTGCGACTTGATATTGATGTAATATCTTTATTTTTAGTTTATTAGATTCCATTGAAATTATTCTTTTTTTTATTGACTAAGTTAAACGAGTAATAGGTAGTAGTAATACCGTCGTAGAAATCGTATTTTTAACGATAAATGTTAACATCGATCAAATTTGACGAACGAGACGAGGTAAAATAAAAGAGGAAGAAGTTTGCATGAAAGTCGTCCCAGTTTAGAACTCGAAAGTCCGTAGCCATGGCCACCTGTGAAATCAAACGAAGAGAAGAAGGATCGAAGAAGGATCGAAGAAGGATCGAAGATCAATCGCGTGCATGCATTCGAGTAAGTAACCCAAGCTGCATTTTGGTTTATATCGATAGATGGATACGAATAAAATATATAAATACGCAAAACATTATAGGCTATCGCGGTAAATGATTATTATTAAGATAAATACAAATGTGAGTCGTGGTTCCCAAGTGTAGGAGGAATAATTCAGATAAAATTGGACTGCTAGTTAAAGATTGTGATCTAGGTTGGAGGAGTCTTGCGAGTGGAAAAGAAATCTCGGCCAGCGACGGTGCTCTCGTTAAATAGCCAGCGCGGGTCACGCACGGCAGTTAGTTTATCGACTTCTCCTCCATCAAACTGGATTTACATAGAGACCTTTCCCACACACAAAACTAGGATTCTCTTAAACTGCTTACGAGTTGGTTTACGCTTGCCAACTGACTACTTTCGATTGCTGCTCAATATACTTTCCCAAAAACGCCTACTTATTTCGGCTAAACGTATATTCGGCCAATACCTATATAAGTATAGTATATAGAAAAGAACAAAGACTCGTTTGGCATCCGTACGAATACGATCTAGGAGCGTACATCAACCTTTTGGAAAGCGACTCGATGCCAGTATTTCCGCAGGCGAAACTCCGAAAGGACTAATGCGCGTGCGACCTCCTTCTATCTCGCATACGATCTTTCGCTCGAATACTTTTCAATCCCACCATTTTCTTTAGATATTTCCTTTAGATATTTTCTTTACAGAGACGCGAGCAAGTTAACTAATCGTTAAATAATTTACAACCAAAATTCGAGTAATTTCAAAAGACCATATAAAAGATCGGACAACTGTACGATTTGCGAATGGAAAAATATGCAGGCATGTTTTCTCTTATGAATATCTATTTAAATGGCTCTTTTCGTCCTTAGTGAAAGCCTAACCGTTAACGCTTAACTGATATAGAGAAGTACAGGACGATGATGGAGGAGCTATCGCAAAATTGCCATCAGCTTTTTTTACAAGACAATCATTTTGCGGTAAAAAGGGTGGTGCATTTGTTGTTCTGCCTTGTAATTATAATGAACGGAAGGATAAGAATATGTACTCACCTGACTCTGGCCAACGCGATAAGAGGCGGGATCAACGTCAACGGTTAGAAGCATGTCCTCGACCGCTCGACGTTCATCGGCAACAGGGCTGCCAGGTCGAGCATTCGCGTCGCTGGATAATAAAGCAAATCGACGCCTGAATTCGCCTAAGGCCATATACTTTGGGAAGCCGACCTTATGTAAACGTACAGCGTCTATTATCTGACTGCCGCGAATCTGGAACACGTGCATTCACGTAAGCCATTCAATTATGCAATATCTAATACGTATATCTTTTTTATATACGTAATATGTGATTAAGCGAGATTTTGTCCAACCATATCGTCATAATTATTCGCTACACCGATAACGTATTCGTTGCGTCAAAAAGTGACGAAAAATCCGTCCTTCGCTCGGATCTCCATAATATCCACATAAATATACATATTAAAATATCTAACGAAGTAATACTTTTTTGTGCTTACCTGTGATCGTAAAAGAGGCACGTTTATAACACTATCTTCATTTTGATTAGATTTTACAGATAATAAACTCTTATTATCGGTACAACCGGCATTATGTTGCGGTAGAAGGCAATGGATGAATTTCAGTCGAGTCCGACGAAGGGTCTCGATAAGGCCATCCTAAAATAAATGTAAACTTTTCATTTCATTTGCAACGCTTTGTTCGCGAATAAACGTAATACAACACGTAGAAAAGTGAATATTTCTAGCCTTTATTTTTATCTTACTCGGAATAAACATATAAATCCAACGAAAAGAAGCACTAAAAATGATAGATGACAATTAATCAAATATATTTCGTAGTACATTTTCAAGCAACGAAGCGTGCTTCTCCGTTAACATCGTTAATGAAGCAACGAGACAAGTATTTATCTCGCGATATAGCGTCGATCTTTGACACTGAGAAGAAAATCTAATCGAACAGATTTATAACTATAATGAATGATGTGATGATAAGCAAACTAACAATGTGCTTGTACAACCAAATAATTTATTTAATGTTCGAATGTAAAACGAATCTTTCTTTCTTTTTTTTACAAAAAAAAATAGATATATATATATGTACATATGTAGATGTAGATCGAATCACAGGAGTATTCGTATCCGCTCTCGCTGTAAATTTGAAATAATAGTTTAGTTTAGTTACGCAAAATGCTCTTTCTCGCAGTAAACTTTATATCGATTTAAAAATTAAACGATCCTAAAATACGTTTCTGTGCATAAGAATTTGTATTAGAAGAAAATATTGATTGTTTTAAATTGACAGTGAACGGTAGGAATACTTCTGATTGTGAGACTCATTACGAATATACTCACAACTGTAAATTTCACTTGCAAACAAACATTTTTCCTTTTAACTGCCGTGAATGTTCTTCGGATACTCGAAGCTCTTCTCAAGGATTGCGACCCTTCCAAACCGGGCATGGAACCGCACAGAGCACCGGAGACCCCAGCACCTCGTGCACTTACGAATAGCACACTAACGTCTTCCCTATACAAAAAATAAGAATAACAAAACACATATAGAAAACGCGTAGGATGTAATGGGATTAAAAAATGACTGGTTTTCATCATGAAGAATACCTCGAACTCTCTTGGAGAATCGTAATCGCACTCTTGGCCACGGAATTTTCTCGCGTAGCCTTCAACCAACCAGTTGCAGTGTACAAAACAGGATTAGTACCTAACAAATGTTGAAGGACGAATTGATTGTTGCCCGGTGCCTTTCTCAAAAGCATCTGATGATCTGTACGAATAGGGAAGATAAAAATGAAACGATATTGACTGGTTATTTATCGAAAATAAAAGCCTTTAAGTAAATGTTTACCCCTGTCTCCGTAATAAGAAAAGAGTCTATCCAAGAAAGTTTCATCGCTACCTCCGGGGCAAACAGTTTCCTCGTCCAACAACCAAAGTAAACCTTTCCGTTCCATTTGTCTGCTAGCACTTAAATCGCTTTGGCTCGTACGTAACATCGTAGCACTCTGTGAACTTGCCCTGTCCAAAAGAGAGACCAAACTTTGCGGAGATCCAATTCCATCTTCGTCGTAATCATCCTCGTAATCAACGTCGATACTTTCCTGAACGTATCTATCTTTCGGTGCTACCAATGTCGTATGGTGAAAAAGTAATTGCAAACGTTCTTGCAGATAATTGTGACAGAGATCCTCGAAGCATGCTCCAGTTTGTCTGCCACACGAGGCGGGATTTTGAAAACCAGGAGAGTCGCACAACAAAAGAGAGGATACCGTGTGCATCGACGATGATATAGATCTGTGTTGGGTCAATGCAACAAAAAAAAAAATGCCAATTTAATAAAGTTACGTTTCATTGGACTCTTTCTATTGTACAATCGATAGTCAATTATTACGGGTCGTTTTTTAACTTACTTGTTAATAAGGGCTGCAACGCAATGAAAGACTTCCGAGTAAAGGCCGATAAGGAGACCCTCGAGAGCATCGAGTCCAGTGACATCTCTGCTTTGTTCGGTTGGACTGGGCGTTCTTAAAGCTGGCCTCGGAGTGTTTGGTGTACCAGCGCCGCCTCCGTTACAGGAAAATATTATCCTACTTAATTCCTCCACCGACGTACCCAACAAATTAGCTGCTTTTTCTGCACATTCCACCCTCGCAAATTGCCAACGACTCTGTGACGTTGTACCGGCCTTGACTGCACTGGCACAGCTTAGATGGTAAATCCCAGCTAGTACCAGCCAAATGACTTTCTCATCGGTCTCAGAAACCCCTAATATCCTGAAAGCAGCGATGATACGATTGAACTCCACCATGGCACGTTGTTTGTCCTCGTGCTTTTGCAGAGGTGTGACGAATGGATTGTTCTCGGCGACTAGATTCGTCAAGTGAAGTTCTTTTCTTAGGGCACCTTCTGCGCCTGCTAGTAGACGATAAATAGCATGAAATGTTGGATCACCGTTCGCTCTTCTACCTATTCTCGATTTTTCCAAAAGCAGCACCTAAAAATGCCCATTTATTGGAATGTTCTATTTGATTGTTATAACACGCTTCTCTACGTGTAATAATAATAATAATAATAAAACAATAGTCAAATTAATCTTACCTGAAGCGACGCCGAAGCAATTTGTCCAGACTGATCGAAGTCCAGACTAAAGAGTTGCGTAAAACGCGTTGCGTTCGAATTCATATGCGTCCGACTGTTTCCAAAGGCTTCAAGTACGGTGAACAAGGAATTCAACTTCTCTATGGTTAATATCTGGAGGGGGAAAGAGAGAGAGCGAGAGCGAGAGCGAGAAAGAGAGAAAGAGAGAGAGAGAGAGAGAGATAGAGAGACAGAAAGGAAGAGAGAGAGAGAGAGAGAAAGAGAGAAAGAGAAGAAATATGAAAAAGTGACAGAGAGATTTGATAAATAAAAAATAAAATATTCGAAGAATGCTCGTAATCCAAGCATTCACACCTACCTTATTAACAGTGCCTGCAGTGAGTACGAGGTAATGCAGCGCGTGCTTGAAATTTGTAGTTTTTCCGGCGCCGCTACGACCGAGAAAAACGAGAGAGTGATCTCTCCGAGTCGCCAACATCCCTCTGTACGCCGACTGTGCCATAGCATATACGTGAGGCGGCATATCTTCGCTCTTGCAACCTCGAAACATATGAGCGACCTAAAAACGGATTAAAGGATCAAAGTATCGAGGAAATTATTTTCAAATAAATAAACAAATAAGCTCTTCGATTGAATGCCAACCACTCTATGTTATTCGTCTACGTTATTCGATAACACGTACCTTCTCCGAATATATTGCCAATGGCGCCACAGGATTTATGATAAGCATGCTGTCGCCAGCATAGGTGTGAATCAAATTACTAGCGTAACGTTGTCTCAGTATGTGTAGAACAGAGGACTCATTGAGGAATCGCAATTGAGACAATTCCTCGGCCTTATCAAATTGTGGAGGGTTAGCCTGTCCAAATAATAAATATCAAAATAATATTATTTTTGTTCTTTGACGCGTGAATAATAAATTCAATAATATTATCAGAAATGAATCGATACCTTCTCGACATCTTCCTCGTCGACGAGGAGTTCCTCGCCGGAGGTAGTCAAACATATTCGCAACTTTCCAGTGTCTGGATCCGCTGGACCACAACGCATTGCCGGAGTAAAACCGGCTCGATGTAATAACCAAATTCTTTCGGAAGTTAGCCATGCCTGCTCCTGCGCTAGATGCTCTTCCGATCGCGCCTGTAAAAGGACACCTTATCATCATAATATTACCTAATAGCTTATTATATATAGATATCATATTAGTATATCGCATTAGTGTTAGCATATACAATAGGATATACGATCAAATGATTGCACCAATTATAAGAATAATATGCAACGTCGTACATCGATATCGATTTTGGTCTTTTCTTAACGAATTCGCAATAAGTATTGCGCATACAAAATCATATTAATATAACGATCTATTTATCGATTAAATCCAATCTCTTTCGTCCTCTTATCGCATTCTCTTGAACATTCTTCTTGTCAATCGTAAATTCGTCTAAGAGAAATTTCAAAGATAAGAAAGCTATAAAAGTGTTGACAATTTGAAGCGTCTATTACGTTGGAATCTCTACGAGGGATAATCGCTCGTCGAAGACATTTCTCTCAATCTTCCCACACGCGCTGCTTTTCTATCGAGCACTCACCGATCGAACTCGCGAGGACACGATACACCCACGCGCACATTGACCTGCTGGTATCGACAGGTCTCGAATTGCAAGCAGAATTGCAAGCTTCGGAACTCCCATTACGAAACGATTTCTTCTTATGTTGCAAATAACTAGGGTGCACGCGCATAACATATATACACATATTGTGTATATTTCATTTTTAACGCAAGTTAGTAACGCGTATTATGCGCTCAATGCATTACAAATATGCAGACGCTAATAACCTATTATCGACGACGGTTGTCATTCGACGACGCCAATTTGGCTCGAGATCGACGAACCCCCCTCCCCTCCCAACCTCTCATTTTTGTATATTTCTTGAAACAAATAAAAAAAGAAATTCCCGTTTGTATTTGATCGTAAGTAGAAAAAAGATATCAAGTATTGGGATATTATTATTCTCTCTCTTTTCTACTTGAAATATATTCGCTTCCCTGTTTCAATGAAAAAAAGACTCGTCGGTGCAGCTGCGAGTGCAAGCAGCAGTCGCGCGTGTATCGATTTCCGCATCCGATTTTCTTACGAACATTCGAAGAAACGAGTGTGCGGTGGCTCGTTGAGTTCTCGTTCGACCTGGTAAGGACAACGTATAGCGAATTTCCTGGTAATATATTAGCATGAATCACAGACAGCCTTGAAGAACGGACAAGCCGCAGTCGCAGCAGCAGCAACAGCAGTTAGCAACGACACATAGTCCGTATTGTTTAGTAGACGTATGAAAAGAATAAACGCTTCCAAGTTAAGGAGAGTTGCGAGATTACGAAGCTGTCGTTGCCCTTTCGCTCGATCATTTTTCGAAGAATCATGCAAGCATAGCCACGACACGGAACTCCTCTCTTCGCGTCAGTTCTATCCTTTTCTCTGTCTTTAATGGGTATGGGTATGGGTATACGTATATATTTTCCTCTTGAAATATACTCATTACGATGCTGTAACATTAGTACTTCTTCGAGTATTATATTCTCTAAATGGGAAAGGAGCCTGCTTATCGTTAAAAAGCAATGAAATCGATGAATATTTTGCTAGAAATTGCTCAAAGTAAAATGCGTTCGCATCGAAGATTTGAAAATTGCCTACCCCGAGGTTTAGCGGCGTCATTCTGTTCTGAAGAAGCACCTCGAGTCGTTTGAAATAATCCGTTTCCGTAGGCTCCTCTAATCCCTTTTTCCTATCCTCTTTCTTATATCCACGAGATTCTCCGCGAGATCCTCCGCGAGATCCTCCGCGAGCCATCTTCTTGGCTAGGGCCATCTCCAAAAGTTCCTCCCACTCAACGACATCGTAGATCGGCGGCGGCGGCGGCGGCGGCGGCTTGGCAGGTCTGTGAACAACGCTATTGCGATTTCTTTTGATAATCTTCTTGGCCGAATGATTGATCCGATTTTTAGCAGCGATATTAGAGCCGCCCCCTCTTAACGCCAAAATCTCCCTACTATTTGGTAATTTGTTTTCGATCTCGGCAGTAATCATTCGCCATTTTCTCTCTCTAGGCAATTTAATGACGTTACTATCGTCCCAACCTTCCTCCATCCTTTTGATCCTGTCGTCGACCGAGCCACCTCTCAAGGTATCGGCCCAACTTTCCCTTTTCTTTGACGAATTTCCGATCATGTTTCTAGCCGCGCGAGAAGAATGCGTCGCGAGAACGACTCGCGAAGGTGCCGTCGTCCTATTTTTGATCGAACTTGAAACTCGATTTTTGCTCGCTTCGAGACTGTTCATGCTGTCGCTATCGCTGCAATCCCAAGAACTCGTACTGTTCCTACTGCATTTTCGTAGAATATCGTTCCTAGAATTGCTCGTCATTTCTTCCCCGCCTTTATTCGCTCTCTCGATTATTTTTTCGGAATGAGCATAGATCGGCTGACGATTATTCGCATGTTTGCCGATCCCACTTGCGTGTGCCTTGCCACGACAGGATCTATGTAATACGTAATGTGCCCTCAACGAAGAGTCGTCCGACATCTTGGATTATAAGTACTCGGTGCCAACTAATATTCGCTTTCCTCGCTTCACCGCAATGCTTTCATGTCATATACGTTCATTTTTCTATACCTTCGGGTCGGGATTCTAACCAATTCGATTCGCACTTGGATCTACATTAGCATGTCGCCAAACACACTCGAATTCCTCATTCCTCATTCTTTATTAAACGACGTTTCTTCTCATTCATTGCTTCCAATTTGTCTTCTTTTCAAGATTAATTGGACGAGAAGCAATCGGAAGATCGTTAGAAAGTTTTCTCTGATAAAAGTCATAAAAGCAAAATCACATTTTACTTGATCGCATTTCGCGTTAACGATCGATCCGGCAAAATATCGGTCTCGGGTACGAGAAGGAGCGTACCGTGAGTCCCTCGAGTCTCGACTGAAGTAACACGATCTCGCGGTAAGAAGAGTAGCTGGAGGGAAGGAGAAAAAGAAAGCGAGAGAGGGAGCGGTAGGGGGAGTCAGGGGGAGAGCTCCTTCTGTTCGCTTCGAACTGAATAAGGAACTCTCTCTCTCTCCTCTTCCTCCTGTACGCTCTAACTCGCTTTCTATCCCTCTCGCATTCGCGTGAAAAAAGGCTCGCGTCTTTCTTTCGCTAATCAAACCTATTGATTCATTTTCTTAATAAGGATTATTGTCGTTATTGCTCTCTCTCTCTCTGTCTCTCTCTTTCTTTGACACTTTCTCAACAACACAGCCCACGCATCTTTCCACGGTCTTCCGAAACGGTTCATCGTATGATATATGAATCCGACAGGTTTTTTAAGAAACACATTGCGTATATTAACATTTTCAATAAAAATAAGGTAATCATTTGCAATCATGCATAGACATAGCATTCGAATGTGATTCTAAGCCAGAAATATCGATTTGCTCGTCAAATATAATACTATTCGTCGATTAAAACGGTCGATGCTCTAGAAGGAGAGGTCGTGGTACTCGAACGCGAATGCGAAGCATACGCGAGAGTGATTTCCGAGAAACACTCTTCAGTCTCAGCTGTTTGCGTTTACAGACTCCTTATCGTCTATCTATAGTTCATTCAATCAGTACGCAGGAAAAAATGAAAAGCCAATATAAAGTTTAATTGTAAATCATTGAATTAGATGCCAACTATTACATTACGAAAATGTTTTAATAAATAGTATTGCTTGATATGACATGAAACTTTTTTCCAATAATACTGGTACGAATCGTAAAATGCGAAGGGATCCCAATTCGATTTGTTCGAACAACTTATCGAGGACGATACGCTGGCGACATATCGAAGAGGAAGATTTCGGCGAGGAAGGATTCGAGGGAGGATTCTTCGCGCGTGATAAAGTGCAGCAGGCAGGGATATCCACGTGCACTGCGCGTGCAGTGCACGTGCTCTGCGCAATGCGTGCGTGAAGATTCAAGAGACATTTGCTATTTTAAGAAACTCCTAACGCACCGGGACTTCATCTCGCGAAGTAAACCAACGCTGTCTAACTCGACTCGAAATGAAACCGAAATTGAATAGGAAAATTTAATAGAGACCGACGAAAATTTACTCGCAAAAATTAGAACAAATCGAATTGGCAAAAATATTGGATTTCTTTAATAAAGTTACAAAAGACGTCTTACGCGAGGTAGATTAATTCATAAAAAACCATAGATCTTAAACGAAATAACTAGACGTTTTAAGGAAACCATATAAAAAGAATATTATTCTATTTCGTTCTTATCTCTCTCGTACTTTTTTGAAAAGCAATGTTGCGTTAGTCGTGCCGTTCTTCGGATCGGTATAATTATTTCTAGTTTATTTCTAGCCAAGTTAAATTGTCGAGACGACCGATGACGCACTCATCATTGTTCGTTTAAAGTGCAAGGGTGTAAAACGACTAAGATCGATCTATCGTAGGCGGATCGAAGCACCTATGCGAAACACCTATGCGAAACACCTATGCGAAACACCTTTATCGTGGGACGTCCGATGACGAGTTAGAAATCGGCAAGCATTCGTCATTCGTCGTACGTTTACGTTACAATACGATAGGAAAATAATTCGTGTGCTCTTAAAATCGTATTCATATGAAAGGTCTTCATTTTTTATCCAAGAAATGAATAGTGTTGTTTAAAAGCGCCGAGTATAAGATCGCGATGCGAGTTCTTCTTCGAAATTTACTCGCTAAACTCGCTTTTTTGTTCTCTATGAAAGTTCTTTTATCGAATGTTGTTTATATGACATTCCATAAAAGGAAATTCTATTTATTAGGAATATATTATTTCCATTAAACATACGAGACCTTCGATAAGTAATATAAACAATATCGAATAAAAGAACTCGCGCAGACGACAACGTGCCAGTCTAACGGTGGATTTCGAGGAGGACGGTGCTCCGAACATATACTCGGTGTTTTTAAACTAAAATATACGTTTCTTTCGATTAACCCTTTGCCCTCGAGGCAATTTTGGGTGGCCATTTAAGCGACGAAAAATCAAACTCATCTTCGTCCTATTCCATGCTTGTCTTTTGCTCGATATTTGTATAAAAAATCATTGAAAGAAAAGTTTTTCTAAATAAACCATAAAGGATAAAATTTAAGAACAATGCGAGCCAAGAATCAACCAAAGGCTCGGATATCTTTTGCGCCACCCGTGTCGATGATACAGTAGCGACTAATGTTTTCGCACGGTTACCATGTAGCACTTACCACTTGTTGCCGCTATTTTTACGACATTTTTACGACATCTCGGAGTGGTTCTGTGAATGAGAGCTGAACGACATATTGGATATCAACGATACGAAATATCCTAGACGCTACAATTTTTACTTCCTTATACTAAATATAAAATATAAGAAATAATTAATATTTTTTTGCAATTAGTTTCCCGTGTACCGCGTGTACCACTAACAAGAAGAACCCGCGACTTGTCATTTTTAAACGTTTATGAAACTTTACAAATTTATATGGAATGTAAGCTACTACTATAGTATAAGTTATATGGGATGTAAAAGTACCGTAGAGGAAAAAGGGAGTGACACGAGGATAGACCGACCAGCTACGACCACCGCTGTTGCTTATTACGCGAATTGTTTCAAAATTAATCATTCATTTGAGCAACAACATTTTTCAACAATTTTGATCGTTAAAACCCTTCTCTAATGCTTTTCGATTTCGGCAGATACGCACCATCGATTACGACACATTTGAAACGTCAATTAGCGGAATTTTGTCCTCGCCTCGCATGCTCGAGAAGAATAATAAAAATATAAAGAAACTCTTACTACGTAGTACATATCGTCCGGATCGATATTGCGACAGACATCTACGATGCACAGCATAATGGCTCCAGGCGAAAGATATTTTTTCTTTTCAACATTATCACTTTACACAAGTTTACACACATACGAACCGCAGTTTGCTTGAAAACGCAACGCGCGGTACATGCATAATGTAACGATGCTGAAGAACGATAACGACGTAATTACTTACACGCAACGCGTACTCTGTAGTTGTAGTTACGTAATAAGTCATTTACGTACAATGTCGATGTATAATCTACATTCTGTTACATTCGCGTTCAACCCACGAAGAAAGGAAAAGATAATAAATATTAAATCTGAAAATAATTGTAAAATGAAATATAAACGCATCGCAATTAAGCATCGTTTGTATTGTTTTGAAAATGAAAAAGGAAAAATCATGGAAAGTTTGTCATTTGTCGAAAAAGCCGCTGCCGACCGCACCCTACTAAACGATACGTCCCTTTTTACACCAGCCTAGAACCTTGAACGGTCTATGTTATACCGCATGGATGCCTCGGCGCACCCAGTAAGAATTCGCTTCGTTAATTTGTTTTCAAATGAGACTGCGATGCATACCGAGTGATCTTATGATACTCTATACTAACCAGCTTAGAAACAGCTTAGAAACGTCAAATTTGACAAACGAAAATTTGAAAGTAAATGCGAATAATCTTGACGCTCGTCAAGAATTCTCTACGACTAGAGGATTCGACGAAAAATCATGTAATTTGGATACACGTAGTTTTGAATCGATAGCAGCAAGTTCCTTTTGATCTTTGAAACGCCAAAAGCAACCACTAGAGAACGTTACCGTCGCGCATAACATTACACGCGCCAGAGAGTCGAAAAGTACCGTCCTTACCGACACTCGGTAGAACGAACTATACGCTATCGTAGTATCGATGCTTTAAACGAGAACGTTCTAATTCGAATTCCACATATTTTCATCATATTATTTGATTTTTTGTTTACGAATAAAAGGATATACAATCGCTGTTGAAATTATGCGCTACTATATAAGGGCAAACGTTATAGATGCAATGAGAAGTAGTCGGGGAAAAAATTAACTTTGTCTTTTTGTTTTCCTTAAAAAGAAGCTTCTACCTAGCCCAAATGTCCGTTCATGCAAATGGTTTACGATTAAAAGGGAAGAAACTAGTCATAAGGAAGCAAATTATAACACAGCCAACTAGTTTCCTCGCTGGGATCAACTTAACGATCGATACACGTTACGCATGAGAAAAGGGAGAGGAATAACTCGTATAGCATTCGAAGTTTGGGCAGCGTTCGTTGCTCCATTCAACGCTCATGCATTTATTATTATGCATTATGCTCTTTAAATACGAAGAGTAAAATATCATGGAAAAGAAAGGAAGAAAAACGATAATACAACCGGTTTTCCATCGCGAAAATTGTGAAACGTCGAAGACGTAACAAAGATGCATCTCTATATCTGTTTTATTCGAAGCGCTAACGTTAGCAACTCGCGACTAATTTTTCCAAATGATATATACGTATGTTCGGAACGTCTACGCGTCGCGACAAATCAATATTTCATCGTAACGATCGCTTTGCGAAGATAGAAATAATCGTTGAAATATTTTTCTTAGTTTAAAGTAAGGTTCGCGCGCGCGAGATTACAGCTAGACTCGTAATGTGTGATAAAACTGTTTGCAAGTAGAACACTACGGATGAAACCATACGACCTGTGTCCCATTAATACCGACGATTATGTATTGACCTCGCATGATATATTTTATAAATAACGCTTTGTTTAAATGATTTATAATAAAATGAAGGGTATAAGATAAAAAACTTTAAACGCTTTCCGTCCTGTTAACGTTCCGAGCATAAAATCTCTCTCTCTTTTTTCTCTGTTTACCGCTTAATAATCGACCAAGATAGCAAGGTTCTTTCCTCCTCATTTCACGTACATTCTTATATCAGTATTACGTCCGTTAGCTTCAATGGAAACAAAGCGTTAAAGTACGAAGAAGTCGGGATATGTACCGTTATGCGATTACTATGCCACTCCGTCTTTCTAGAGAATGTGGGTGGGAAGTAAGCACCTCTATGATCTCTCTTCCTTCGTTTTTTCTTTTTTTTTTTGTAGAATTATCACAGTACGCATTCGTCTCCTTAACTATTTATTATTATTTAACTGTTACACCAAATAGGGAAATAAATGAGAGTAATATAGATAAGGAAGGACTTCTTACCGTATTCTGATGAAACCGCAGGCTACCGGATCGACGGAGCGTGCCACCGCGAATATTCGCAGGTGCCAGCTCGACTTGCTGCCCGTCGCTTCCACCTCGTCTCGAGAGCTCGGATAATTCCGCGACTGGTTGCACCTAAGAGTAACATCATTGGTTTATTACTTAATTATTATTTTGTATTATTATTTTGTCTTATCTGCGGGAAACGGTAGCAGCGTCCGAAACGTAAACGTTCCAAAATAACTCTTAGTCTACACCCACGCGCTCTTGACCTACGCGCGAAGGCCGTTGTCGCGAATAATGCATACAACTGCTTTATTCGAACGGCGCATCTTCGGGGATTTATTTTGATTATTTATAGAAGAAGAAAATGAAACAATTGCTTCGCTTATATATGTCGAGTATCGAATGAAAAATGATATCGCGTCGCGATCGGTCGCGCGTACCTCTCGAGCGGGTGAATGAAGTGACGCACTCGCGCACTCACGCACGCACGCAAGCAGTACAGGAAGCAGGATATGAACCGGAGAAGGGAGAACTCTCGACGATCGGTCGGTCGGTAGGACAACTAAACGCAGGCGTAACCCTATGCGAATCGCGTGACCAACGGGACCGGAATCTAACGTCGCGTGAATTTGCGAATTTATCTAATTCACATTTTTATTTTTATTTATTGTCCCTTAGGCGATCGCGTATAACTCCTCACTTTTTTTACATGCTATTTTTATTCTTTTCATCGCAGTTTCGATCTATTCGATCATTGGCCACTTTCAATACTTATTAACGTCAAAACTTATCGTCTCATATACACGTACGTATATTAAAAACTGCATATATCTATACGTCCCCGTGTCGCGATAAAGCTTATCATCGAAAAAGTCTATTTTAACGTTAACCTTCAAATTAAAACGTACATCGACAAATGCAACGCATTATTTTTTGAATACACGCATTTTTGTCAAATTATTATTGAAATGTGGAAAGACGATAGAGGGATTTCGATCGTAAGGAATGATATTGCTTGGAAAACTTACAACAAGGATGACACAATTTAGAGAGAATAAACTAAGTCGCAAAGAATTCGAATCATCCGTTAAATCTATTAAAGAAGAAAAAGAATTCCATAGCGCCTACGGCCATGTTGTCGAGAAATGAGTCAGCGAGCATTGCACCATTGTCAAAATATTCGCAATGAATTATTTTTTTAAATCAATAAAATAAATACCATTCCACTCTTTTCAAGAATTCATTTTTACGATATTCCGCGTCCCGGTACCGAATTTCGCGTTTACCTAAATAATCGACAATACTAATTGACAATTGACAAGATTAGCTTTTCGACGCGTATCATTTCTTTCCACTCGCTTTTCGTCATTGTATAAAGAAGGACCAAAGGATTCACGGATGCTGGAGAAAGATCTTGTTGTTTTAGAAAATCTTCGCCCCTCCCAAGTGATAGTCTACTTTGCCAAGTATAGTCTTATTACGGAACGTGACTCATGATCTCGCTATATTCGGTTGGTTCCAACGGTAGTGGCAGCGACCACGACCACGACGACGACGACGACCACGACGATGGCCTCTTGCAAGAGTTAGAAAACACCGTTTCTTTTTCTTCCCTTCTTCTGCTCCTTTTCCTCTTCGCGTAACGACACACCCTCTTATTTACGTGTTTACGACTGCACGTTGCGTGCGTCGACTTACTATTCGAGATTGAAAAAATTGTTAAATAAACAAAAGTAGTCGCGATAAATGATAGAGAAGAAAATTGAAGAATTTTATGGTACACTTTCACATTTTCACATTCAATCTTCGTACGCGAATGCGAGCGTGAATGCGCAAAACAAAACTGAAGAAAGATAACTCGACTCGATCCAGTAATACTCCAACCGGTTCCTATCCATCACACGATTTATCACACGATGAATCATTGAATTGGGCCAAGTTACATCTAAACCGTGATTACCACGAGCAAAGCGACGACAAAAAAACATGAAAAAAGGGAAAAGTACAAACGGGGTGTGGTGAAATATTTAGATTACGATCTTAAGATATTCCTTCGCGATATCTGTTAATCTAAGAAACACAAATTGTTCTTATCGAGCATCGAAGTAGCATGGAAAAATAAAATCTTTCGAGTTTTTTTCTATCAAACTTTCTAGACGCTCCTCGTTAGGTATCGTATGTTCGATTCGCCGCAATTTCATCGAAATAAAACTTCGACATCGTTAATTGGCTATAATAATGAATTAGTTAACGTTGGTTAATGAAATACTTGATTTTAAAATAAAGTTTTGCGTATTAGGGACAGTTAGATTAGATTAATGAAAAATCTTTCTAATTCATTCCCCTGGATGTACGATAGATGGATAAAGTGAAAATGAAAAAGAGTCGAGGACCGTCACGGTCCGAGAAGAGAATACTCCGGTTAAATGGCTCGTACTCTTTACGATAGAGTGCTCCATAACAAGGAACGTGTCGTAACTTTGTGCCTATTCGAGAGAAACTTAACGAGAAGCGTGGAGCACGGCGTATCCGCTTCTTTCTCGCCAAATTGTTTACTTTGGCGAATATCCAGAAACGACCAAAGAGTCAACAACGGAAAAAGACGAACAAACGTGTAGAAAAAAAGAGAGAGCACGACACTCTTCTCTCGCTTTTCCAGCCTCGATTCTTCTTTTTCCGCTTCTTTTTTCATCGGAATAAACAATCGACGCAATGAGGAATAGCGTGCGCGAGGCGAGGGAAGGAACACGGAGGGAAAAGGGGTGGAAGAAGGAAGGAAGGTATTATTAAAGAGCATCCAATTGTAAAGAGAAGGGGACGTACCAGACGATTTACATTTCGATGGATGAACCAATTTCGTTGAAAGTGCATATAATACAAAGAAAATTCTTCGAAATAGACTATTTTTTATTATTACCCCTTAAATAAATATACAATTTAACGAGAAACAAATAAAAATCGATTATTTTGTTTCGACGGCAAATACTTCGTAAATAAAAAAAAAATAAATGAAAATACTTTGAAGAGAAAGCGGTCCGTAAAAACAATCACTTTCGCTTATTGTATGCTAAGAAAGGTGCATTCAACTTTGCTGCCAATGCCTCCTCATTCATCGTCGATTAATGCCTCTACTATTACACTTTGTTACGTGGCGCAAACATTTGGATGGTCTCATATTTGAAAACTATACGCGATGTATAGATATTATTAAAAGAAAGATCAAAGTAGGAAGAGGAGCAAATTGCGGACTTACCTTGACCGTGACACTGCTGCCAGATCCTTTGATCAAATCGATGATCTCTTCCCTAGACTTATCGTCGACATTGATTCCATTAACTTCGATAAGTCGGTCACCTGGCAGAAGACCAGTGTCGTTGTTATGCTGGACTAGAGTACCAGGTTCGGCGAAAATAACAGGTCTCATTTGCGTAACACCACTGGCACCACGTTCGACGACAACGGCACGACGCAGGGAAAAACCAAAATCGTTGCGAGGAGGTGGCTGTCTTTGGATCGTCAGTTCTCGCGGCTCCGGGAGTTCGAGAGGCACGATTTCCGGCAGCTGAAGTTCGACTCCCTGTTCTTCGAAAGAAGCCGAAGATCGCCATCTACAAAAACCCTGAGATTCGCCAACCGGCGAGAGACTGAACGGTGGGGTAGCAAAACTCGAATTTGTCGTGTCCGTCAAGGAATCGGCCGACGGACTGGCGCTCGTTACCACCTAAAAATGCAATATCGTACGAGACCGTCAAGTTTCGTCGACGGCGACGGTAACGATGATTAGATTTTCATTAATACCTGGAGTAGCTTCGACTCGGCCGGGTGTTGGTGATGATGATGTTGCTGCTGCTGCTGCTGCTGCTGCTGGTGATGATGCTGCTGTTGATGATGATGCTGTTGATGTTGCTGTTCCTGCTGTTGTTGAAATTGCTGTGTCGCTTGATGGTGATATAAATGTTGATGATGAAGAGAAGCCTGTTGAGAAGATACTCGCCAAGATTGAGCGTCCTCCTCGGAAGGACTGCAAATTTCGTCCTTTGAAAGACCAATAGCCATTGCACCTAAGCTCGGCGAGTGCGTAGGCGGTACATTCTGATAGGCTATCACTTCGTTCTGCAAAGTGTTCCTCACCAACAAATTACTAGCCTCTTGGTAACCAGCTTCGTTCCCGTTCGGTAAAACGACCTCTTCCGAAAGGACATTGATGGTACCACTGGTGATACTTAATCTTGGCCCTTTTAATATCCCTCTTTTTGGTGGTTTCGGTGGAAGAGGAGGGAGATTCTTGGCACCGGCGTTCGTCGTCGTCGTCGTTGTACTCAAAGAGGTCAACGATGTCTCCGACGAGTCGCTCTGCGTCAAACCATCGGGCGTTCTCATTGTCCAACCCGAGCCTGTACCACCACCCAACGCCGTATTTCCCGTTCCACCCGTAGCGTTCTGCGCGTTCTCCAATAGATTCCGATCCAAATGAGCGAAAAAAGACGCGCTATAATCGGCTGTTATACCGCTAGGTAGTTTTTCCTTTTCCTTTCTGCGTCCTGGTATCTTCAGAGATCTTCGAACCTGTCCGAACAAAAATGCTCTATTTTTTTTCATTTTTCTTTCTTTACCCGTTTGGCGAGTTATCGTTGTTACGATTACGCAATCGAAACGTTTATAGATAAGTATATCATCGTAAAGCATTGTTTTTTCGATTCAATTGAACGCTCGAGAATTGATAAGTCGTATAGTATGCTTATTCGATTATTTACTCATTATTACTCGACGAAAGTTATCGATGATGCTTGCGCTTGCGACTCGCATTATATTTTGTTGAAATTTCTTCTTCCCTAGATGTTCGCTTGTCCGCATTAACGCGACATTCGCGACGTTCCCAGACCGCAGCTTTGCCATTGTAACCACGAAAGCATATCGAAGGATGCGATAGTTGGTGCGAAAAGCTAACAAGATAGTTGATTCGAAAGGCACCAACATTTATAACGATTCCATTTTTATTTCCTTCGAATAATCTTATTAAAATTCTCTCTTATTAAAATATCTCGTTAATTTAGATATACGTACGTATATCCTATTAGTTTTGAAAATGACAGGAATAATCATTATTTTTTCAATCTTCGTATAATTTTTCTATTAAATAGCTTAACGATAAATAACTTATTAATTCGCGTCTTCTATCGATTTCACAAGGTTTGAAACATTATCAGATAATTGTCCTCTTTTTTTATCGGTACATCCGATAAAGTTAATATGTCAGTGTAACATATAATAATCCATTTTGCTGCAATGAAATATCGATTGATACGTAAAAATACGTTATCGAGTGCGTATCATATTAGGAATACTTTTTATGAAAAGAAAAATATAAACGATCCGAATATAAGGTGAAACAAAATAATCGGTAAATCTCCCGCGTCTTCCAATCTGAATTCTATTTTCGTTTAGAGTAGTAAACTGGCAAAATAAATAATATGCGTTACGTTATGGTACTTACAGAATTCGTCTTGAAATACTCTAACAGATAGGCGTAGAAGAATTATAGGTTTATATGCGAACAATTCAAAGCGACGTTGCTATATTCGTCGGGAAGAAAAATTGATCCGATAAAAATATTTCCGGTCGTACTTTTAATAACGGAGTAATCTCTACTGAAACGAAGAGAGATGGCTGAGATATTCTAAACATTTTCTAATGCGTTTTTTTCGCAATCATTTCTTTTTCACCCTGTATATCCAATACCTTACTACACATACTCGTATGCATCCTTATCATTTACGTCTATACGACGATTTGCTCGTACATTGATATACGTTTGTTGTCATACATCCATATCTGTTATTTATAACTTGCTTATAAATTTAGATATACTTATTTAATCGAACATATATAATATAATATATACATTCGTATAACTTGCTAAACAAGGTGTCCCAAAAGTAATTCGATCCGACTGAAAAATAATGTTTCCCCGCGAGTATTTGGAATGCTCGAAATGAAAACAAAATATCGCGTAATTCTATTAACCCTTTGCGCCTTAGGTTTTATTAATTAAGCAAAGATGCGTGTCCAGATTATTTCATTTAAAGAAAGTTCGTTTGTTTGCTTGGTATTTTTGTTCCTATCGGTAAATTGAGTTTCGGGACATCCTGTATGTAAATATAAATAGGTAAATAAGTCTAAATAGATGTTCACCTCATCGAGTCGTAGAAGTTCCTCGGCAGACATACTCCCTCGATCCCTTTTCTTGACATCCTTCCTTTCCTTTTTTTCCCTCTTTCTCTTCTCCTTGTCGTCCTTCTCCGTGGCCTTCTTCATGAAGTTGAACATTTTCTCGCTCGCGCGACACTTCAAAAACGATGCAGCACGTTCGACCAGCTGAGAAGACGATGACGATAACGATAACGATCGCTCTCTCTCTCCTTCTTTTTAACATAGGTATAATCAACAAATAAACGTAGTACTCACCGTCGATACGAAGAAAAAGTTTTGGTCGCTTTGAAAAATTGCGCGCGACTCGTCATCGACACGCGTGCTTCGACGATGCGACGCGAAGAGTACACATACGCGCACGCACAAACGAACACAAGCACGGTTCGAACAAATTCACGAACGCGCACAAAATACGCGCCTCGACATTGGCTAGTCGAAAGCACTGTCGATGGAAGGAAAGGGGATAGGTTGCAGGTGGATGGTGGGAGATCAGGGTAAAGGAAGTGGTACGAGTATATATAGGGTGTGCGTGTGTTTCGAGAGCGAGAGTGAGAAAGGATAGAGAGATGGTATAGTAGAATTATCGAGCCCCGACAAGGTAAATTCGAGGAATCGTTGCTACTCGATCGTCGCGGTCGCAGTCGCAATTATCGTTATCGCTTCGTCGAGAACGAAGCCGCAAGGGCGTGAACCACCGGCCGGACCAACTTCCTCTTGCGTTTTCTTCATGATGCTTCCCAACTATGCGGAAATGACAGCCATAGTCGATGCGATGACGGGGCGACGACGACTGCGACGACGACTGCGACTTTTTCTCCAAATAATGTCACCGACGATCTTTCCCGGTATATTTAAAGGTGTCTCTCGAATAACGAAACGATGCGATTGGCTTGATGATTATCTCGGGTAAAGGCAGAGTTCAGTTCGTTGCTTCGTCAGACTCGCGCGCGCGCGCACGTGCCTACCTAGCGTACAAGGTAAATCATCTATGTATTTCGCATTGCAACTTTCGCTGTGCACTTTGCGTTGTCTCTCTTTCTATCCCTTTTCATCATTCTCTAACCACTCGAGTATATTCGTAATACACTGCGACGTCGCGTTGCGTAAAGAACGCGAGAAAGGAAGCGAGAGAGATAACTCGCCGAGTGCTTTTCCTCTCCCTCTCTCTCTCTTTCCCTATCTACTTGTCACTTTTCACCGTACCTTTCTCGTTCTCGGCGGCCACCACTACCATCAAATACAGCGCCAATCGATCGCTCGCTCGCTCGCTAGCTCGCTCGCTCCTTTATTTCCGTTCGCCCGTTCGTTCGTTCGTTCGTTCGTTCGTGTTCGTCGTCGTCGTGTCGGGTGAAAAGCGAAAAGGAGAGAGAAGAAAAATCATGTACATTTGATCATAAGTCAATTTCGCTAATAAAACCGAGAAAGAGAGAGAGGGAAAGAGAAAAATATAGCAATAAAAAGGCCCCCTCCCAAAAAACGAATTTCATATCGGTGCGCGATAGAACCCCGCCGAACGTCGAGAGCGTTCCGGTCAGCCGGCGTTTTTTTGCTCAACCGTAGAAACTCTTTCTTTCTTAAGGAGGAGGAATGAACGTTTAGGTTGATATTAGACATCGAAAAGAGATATAGGAGCGCAACCACCAAGCGACAGCACCAACGTTGTATTCCAAATACGTGTGTTGCTTGTTGCACTACGCGCACGCACGCACGCACTCACGCACGCACGTACACACGTACACATACATATACATATAAATGGACAAGGAGAGGTAGTAACTAGCGACGCCGAGGTATCGTGTCGTTACACGAACCCTCTTCGTACAACAGCACCTTCTTCCTCTTCCTCTTTTCGTTGACGCGAGTCCTCGTGCTCGAAGACGACGTCGCACACGACATCGGTTTCTTTCTCTCTCTCCCTCCCTCTGTCTTGATTTTTGCCCTCACATCAGTCGGTCGAAGATTCTCGCCGCGACGATTGCTGTTGGCTCGACGAGGACGAGGATGACGAGGACGAGGACGACGACGACGACGACGACCAAGGGGCCAGGTGAAATTCGACGGCGTGCATAAGTTACTACGTAAGATCGAGAGCAGCAACGACTGACCTGTGCGCTCGGCGCCGCCACCGCCGCCGCCGCCGGTACACCGTCGATCCTCGCCGCACATTCTCCTCCCCACCGAGCTTCGTCCATTTCCGAGATCAGCCGAACATCCACGAGGACGAATTCGCGCTTGCGCCTTCCGCTCAAACGTTACTCGAGAATATATTTTTCGATTCCGTACTACTTCGTCGAGGCTTCGACTCCTTCGATCGATAACGTACCGACTCGCCAATTCTCTCGATTATTTTTTTACGCACATTTTATCTTCGTTTTATTCGTTCGATCGTTTTCATAAAAATACGCAGGTACACAAGTTATCGTATTATTAGCAAAATATCAAGAGTTACTCATGCTCTTTCCGATCGAAGATTTCCTCCGGTAGATGTCGGTATTTTACAGAAAACGCCTCTTCGCGTTTCTTATCGATCGATAACGTTCTTACGAATCATTCGGTAACGGCACCTCGACGAGTTCTCTTCGAGACAACATGTTGTATCGTCGAATATTAAAAACATGCGTTCTCGCGATCAACAAAAGCACGGCAACGAGTATTGCGCGCACGAGGAACAACGTAGCGATGAATCGTGCCTTTACTAGCGATTCCTCTATTAATTCCTCTAAGAATTGTCCGACCATTAGGGAGATCGTTGAAAAATGGAGTCACCGGTTTGAGAGCGAGTCCATACCAGAACCCGTTGAATCGATCGAGCACATCGTCGCGCACGTCGTGGCTTTAAAAAAGGTACAAAATATAAAATTCGTATATTTCTCTATTACGTACATTGCCACTTTGTATCCGCGCGAAAGTTTTCTACGACTTACAAACTGATCTAGCGTTGACTTTTTCTTTTCCAAATAGAACAGTGAAATAATTAACTTGAAATAGTTTTTCACGCTTTCCATTTTATTTCCAGCTTCTAGATGTCACAAATTTTCAAGATAAACGACTTACGGAAGATCAATTGAAGGAATTAGAGTCACTTTGCGAATGCAGATTGTCCAGGTAAAAAATGTGACAACGGTATGAAAAATAAGAATATTTGGTATTCGTTGTTTAGCTCGCATTGTATTGCGTAATTTCATGAAAATAAAGTCCCACAGGATGCCGGTTCAGTATATAATTGGCGAATGGGACTTTCGAGATATCACCTTGAAATTAGTTCCCCCCGTTTTTATTCCACGCCCGGAAACGGAAATAATAGTGGATATTATTTTGAAAAGGCTGAGTTATTTGCAAGAAGCTCATCATGAAATTCTTGAAATCGGTTGTGGTTCTGGCGCGATATCGCTGGCATTGGCACACTCCTCCGACAAGGTACACTGTATTTCAATATATTAATTAATTAATAGTAATTGAAAAACTCCAAGAATAATTACAGCGTTATTACAGGTGATTAAAATAAACGGGATAAATATAATCATCGAAAAAATAGTTCGGAGTAAATTTTCATACTATTCTAGGTTAAATGTATAGCAGTCGATAATAATCCGCACGCTTGCGATTTAACGAAACAAAATTGCAGCAAGCTTGGCTTGCGAGAAAGAGTGACCGTAATGCAGGCAACATTGGAAGAAGATGGAACATTAACGTCATCCGACGGTACAAATTTACAAGATAGAAGTTTCTCTTTTATCGTTAGTAATCCGCCGTATGTGCCAACCAAGGATATATTAGGATTACAACCGGAAATTAAAATGTACGTAATTCTAGAATTCGGATTATCATGGGGTTTTAAGAATAGAGTAGTAGTGCACGCGCACTCGTATACATATATTTTGTACTGTTATTTTTTTTCGGATATACGCAGTTACGAGGATTTAAGGGCTTTGGATGGTGGAATAGATGGACTGAAGATTATCAAGCCTCTCATACAGTACAGTGCCAAGGCATTGAAACCAGGAGGTCGTCTCTTTATCGAAGTAGATCCAGTACATCCCGAATATATAAGTTTCTTCGTGAAAAAATACGATACTCTAAAGCTGCATTACGAGCATACTTATAAAGACTTTTGCAATAACGATCGATTCGTCGAAATATCTAAGATCGCGTAAAAATACGTTATTCGTTTCGATATTCGTTTAAACGTTCGATAAACACTTTACTCGTTATATAGGCCATGTTTTATAATTTTATCCATGATATCAAACATCGTTAGGTGGTGTATCATCGTATTTAAATATAATCGACAAAGTCTTATTACTCGTTGATCTCAAATTCAATTATATATTTTAATCGTAAAACGTATTCCGTCGCGACAGGGTTTCGATAGCTCTGCCGGTCGTCAATTGAAAATTACTTACAATCATTTACGTGATAGATCGAATCATGGTATTTACAATGATACGTATTTAAAATTGATCGAGATAAAATGAAAGTTATATTAATCGATTAAACCTAATGAACAATCATGCGTATTTATGTTTTATGCTGGCATAAATACAAATACGTAATGTGTGCTAATGATTTATGAAATTGATAGATATAAAATTGGTATCGATCTACCGAGAAATTGGTTAGCAATCCTGCGACGTATAAACACGACTGTTTATAAAATCATTAATTGTCGTCGATTCGATATTGTTCCGTTGGAATAATCGTTAAGAATAAATTCTTTATCGCGGAGAGAACTTTTCCAATTCTTTTTTGATACTGCTGATTAAAGGTACAGCTGGATCTTCCGGCGAGAGTTGAGAATCCGCTAGAATACGTTTGGTATCGACTTCTGGTAGATTAGGTTTGTGAAACGGACCAGCACTGAGCGGTCTCGAACCCCAAGTACCACCGCCACGCGGATGATTCGACTGACCAGTTTCAGGAATGTCTTCTACTAAATTTCTTCTCGATACGGACGTGCGTGGTCGAGTACTTAATTCTGCCAGCGTCGTCGACGTCGGACTAAAAACGAGTACGTGTACACGCGTACTTTGATTTGAAAAAGAAGATGGAAATAAAAAGTTACCTTTGCCTGTCTTCGGTAAATATCGCGAGAGCATCCGTCGCGCGTACGGCAGAGTTCGGACGCGTGTTCGTCGCTTGGAATTCTCTAGGCTTGGGCTCTCTGCTCCCGAAGAGGCTGAACGAGTCCTCGAGGAGTTCGTGGAGGCGTCTCCTAGCACGACCCACGGGACCACCCGAACCCGCGAAGACCTGTTCGACGTCCGATATTTCGGATGCACCGTTGCCACCTGGTAATAATGCAAAACTTTCGAGAGAATGCGCGACCGGACGAGTCATTTCCATTGATTTCGCTGGCGAAACCGTTACCGAGCTAATCGAAATATCGATATTTTCTATATCATCTTATTTCGTGAAATATTTCGAGAAAAATGTTCTTTCGATAACGGTTGATTCGCTTTCGTCTCGCATCAATGTATAAATATAAAGGTAAAGGGTTATAAGGGAAGATGGATGAGCGTCGCACCTTCCGTGGATAATCCTTGTCTCCTCAGAGTCCAAACGATAGGTCCGACGACTCCGGGGTCTCGAAAAGTACTGGTCGCTCTGGTTAAAAACGACTCGCCGCCGGCTTTTTCGTTTCTAGCATAGCCATTGTTCCTGCGTCTTCCACTTTCGGGAGAATCTACGTCCAAATGCTTGACCTAATAAAAGATGTAAATAAAATAAAAAGACGTTTCCAACGTGTCGTCTATTGGCAAAAGCAACGACGTAACATAACACGGATGATGAACTCTTACCGTTACTGGCTCGAGAACTCTTGAAAGTGGTTCTACGCTTCGCATACTCGGAAATTGCTTGCAAGAAGGCATGGACAGATAAGAACGCGGCGAGGCTAAGACTTCTTCTTCTTCCTGCCTCGGGTAACCATTTTCAAGAGATTCCAACATCTCCGTATGATCGGCGATAGTATCCATCGAATCCGGAGTTCTCGGTTGATCGATGGCGTTAGTTCTCATCATTTTACCCTGGCTAATTCTGTATTTTATACGCATATTTTATATCGTTCGATTCGTTGGGTGCGCATTTTGTAAATTGTACTTTGTATCGTTACCTTGTTTTTCTCGAAGGTTGATCCTCGATGCTCCAAGGACCAACTACGACGGGTTTCTTAGATTCCTCCTCGTCGTCGTCGTTATCCGTGGAAAACTCGTCGACGCTACGACGAAGACTGTCGGTCGTATCGGGAGTTCTCGAAAGAGTTCTCGGGGTTTGTCTTTGACTGGTACCGTCGATCTGCCAAGAAAATATAACTTTAGGGGATGACACGCAATTTGGATATTTACTTGGACTCTAACAACGCTAATTGCAATCGATATCGTCATGTCAACGAGAGAAGAGACGAAATTCATCTTCGTAATACCCCCTTATTCTTTTGCGATCGCATGTAAAAATTATTCGATCGCATCACGCGAGCGGAAACTTTCTTACGATTGTATCTGGCCCTTTTCGTCAAAGGGAGAAGAAGAAGAAGAACTTTTCTACCGATAATTTGCGATTCAAACGAATCCCTAAGCCCTATTTGCATTTTAATGCGATAATCTTATAATAGAAAATAAATATTCTTACCTTGCCTTCCGAGTCGGGCGTCAAGAAAGTCGCGTTGTCGACCCCGGGAGATGGTAGAACGTAATCCCGTTCCTTTTTAAGTATACTTTTATTCGGTGGTGCCACGACAGCGCTGTGAGCTCGTTTTCTCTTGGCTATTAGGACCAAACCGGTGAGAAGTAGGCCTAATAAGATTACAGCAGCTCCGGCAGCTCCAACGAGCAACCAAACGTCTCTTTTTCTCGAAAGGGCTAAGGGTCTCGTCTCTTTTATATACGCTAAAAATGATTCGACAAGTTATCATTCGGCAAATAAATCGCTACTCGAATAAATCTATACGTTCCCCAAATGATCCAGAAATTAGGTCTTTTTTTGTTACCAAGGGTCTTCGGGGTTATACGCGAGTATAAACTCACGTTCGCTTCGAATAATGACAGGTACGCCAAGCTCGAGAGCGACTTCTTGAGACGAGAGTAGAGCCATGTCTCTGGCGGCTGTTTCGGCTGGCACGGGTTTTCCACCAAGATGAACGGAATAGATCAATCTGGTACCTTCGCTCTCGGTCGTGCTCGTATTGTGCATTCTGACCTGTACGACGCCATCCAGAGAGCGTAATTTTGACGAAACGGTAGAGTTGATATCCTTATTGCTTTCCTCGGACGACTTCGAACTAAAGTTCGTTAAGCGTTGATCTTTGAAAATCATCGATGACGAATCAGTACCCGTTATTGCGTCATCTTCCTCTTCTTTCTTCAAACTTGTCAGTAGAATTTTGGTCAAGCCCAGATGGTTCCAAGTCGATTCTATTTTTTGCGAATACTTTCCATCGTCTTTTTCATTGAAATCTTTGCGAGTTTGACTGTCGTTGTTCCGAAATTTGGAGGAAAATTTTCTTCCGCGTTTGGATACTTTCGATTCGATCGAACTCGTCGTTGGAATCGTTACATTTTCTTTCAACGACTTTTGTCCAGTTGTCTAAAATAGTAATTGCATGAAAGATTCGCGCTCGTTAAACTACATAGGTAGTATTGGATATATGGTCACCATTTGTTCGCGGAATCCTCGTTGTTCCGTAGCTCTGCGAGCTCTGGGATCGGTCGAAAGAAGACCGAGATGACGTTGTTGTTGCCTCGAAAATGCGATCCGATAGAGACGAGCCAATTTCAACTCGACCTTCTGCGGTACGGATTCCCCGGCGCGTAAAACGGTCAATAACCAATATCTATTTCGCATAAATATCGTATCAAATAAAATGTAATATTATTCTTTTGCGCGTGATCTCGCGAAAAATATACGAATTAACATTAATAACCTGGGTCCGGGATCTTCGCCGATCAGAACCCCGATGTCTTGGTTCTCGTCGTCGTCGTCGTCGTCGTCCAAACGCGGCGTGGGATTAATGCAAGTCGCGCATTCGGGTCCTTGAGGAATCGATCCGTACGGTGGCCCAGGTGCCGAAACGCCTTTATCGTCGCGATCATTTGGAGAATAGATAGTGACCGTATGATGAACCGTTCTAGTCTCGTAAAATGTCAAACCCTGATTTGGATCCACCCATGGGGGAGCGTCGTCTATACCAGTCCAAAAAAAATCTTGCAGATGAACTCGACGACCGGGTAGATGCTCGATTAAGATTATCTCGTCTTCTGAAATTAGAAAATGCGAAAGCTGTCGTAAGCGAAATACGCCAACGCGAAAGGTGTACGATCTTCATTTTCCTTGCGCGTTGGAATACGGTTGGAAAATCCTCTCCGATGGTAATCGGCGAAAGAGAGCAACGACCTATAGTCGTATAGGGAAGGAGGGTGAACTCGTGTCACGACAACGCTAGGGATGAAACAATCGTCCGCGGAAAGAAACGAAGCGTACCTGTCCTTTTATCACGCGATCTCGTGACGGAAAGACGGCAACGTGTCTCGTGAAAATTGCATCATTATTTCCCATTCAAAATATTAGCTTTTAAACAAATACTAAAGCACTTCAACTTCCCTTAAAGTACCTTCGACTTCCGCGTTCTAATGAAACTCGATCGAATGAATGGAGCAAATAGCTATCGATATAAAAAGTATCTATGCAATAGTTAAACTCTTGACGCGCATCTATAGTTGGATTTAACGATCAAAAGTTTTAATAATATTTGATATATGTAAGAGATTAAATAAATCGAACGAACAAAGTTAGTTTCGCAATACGATCATCGATACGCGTACACGTGTGTACGCTAACATATTTTCCACGGATATCTTTTATGCAATCTTATTCTATATCCTACGCGATAAAAAGTCTTTAACTGGGCCGAATAAGAAAATAAAAAAAGTTTAAAATAGTAAAAAATACTAGTTTGGTATTTTAATGATCGGTCGAGAAAAAAGGATAATCTCAATTGGCGGATGCAAATATGCGTATTTTTCTTTATCCACATTTGATTAGAAATCTTTGAAGATGGGCCAGACAATGCGAGCGATCCAAATATCGAATCGACGAGTCCATTCGCTTCGATTAGGCAAAGTCCATTCTTTGGTCGTTCCTTTTTTTGTTTTTTTGTACTTTTCTACGCCGCTAGGACGACCTGGTTTTACGGTCGGTTTGCGTTTCCGGTCCGGAAACTTCGGCGAAGTGTTCAACGCATTGAAGTGTCGCGCGTCCCTCGCGTCCGAATGAAAAACGAAATCTTAATCGCGAATCTCGAAATCCGTCTATTTGTTGGATAACCTTCCCTTCTTGCATTTGTCGTCAATATCGTTGAAATACTCATACGTATTACCATCGGCTTTATGTGCACCACCCAGCCTTGATATTTTTAGACGGCAATGGTCAAATGTTAAATCGATAGAAAACCGAGTTCCTATGGTGAGAATCGGTGAAATTGATTTTGAATAGCCCTACGCGAAGTTATGCCTTCCCACGTATCGCATCTCCCGGCGGTATCTCTCTCGCGAGATACCCTAATGAAAATCTTTCTGGAATCGATTTGTCCTTGAGGAAATTTATTCGTCGTCAAATTTCTAGATTGAAATTTGGAATTTGGAGAGGAAGGAAATATAAATTCGTGAAATATATGGAAAGTATAAAATGATCGCGCGACGTATCGCACGTGCAGGTATCGCGCCGATAATAATATCGATTACCTGGCGCGCACTTGCGGCAAGCGTTGAATTACTTAAGTCTACCTACCCTTACTTATTCTCCAAGCTGCCGGTGGACTTTCTAGTCGCAAATGCGCAAATTAACGAACGACCACCCGCACACGAGGCACACACGGATGTCTCTTTAATCGTGTTTTCGATAATACGAAGAAAATCGATCGAGCACGTGTGCATTTGCCACGGAATGTACGTATACTATCTTTTCGGAAAATTTCATTGACTCACACTTTCATTGACGCATTTGCGAGGATAAATCTTTGAGTAGGATTTTAGGTATAGCGTAATACTAACCAGCACCAGGTGGCAGAGTAGCTTGAACCCTCGATGTGGCGGAACTTTGTAAAACCAAGATCGCTATCTGCACGGCGGCACCAAGGGAAGAGGAAAATGCCGTTCGTACGAAAGTCCAAAGTAGCATCGCGCGTTGGCCGATGAGCGGCCGAGCTCGTGCACCGCTCTACTGAACTATGCCTCGACCCTTGCGCTATACCTTGCGCTATACCTTGTGCTATACCTTTCCACCTCTCTTTACGATTCCTCCTATATACAGGGTGTCGCGTCAAATACTCATAGATGATAAGTATAATAAGGAAATAAATGAGAGAGAAAAAACACAAAGGAAAGTAAAATGACGATATATTTATATTTATCTCTTTTTAATCATTACCATACGAACCGTTACTTACAAATCATGCTGTAATTGTGATCCTTTCGGGGAGAGAGTCTTTACATGTCTGTAATAATGCGTGTAATGTTTCTTTACGAAGAAAAAAGAAAAAAAAAAGAAAAAAAGAAAATGAAGTATCATTATCGTTATAATCTTCCTTAATTTAATCGTTATCATGATTGATTTTAATCATTATCGTACTTATACTCCGTAGTAACGTGCTAAATAATACAAATATAACGTTAATTCGATACATTAGTGTAATAGATCGGGCACTTTAGTAAGGAAAAATAATAATAATAATAATACGTGTTTTTTTTTCTTCGCTTGCATCCGAAGCGGCGAGTAAACGTTCGTTTTCTTCTAGTTTTTCTCTCTCTCTCTCTCTCTCGGAAAAAAATACAATATAGTCTATAGGTATACGAAGTGCGAGGTACATAGAAGACAATATTCGCCATCGCTCCTAACGCAAAAATACCTCTCCCCCATTCGCAAATACATACACTACACGTACGTTCTATCCTATGGAAATAATCGCGCGCGCGCATTCTATTACACATGTCAACGTATATTTATAAGCGCATTAAAACATGATTGTCGAATATCTATTTACAAAATTATTTACAAAATCATTCGTTAGAAATTTTACTATGCGTCCCTTCCGTCTTTCGTGTCTGTCGACATTACAATAGACGAAGCAATATATGGCCACGGGTACCATCATCGAATGAACGCGTGCTAATAGTCGTAATGCGGACGATAATTCGATTACGAGCTGACACGACGCGACATTAATATTATCACATGCAAACGTAATATTATATACTATCCCATCATTGTCAATCGCAGCATTCCGTTTATCCGACCGAAAAATCTATATACAATATTGGGTTCTCGACGAATGGCCGATCGTTGAAGTATACACGCATACATACACATTGTTCCAACAAGTAGGTTTGATCGATAAATTTCGATACACATTCTTCTCGTTTTGTTTTCCTTTTCCTCGGAGAACGGTCAGTGGCAAACGATCAAAAATACAATAAATTATACATCTTAAGAGCAGCGTGTAAATTTATTTTAAAGGCACTTTCTGTCGTCGTCGTCGTCGTCGTCGTCGTCGTCGTCGTCGTCGTCGTCGTCGTCGTCGTCGAGTCTTTCTCGAGACTCTTCAACACCGCTTAAATCAAAACGAATAAACGCAACAACGTTACGAAAATGGCAGTGCCGAGAGTCAAAGCGAAGTTCGGCCAACCAGGGCATAACTTTTCCAAATTTTCTTTGTATTTTTAATTGCTAACTTTTTTTTTTCAATCCGCAGACCAGCTGCGCTCGGTGGGTCGTGTGCTCTGATTCGCAGAGAAAACGAAAGGAATAACAGCCAAAAAATTACTACGGAAAGAGGGACGAGGAAAGAGGACGAAGAAAGAGGACGAAGACGAAGAAGAAGAAAAAGGAAAGAACGCGAAAGAAAACGCGATTCAATTTAACAAAATTAAATTAAAGATTGATATCGGCGAATCTCGTCGTTTAAATAACTTACAATGGTTTCTCGCATATGTACAGAACGCTTTTTCTAAAAGTTAAACGCATTCCATCTACTCCGCAAATCGGCCCGTATAAGAAAATAAAAAAGAAAATGTCGACGAGTCAGGGTTGCATCGGTTAAAAATAAATAAATAAAAAAAGGGAAACAAAAAGTATGACTCTTTATAGAAACTATTCTTTTGCATGGCACCTCTAAAATCGATGAACGCAAAAGATCTCTACCTTGCCTAAAATCGCGCAACGATATTTAAAGAAACCCTTAACGACGAGAGGATTCCTTGGATCGCGACTGACGACGATCATCAATATAATATCATTTATTAATAATATATATATTGCTGATCGAACTGTCAAAATGTTCGGATCAAAGTAAAAATAAAGAATAAAGAAAGGTGTAAAAGCAGGCTGAATGTTAAACCTCGACGCCGAGAACTCTGTCGACAACGTACTCGTATCTCTTGGGTTCCCCGTTGGCATTCTCCTCGGAGCTTTCGGCATCTTCCTTCTGACCATTCTCCGTGGTGCTCGGCCGGCCTTTAGAATTGACGACGCTTTTGACGACGTTGGTATCGTTGCCGGCACTGCTGCTGCTAGTATCGTTACCCATGGCACTAGCACTACTTCTCGCGGCGACTGCGTTTCCGCTGTTAGAAACACTTTCGCTCTGTGCTGCTGGTGATTCGGACGCGTATTTCTTTTGCAACGCGTCCGTCGACAGCATCGAACTTTCCGGGGATAAATCGTCCGACGGGAGAGCAGGGACGTTCACGTTTACCCGCGTAAAGAATGCCATTTTTTCTCTGCGAGAGAAACGATATGTTAATGATCGAAAGGAAAAAAAGACCACCCGCCAGCTCGCGCCTGTGTACTTACTTGAAAGATATGATGTCGGGTTTTCCTTTGCCGGCCTTTGTCTTTCTCAACTTATATATTTCCTTCGACGTTTTCTTCAACATCTTCTCCACCTTCTTATCCTCCGCACTCTTCCCGTTCCTCCCGCTCTCGGCTTGTGCCATAAGAGTTACGAACTTGTGGTCCTCTAGTAACCAACTGGCCAGATCGGTGTCTCCCTTTTCGCGCGCCTGTTCCATTCGTTGCTTTAATTCTCGCAAACTGCTAAGTTCGTCCTGAAGATTGTGCAGTCTGGCGTGTTGCGCTTGGAGATCTAATTCGAGATCCAACGATGTTCTGGCAGTTGGAGGCAAGTGACTGGATTTCTTGGAGGTCGTCTTGCAACTCAAGGCCGACGACGGTCGCCTCCAACGAAGCGAACGCCTTTCTACGGAGTTTCGTTGGAAGGGCCCACCTCTACGATATAACGGCATACTGCTGTCGCTATCGCTTCGATTGAGCTAAACAACGACAAAATCAAGATGGAGATTTAATATAAGAGAACGATTAACGACAATTTATTTAAATAAATACAAATGTGTTGTTTTTATATAACCGTAATCGGAGATATTACTTACGCGACAGATGTAATGATTCTTGCTGACAGCAGCACTCGGTGAAAACGTTTGACTCCTCTTTATCACGATAGAATTTTTATCGTCGTGAATAGCTCCTGGTACTACACCAGCTGCCGAAAGTTTCCTCTGTTTGCCTTGCTCCGGGATAAAAATACATTCCGTGTTGGTCTCTTTATCCTGAGTTCGTTTCGTTTCTTCGTTAAGCTCTTCTTCCTCCTACAAAACGATAACGAAGGATAAATATTATATCGATTTATATGTAATTCGTGAAAAATTTGAGCAAAACCTAGCCGGAAAGTATATTAACCTCGTGCTCTAAAACATCTTCCAGAACATTATCTTCCATCATAAATTCCATAATATAACCTTCTTCTTCTTCGCTGTCTTCGCTACCACTGTCAGAAGCATCGTCTACGCCACCACCAACGCCAACGCCACCACCACCACCACCACCACCACCACCGTCCTCGTCTTCTTCTTCCGGGCTACCCAAACAATTGGCCAGTTCTTCTAGCCTAATGGATACAGCGGCTTGAAGTTCATCGCAACCCTGATTTCTCGTCAACGTCGACGTTTGAGAACTAATGATGGTACTTTCGTCGCTACTTTCTTCCTTGGCATTTTGCGTTCCACGATAAACCGAAATGTCCGACTCTTGTTTGTCGTGTTTAGCCTGTTTCGTTGTGCTAGTCGAGGCACTATTGGCAGTACTGGTATTGGGACTATCGGACGGCTGCATGAAGCGAAAGGAAAGTATGTTGTACCATTTTACGCTCGGCGATTCTGGACTGAAGTCTGCAAGCGAGACTTGGGCGGATCCCTGTGTAAATGTAAACGCAATAATTAACTAATCGAATCTTCGAATAAAAGAAAATAAGATAAAAATGAAAGGATAAGTTACCAAGCACTCCTCAAACTCGTTGCCGGTACACCAAACGTTCACCTGCAGGGTCTTCGTATAGAGCTTGTTCAAAGGAACAGCGACGGGAAATATTTCGCCGAATGTTGGCTTTCGAAGATCCGTCACTGCTTTCGTACAACACATTTGATTAACGGGCGGTTGCATCGGCAATAACGCAGCCTTTATATATCTGAAATTGGATAAATCCTCTATTATTACGCAAAATATATATATATATATATATTCGTTCGCTGATATGTATCGCAGAGCCAAAAGGATAAAACGAGATCAATGTTGGTTAGCAGCACAATGCGTTCGAAGTTACGTAAAAAGGAAGGGTGAACGTGACGCGACGTTCAACGCTGGCCAATGATCGCGGTACACCGCCGACGAGTATTTCATAATTGCATTCCAGTTTTAAATACGTAGCGACTCGCGATTACGAAACCGAAAAAAGCCCGACGATTCGAAAAGAAAATTACTCACACTTGTGCATTGTTTGGTATAAAAAGGGCAGCCAGATTTCGTGCACGCTCGATGCCAATATGAAGTAGGCCATCGCTCACGGAATACCTGTGCGGGAAAAAGAGATATTTCTTCGATTAATAAAACGCTCGAAAGTTTATTTGCTCGTTTCTCCGGCGTCCCCCGCCGATGGAAACAACCCCAAATACCTACCTAAGTTTAATCTGCACTTGGGCCGTTTCTAAACTCATTTCGGCAGATACGAGAGGATCGGCGGCATCTCCGATCAATCCGGAAAGCCTTCGGCGATTTGATGCCTCGAAGACGCCCGAGTCCCCGGCAACGCTTTCGTCGGAAACCGCGGCGGACACGGATCTGGTATTGGTGCCGGAACTGCTAGCTCTGGAACGTATACCCGTAGGCGGTGGGGTCTCGCTGATGGGCGATAAAGGTGGCGGTTCTTGCAATTGCACGATACATCCCGGAAGGGTAGCGGCAGGCCTACCCAAGCCGCTACCTTGGGACATGTTGCTGGATTGTAATTCGACGGGTGGGTGAGGACCAACGACGAGTTTCAGACGATCGTGCGGAGGAAGGGAAACCTGTTGCTGTTGCTGCTGCTGTTGCTGCTGTTGCTGCTCTTGAGGCGTATTTTGTTGCTGACTTAGCCTGAGTTCGGTCAGTCTATCCTCGAGCTGACTGCCATCCAAATGAGCACAGGAAGAAATCATAAGGCTCGACGACAGCGCCGACCTCTGTTGTCTTCTCTGTAATTCGACTTGCTCGTACGCGGGCGGTGGACCCATAGGGGCGTTCTCGTAAAGAGGCGAAACCGGTGGACTTACGCTCGAAAGACTCGACCGCGGAGAAAGACTCGGTTGAGATCTTCCCGGGGAAGGCGTGCTAGCGTGATTGTTCTGTTCCGAGCCTCTCAACAATCGTTCCACGCGCCTATGCAAATCGACCATATCGACGGGTCGGTCCTGTTGAGAGCTACCACCACCGACGGATCCCAAGCATTGCGGTCCGCCATAAATGTCGGTGAAACTGAGCCCGGAACTGAGAGATCCTTTACTGCTCGTCGTACTGAGGCTACCAAGGCTCGAACTACTGCTCACCGATAGCGTACTAGCACTGAGACTCTTTAATTGTCCCTCCAACATCGCCATAGAACGCAAAGCATCTCGCAACTGTTGAAGCAACATTTGCTTCTCTTCGTGCAATCTCACTCGGTCCGTAATCGTCTTGTTCGACAACTCCAGGGCATTGTTGAGATCCTGCTCGAGACGTCGTATCTCGCACTGTATCTTCTTCATGTCCTGCTGGGTCCTCGTCCTCGGAGTTATGCTACGCAACTCTCTCAACAATTGTTCCTTTTCCTGAAAGAGTAGTAACTTGTCCTTATCGCTTTCCGTTTGACCAGGAGTCACTTTCTCTTCGAGATCGGCCAATTGTTGTTGGATATGTTGTATCCTCTTCCTCGCCTCGTCGTATTGCAGCCTCATTCTCGCCATTTCGGCTAGCCTCGTACCAATTGGCACCAATTCGCCGGAAAGATCCGTCTGAGAGGCAGTGCTGAGCTTTTCCTGAGGTAAACTAAGCGTACTAGCCTCCGGGCTACCCTCGCAAAGCTGCAGCCTCGTCAATTCGTCTTTTAATTGAGCCAACGATTGCATCAACTCTGCCTTTTCTTTTTCACCGGAGCTCAACGATTTTTGAATATTTCTCAACTCCGTCATGATTGCCTGAGCTTCCGTAATATTGTAACAACCCCCATGATGGCCGCTCAGCTTTTGCTCAACGCTGTAAACAAAAATCGAAGATAGAAGAAAATGAATATTCGCTTTGCGATTGGAGATAAGGAAAACGTAGCGTGGGGGAGGGGGAGGGGGTACGTACCTAGCGAGCGTGTCGACTCCTCGTTGCGTGCAATTCATCTCCGCTCGAATTTGTTCGAGCTCGCGTTTGAGCCGGGACACTCGGCTCCTCGCGAGCGCGACATCGGATTTCAGTAGATCTGGATCGTACTTGGTACTCAAGGAACTCGAGCTCGAACACACTACGGGGAAGAAAGAAGAGGATAAAGAAAACGAGTTCGATCGCATTCTGCTCAACGATAGATATTAAAGCACACAAGGGGGGGTGGTGGCTGGTGGTTGGTACTTACGGCTGGTACGCGATGCGCCGAGCGTCGTTAATGCGTTGTTGAGGTGATTGTACTCGTCTTGAGCCAGACACAGCCTCTGTTGCTTCACGTCGTAAATCTCCTTCTTTGCCTGCAACAAGGTGATTATTTTGGAACCGTTAGAGCAACGATAATAAAGGACAGGAATGATCGTTAGTTTTCGCGGCGCACAAGGGGGGAGGTGTCGGTGAAAAAAAAAAGAGCGCCAATTTCGCGAGCAATTCCTTACATATTCGCAATAGTAGTAAGCAGTAGCTTTGGTATCGTCCTGCTTGTAACACTGCTCCCAGTAGAAACGTTGGATTTGCTCGTCGTTCTCGTAATCGTTGTGATAACACATTCTCATCCGATACTGCGAGACGACGTTCTCGTAAATTTGTTCCCGTTGATGATGTTGGTGTTGTTGAACGAATAATCGGTGATTCGGACGGCGATATTGGTGGTGACGGTAA
This sequence comes from Polistes fuscatus, assembly GCF_010416935.1. NCBI lineage: Eukaryota > Metazoa > Arthropoda > Insecta > Hymenoptera > Vespidae > Polistes > Polistes fuscatus. The sequence continues at coordinate 75,728 of NW_025113096.1, forward strand.
TTATCGAGGTACGTGCGGTACTGGTGCGCCGGTACGAGTACACAAAGGGTGTACTGACGGTCCATGCCGAGTACACGGAGTACTGGCCGCGAAGCTCGCGCTACGCGATATTTCCACCTCCAGCTTAATCTCTGGTTCGTTTACTCGTTACTCCTTGCGTGGCGCAACGTTCACCATTCCTCCGCTTCTTTCGCAACGCCGTCGAACGCACGCGTGGCTGCTGCTGCGAGAGAGCCCCAGCTCTCCTCTTCTCCTCGCCTTATCTTCGCGAAGACCTTTTCGAGACTGGCCGGTTTACGGGGCCCGAAATTCCGATCCCCACCTCTGTGGGTCTCAATTTTTAAGGGATCCCACCTTTTTACTCGTTTTGCCTTCTCTTGCTTCGCTTCTTGCAGCGGCAAGAGTTCTCTCTCTCTCTCTCTCTCTCCCTTAATACGCGCTGCTCCTTCTTCCCTTGCCGCCCCACCATCAACACCAGCTGACTCTTTCTTCTTCTTCGTCTTCTTCCAAGACGCTCTCTTCTTCGTGCTTTTTCTTCTGCGTATTCTTCCTCTTCCTCTTCCTTTACTCCTTCTCTCTCTCTCTCTCTATTCGTGGCGGCCTCAAATGCCTGTTTCTTACCCACTATAAAAAGGCGGTCCTCATCTTCTCGGGCCCGCAGGACCGTGCCAACGCAATCTCCGTGCCACCTTCCTATCCGAATACGTCTAAAGCAAACAAAAGGAGGACCACCGCGGGGCCGGGCACGGGGCCAGGCGCGGCCCGCCTCCTCCTCCTCCTCCTCCTCTTCCTGCTCTCGAGCATAGTATATCGGTAAGAATCGTAACGCGACTAGAAAATCTCGCGAGAGATCGATCACCTCTGCCGTTCTAGCGGGGCGAGAGGGGGGCGAGGAGGTTTTTTTCGATCGGCGTGGAATGTGAAATGCAGGGCGCCGCGGGCATAGGCCCACGATCCTGTCGTAACTGGCGATCCTCGCGTGTGCTGGTGTGCCGCTGGTGTGCCGCTGGTGATGCTAGTGATTCCAGTTGCGTGGTGGGAGAACGGCGAGGTCACGGTACGACCCTGCTGAACGTGCTCCCATCTCCGGGAGAGCTCGGAGGAGAGTAGTAGAACCGACCTTGAGTCGCGCATTATGCCCTGTCCTTGTTGGAATTTGTGGAGCCCTGACTGGGCCCCGCCGCCACCGACCCACCCTACATAACGCGGTCTTCTACCACTACGTAGAGCGGGCATCGGCATTAGTACCCCCAGTACCGGAGAAACCATCAAAGCCATGCCAATGGAGGACTCGCTCGCTTACGCGCGCATATTTCTTAGTCCGCGCACTATTATTGTCGAAGGAAGCCGCAGATGCTATCGAGTTCGAGCCAGTTCACTCGCCTCGCGGAAAGAGGCCCTTATTTCTCTCTTACCCTTCACTTTCTTCTTTCGATCTTTCGCCGTGCACCTTTTCTCTTCCGTCTCGGCTTTATTTCCAGCTTTTCTCCGCGTTAATCCGTAGAGCCTGAACATTGGGAAGATTCGCGTGGAAGCGATCCGGTATTCGACTTCTATACCATCCGCTATCGCTATGCCGATATACCATAGGGTCGAATTCATAGTCCAAAATTCGTAAATATAAAAATAGATTACTGGGGTGGGTTGAAAAGTTTTGAGCCATGTAAAATGTCAATTAAACCGTCAAAAATATCCGAAAACGACTACTCTATACTATAAGAATGCGCGTGAAACTGTTCATTTCGTTGTCTGTACCTACAACTGCGTAAAGCTTTTGAAAAATTGATCTTTTCAAGAGAGAGCCCTTGTAAGAGAATAAGACTCTCTCTCTCTCTCGTGTATAATGTTTCTTCTGGAAACGAACCCAAAGCCAATTACCGAGAACTCGGCAATGCGTGGATGGATATTCTAACCGAAGATTTCGAGATATTTTAGGAGTAAATTCATGGAAACTAAAGGCGACCACTCGGGCGGGCTGACCCGAGAAGAAATAGAAGAAAATATAAATAGAGAGATACGTAGAAAATGCGTAGAAATCGAATGTTATATTAAGGCGACGATGAACGTTCGAGCGTTCTTCGAAGAATGAGATGCATGCATTTGCATGAAATAAAAGAAAGAGACAGAAATGGAAAATAATAATAATAATAATGGTGTATAATAATAATAGTAATGTAGTAGTGTAGTAATAGTAATAGTAAGGAAGGAAGGAAGGGAGGAGGGGGCAGAGAGAAAGAGAGATCAGTCGTGAAGAAAAAGGAGGGATTGGAATGCAGCCGAGTGGGGAATTCCGGCCTCTCCCGCATATTTATCTGGACGGAGCCGGGACGGAGCCGGGACGGAGCCGGGACGAAGACGCGGAGCATCGGCGAGGCCTCGAGGAGGCCTCGACGAGGCCTCGGCGAGTAGGGGGTCCTATCCCCACCATCGAGAGCACCACGAATGGCAACTCCTTCGACTCGGGGCCCCTTTTATAGCTCGCGTTAACCACCGCCCTAGCTCCTACGTACAACGGAAAGATGGATGGATGGATGGATGGATGGATAGAAAAGGATAACCACCGGATGACGGATAGACGGAGAGCAAAATCACGAGGTCAATGTCAATTCTCCCAAAGAACGAAGCCTTATTCTACGCTCATTTATCGAGACAACGACCATTTTCCATATTTCCTCGTATATTATTTCATTTCTATTCTCCGATCGAATGATCATTTTCATTAGGATCGCGCGAGGAACGAAAAGAATCGAGCGACCTTCTAAGGTTCTTAGGTTTCTCTCGTCGGACGTGACTTTTCTGAAAGGTTGGACTCGAACCGATCCGATAGTAGCTCGCGCTCGATGAGCAGAAGAGACCCGCTTCCAAGGGAGAAGAACCAGCTCGGAGATTAAAATGATTAGGTTTAGGAGGCTGGATGCTACCGGGTGCTCACGTGATCGCCCTGTGGCTACCGAATTCCGTATGAAATGGGTCTCGTGCCTCACGTTCCCGGGAGAGAGGGAAAGAGAGATAGAGGAACCCCGATTACCTCAAGACGATGACGAGAAAGCACAAAGCGGAGCTCTAAAGTGATCAACAGACGCATATAATATCTTATCGATGGAATATTTCGATATTATGCCATCGCATATAACCGAGAGAGAGAGAGAGAGATGATTTTCTAAACCGATACCGAACGGATAGGAACAAAACAAAATTGTATCTACTTCTATTGCATTGTACGAGGAGAATCAAATTTTTAATATAATTGCGCCAATTGGAACCGATAAAAATTGATACGATCAAATTTGACACAAACGATAAATGTGAAATTATTTGTTTAACCGTGGCGTTCGAATTCTATCGAACTGCGTCGTAAAATGAAAGTAGTACTAACGTAGAACGATTAACGATATCATATTTGATTTGTCCACATTAGGTTAAAGAAGCGGTGTTTCTCCAACGCTGAGAAAAATATGAACGGTTCGCAATATACTCGCGAGTAATAAAAATGCGTAATTATGGTTGAGAAATTCCGATCTAAAGCGAGTAAAATCATCGAATTGGTCGAGTTAAACGAAACCACCATGTGTATACATACGCGTATATTTGCATACGTATGGGTAGGATAAAAAGAGATAAGCATCGTATCGCGGTTATACGGTAGAAATAAAAACGTTCGAACGGAAATAGTCGACGCGAGACGGCTGTGCAAATTTGAGCCTTCTCTTTTGATTTTCTCTTGGACGCGGGGCAACGACGACGCGACACGGTAGATAATACAAAAGAATCCATCGAAATATGTAGAAAATGCGCAAATACATTGGCGTAAAAGCAAATGTAAAAGAAAATGTAAAAGTATGCGTGTATGCGTAAGCCATCCGATGAGAAAAGGTAAATAACTTGACCATATTTGGAAGGGACATTCTCGTGGCATCCGAAGAATTTTGGTGAAACTAAATCTCGATCTCGTCATCCTTATGCACGCGCGCGCGCGCGCGCGCGCAAAAGTTTCACAAAAGTTCCTTTATGTAATAAATATGTATAAAAGAAAATAACTCGGGAGAAAAAAAAAAAAAAAGAAGAAAAATAATGTTTTTAGGTCGGGGACATTGGCTCCTCTCTCGGATAAAACTCCGAGCGACGTCTTCTACTTTGGATCGAAGTAGTGGAATCGGGAGGAAAGGAATTTGTTCGGGCGGACAGCTGCTGCCGAACAAAGAGCAAGGATATAAAAGAAGCTTCTCGAGGCGCACGTGGCTGCTGCCGCCGCCGACCGATCGGCCAGCCGACCGACCGACCGACCGACAGACCGACCGACCGGGAGAAAATGAAAAAGACCCGAGAGAGAGAGAGAGAGAGAGAGAGAGAGGTTGTAATGCAAGGGAAGCCAAGGCAAGCACGCGCATCGATACGATTCCTCGCGAGAAGAATTCTGGCAAATTTCGTTGGAAGTAGTCGATTTTTGGAAGCGAGACGACGGACGAGAGGGAAAGGCACTGTGGCGCCAGTCACACGGCGGCGTGCAATTATCATAAACGCCGCTGCGAAGATGTATTTCAGGAGGAAGCTAAGCATGCCGTCCGTGGCCGCGCGCGCGAGCGCGAGAGGAACGTACTTGGCCACCACCTGTCTTCGGGTTTACTACGCGCGTCTCTACCACTACTCTGTAGCTACTTTGGCGACGGCGGGCCTTACGAGTCGCGCACAGCCGTCGCACACAGCCGTCGCACACAGCCGTCGCGCGGGCAGCTGTCGGTCGACCCTCCGCGCGACCGAGTCTTGCCGAAAATTACCGAATCGAGCCGACCGATCGCAAATCCTACTAATCGATTCGCCTCGGTCAAAGATAGAAATAAAATGTCTAATTGTCTCTTCGCGTCTCTCTTCTTCTCTTTTGCCTTTTTCCAAGCGTAGAAAATCGACCAAATTCTATTCTACAAATTCCAGACCGCGAAACGACGTATTTTCGCCTTACCTTTCGCGTATCGAGATAACGCCTATCTCTCCGATCGTTATTCCTCGAAAAAGATATATCTAGGAGAACGTAACGACGATAACGATACGCGCGAGTTTGTATTTTCCAATTAGGAAAAATCGCTAGGAAGATTATTTCGAAGCGACGCTCGGCGTATAAATAAACAAATCGAAAATAAGAGAATTTGGTTTGAACATATTTTGGAAGAGGAATGCGCCGTGCAAGGCCATGATGGCGATCGGTCGTGTAAAAGAGCGCCTACAACTGTACTTGCGCGGGCGCTCTGGGAACTCTGAAAAGGAAGTGGGGGAAGAGGAGGCGGGGCAACGGGCGAGCAACCGAGCGGACCAATGCTGATATGAATGGAATGCGATGCTATCGCGTCGCGGCCTACCTACCTACCGATGATAACTCCTCACCGAACAATATTCTCTATTTCAATTATTATATCCGAGTATTTGCCTATCTAATGCGAAGCGATACCTCCAAAGTATCGTTCCGAACACTACTAAACGATTATTTTCTTTTTACTAACTTTTTACTAACTTTTTCCTCCGACTTTTTGCGTCCCTGTAGACGCGACAAGGTCGCGACGATTCGCGATCTTTCGTCGCTATCGAGGATTTTCTCGCAAACACGTGGCCCGCCGCCGTACGCATTATCGATCGGATGATGCATTACGAAAGAACGATAAAAATTCTCGACCGATGAATCGACTCGTTGACATCTACGTACATATACAGGGTCGCGCCTTATGAATGGTTAAATCTATTTCTTTGCTATGTCATTGTTGAAAGCGCGTCTCTCCCATTTGAAAAAAACATTTGAAAATAAAAATTCCAAGGAGAATTATTTATAATTGGAGGTCAAGATTCCAGGTCTGGAGAACGCATCCTAAGCTTCTTTCGAATTCGTCGCTCGTCGTCTCCCTCCGTTGCGGTGGTCTTGTCGCGAGCACCGATCTCTCTCTCCTTTCTATCGTCGGAAGATGAAATCGGAAACCGAGCCCTCGTGAGATTCCTTCGAGATGAGCGACGTGTCGGAGACTATTATATCGAGATTCCTTTGGAAGTCGTTGCGAGTTAAGCGAGAAGAAAGCACCAAATCGAATCAAACGTTCAACGGGAGAACGCTCTTTATGCGTGCCGAATAAACGGGGGCAGAGTATAAAGCCAGAGGCTCGAATTCCGGAGCGCGTCGCGTTCTATGGATGATGGGCGTTGTCCTACGATAACGCTTTGATAATCACGCCCGTTGCATTCCTTCGGCGAGATAAGCCACGATGGAGGAAAATAAACGGAGGACGACATCCTACAAAATCCGATGCATTTTCAAAAATGTTCAACGCTCGAGGGAAGGAAAATATAAATGCACCCGTTACAATTGCGTTTTCGCCGAAGGTCGAAAGCTTCGTTCGACGCGATCCACGGGGTCAAAGTCATTACGCGAAGAATTATTAAAGAAGGAAAGCGAAAAGAAGAAAATTATAATCGTCCGCGAGACGACCTATTTATGTATCGTCGAGTAGAGATGGAATCTCGAACCCTTCCCCCATGGTCGTTAACATTGTTCGAGGCTGAGGAATGCGCAACAGCGCCACCGTCGATAGCGCTCCCACCACCCAAAGTTAGTCTTCGCCCTCCGCAAATAGCCCTCATTTAAGATGAATAATAATCGGTGAAAGGTCGAGAGGCAGGATATCGGGGGAAAAAAAAAGGTGTTTCGAATTTGGATTCCTCGGGGCGACTTTGCGAATCGCGTGAAAGTCGGTGGCGGTGGCGGCGGCGGCGGCGGCGACGGCGGCGGAGGTTTGCCGAGAGACGTTTGCATTCGTGTGCCCTCGGGAGTACTCGTGGCCGTTCGTGAGCCGTTTCTCGGACCGCCTGGGGGCCCTACGAGCGTAACACCGGTAGTAGTCGCTACGGGAAAAGGGTCGCATGGCGCGAGAACAGTGCAACCGGGAGCGAGGGAATCCGACCCGGAGAGAGGGGGTAAGGAGGACGGAAAACCCGCATCCTTTCTTCTTCGATGCATTCGCCGGAGAAAGAAACGCGTGGGTAAGAGCCGCGCGTTCGCCCCGTTCCAAAGTCGATGATATCTTCCTTCTAGGATTTTCGTGTTTTCTTTCGAATGGTATGGTAGACGACGACGACGACGACGTCTCACCCACGAAGAAAGGATTCGATAAGGAAAATTTGTCCGATGCCGGTCGATGACGACGACGTCGATGACGATGTCAATGACTCGGACTCGCGAGTCTCGGACCGTTATGATACGCTCTCGCTCGGGAGCTCGCTTTGCCGACGATGGCGCGCGCGCGGCGTACCGTAAGCGCTATTTTCAGCTTGGGTAATGTCAAAGATACATTTCGGTATCTAATGCACCACGCTGGCTTTCGTCTTACGCTACGACCGCCTAGACTAGACGTTACACCTGCCGGGGAGATTTAAATTAACGCCACCAGCAGTTTCTATTTGTAGACAAACGTAGTTTTGAACCTCGCTTCGAGAAGGAAAAGTTTCTTGTAACTGGTCAGTTACGCAATATCGACGAAATTCGCTCGCGTTCGTTAACGACATCGTGGTGCCTGGACCTCGCCCCGATGGGTTTCGCAAATTCGCGAATTCGCAAAGTTAAGATACGAGACGTCGATGTATTGACAAAAAAGAAGCTTCGAAAAAGGGTAAAAAATGATTCGGGTAGCGACTCGTCTCGTTCTCCTTGAAAACTCGCAGGCTCCTTTCTCGGTCGATAATCGCTTTTTAATCTAACGAGCTACGCGTACGCGAATATATTTTGTAAAAATAACTTTTCCGTTGCATCGAGATTGGAAAAACGAATCTAAAATAGACTTTTTGTATATTATCTTTGGAAGGGAAAATATTTGAAATAGAGGCGGGCAAAAATAAATGACAATTAAGATTCCTCTCGCATCTGGAGGGTCTCCGTCGTCGTCGTCGTCGTCGTCGTCGTCGTCGTCGCCGTCGTCGTCGTCGTCGTCGACAAAAGAGAGAAGGAAGCAAGGAACGGACGGGTCTTCCGAAATACTTTGGTCGGATCCAAGCTAAACGGACATTCTCTCTAGCCCCGCATGACACGAAATCCGAAGAATTCTTTTGGGCCTCTCTCTTCCTCTCGTAGGTTCGAGGACTTTGTCCCTACCGACGCTACTTTTCCCAAATTCTTGGCTCGAACGGTCGCGTCCTCGTGCGACCCGTTTTTTCGACTAAAACACCGAATTCCTCGGGGTCTCCGGCTAAATTCCCTCTCTCTACGATTAATCGTCCCTACCAAAGATGAATTTTTACGAACGACGAATCGCGAAAGATCGTCGATTAGTCGCATTAAACGTTATTAACGCATTGGGTGACGAGGATAAGCAAAAACGATTTAATCTCGGTTAGGGATAATCGAGTAGCCAACCGGTGTTGTTGTACGAGAGTATGCGAGGGTGCAGCACCGCCGAGTGACCGGAAGGAGCATGATTTCTCACGGAATGACTTCCTGTCTACGCGGCTCCCACCGTCTCCCCTCTTTCCTCGTATAAATTCATGCCACGGAAGATTCATCGGCATCGGCATCGACGTCGGCATCGGCATCGGCATCGCCATCGGCATTGGGAGCAACGAGCAAATCCGTAAACGTTCTTCTATACTATGCTTTACTATCTAAATAGATAGGCTTTTGTTTTTAGCTCACCTCGAGTACGTCCTGCGCTGTTTGAAGGTATTCTCGTAGCATGGCTTCCTGAATTGCCCGCCATTCCTGCCGCGGATCCTCGAGCTGAGTCGTTTCTTTGGTCGACCAAAAAATAAGACAATGTTAAACGAATTGGACAACAAGAACAACAACAACAACGAAAAGACGGATCTTCGTAAATTGAGTTTACACTTACGATTAACATGATTGATGTAATAAGCACCCACGTGTTTGTCGTAGGCCTCCTCCCAACCAAGGGGAAGCTCGTTTCCGATGCAATCGGCGAATGTTTGCGGCTTTGTAAATCTAGAAGAAAAACAACATAAAAGTAATACTTAAATATTATTTCTCGTTATTCTCGTATGCGCGATAGGCTACATAAAATATCAAGCGCGTTTCCTTTCTTCGGTATATATACGAAGAAGATAATCATATCCGACCTTGTCCGACCTTCCAAGTTACGGAGGAAAAAGAATGAAAAGAAGAGACGGAATTCCTCTTCGCGTCTACCCGCCGTCTCACGTGTTTCATCCTAATTTTATTCTCTCCGGAGCGTGTTCTCGAACGAAAAGGAGACGGAGGGAGAGAGAGAGAGAGAGACATAATTTAAGTGACAATGAGACACGATCGGGCAAATAGGCGTCGATCGTCGCGCGTCGATCGTAGATCGTAGATCCAAACGGGGAAAGAGAAAAAAGAGGGAAACTTTGGTTTGCTCGATATTAGCGCTAATGACCTTGGCCTTGAGATGCATTTTCAAGGTCATTATCCGGAGTTCGAATAAAAAGAGACGTCGGGGATGCGTTTCGTTTGGCGTCGTCGTCGTCGTCGTCGTCGCCGAGCGTTGGACGGTCCTCGGTTTCCGGAAGCGTGCGCGGAGAGAGAGGATACGGCCCGGCCTCGGGGTTCTTAGCCCGCTTTGCCTTTTACCTACCTAACCACTTCTCAAAGGTTCTTACAATTTTTCACGCCGTACCCGAGCCCAAATTCCTAACGAATTCCAAACGTTTCCTTCCCTTTTGTCCTTCCCTTTTGCCCTTCCCTTTTGCCCTTCCCTTTTGCCCTTCCCTTTTGTCCTTCTCTTTTTATTTCCAAATAATAAAAGAAAGAAAGAAAGATTATTTTTGCAATTGGTTCGTTTATTTACGCGTTATCGCTAATCATATTAGTATCTATTCTATTATTCGAAAATCTTCTTAACGTTGCAAACGTTAGAAGGCCTTCGCGGAGAATAACGTTTTAACAATTACGTCGGTAGATTACATTGTCGTTTAAATTACCCGCTTCCATTTGCCGGTGTGTAATTGATAGAGAGACATGGACGAAAAACAATGAATTAGATCGTCCTTAATTATGTAAAGACTACTTACTACTAAGCGACCGTCGTAAGGAAAGAAAAAATATAACCGATCCAAATGGAATCGAGTAGACGTACCTACCTATATCCCTTTTATTTTTTCTATTCGTCGGATCGTATCGAAAGACAAATATTTGACGAGTCGAATTGCACTAACGATGACTATGCATGATTTTGAATTTGGATGACGATACGTGTCGCGTAGGCCGAGACTACTCGCGTTGACGAATTATTAATTCGATCAAACGAACGCGAGAAATCAAAGCGCGCAGTTTCAGTTAGCACCTTTCAGCATTATTAATGTTCTTCGCTCTACCGCGAGAAGTAATTATTCTTTTATTCTCGGCTTATTCCGTTTTTCCGAAAGATGATTATAATATGAATCACTCGCGAGTCTATCGAACAAAGAGATCGTGTACGCGCGCAATTGTAAGCTTCTTTATAATTCGCAAATTGTATTACGAATGTACGGAATAAATGAAGATTCAAAGCGCGAGCAATCGAAACTAACGTACGCGTAAGGCTTCCTTCTGGAATATCTTTCTAGCTAACCGAACGAATAAATAAGAATTAGTCGCAAAAGAGTTATTTTTCAATGTTCTTTCGCTTAATGGAGTAAAACGGTTCATTCTAGGACTATACGGAAAGTATTTCGCTATTGACTCGCCGCGTTGGAATTTGACGATGGAAGAAAATAAACAAACGTTCCGCTTGATTTCCTTCGAGCTGAAATTCCACGCGAATTCCCCGCGAATTCCACGCGGATTTCATCATTCCCTCTTCCTCTTGGAAACGCAATAAGAAAAAAAAAAACATGTAATTCCAAAATTATACGCTTTTACGTTCCTCTTATCTCTTCGTATATACATACGTTTATACGTTTATACGCTCGAATATTTTCCCAATGATTACGTCTATATACGTATACGATACTCGCGCGACAAATACGCGAAGACGCGTTCTTTTTATCTTTGGCACGCCGAGCCCCTCGAGAAGGGCTAATATTTTCTATTGCCATCTATCTGGGAGGATCAAACGAATTCGATTTATAAACGAGTTTTCATGCGATTCCATGCAGAAATATCGAATTTATGCGAAAGGAACGCGAAAAACGTATCGCGGATAGAGGAGACTGACTCATACGAAAGACGCCGGTTTTTATTCCATTATTTACAATACGTATGATTTCATTTGGTCTCGACTTTACATTCCAAACTTGACACACCTCTGCTGTTCCGCAAAAACCGATCGAACGTTTATTACATCGAGCTACTTGTCTTTAAATATATGAATCATTTTCTTATTTACAATGGTTATAGGTTTATCTAACTATTTTGCGATAATATCTAAAGAATGAATTCGTTTCGATCGTCGCGATAACGCGGAGATACGGCATATTTACTTTCATTAATAAATTATCTCTTTAATGAACTAATTTTTCATTTTATTTCTTTTTATCTCCGTCGTTGGAAAATAGTAAGGAAATCCGAGTAAACGATGGCGAACCAAATCTCGCGTTAACGAAAGATTCAAATGATTACCTTTCGCGAAAGGTAGGTACGACCGCTTTGCGTATACGCGTATATACAATAAATGTATTTCTAACATTCTTACGAGTTACAAAACTATCGGTCCCAATTACGTAGAATAGTTTTCCGTTACAAAGTTCGTCGTCGTTTAGAAATAATTCCGACCAACTTTGATTCGTTTTCGCGTGGCATTTGAAAAAACAGCCTGTCTATGGAAAATACTCACGATACTTTCATCGGACTTGGGAATAAAGCGATTGTGCGCTCGATATTTCTCGGAAGAAAGTTGCGAGAGGAATGCAATAGCGCGTAGAAAAATCAACGTTCAATCGTCGTTCATCGATTTTCTACTCGCCGAGGAAGGTTATCGCGTAATCTCGCGGAGGGCTTCCCCCTCGAAATAGTATTTCGTTGGAAGGACGGCTTCGCGTAGCATATTATTAGCGGCGATTATTGCGACGATGAATGAAGAAGGAAGAAATATGGTCGTTTTTCGGTGCCGACTAGGAGCGGCCCGGCCGTCTCCGGCCCAAGGGCGCTATTCGATCGACGAACGATGCAACGTCGACGATCGTTCTTACGTTTCGGAGGTTAAACGCGCTAAAAGCGTTCCTCCATTTTCAATAGCTTAGCTATACCTATACTACCCATATGTACCCGTAGACCAAGTGGAATTCGCTCGCGTACACGGTTCTCACGATTCCACTGGTATTCGCGCGCTCGCCGATTGGCTCGCAAAAGGCGAAGTGGTACGTGTAACGCGAGTTTATAGGAAACTCCGTTCCGTAGGAATGCGGCTAAAGCGATGGGACGAGCGCGAGTATTCGCCTCGTAAGTCTTTCCTTCGGAGTTAGTTTCGAACGATATACCGTGCTGCTGCTGCTGCTGCTGCTGCTCCTCGCAGTTACGTCACCCGAGATAATACGACTTGAAATAACTTGAAAAAAGTTGTAACGATAGTTTGAGAATTGGCGTTAATCGAAAAGCTCGTAGCTCGTTTATCGAATATTCGTCGGAGGCAAATAGGTATATAGGAGTCGTTCCTCGGGTCCGTTCGTTTCCATTCGTGGATACTCGGATCGGTACTCGGATCTCGGCGTGGCACATGCTTTCGAGCGTCATGACGCTGGAATGTATCGAATTTCCAACTTTGGGAAGACTCTTGGCCCCTTCGTCTTTCCGCTATCCCTCCTGATATCCATCTACCCAATGGCACCCCGCCACCTTGATACTCGTCCTATCGAAGAAAACTCGAGGCGTCGCGCGGAGTCCATTCCGTAGTAACGCACGATAAAGGAATGCCGTTTGGATGCAGGCGTTCTTCTTATTATCTTCGAACGATTACAAGCGACGACCGATCTTTACGGTTCGCCTAAATTAATATCGTATATATTTGTTTTTAACAATTTTCAAACGCATCGCCGTAGTCGGCAATGAACGAACGAGTAATTGACGATCGATTTATCGGAAATACCGAGTTATTAGGAACGTCGATTATGACGCTCAAAGATGCGCGCGGTAAAAATAAGATTACGATACCTGTAAAAAAACGATTAAGTATAGCAGACTAAATGAAAGATTTTTCGAGCGATATCGACGATGATATTTATTACGACAGCGATGAAAGCTCGGATACCGAGAAATAAAAACGGAATATATACTCGGAACGAGTAATTACGAACTAAAGATAATTGATCAATTCATAAATAGATTACTCGATAATACAATTGCTGCAGCGATAACGATCCGTAGTTAATAAAAAACTAGAAAATACTTGGCTACCAATGACAATGAGCGTGATTCGAACGATAATTTGTCATTTGTCATTTGCAATGAGCGAATTTGATAGCGAGAAAGACCTAAAGATCCATAGTTTATCGCTAAAAGAGACACCTGCGTTATCTTTTTGTTTTGCCATAGCGCCATGGGGCATGGAGAAAGGAAGAAGAAATTTGAGGTACAATCGTTATGCGTAAACTATAAACACGGAGCGCATTTTTAGGAAGCTTCGACGGGTAGAAAGAGAAGATAAAAGAAGGCATTGAGATTCCGCGAAGAGATTTTTCTAAACACAGATGGCAAGCAGATGCCGCCGCTGGCACGGCGATGCACGTTACGGACGTGAGATCGTACCGGGAAAAGTGCTTCTCGTTTCTGCGCGTGCACCGCCGCGTCCGTCCTGACGCGCATTCTTAGAAAAAAAAAAGAATATTCCTTCTTCCGTTCGTGCGTCTTCGAAGAACTCATCTCTGAAAGATTTCGAGCAAGGACGTTCGTCCGTCCTTTGCTTCGACCCTTTCGAATTACCGAATAGAGGATCGTCGCGCCTCGCTTGGAAATAATTCGCCGCGATTTATATACGATTTACCATCTTTGCGACCTCGTTGCGAATATCGATTAAACTTACGATTCTTGAAGAAAATTCCGACGGAAACGATGTCCTCGTGCCATTAAAAGGGACAAGAATGCGAAGCAAAGCGATTCATAGATCATAGCAATTATGGCATTATCGAGGTAGAGGAGAAAAGAGTAATCCGGATAAATGCATGAAAAGCCAGCAGCCCTTCCCCTTTTCCCGAAGCTAAGAGAAGAGCGTAATAGCCCTGCCGCAACGAAGAATGCACTAAAAGCAGGTTGGGTCTATTTTTAGGTACCGGCCGGGGTCGTACACACGAGGCGCGTACATATATACAGCGGCAGCAGCGGCAGCGGCAACGGCAGCAGCAGCAGCAGCAGCAGCAGCAGCAACGGCAGACATACATACAACATACATACATACATATGTATAAATACGTAAATACGTATTTATGTAGATACGCAGCAGCATACGTATAGACCTGCAAAGTGAGAGGGAGAAAGGGAGAAAGGGAGAAAGAAGAAAGCAGGAACTGGCTGCGAGAGATGCACGCAGCATTTACTCTACCGCCCACGGGGCTACGAGGACGACGTAGTCAGGCAAGTATCGACTGCGGCTGTATGGCTGCCGTGTGTTCGAACGAAAAACACCTCCGCGATGAAACGTGGCTTCGAGGAAGGAGGAAGGCATGCGTTATATACGCCGATCTCGTTCCTCTACCGACGAGCACCATCTGCTGGTTGGATTACAAAATTTCACTATACGGTTCGGCACCGAGCTCTCTTCGGAGAAAACTCATCTACGTTTCCGCTATGCCGTAACGACTTTTTTTCCCATTTTTCGGCTAAAATCTCAAATGCCCTATCGCGGGAATATCGTGGAACGATTTGGAACGTTAAACGAAATATACCGAGATACCGAGAAACGAATAGTAATCCGATGGTGCAAGGTCAGTACTATAGACGAAGGTCTCTCGAATTTTGCCGGGTCATCGAAGATGCTCGCGGTCTGGCGTTGTCACGATTGAACGTCTCCCCTGCTGCCTTCTGCCCCGGTATTTTTTAATTGCCGCGACAGCAGAGATCGGAATCGATCGTTGGGCCAGGTGGCGGCAGCAGCACGTAACTCGTACGAGGATGCCTTTCCAATCCCACCGAACGCCCAGCATTACCGCCGCCGCGCGATCCATTTTTCGCGTTCGAAATAAAGTACGCGTTTCCCGGTGGTCGAAAACTTTTCTCTACGAAACGAGTTTGTATAAAGGGCCAAAACAATAAATCCTTCATACCAAAGGGACAACGGAGCGGTCCCGAAGAAGCGCGCGAGAAGATCGAAAGTGAAAGCGGCGGGTGGTTAATCGGCGCTTCTTCCGGACTATCTTGGCGCGGCGACCGACCAATTTAAATACCGAGACCACGATCGCGACTTCAAATACTAATTTCTCTTACAAAACGCTAAAATACTATATTAACATTCCACCTTTCGATCTTTCCAATCTTCCTTTTAAACATTCGATTGCGAATAAATTGCGAACAGCGAATAATAAGCATTTTAATTCCAAATTCCGATAATTCTCGTGATGGACGGTTAAATTAAACGTCCATCGATGACGTAAGATCGCGTTCTCGCGCTATAAATATATACGATATTATGCTTTATAGGTTGGTAACCTGCCGGAGAAAGAAATTTTCGCGGAAACGTTCAAAAATCGCCGCGAAATAATTTACGCGTCGTCCGAGTATCGAAATCTGATAAATATATTCGATCGAAAATCGCGATAATAAATAAATTAGTGGCTATAAATTATATGCGCGTTTCCTGGAATATTTTACATCTCGCGTCGGGTCGAGACGGGTAACGAACGTAAAAAACTTGACCTTCGTTTCGAAACGAACAAATACGTTCGCGCAAATGCGCGAAATTTAACGGGACAACGTTAGAAAAAGATCTAATGACAACTATATAAAAGATATACATCTTCGGAGAGACTCGAATAATAATATCGGTAAGAGATAGATACGACGTAAACTTTAAAAAGCAAACATAGGAGGCGCATTCGAACGTTACTTTCTAAAAGCGATGTGGTCGGTGAACGACATTCTCTTTCTCTCTCTCTCTCTCTCTCTCTCTGTCTCCCGCGGTATTTATTTGTAAATTATATTTAGAAATATATTCGATAACGCAAATAGATTTGCGAATCGAACAAAGAACCGACGGCTGTACGTCGAACGATTAAATAAAATGCTTATTAATAACGCGGGATGGCGCTGTTATATCTCGAAAAACCCGTTCTTAAAGAAATATTTCTTTTCTCGTCGTCTCTATACTACATTGTAAGAATTAAATAACAAGTATCGTAACTAGTTTGCGTTAGCTTAGACGTTAAAGGGACGATTCGAATAAGAAAGTTCGAGGGAGGTCTCGTCGAAGGTCATTTGAAAAAAAAAAAGTCAACAATTTAATCCGAGAAATACGTTCTAATAATACCGATAAGATTTCGAAATCGTCCGCGCGAATCTTCCGTCGTTGGATCTCGAGGCGAACGCGCGCTGTGACCCCCGTCGTCTTTTCTGCATTCCGAAAGAATTCCGAAAGCGCAGGATATTTCACGATATCTATAAGCGAATGTAGCATGATGCAGTAGTAGTAGGGTAGCGGTGGTAGTGGTGGTAGAGGGTCGGCGCTAGGTTCGCTACTCTCGCCGCTCTCTGCTTACCGGCGCAGCCGCGAGAAATTCCAAGCAGGTTCGTAAACACCAACGCGAGATTCCCGCACGCACATACGCAAGTACGCACGCACGCGGCGGCGCATCCTGGCGCAGGCCCGCATGCACGCGTGCACACCCGCCGCCCACCGTGCGCCAATGTCAGAGGCCATGCGCGAGCGAGCGAGCTTGCGAGAGATAGAACGACCGACCGACCGACCGACCGACCGATCGACCGATCGCTCTCTTTTATTTTCGCAAAAAAGAAAGAGATATGGATTTTGGACGTTTAGTACTTGGCGCTCGCAGCTGTAAGGCGGCCCTGGCGCTTGGAATGCGGGCGCGGCGACTCGCGCCGCCGCCGCCGCCGCCGCCGCCGCCGCCGGTGTGGTACGGATAGCTGCGCGCGCGAATACGCGCCAGCAGCACGCATGGGCGCCTTCGCTTCGACCTCTCTCTATCTTATTTTCCTACGACGATTCGCGAGCGCGACCGACGACGCTTTCGACGACGAAAAAGAACCAGCGAAAAAGGTAGATCGAAATAAGAAGTGACACACACACGTACCTGTCCCTAGGATCGATCCACGTAGTCTTCCTTGTGTTGTGATCGATGAAGTAAACCTTCCCGTCGAAATCCTGCGCGACGTCCCACCCTTCCGGTAGCGGTATCTCCCCATTCCGTCTCCTTGGCATATTTCACTGCGCTCTAAATCCATCCAAAACTCTCTATCACCGAGCGGCGGCGGTCGACGGGCGCATATCTCCGTGCGCGCGCGAGCACACGCTCGAAAGAGGCGCGCGCACACATATACGGAGGGTGGTAAGTGACCGAGGGGTGGGGGCAGCGCCGAGTAGGAGTGGGGCGGCAAGCCGACGGTGGTGTTCGACTAGGAGAGCTCGACGCAACCCTGACGCAACCGCGACGGCGACGGCAACGGCGACCACGACCACGACCACGACCACGACCACGACCACGAGAACTCGAGGATCGCACGCGCACGTGCACTATGTATATATTCCTCGCTACTCCGCCATCATGAATACTTCATTATCATGAGCCAAGTGACGTCAAAGTCTCCGCCTTCGGATTCCTCTCGAGCGGAATTCCAGCGTTCGTAGCCGGCCGGCTGTGTGCCGGCCGAGCGTTTCCTTTTCTTTTTAAAAAAAACTTTGACGAGGCGGCGGCAGTGGCGGCGGCGGCGGCAGCGGCGACGACGACGACGACGACGACGACGACGACGACGACGACGAAGACGGCGGCTTGGTCTGCCGTTTCATCACCGAGTCGTCGGTACCGTTCTTCCTCTTCTTTTTCTCAACGTTCTCTGTTATTTACCGGAGCGCGCGCGCGCGCGCCTCCGCTCGACGCATCGATCGTAAAGTAATGCACAAATTATTAATCACTGTGATCGTGCGTTACCTTCTTCCAACTTTTTCTTCTTCTTTTTATTCCTTCGTGAAAGCGACGAACACTCGCGCGCGAGTTCACGGCGAAAGCTCGACGTCGTCGTCGCCGACGTCGACGACGACAAAAGAAACAACGACCCGACGGCAATACGTCATCCTCCTCTTTCGTCCACGAGAATCTATTTTCTTTTTCTTCCTTTAAACTTGAAGTTTACGCACGAAAAGAGTCATGATCGCGTCGAAACAACGAGGTCAACTACGAATACGATTCGAGCACGTCATCGCGTTCTCGCTCCGAGAGAGAACCTGCTTAAACACACTTTTCGACGCGACGAAAAATATCGATCCTCTCGCGTTTCGTCAACGCGACGCTCGTAAGAGCATACGCGTATTATCCTTCAACGTATGCGCGTATAAACGATCAGAGAGAGAGAGAGAAGAAAAAAAAACAATAAATAATAACAAACTTATTTAGAGAGAAAGAAAAATCTCTCTCTCTCTCTCTCCTCTCTTTTTCTCTCTCCCTCTCTCTTTCTCTCTCTCTCTCTCTCTCTCGGCAGAATGTCCTCTCCCCGATGGTGACTTTTACGCGAGGCGAGTTTCACAGCAGTGTAGCCGCCAGCGGCATCGAGAATTCGCGACCTGCTTTAAGCGATGCGCGTCGCTATCACCAGCTTCCAAGGGGCCGCCGCGAAGCACATTTCACCGTACTCGCTCTTCTTCCCTTCGCCCCTTCTCCGACCCCCTCCTACTGCAGTTCTCTATTTCTTTCCGTTTCCCCTACTCTTTTTCTCTCTTTCTCTTCCACCTTCTCCCACTCTTTTACCCTTTCTTCTTGTCCCTCATGTATACACACACTGCACGACCGTCGAATTCCAAAGATACCACCAGTTCTACCGACGTCGATCTGGAAGGCACCTTTTCTCTTGGCTTCACGAAAAAACGTGAATCCGCTCTCTCGATCGTTCGACTACTACTACTACTATTACTACTAATACTACTTGCTGCTTGGCTCGAAACACCACTTACTATTATCTCAAAGTTCCACGTACTGCTATACCCTTGACGTCGACGTTAAGACGTTACGAACAACGGAGAGCACGGTCGATCGTTGTTCTTACGTAATTAATTACTTACATACGTAAATATACATAAGATTTGTTGCCGAATAACGACGTGACTTATTTAGCGACGATATGGCGATATGTACAAACGTTTTAACAGCTCGCACCAGCTACGAGCATGTCGAGTGTTTGAAACATGCCACTACTAGACGTTCATGCTGTGCACGCTCGACGATCTCTCTCTCTCCCCCACCCCTCTCTCTCCCCTCCCTCCCTCTCTCCCCTCCGACCCTTCCCGCGCTCGACTCGTTGGGTTCGTTCGGTTCCCCTCTCTCGACCATCGAGGAAGCAGCAACTGTTCGCGAAATATCCCCACCATCTGCGAACTCGATGATCTCTCTCCATCTTTGTTGCACGTAGAGCGTTGTTCGAACGACGAGCCATCGTCGTCGTCGTCGTCGTCGTCGTCGCCGTCGTCGTCTATCGCTCTCTCGTGTCTCTGACCGCACGACGAAAGCGCGGAGCCCCCTTCGGGTCCCCTCCGAGAGCTTCGCGTGTTTCCTACCGAGTGGCGCCACCGGACGAGCACGATGCAGGTGCACTCCGAGATCCGAACTACATATTCATTTCTACCTCCCTTCTGTTCTCTCCTATCTATTATAAATCAACAAAAAACACCCTCTCATACATATACGATATTTCCACTTTTTACCTTCCTCGCGATCCGATGATTCATCGCAATAGTAAAATATACAAATCAATGTCCGATAGTGATTCGATCGAATATTCTCTATATAAATCGTCAAATATTTCTTTTTTTATCGAATATACCTATTATGCATTTGACTCCTCCGTTTTTCGGATTACGTGAAATCATTGGCTCTCATCTAATTTATACTCGAATCAATTATTTTTACCTTCCGTTTGATTAAATATAATTTCTCGACGTTAGGTATATAATCGAAAATAGCGTGTCTCTTTAAAAATAAATTCTTTTCAACTTTCGTGTTTAATATCAACTAATGTAAGTCTCGGGTGATGTTATCGACTATCTTCAATGGAAACAGATCGTGGCGCCGATATTGCAGGGAATTTAAACTACTAACTGCATACAATAAAATATATGCACGGTTAACTGGATATATTCGTAGTTCGTTACTGTTTACAAATTTTATCATATAATGCGCTACATAATTGAATTAGGAAACTTATCGAGAGATAGTATCTCGCGCGAAAATAAATTGCAACGGCATTTAAACTAATCGTAAGTTGAACGAAATAAAAAGAAAATATTATCGAATGAATACAAGTATACGAGTAATATACTGTGTCACGCGACGGAGGTTCGTCTAATAATAATATGCTTCGCGTAACAATGAATGGCACGTGTCATTGGAAAGTTCCACGAGTAAAAGAATTTATTGATTTATTGATTCTCTTTGAGCAAATGAAAATAAATCGTGTTACTTCATCGGTATAACGATGGGTTACTAATTCATATCGTATAGTGCATAGCGTTTTTAAACGGTCGAAATGTTGATTCAAAATTATCGAAAATATCTATTCGAGTAGAGCGTTAGGTTTGAAAAAGTAACGATTTAAGTTCGTATTTTCGCGCTAAACCAGCAGCGCTCCATTCGAATCTAAAGCGCATGTTCGTTCGATTTATAATGCGCTAGAGAGCGAGAATCGTTGCACGTTGCCAAGCGATTGGTGGAAATGGAGTCGACGATAGTGGGGGATATACCACAGAGGTTACGAGTGTGTCTTTGACGAGAGTTATCGAATATTCGACATCTTACAAATCATTTCTACCGCAAGTATCGTCCGTTCGCCAAAAATGTTGCCACGTTTCTTAAGACCAACTCTAAATGTCGCTCAGCAAGGTGTCAAAAGTTTTTCGACCAGCGCCAAGGTAAATTATTTTTTATAGATAAATAATCTCGAGTAATCGATTTCTATTGTCTCTTTTATCGTTTCAATTAAAACAAGATATATTTAAGAATCCAACCAAGCAAAAGATATTCTTCTTTCGATAGACGTTATCTCGCGTGTTACGCAGATTCGTCTATAAAAATGCTGAGAAAAAGTCGTTACGTAATTTCTTAAATTTTGATCAGCGATTTAACCAACGAATAATCTCAATCCCGTGAATTAAGTGAGAAAGAAAGAAAAGGACGAATCTGTGTCACGTTATCTTTCTAAATTTTTCGAACGGTGAATACTAAAAACTATGAAATCAACTAATTAGTATCTACTGTGAGAGAACATCATAGAATTAAATGATCCTTTCGCAAACTCATCATTTTTTACATATTCGCAGCGCGATGTCAAGGTCGCCGTTATGGGAGCCAGCGGTGGAATTGGGCAACCGCTGTCGCTGTTACTGAAACAATCTCCTCTCATCAGCGAATTATCTTTATACGATATAGTCAACACGCCTGGTGTTGCCGCTGACCTTTCTCATATTGACACTGCTTCAAAAGTTACCGGCTACACGGGTCCAGACCAATTAAAAGATTCGCTAAAAGGCGTTGAGGTAAATAAATTATGAATATATCAATTAGTTTCATATACATTTTTCATATACATATTTCATATTAAATGCCACATTATACAGTTTTTAAAAATTATAAATAATCATAAATATTAAGGTCGTCGTAATTCCTGCTGGTGTGCCTAGAAAACCAGGAATGACGAGGGATGACCTATTTAATACAAACGCCTCTATTGTTCGTGATCTCGCCGTAGCCGTTGCAGAAGTATGCCCAAAGGCATTAGTTGCTATCATTTCTAATCCGGTTAACAGTACCGTACCTATCGCTTGCGAAGCTTTAGCGAAAGCAGGCGTATTTGACCCTAAGAGAGTATTTGGCGTAACTACGCTCGATATTGTCAGGTCGAGCGCGTTCGTTGGCGAAGCTAAGGTAAAGATCATTTAGACGAATATAACTGGCAAAAGCAAATTAAATGTAGCGATAAATTGACAAATTGTTTATTTCCTTATAGTCGTTAGATCCACAAAAAGTAACAGTTCCAGTAATCGGAGGTCACAGCGGCATCACAATTATTCCTCTGCTTTCGCAAACCAAACCCTGCGTTAGTTTTTCCGAAAGCGAAGCAAAGAAACTCTCCGAGAGAATCCAGGAAGCCGGTACGGAAGTTGTAAAAGCCAAAGCTGGTACAGGCTCGGCTACTTTATCAATGGCATATGCCGGAGCTCGATTTACTTTTTCCCTGCTTAAAGCTTTGTGCGGACAACAGGGTATAGTCGAATGCTCTTACGTTAGATCAGATATATGCAACACTAAATATTTCTCATCTCCCGTTCTCTTGGGTGTAAGTTAAATTGCATTTTTATTCTCATTTTTAATAGATATTCGTTAGCGTAATCAAATTTCTTACCTTCTTTAATGTTATAGAAAAATGGAGTTGAAAAAGTTTTGGGATTTGGCGAACTTAATGCTTACGAAAAGAAACTTTTAGAAGCTGCTATTCCAGAGCTACAGAAGAACATTAAGAAGGGAGAGGATTTCGTAAATAAAAAGTGAATTAATACGAACCGAATTTTTAGAGCACGACTCTTCGGATAACAGGAGAGTTAGCCTTGTCGATAGCTGGTTATGACATATCGATGAAACATTATAATTTGTTACGATCTGTGTCAATAAAACCAGCTTATTCGAATTTACTAATTTTCATTTATAGAAACAAGGCATATGGTTCTACATTTTAAATTTATCATGCTAGATAAGTAGATTCGATAGATCGAATCGTTCAATATTGTCAAATACTTGACATTTAAAAAAGAAGAAACAATCAAATGTAATTTTTGTTAGAAAATGTAAATTATATTAATCCTATCGAAGAAAATAGGAATACCCTAAAAAATTGTTCGATACATTATTAGATATTATACACGAATATAAATAAAAAGAAAATATCTCAAATGTTAATCACGCATTTGAATCGTTATCTACTGCGTTTGCAAGAGTTTTATCGATAAATTAATTGATTATTTTAGAAAAGTCTAATGAGGAGAGAATCAAGATGAGGGTTGAAAAGTTTTGAGCCTAACGCAGCGTGGAAAACCACAAAGTTCCAAATTTGACAACTCACCCGTGTATATTTTTTCTATAATTTCTTTTTCTCGAATTAAACTGTAATAATTTAAAAAACTATGCGTCCTGTCAACTTGACTCTCCTAAAATGTAAAATACGTCCTCAACGGTAAAAAGAGATGTTTAAATGGTATCTTTATTACAAACTATTACTTTTAAATAATAACAACTCTCTCATAGCATTTATAGTAATATTTATTTATTTAATGCTTGATACTTTATACTAGAATGAATGTTTCATTTCTTTCCATTTCTACTTATTAGCAATAAGGTGTAACAAAGAGCAGACATTTTTAGTCCGTTTATTTATAGCTTTAAAATGTTTAATTTTACAGAAAAAGAAGGGTACTTGACCCATGTATAACCGTGTTTGTTGTAATACAGAGCGTAAGAACGCGCGTAGTCCGAAGTAGATTATTAATCGAAACAACACAACAAACGCGTAAAAGTCTTGAGACTTAAGCCAGTACTCGTCCGTAGGAAGGGTTAGGATTAATCTTTAATCACGATCCATCAAGTATACGCTAACTCGATACACAAAAGAATCGACCGAAGTTATCGATCTTACGATTTACGTTCAAGTGACGTAAGTTAAAAGCTGCGTACGGTTTCTGCGTCGATTGCGCGCGCACGTGTGTGTGAAAGAGAGAGAGAGAGCAGAAGCACAAACCGATTAGAATAAATCGAAGAATAGATCGATTGATCAATACGATAAATCGAACAAGAAAAAAAGCGCGTGAAATTTGTAGTTTCGATACCTATTTCTCTCTCGGCTTTTAAGATTAATTAAAATTGTTCGAAATTCATTCGCGAATAAAAAAAAAAACTTGTAATATTTCAGAAATGAAACTTGAAAATTTTCATTTCCATTTTCATTATCGATAACGACGTTATCGATTATTTCAATGATAATTTGGATAAATTATTGCGAGATATTTTGCATAGGAAAACTATGGTACTGACAAATCCCTCAACATATGGAACATACATAACCTTACTAATGATATCATCGAGCGATGTACTCGATCCTCATGTACGGTAAATATGTCAACGTTTTGTGCCAAATCCTCCGATTGAAAGTATGACATATCAAAAACTTATCTATTTTTTACGATCTCTGAGAGTATATATACGTATCTTTCGGAGAGAGAAAATATAGAATAATGATAAAGTATTAATGATTAACGCTAATATCTGATCGATAAATTGGAATAAGTTTCTCGAGAAAACTTCTTCGATATTTCATTATTTTCGTCGAAATGTTTGCGTGAGATTGACCGAAGAAAAAAATAATTATGCAAGAAATTTTGCGACTGTCACCATTTCTACACATTTAATAATATTATAATGTCGCTAAAAAAGAAGGAGTGACAGTAACTTATTTAAGTTAATAAATCAACGAGGATCCAATTGACATCTGCATATTCCGACATTATTAATCGGCACGTACCAGCCAACGTCGTATCTTGGATGTACAAAACCTAAACACAAGACTTTCTCGATTTTTTATTCGCAGATTTTTCTTTTTTTATGTTTATCGGCCATTGTCATCGTTAAGTTTAAATTGGTTGACGTTTCTGATAGCCTTTGTTAGACGCTTGGAAACATTTCGCATATACATACATACATACTTACGGTGCGTGGTTTCTTTTCAAATTCCCTTCTAACTTAATTCATATTTTTGCATCGAGAAATACAGAGCGTCTTATTTCAATAGATATAAAAAAAAAAAAAAACTATATCGATAAACGTTCAATACTTGGGTTATGCTCATTTATAACTTCGAATTTAATGCTAACATTTTGTAGGTATCTCTAACAATCTCGTTGATATTTGGATTAATCGATAAAAAGAGGTTACGCTGTGTATATAATTGTCTATTTTCTATTACTATATCTAAATACAAAGCTATTACTGATCGCCATCGCTTAGAATTTGTATGCATTTCCAAACCGAGTTTATAATGACGAATGTGACCTAAATTAAAAAGAGTATCTAATTATTCCGAAAGGATAAAATGATATGTAATTTATGAGGCATTTACAAAGAGTCACATTTGCGATCGCCAATACTATTATTCGTCTCGCAACGCCGTAGTCTTGCTTTTTGTTCGTTCTTTTGTCTTCTTTATTCATCCATAATGTGAAATCGTACACACACCGTTACGCTTACTACATTTTTTCCTAAAAAACTATTCCGCGCGCTGCTGTAGTGTATTTATTATAGAATCCAGACAATCTACAAATAAATACATTGGTATATCTTAATTATATATTTAATGAATTTCATTTAGAGTTAATATTACTAGAGTGCAGTGTACCAGTAGTAGTACTGTATTAATTATACTACAAATGATTGTTAATTAATCGAAAGAAATGTATATCGTAGTTTAAAAACACCGAGTATATGTTCGGAACCACTCCACTCCTCGAAATCCACCGTTAGACCGGCACGTTGTCGTCTGCGCGAGTTCTTTTATTCGATATTGTTTATATTACTTACCGAAGGTCTTGCATGTATAACGAAAATACTATTCCTAATAAATAGAATTTCCTTTTATGGAAAGTCATATAAACAACATTAGATAAACGAACTTTCATAGACAACAAAAAAGTTAGTCTAACGGTGAATTTCGAGGAGGACAGTGCTCCGAATATATACTCGGTGTTTTTAAATTACAATATTCATTTCTTTCGATTAAATTAACAATTATTACATAGTTTTGCGTATGTGCGTGTGCTGTATTCGTTCATACAAATTTACTAAAAAAACTTAACTTTAACACTTAAATTCCGTTACCAAGTCGCGAAAACTCTATATATATTTATAAAAGAAGAAGACCTTTCATACGAATATGATTTTAAAAGCAAATAAATAATCCAATAAAAATCATTTAAATAACAGGGAGAACAAAGGACGAGCAACTGTTAAAGACGAAAGAGAAGACGAGTGCGTTGTCCGTGCATTATTTTTCGTATTTGTTTATAAATAATAGTATGTACTTCCAAGTTAAACTTGTATACGAAGGTATACTACACGCTATGGCAATAGTTTTAAAGGAAAAATCTGGCAAGCGTAACGGCGTCGTAAGATTCGAAGCGATACTCGCTGTATCTGCTGTATGCACGAGTCATTTCACAGAGAGACAAAACCAAGGAAGAAATAATAATTTTAGATCTTAGGAGAAATAT
This sequence comes from Polistes fuscatus, assembly GCF_010416935.1. Taxonomy (NCBI): domain Eukaryota; kingdom Metazoa; phylum Arthropoda; class Insecta; order Hymenoptera; family Vespidae; genus Polistes; species Polistes fuscatus. The sequence continues at coordinate 102,115 of NW_025113096.1, forward strand.
TCGCAATCGAGTCCATCGTCGGTCGAGTCGATTAAAACTAAAGGGGGTGGAAAGCTGGGGGTGGTCAAGGTGGGAGGTTGTCCTTTTCACGAGTATGCGCCGATGAAATATATAGAAGCGGCCGACGAAAATCCAAGAGAAGAAAAGATGATAAGGATATACAGGCGGCGATAATCGTTCGCGGACGATTTCAAAGTAGGGTACAGAGAGTCGTTTATTCTGTTATTATTTATATACCACAGCAATCGATAATAGTTTACACAAAGGGCGTATGAAAATGTACAACCACATTACAAACTAGCTAAACAGCTACTTCTTTGCTGTGAAACGTAACGCTAAATAGGGGAGGTCTCCTCTACGGCATACCGCGATAATTTTCTCTTTCGTTTTTCTTCTTTTTTTCTTCGTTCTTTCTTCCTTTCCTTTTTTATTCTTTTTTTTCTTTTTCAACGCTTCTCCTTGACCCAAATACGCGCGAACGCCTCCTTCCTCTTTCCCTTTTGTCGTCTCGGAGAAGCGTAAAAAGGCAGTTACAATGAAAAGTCTGATATTAAAATTCGATATAATAATACTTATAGTTTCTTTCGAAGATTATTATTTGTAATATTTTATTATTAGACGATAAAGTTTGCTCTCGAGAAAAAAAGCCATTATTCGAATTGAATGGGCGTTGTTTATTGCATCGACTATTTAATTTATTTATTTATTTATTTATTTATTTACTCATTCTTGGGAGAGGCTACGTTGCTGTTGCTGCTGTTGCCATCATAGATAAAGATGATTATTCTATTTTCGTCTTCCTCTCTCATTTCTATTTTTTCACAATTCTCTTATTCTTTCTTTTAACAAGCGCGCGCTCTTCTCTTAGACGGCGATGAAAAAAAGGAAATCTCAAGCTTCGGTAAAACAATTTTCTATTCACGGAATGCGTGACTCTTGGTCTCGTTTTTTATTATTATTATTATTACTATTATTATTATTATTATTATTATAATTATTATAATTATTATTATTAATTATTATTTTGTTATTTTTGTCTTTTCTTTTTCCTTCCTCTTATTGTTGCCGATGTTGTCGTCGGTTTCACGGAGGAACGACGCGATTGATTTTTCTCTCTTTCTCCTTCTCTCTCTCTCTCTCTCTCTCTCTCGCGCTTGCTTTTTTCAAGAGAAAGGTTCCTGTGTGTAAGCTTCTCCATATTATATATACATACACATATACATATACATGCATATACATACATATACAGACGCACGCACGCACATAGATGTATGCATATATATATATCTATACATATACCGATCATTTTACGCTCAATTTACGCGTATAGACTTTATAACACCGTTTTATTATCATGGCATGCGAGACGATCATGCGCGCAGTAAAAAAGCGGGGAAAGAGGACGAGGAGGAGATTAGGGCCGGGGTAATACGAACGAATAAACGACGAACGAAGGAACGAAGGAACGAACGAACGACGAACGACAATCGAACGAACGATCGAACGAATAATCGAACGCACCGTAGGCTCGATTGCCGTGTGCCTTGTTTCCTATTGTAAAATGAATAAGGGTATACACAATGGGAATGGGAAAAACACGAACTTTTCTTCTTCTTCTTCTTCATCATTTTCCTCTTCATCTTCTCGTTAACTTCTTCTTCTTCTTGTTTTTCTGATGCGCTTGCTCGTTCCATGTGAATAATACCGTTAAAATGAGCCGTACATACGATCGCCGTACAGACCAACAACACGCGCGCGCACTTTTTTCATTTCAACATAATATTGTCACCTTTAATTAAGTATTAATTATATCTCGCTTTTCTTTTCAACAACGACATTCGTAAATCACGTTAATTTTGATCGAGTACCGTATGCTTTTTTCCTTCTTTTTTTCTCACATGCATGCACGCATAGATACGTACGCGAGTACGTAGATACGCGCACACCCACACGAACTTACAATCGCACCCACCTATGCTTTCCCTTCCTCTTTCCCTCTCTTTCTTTCAGAGACATGCTTTCCAGTCGCGTTGGTAACCACCCAAAGGTGCCTGTGTATTTTTTTTCCTTTTTCTTTTATTATTAACTTATTTCTTCCAACAATTCTGCTGTGCACCGTAACTCGATGTATGTATTTATGCGCGTCTCTGTGTGCGTTTATATATGTATATGTATATGTACGTATATATATATATGTGTGTACGCGTGTCCGTTTGCGTGCGTGCGTGCGCGCGCGCGCCCGCGTGTATTTGTGTGTGTGTGTGTGTTGTCTCCGGATCGAATGATACGATTTTGTTTCATTTTCATTTTCTTTTTGAGTAACCATACGTTGCGCGTGCTTAAGATCACGCGATCGCTAAAGATCTCCCCTTCCCACTTCAAACTGTCACCTGCTTGAATTGTTTTCTTTTGCTTACGAGTTATTAAGAGTTTTTGCTTTTTTTTTTTTTTCATGTGTCTCAGTTTTAAATGCGCAAATTACACTCACTACAGCTAGAGTTACGATACGTCCTGATCTTCCACATCCTGCAGCTGCTCCTTTTGCTCTCCTTCTCCTGCGAACGCCACAAAAAATATTAGCGCGATGGTACATAGGTATTATATGCGGGGTGTTTCCTCCGAAAAATAGGGAAAGGTTTGATGCGACTAATGGTGATCCCCCCCCCTCCTTGAAAGCATCCAAGGAATTTAATCGACAAACATACTAACCATCCCCTTGCATATCCGACGTCCATAGCGTGAGGTTGTCCCTAAGGAGCTGCATAATTAAGGTAGAATCCTTGTAACTCTCTTCGGAAAGAGTATCCAATTCCGCGATTGCGTCGTCGAAGGCGGCCTTTGCTAAGCGACACGCTCTGTCAGGACTGTTCAAAATCTCGTAATAGAAGACGGAGAAATTAAGCGCTAATCCTAAACGAATAGGATGAGTCGGTGGTAGCTCGGTCATTGCGATGTCGCTTGCCGCTTTGTAGGCTATCAGGGAATTTTCCGCAGCCTCCTTTCTGTCGTTGCCAATAGCGAATTCGGCTAAGTAACGATGGTAATCTCCTTTCCTGTATGCAATTAACAAATCCTTCGATTAGGATATATCCTTGCGAGAGAGATACGAGAGATAAGAAGGAACGGTATGTACGGTATGCGTCACGTGATCCTAACTCGCCGGTAAATCGAGATATCGTTACGTTAACGATTTCATCATTTTCTTACTACCGAAAGAAGAGAGCAACCTCTCTTATTAATGCACGCTCGCGATAAGTCACGCAACTAATTACGAGTTGGAAAGAATGTCGAAGATTTACAATGGCGGCGGCAACATTCGTCGAAGCTAATCTCGATTATTCTCATAAAAAATAAAAAAAAGAAGCGGTTTAAAGAAAAATCACGTGACCCATCCCGTAGAGATCGAAAGAAAAGAAATGGAAAGATTTCTTACATTTTGTAGTAAAATACTTTAGATTCTCCGGTGGAGGCGCAAGGTATCAAATGATTGTCCAAAACGCCGAGTATGTCGGCGCATATATCCCTGAGCTCTTTCTCGACTTGAGATCGGTATTGGCGGATCATCTCGAGCTTACCCTCGGCACCCTTGTTTTCCTCCTTCTGTTCGATGCTAGAAATTATTCTCCAGGATGCCCTCCTCGCGCCGATTACATTTTTATACGCGACGGAGAGTAGGTTTCTTTCTTCGACGGTTAGCTCTACGTCCAGCGAGGCAACTTTCTTCATCGCTTCGACCATTTCTGCAAAAAAGCCCCGGTACAAAAGTTCGACGTGTCAAATAAATCCTCCTTCGTCCCTCCTTCGTCCCTTCGTCGTCCCTTCTACAACAACTCTCAATAAATTACATTAATCGAAAGCAATATCATCGCGAGCGATCCTTTTACTCGTATATTTTATTTTACTTTTAGAACGTTATCAAGTAGGAAAGGTACGCTGACATATATTAACCCGGTAACCCTTGAACTTCGCAAAGGTGCTCTCGCTATTTAGATATACCACTGCTGGTCATGCGCGAACGATATACTTCGATACTTTTATTTATCCATACCTAAAACGACTTTTTAATACGAATTTTACACATGTATAAATAAATCAAACAAAAGGATTACGACGATTGACGATCGAATCATTATTTAGACGAAAAAAGAAGCAAACGAAACGCCGAACTAAATTCATCGTTCAAATGAAAAGAAAAATGTTTTATATAGAATGCGGCTCTGCTTTCATGATACAACGTAACATTAATTGCATTTTTTTATTATCCACCCTTTTTTAGCTCCCAAAATGTTTCGGAAAAAAAAAAAAAAAATAAATTAAAAGCCTAGATTCACTTAACAAAAGAAAAAAATCCGTTGGAACACGTGTTACCGTTAGATATTCTCCGGCAAGACTGCGAACGAAAAGAAATTTGGTAAACAGTCGTTACCGACTTTTTGTCAAGATCGAACTATGTTTATTCCTACTTCTATCCCTACTTCTATCCTTACGTATTATGTTTACTTTTTTCTCCGAGATGTAAACTATTCGAGACAGTTGCAGGTCAGCGCCGTCATCGTAAGCGCATCGGATTCGACACGGGCCTCCTAAACGGATTATTCCTCTTAATATTTCGATTAATTTTTTACGACTATTTATTTTTTATAATTATTATGTAACATTTAAACTAATTATTTATTAATTATGCGTGTTATAGCTTGAATTTTGTTCGTCGTTGGCGATGAGAGGCTAATGAAAATCTGCGTTAAACGGCTGATTTATCGTCAACAAGCTCCGAACGAAAATGACTATGTTACTCGAAAAGCTTCAACTTTGAATTATTATAAATTATATATATATTTTTTTTTAATACGAATAAGATTAAACGAAGAGTTCGGTGCCAGTTTGATTTCTCGTTTCGTTAATAATGAGTTCATTAGTAATTGACACGATCGCTTCTGATTGTATTCTTCATTTTTATGATTTTGACGTGTCAATAACTTTGTTCATTTATTAATAAAAGATAAAGTAAAAAATGCAAATAATAAAGAAAATATTGAAATGAACGATTACGTTTATCAATTGAACGCTAACGTATTTTTGTAGATAATCATTATCTCTAATACACCTGTGCTACTTTCTTTCAACGTCCCTTTGATTGATAATACAACGGAATCTAGTAGTAGTAGTAGTAGTAGACAAAGTGAGTCACTTGTTGAAAGCCGTTGTTTCGATGGATAACGAATATGAGTTTTTTATAAGTGTGTAATCGTTTAGAACAATGTTCTTGTTTTGCTCGAAAACGAAATAAGAGAGTCAAATAAACGCGAACAGATTCGTTCTTATTTCTTTCCACCCTTTTGAAAAGAGCTTTTCTTTAGTCTTGCCGTTATATCGACTCTGAACGTATTTATACTTTAATTACTCGTCTCTTGTAAATTTTTATATGTACAGACAACCCCGTTATTTCCTTAAACTACTAGTTTTTAGCGTATAATAAAATTCTTTTACTTATATATGCGACAAGTACCGTATTGCCCTAAGTGGAAGGCTCGTCGTCGATAAAACGAGACGGAAAGTTGCTTTGTTCGTTGTGCGCAAGATATTATACGCAGGCGGCTAAATTTGAGACTGAATTAAATAAAAAAGTAGGATGTGTAATATAGAAATAAAACGATAGACTGTACTATAGTAAATATTCGTAATAGAATAAAAAAATGATGTTAAATTTTGAACAATATAATATATGTGTATATATATGTATAAATGAATAAATTTGTAGGTGCTTTAGCCTTTAAATAGGGTATATTTTAGCACAAGAGTCAACCATCTCTACTTTCTTTTATCGAGATAATAGTTCGCGCATGCGCATAACGACTAAAGTCGTCTGCCAAAGAGAGAGAGAATGATATCGTTTGCTGCACCGTGAATGTTTGAATCTTTTTCCCTACCAAACTAGCGCGCAACATATAATACTAGAGTACATATATGCGACCACCACAGTCGAAATTCGGCGCAGCTCTCTCTCGAAGGATCGATAGTAGCTCGGTAGAAAAAGCAACAGTATCTATGGTGGCGCCTTCCTACCACAGGACGCGCCCTCGACGAATTCGCATAAAACACCTAACATAAATGAATAACCCTTCCAAATAATACCTATAATGCAATATCAACATTGAAACTATACGAGTAAATTTTAATTATGGCTACTTTACAGGGTCGACAGGCCGAGTTTCCACCGTGAATTGTAAAATGATATTTGGAATCTTTGTCCGTTCCCTTTTCGAATGAAAGCCAATTTTTTGTTTAAATAAGAATGTAAACGCTCTAAGTCGTCCGTCGTCGATCTTACCAAAATGATTAAAAGAACTTTCGTTAGGATAATAACCTTCGAAAACAATTTCATGAGTGGAGTTATCTTTTTCATGCTATATCATTGAATCTTTTGGAGAAGCGAATTCGAATAGAAAAGGTATATCGGAGTCTCGTTAGCGACGGAATTACGAGGAACGAAGTATACCGGCCGAGATATACGGAAACGTAAGGTAGCGGGCGCAGCAGCAGATCAATACTTTCCTTCGGCCGTGGTCGCTCGCGCTCCTGACTACCCCCCACCCCACCCACCGCTCACACATACTCGCTCCCGCAACCCTTCTACATTTTTCTTTTCGATTCCATTTCCTTTAATCTTCGATGCACGCATTCCTGCATTTTTGGTCTATTTGATTACTCGTCGACGTACAGATATCTCGCGCGAGAAATATTAGCCCCTTAGGATCATTAGCCCCCTCCCCCACCACCCCAATCCCCATCCCATTCTACGCACGATCGATGTTGACTAAGCAGGAGGCGTTTGACTCGGCGCTTGTCATTCCTACGACGTTCTTCTACCAAGAGAAGCTTTCTTTACACATATAAACGAAGAAAGTACGGCATCTAAAACGTACTTAGCAGAACTTTCTTTTAAACTTTCTACTAAGCTTTAAGACCAACGTTCGTGCGAATGACACGTATATTAGGTATATAATGGATTTATAGATATATATGTATGTAGTCCATCCGTGAACTGGACTATGTGTACATATATATCACGTATATACGTGTACATTCGCAATGAACACAGAGACAGACGCGCGTACGTCGTGAATGGAAATAAAAGTATCGAGCAGCAGTCGGTCATGAGAAACGAAGCTACGAAGCTACTATTTTTCCTCCTTTATTTGAAAAAGATACCTAACGCCTATATAAAAGATTTTAGGAGACCGAAGGCAAAGAGGAGAAGTGCAGTTGTGCGAGGAAAAAGGCAAAAGGGTCGTCAAAAAGGAAAGCGGAGAGGAATTTCTGGATAGGTAGGTAGGTAGGTAGAAAAGAGAGAGAAAAGAGAGAGCACAGAAGAGAAGGCCGAAGGTCGAGCCGGCGGTCTCGTCGATTGGTCGTGCGATTTCTCTGTGCTCTTCAAGGCCAAATGCCACGAGCGGCACACGCGTTACTACGTGTGTCTCCGTCGTAGTAAAGCCGGCATCATCGTCATCTCTTAACTTCTCCGATTTGTCTGGTTATTTGGACGAAAGGGTCCCTCCGAGTACCCCGAACACAGTACGCCTAGCAACGCTACCTCGTCGCCGCCGTTGCTCCAGCGCTGACGACGTCGTTGCGAACGAGCGAACGAGCGAACGACCGACCGACCGACCGAATAAGCGAGAGAGAGATAGACTGGGAGGGAGAGACGAAGACCGACCGACCGAGGGAGAGAGAAAGAGAAAGAGAATAAAGAAAGAAGTAGAGAGAGAGAGAGAGAGAGAGAAAGGAAGATCGTCGATATTCCTGTACGAGCTCGTTCGCTCGTTCGATCGTTAAGAATGAGAAATGACACGAGAGTTATCCAAAGGAAAAAAAAAATGTGTAAGCTTGCCGGTTCTTTGGCACAAAACGAACAAAGCTAGTCTCGCACTTGACGTTTCTTCCAACACTTTTGACAGATCTTGGTAGGTTCGATGCCATTATACGTGTCTTCAAAAATCTCATTCCAGCTTCGTTAACGAAACTTGTGAAAAAGAGGAAATTCAGAGTAAGAGAAAATGTTAATGAAAGTTAAAGAATTGAATGGGCGGGTTTGGTGTAGGAAAGTCGAGCAGCCCCACTCTTCTAGAAATTTGGTCGATTTCCATTTTGGCCCAGGCCGGCTCCCTTACTCGAAAAAATATCCACTCACCGTCATAGCGTTCAGCTTGTTCGGCCAGTTTCGCCTTGTAAACATTGTCCTCCCGTTCCGACATCTTGGATGCGCGTGGATTTGACGAGTAGACAAGGGCTTTCAGGGAAATCTTACGAATTGCTTGTTTCACCGAAATACGTACAACTCCTCGCACAGCCACTCGCAAGCTCACTGACCAAGATGGCGGCGCCCGCCAACAATCGAAAGCAGTTCCCGACTCGCGCAGACTCCGCAAGGCGCTTTACGCAAACCCTGTCGCATGGCGCATGTCCAAGTCCGTGTATCATTACGCGTGACGTCACTACTACCAGCGCCCTCCTCAACGATCCTCGACAAATTACCCTCCAAAAAGCAAAAAAGCCTAATTTTCTCTACGTCCTTTCTATTCCTTTCTTACAAACGTGTTTCTCTCGATTAAATCCTCAATTTTTAATAGAGACATTCTTTTTTTCTTCTTTTCTTTCCAGATTCTACGTCTTTCTTCTTTACGATCATTATAAATTTCTTTTATGGGAAGTAGTTATGCGTCATTGCTCGAAAGATGGCACTCGTGTATTCGCATTTTGTATTTCATTTCAATATCATATGCATTTAATACACTAAAGGATGCATTAGATTTGCCACGCAATATAGAATCATTGCTCTATGCATTGAAAAAATTTTTCTTGCATGTTAGAATTGTCGAATTGTCAAATTTCCCGGAATTTCAAACGCAAAGTAAATTGAAAGTAGATGGCATTCCTGTCAGTAATATTCTTACTTAAATTCATTGACGTACGTCAAAGTCAAATGTGTAAGTGTGTCTATGTGTGTCCGCTATGTACGCATATACAGGATGTTCCAAAATAACTGGGAAATATTTTAGGGTTGACTTCGGCACGTCTAAACGATTAATGTAATTTATATAAACATGTATCTTATTTCATTTTGTTTTCGAGTACAACTCGAAATTTGTCGTTAGATGAAATTCAATGAAAAAGAAAAAATTCAACTAAATTTTCAGCAAATCTGAGCAACATCTGGACGAGGAGATCATGTTTTTAATATCTTTTAAAATCGAATCGGACGTACGGTTATACGGGATATTTTTATTGTTTCGATGTAATAAAGCCGTCTGAAATATTTCTCTCATTTTGGGACACCATGTACGTACATTAATACGTATATATTATAATCGTTAATCTCTCCACACGGTTCATCGAATTTAGAAAAAAATGCATAACTAACGAATGCAGACATACATGTTGTAATAATAAAGGAAAATGAATAGGAAATGCGAGGTATAATGCAATATCGTTAAATAATCGTTTTATAGCGAAGCATTTTGTATTTGTCGTTTCACACGATTGGCTAATGTACAAGCACTATAATCCAAACATTTTTCCTATTCGATTTTTATCGTCATAGCTTTTGTAATTTATTTCTCATTTTGAATTATTTATTTAATAACTAATTTATATTTATCTGTATACAGACATATCATTTTTCTCTGGATATTATTTAAACTATTAAAAGTATAATACAGCCAGACTTAAAATAACAATGATCTTAAATATTAGCTGCAAGCGAGCTACCATCGTCTAGTGTTAATAATCGACTCGGCAATTATCATACACTAAAAACGTAATAGCCGATATGCTTCTTATAGAGGAATATATAATAAGTTTTATTAACTGTTATATGTACATACGGACATACATACATACATACATACATATGCACAATTTACGCGAATAAATCGCTCGCGTATGCCTGTGTATGGATGTGTGCGTGCGGTAATTTTCTTTATATATAATATATAAATACATATGTATGAAATACATACATATATATTTACTCAGTATTTTACATATTTATTTATGTATTTATATATATATATATATATTATATTATTATGTTATAGTTTGGAAAAAGAATCCGTAGTAATGACGAATGTTGTTGTTGTGTTTATAATTTAGTATCTTATTTTCTGCAAATTATTTGGAACTTATAATCTCTTAAGACCGCTTCCTTTCTTTTTCTTTTGAATATGCTTCCTTTCCTAAGTTCGATTCCAGTTTATTAACCCTGTAATCGTTGCCTCGACATAATGGGCTTGTATCGGCTCAGTCATCGGCACGCCTTCTCAATATTTTAGAATGTTCATTAGGCGTGCGGGCACCGTGAATTTGGAAGCGTCAAAGTCTCGCTTGCTTTTACCCATCGAATCTGTATTTTATACGTTGAAATTTATCACCAGTCACCTAACGTATTTCCCAAGTGAAGCCTATTCTAGCATTCTCTCGTGACTACACACAGATTCTAATGGCACATTCAGGAACGTTTCTTCAAATCACACGCCATTGTCCAGTCAAGTGGTTGGTCGATGCCAACCCCTTGTTCGAGCATTCGCGTAAATGTGATTTCAAACGTGGCAGTCGGACGAACGCAAAGATGTAAAAGCAGCATCTCGTTTTGATTCTTTTTCTGTTGATTTATTTCTTTTGTATTTTTTTTTTTTTTCTTTTTGTTGCTTCTTTTTAGGTAGGTGTTTTAATAGAGCCAAAGAAGGACACCATCTCATTTAAAATATATGCAAGCAACGCTTTCACAATTTGAATATCCTTTCTTTTATTCATTTGCAAATATCACATCGCGCGAAGCACAGTAACACATACGTTTCACAGTTTGCATAAGTACTTTCCGCGATGTACATGTATTAAAATATATGAAAAAAATGACATTACTATGATATGATAGAATTTCGTGAAAGCTAGAATATAATAAAGTTAAGAAAAATAGGAAAACGACATGATATTTCAATTTTTCAGTGACGCATAGTAATACTGAATTACATAAATCCAAATAGTTAATTTTATATGAGAACGATACGAATACTCTTTAATAATTGTACTATTGAAAAATTGCTATTCTAACTGTACAATAAACTGGTATATTACGTATACGTATTTTACAAATCATTACGATGTTTCTTACTGGTGACATTTTCAAGAATTCAAAAATGCTTGCTCATAGAAAAAATTTAAGCAATGAGATTCGAAGAACTTGGTTTTTACAAAATCACAAAATATGGACGACAATTGCTTTGTAGAATTTTACAATGACCGATCAAATTAGCGAAACAATAGGAAGGACACAGCTGAGGAAGAAAATAGAAAAAGGCAGGTAGCAGTCAGCACGGTCATGACACAAAAGTACAAAAGATACGATATAGTACGTGTCATATTTGCAAGCGTCAACTTTTGTTCACTTCATTGGAAGAAGTAAAAACTATACCACACCCAATAACAACCCCAATATCACACGTTCGGCATATTTATGAATATTATTCTTCGCGTCCGTGATATCTATCGCTATTTAACTTCGCGTTAAAAGATCCAAACTTTTCTTTACTGTAAATGGGCGGTCAAATTGTAAACTGATATATTATAAACTAAAATATGTTTGGACATCTTGACCAATCGCCTTTGTTCTTACACTCCCAGTATTCGCCGCTATACATATAGCAAAGACTATCTGTGTAAGGATCCTGCTGTTTCTTAAACCATAATGGTTCCCAAGTTTCATATGGTAAACCTAAGAAATAAATACCCTCGATGAAATAATATTAATTTATTATAGATTGTTCAAAACAATTGTTGTAGAATCTCAGTTATATACCTTGCGAAGCAGCTTTTTCCGCTTCGTGTTCTCGATAACGCCGTGCAGCCCTCTGTTTCTCTTCCAGCCGAAGTTTCTCAGCGTTAGCTTCATCCCATTGTCCATCCTCCATTAATCTCTGGTCGGGTCTTAGTCGTGAATCTGTAGGTGCAATACCATCTTCCGGTTCGTTGAGCTGACAGGCCAATTCCGTAAATGAATAATACCTTTCGCAATCATCGCTATTATAACAAAATTACGCAAATAGATATTAAATTAAAAAAATATCATTTCTTTTATGCAACAAATAGACAAACGATTATATTAGTTAATACTTACGGAGGCATACGTCGTTTCCAAGCTAATATATATGGTCCTGTTTTATATACAGGATTGTCTGGAGCTCCCGATGTACTAATAACAGGAGCAATTTCTATCTTCGAATCCCATGTACCTTGAACCACCCATTTTACCTCTTTACTCGAATTCATGACAACACCTTTCACTTTGCGTTGATTATCTCTTGAAAAATATGAGTATGGTATATATTTTAGATGGCACTTGACACCCTCCTTGTGATTCACGATATCCATATCACCGCTTTGATCAACCCATAACTTTCCAACTATTATATTGTGTACAGTGGTGGTTACTTTACGCCACGTATAATGTTGTTTTTCTGTATTAAATTCTAAGTGAGCAGTACCTAAAGGAATTACCTGTAGAAAAAGAAGTTCTTCGGGTTTAGAAAAAACACAAGGCAGATATGTATTATTAGGTTCAATAAACTTGTTTACCTGAAGATACTTTCCGCGAAACTTAGAAGCCATAGTGAACTCCTGCCAGCAACGCCATTTCCTACCTTCGCAATGTTGAGCTAGCATCGGAGGATGATGAGAAACTTGCTCGGAAATCGCTCGCCAACCGAGATCATCTGTGCGATCGCACTCATACGTTTCACCTAACAATGGATTAAAAGGTTTGCCTGTTCTAGCAGCAGTTGTAGAATAACTAGAGATAGTAAATGCAGCTACATAGGCCATCTGTTCGTAGCTGTCAGTACATTCCGCTGCTCTATAATTACATCAATTATTTAACATTTTCAATAATTATTAATTCTCAGGAAAACAAAATTATATAAACGTATAATGTACCTATCAAGAATTTCTGCATATTCATAATCTTCTGTAAGCCTCTGAAGCATACTAAGTGGTTCTGAGAAATTAACGGGCATTGGAATTTTTGACAAATCTTTGCCAATACAATTTTTCATAATACTCCATAGATTTAAAGGATAATTAGGTTTATCAGGTACTCTAGTTCTTCTTTTTCTGCTAGGCGTGGTTGCTAACCCGGTGCCACCGCTGCCGCCATTGTTGGTTTGCCAAGCCGTCTGTATATTAATACAAATTATTATATATTTTAAAGAATTTAATCATTCATTCATTTGGAATAGATTAATTACATTGTCCAGCTCGTCTGTATTTGTAACAGGTGAAGAAGGTTGTATTGCCGTAGAATCGGTCACAATAAGAAATGACTCTGTTCCAGTGGAATCTGAAACTGGCAAAGGCGTTGGATCTCCTTCAGAACTAGAGCCATCATCACTTCCTTGAGAATCAGTTCGATCTCTCTGATGAGATATTGAATTGGTTGAGGCTACTCCTGGAATAGTCAATGTAAATGTGTCCGACTCTTGAGCATCATAAAACTCAGCATTATCTTCTTCGTCTTCTGATGGAGAAGTAGTTATCGCAGAATCTTTAAAAAAGGATATTTACCATTTAAGCATCCATTATAATTATCAAAAAAAGGAAAATAAAAGTTGTGAATAACAGTAGCGTTATAATCAAATTAAATAAATAAAATTATATGATACTTTTTCAAAATGTAAATGTTTAACATCTATATAACATGAAATATGTTAATTCATCGTCGATTAATCAATATTTTTCACGAAACATAAAAAGAGAACTTTAGAAAGATAAATTGATTAGTATTATGAATTAAATACGAAAAATATGAATAAAAAGATTATTACTAGTTACCAGTCTAATTTTAATATCCTGTCATAGCACAATCTATTCTGACGAAATTAATTTAATTTGCTTTCGAATAAAAAAAATCTTATTACTAGTTAAATACATACTTTCATGATATTATAATGTTTTTCGAACACTTGTAATGTCTCGATCGACAGGAATAATTGCATATTATTAAATCAGTATATACTAATATACTTAAAACGATATATTATATATATATATATGTATAATAGATATCACGAGAAGGTTATGATAAGTTACAAGATTGGCTCGCAAAACCACGGATTTGGATCTTCGAAATTTTCATCGAAGCTGCATTTCTATGAATCGTTTTCCATGTATATATATATATATACACACACATATATATATAACACATTCACTCTGGGTCGTTCGATTATTGCTTTGACATCATCTATGATTTCATCAATCGTGTATTTCAAACCGTTAGACTGACTACTGATTTAATACTTTTCACTTTGTAATTTAACGATAGATTAGAAACGAAAATTTTACTAACGAAAATCGTCAAAGTATCAATTTACAAGGCCATCTGTGCTTAATTAAGCACCAATTTTAAGAGAAATGAAAGCATATTTAAACCCTTTGTAATATATTCACACACTTACACAGGTAGACCACATGATCATTTCAGAGATTGTAATCAATCATGTATATATATATATATATATATATATGCACACATATGAAAAGCTTTGCGTGCAAGATCATGCGCCGTGTGAGAAAAACGTCAACGCAACGAAGCATAAAGTACTGAACTGCCATCTATACTTAAGACAGAAAACCGCGCATTTTTGAAAACACAGAGAAACATAAAAATCGTGAACGAAAAAATGGCCTTTACCGATGAACCGATTTTAAGAAAAAATGATGCATGTATATTGAAAAAAACTTTCTACGATATCTAATCTTCTAATAGATCAAAAAGACATAAAAAAAACAAATACACATTAGACATAATTTAAATATGTACACATCCATTCCATCTGATTTCAAATTACCTTTCATTTAATGAAAAGGGTAGGAATTTTAGAAAACAAGCGCACGCGATTTTATAATATTAACTTAACAAAAACGTACTAATAATTTACTTTAAAATAATATTTAAAAAATGTTCCTAGAGAAAGATTAGATTTTTGTTATTTTAAGTTTACAATAATAACATTACTATTATTGCATAATTATTACATTATGAAATAATAACATGACGATTAATTATCTGATGTATTGAAAATGTTTATAACTTGTTCTCCCGTACGTTCCTTTGTTTGACATTTACAATTAACGTGATTAAACTTCGAGTCAATATTGACCAATAAAGTTGATATCGTTAAAACGATGAAAGAATTTCTTTTTGAATTAATAGAAATGATCAAGTTATGCAAAAATAAAATGTAAGCTTGTAGTCAGATTTAAATACATTGCAATGTAAGCATAATCGAAAATGATAAAATTTAATGTAGTTATAAAAAGAAAAAGCAAAAATTCTACTAATCACATTAAAAAAAGGAAAATAAATGAAATTACGGGAAGGTCTGTGTCCTCCCGCTGGTGTCACCGAGGGAAGCGCATGTTGCGCAGCTTCTTCCAAGTGCGAATGCTGCCTAGCTAGTTGTTCAACCATTTTCTCTATGCGCACCTTCTGATCGCGTTCATGTTGTAACATTTTCTTCCACTTTGGTTCTTGTTGCTGGGCTAATTGGAAATAGTTATTGCTTTCCTGAAATCATAATTCACCCTACTTTCTACAAATACAAGCCTATGGTATGGAACCTAAAGTAGTTTATATCACGCGTAGGAGATAATTTTGATTATATCTTAAATTATCTATTGTATAGACATAATTACTAAACGATATCTGTATGGAAATATCATATTTTTGCATATTTGTAATAGCGTAAAGATTTCATTTAAGCTATAAAGTAATGTCGGCGACTAATGCATCTTTAACTTATTGTTAGTTGAATACCTATGTAATAGTTTATGTTCCTTGAAATAATATTATTTTATAATTTAATAATATGATTTAATAAAGTTTTAGAAAGAAATGGAAGTATTCGTTAACTAGATTGATTAAACCCGAACTTACATTGATCATAGCAGTGGCAGCAATACGAAAGAGAGCAGCTTTCTCATTCAGAGTTTTAATTTTGGTTGTTAGATCAGGATACGGTGGTTCTAGGGTTTCCAATTCATTCAATGCTCGTTGAAGAGTAAATCCTTTCTTGGTGATCATATCGTAACAAATCTGCAAGTTATTTAAGCATTCACTCAAATCTCTGACAACAGTACCCTGCTCTACTTTTTGACTGTCATTATCTTGATACTCTTCTTCTTCTTCGTCTAGAAATACATTTTCATTTAGATATACGTATAGATATTTATTTATTTCGCCTATCGAACAGAAAAATATTACACGGAAAAACTCGAAAATGAAGGAAATATGGTTAAAATTGCAACAGAATACTTGAACATACAAACGTCTTACTAAAATTACGTATTTATCGCAAAATGAGATAGAACGTAGGATGAATTTTATGATTAAATCATACAAACCAGATTCTACGGCTTGAATGGCCTTGGCCTTCGCCAACTCAAGAGCCGTGACCCATTGTTGACGTTCTACTTCTGTCGCTGCTTTTATATGAAAAGTTTGGGTACCGCCATTGCTTACAACAAAAGTGCAAGCATCTACAGTGTGTATTAAGGCCCCGTGCATGGATATCGTGCCTCTACATGTATGAGACATCTCCGTTGGATTTCTAAACAAAGAATTAAAATGCGACAGTCCCTTGAAGAGATCCTCTTATTGTTGGAAAATCGAATGACACAGAAAAAGACAGACGTGAGTTTGCAATTCGTTCAGCGATATATTCAAGGTTTATCCAAGCCAAAACTCAACCTCGTCCCATTAAAATTAATGTCAATTTGTCTGCATTAATCTGTGACACTATGACACATTAAAAATAGGAGACGAGTATATATATATATGAATTAGCATTTATTTGATACTTTTAAAAAAGCAAACCCACAACCAAATTCTTCGTAACAATACCATTTCTATTTTGCCTACACCTACGCAAAAAACTTCATATTTTACATTAAAAATAATATAAGCAACGCCGAAACAAAGGTCATGGTATATTATGGAAAAAGAAAATATAATCGTTAAATAATCGTTTCATGCAATTGTCAGTTTCAATCAAGTTAATTCATCACGCAAAACTTATACGATTTTATATGAAAAAGGAACAGATCATGCTGACGCGTAAAAAATATATTGCCGTAGCATATAGTCCACAATAGTTAATGGAAGCAGATCTGGTAATAGACATTTCTTTTACAATATAATAAATTTTGTACAATATTCACACGTATACGATATAAACTATTTGTTAATTCTAAGCTATTATATTTATTTTTTGTTGAAAAAGCACAATATATATTACTTTTGGTTTCGTTTAATGAAAAATAATCGACAAGAAGGTAAGGCAGTGACCAGTGTGCTATCCAATAACTTAATGTAGATCGTTTGATCTCAAAAATAAATCTTCTAAATTTAAAACAATTCTATCAGCAACTCTCCTCTCACCCCCTCTCGAACTTGACGCAATCAATTGTTACTAAATTTAATTATAAGAGATACAGCAAATAATATATTAAAATTTAATTTATTATAATAATCAACAAGAAAAGCATATTTGTTTAAAATCACGCACACAATTATGCACGTACGTACATACACGCATACGCCACCAAGGACACGCATAAATGTGTAGGTCTTCAGGTGACGAACGCTTAAAAATTTTCAGACAAAATATATGTGCGTATACATATATGTAATTTATGTGAATAAATAAATAAATGTATATATGTATATATGTAAATTACGTATATAGGTATAGAAAGGTTTCTAGGTATATGAGTATCATGATATTTGTGTACTGGTGTGATATTACATGTGTAACATTTGATCAGTTATAAAACATCAATTACAAGTCAAGAAAAAAAAAAGCAGGAGAAATTATTAGGAATGCTGGCGATCGCATTAACATGTAGCAAAATGGAATGCGAGGTACTTTTTAGAATGAAATGAAACTAACATTTCTTTTGTCTCCTTAATTACAATTCATTTGAATGAAAAGTCAGGATATTTCGACGTTTCGATAATTTACTTACTCGGAGGCTCTGCCAGCTCTCCGCTTGCGTCGCGTTGATATCTTTGGCCCCCCTGTTGGTTCAGCCCTAAACAATCCATAAAACAAATAGACCCCGTTCACATTGTATAAAATTGTCAGAGAGAGAAGCGAAATTTACTTTTTATTATTTCTTTCTACTGCAATTGGTATATCATGGTTGAAAAAAGTTTCTTATTAAGAAACGAAGGATCCTAAGCGACACAAGTTTAACTTTTGAAATATAAACGCGATAATAAAATTACTAGTGATCATTGCGCGAACAACATGATCTGTGTGAAAAGGCTTTCCAATTTTGTGTTTTAAAACGAAGTGAAGACAGAATATTGCATTATTATTTGAAAATATATTGCAAACTCAAATCACATAACTGTGCCAAGCGGGAAAATATTGAAAGTCCTAAAAATGCAGTGCAAAGTTTGTTGAAAAACACGAGATCGCCAACTTTATCGGAAACATCAATAGACGATAGCCGTTGTATGTTATTATTACATTCTTATTTTACAAATATATGCATATCAAGAATGTATTAGACGATATTTTTAAGTTCAGAAATATCAGATAGCACAAATTTCTTTTCTATATTAAATATTTTCATTAAACAAATCTATATTAACAATCTCGCGTGAGAACTGTAAAAAAGCATTGAATAATTTAATGTACCATCTTGTAAAATCAACCAAAATAAGAAAAAAAAAAAAGAAAAGGCCAATATACAATAAAATTCATCTGATGCGCGTATCCAAATATAAGCAGGCAAAACATTTCTCATGATTTAAGCACGAGGACGTTTAGATTGGTCAGCACATATAACTATTTTCTGGGTATGTTATATATCACTTATTATATTTACATTCTGCTCCTTTTATCAGGACTTGTTAATATTTTTGTTTAGATTTTATACAAATTTAAGAATTTAATCATAATTGTACATTATTCCATCTATAATAGATATTGAAGAATTTTAGTATGTATTCCCATATGTGCATGCTTTAGATATTATTTGTGAATAAGAAAATTGGGATATAAATATTGCGATTTAGTTTTCAAATTACTTGGATAAACCATCATGTCAAATGTACAGTTATATCTGCATAGGTTTCTTACTGTCATGCATTTTTTAATTATTTTTATGCAATTTTAAAACAGTTACTTTTATCATTTATGCTATTCATATTTTAACAAAAAGAAAATAAAGAAAATTGCAGGCATGTTCATCTATCATAATATATAAAATGCAGAGCTGTTCCAATACATATTTTTCAACATAAAATATCTAACATTTGTAATATAATACTACATAATAAAAGAACAATATCTCAACAAATTTTATAATTATTGTCTAACTTAGAAAAAAAAAAAAAAAAAAAAACAAAAAAAGAAAATTTCACAAGTCTTAGAATAATGATTCTGGATGCAAACAAAAATTATAATGAAATAAATTAAATAAGCTAATATTGATAAAATCAATGCTTGAAATTCAAATAGATCTACTGCAAAATAATTTTAATAATTTTAATAATAATTAAGTATATATATAATTACATTCATTTACCTACTACAAAGGAAAGTTTTCATAAATCGATCAAGGTGTCAAGATTGAGATATTGCACATTGACATTTTGCATATAGAACTGTGTTTTCAGATCCTTCATTACTATGTTTTTCTTATTACGATTACATTTCTGATGAGTTTTTTTTTTTTATATAATTGGTAGAATTCATAAATGTTTGAATAATCCATAGAATAGACGTGGTGGCATTTTATTTGAAGTAACGCTTAAAATGTCATCAAAACTTTCCTTATGCTCATCGCAACGGTGTAGACTAATATCAAATGATAATATATAATGAATTATATATGCAAAGGAGGTTTATTTTCAAATCATCAATATGATCAATGGGGTCATAACCTAACCCTGTAGAAGGAAAAGCTCTGCTTTTTGTCAAAGTTACTTTCTATCCTACAGAAAAACTTTGATCATACAACATAGCACGAGTAGTTGTAGAAATTTCGCGTTATTTAATCATACGAGCTAGGAAGAGCATATTAGTAAGGGAGACAGTGATTTTACTACGGACTACCTGTAATATGACAGAAGGCCGTTTGACAGGACAAACCATCTTCTCTGATAACCTTTCAAGTAGTTGGTCCATTTAAAAAGCCATCCTTTCATCTCCTGTGTTCCATGTTGAGCCTTAGAATCGCCCATTTTCTAATACGTAGCGTGCTTAGACGCGTTTTTCCTGAAATTACAATGCGCTCCAATATCTGCATACACATCACTCGTCTTGTACAGCCACCATTTTGATATATCCTTCGGGCCGACAGAAACTGTCTGGTCTGAGATTGAAATTTTATATTTACGCACAATTATTTAGTTTGATATTACCAACAACGATAAGGAATCAATTTAAACGTGCCTTAAGATCAAAATATTTTCTTTTTTTTAAACGAACAGTATGGATTCTCTATTGCTCGGCGTGATAAACCCGCCACGTTCTTCTGTGACGGCGCCTAACCTTTATTACTATCTATCTGACGTAACATATCTTTCCTACTGAAAACGTGAGAACGTATAGAAACGTATACACGAGTAATTATATGCTACTCTCGGATTTTTACTTAACTACGTCAAGCGGTTCGTATCTGTTACGTCGTTTTTTTTTTCTACTTGATACGAAATCTCTTCAGATACTAATGCATAAATTATTTCTACCCAATTATTTTACGATCCTAACTAAAGAATTAAGCATATTATTACAATTAACAAATACTCAATAACATAGCCAATATTGTCCAATTCGTTCCAATATCTTTAGAAACCTGTACCTAACTATTTATCGTTCGTAGAAAAATCGATACTATAATTAAATTTAACTATCTTAATTATGCACATTACGTAGGTGTAAGTGCGGTATCTTCAAATTTTATTTTTATTTATCTATTCGAAAATTAGTCTCATTCCATTATTGTATTTTGTGATATATATAATAACGTGATCATTATTAATTTCAAACATAAGGATCAATTTAAAAAAAAAACCGTTTTAATTACTCTGCATTGATTTGCATTATTTAAATATTATAAGATTCATTTTTTTTACGATATTAAATCGATTTTAAATCAATAAAATGAATAATAGTTCTTATGTAATGCGTTATATTGATTAGACGTGCGAGGAATTACGTATACGCACAACTTAAATTAGTTACTACACGTGACTATATAAAATATATCAATTTTTTAATTTGTCGCTTCGATCTTTAATCGTTCACGACACTAATAATCAGTTTAATTATATGCAAATTATAGTTATTGATCTATATCGTTATTGTTTATATATTATACAATTTAATTTGTTTAAAAATTTGCTTCAATAGGCTATATAAAAATCCTGTAGCTTACCAATCAGGAAAATGTAATATGACAAAGATGGCGTTCGAAGTGTATTCTGCTTTATCCATTGGTTACTTTTCGCGAATCAATGCGAAGTGCACTCGTGTTGCATTTAACAATTTGGAATCTAATATTTTGGAATCGATTCAAATGAAATCTAAATAATTATTGTCCAATAATTATACTCAAAATTAATATTTTTTTCTAATATATTGATTTAAGGTAAGAAAAATTTGTTGACAAACTCATTAGATGTACTCTATGTTATTCATGTACGTTTTAACAATGGTAAAGCTTATTATTTAAATTATTATTATTAATAATAGCGAACATTTAATTTTGTATTTTAAGATTGTAATATTATATTAGTTCGTTTACCTTATTGTGCGGCAAAGAGAAAGGATTAAAACCGTTGATTGTTCTACTTTCACGTGAAGATTCAATGAAGCTTAAAACTATGTTTTGCTGTGATTTATGTTTAGTCATCCGATACTGTAATACTTTTCATCTAATTTGGGATAATCTTATTGTTTAACTTTTATATCGGACTGTACATGTCAGATTTTATCAAGGGGAAATAACGCTCGAGGTGGAATGTCTTTCCCTCCCTTCTACGACCTCTTTTTTCGAACGACACAATGGTATCAATACTGCTGATGACTATTGGCAAGAAAAAAAATACATTGAGATGTTATCTTTGTTAACCGCAATTTTTACCGCATTTTATTATTGCATATTATTTCACTTAGACAATGTTATTACAAGCATAGCTATTTTCGTTTTTCGTAAGTGGCAACTTTTGACGACTTCGAATAATATAATAATAATATTCAAAATAACACATTGAATTTTCGATCTTTGACAATCGTTAAAAATCAATAGCAAATGATTCATCTCGTATTAATTTTTGCAAATTAAATTGATTTGTTTTTGAAAAACTCGTAAAGAATAATTTGCCTTGATATTTTCATTGAGAAACACACGTGTAATAAAAGAAATAAAAGAGATAAAAACACGCAAAAGCATTTGTTATTGCAACATCACCGATAACATTAAAAAACGCGCTTAAATATCTATCTTGACTTACCTCCGAGTGTATCTGCGAGAGAACCTTCTTCAGTCCGGAGTATACCACGAAACATAACGGTAAGAATAGAAAGTAATTGTTTCAAATAATAAGTAATTGACGAAAGTAAGTGAATGGTAAAGCATTTATAATGCAATAGAGTAGATTGATCAAGATCATACGATACGTATAGTAATGTGTATATACTTGTAAAATATCTTTTGTTGCAGCGCCTTGCAAGAATTTTGATTAATGTCAGATATATTATTAACAAAAAAATCTACGATTAAAGATATCCGATTAAAAATTATTTTCGAAAAGGAAGAAAGTAAAAAAGCTTATATATATTAAATAATAAAAGTGTATGTTAAAAGTGAGACACGTTGAATCATAAAAAAAATCATATACGCATGCGCAAGCGATTGCAACGTGTGGTGGAAAAAATTGTCTGACCAAAACTGCCTACCGTCGCCGTTCGAAAATTATACTAAAGAGGACCGCATGGTTCGTGATGGCCGACAAAGCGAGAGAGGATTTGTTGCAACAAGTCAAAGAACAAGGAGATCTTGTACGAAAATTAAAAGCTGCTAAACTAAATAAAACTCAGGTATGTTATTACACTGTCGACGATGCAATAACTTAATTAATAATTACTTTTACCTGCGCGGTACATATGGTGCATACTTATAAGTTGAAGTTCTTATATCTATTTGGAATGTAAAACGAAATGCCACGCTGCGATGACACCATGTCAAATTAACATACTTTTCACCGAATTGCGAAGGATTATTTTTATTTGTAAGATAGGCTCGTCTATATTTAAAAGTTTAGTACTGTCGTAGGATACAATCAATGTTTTTAATTAGCATAACTTTCCTTCTATTTGAATTTTTAATCGCCGGTTTTACGCACTCTGCCTTTGTCTGCACGTTGGATATTTAACCATTTGCCTTATGGGTTTTAACATTTTTTTCTGCACAAAAAAATAGAGTCAGGTTTTTAAATTATAATATATAAATCTTATAAGAGATGCTTAAATTCAAATTGATAAAGTATTTATGGGACGATAAATACTTTTAACATTTCATTCTTTAGGGATCTTCAAATATATTGCCTGATTTAGAAACCTTAAACAATGAATTTGTGGATATCAGCTACGTATGCGGCTGGATCCCTTCCTCGAAAGACAATAAGCTTTACAATTTATGTACAAGTTATTCTAATGATGATATTGCAAAGTGGCCACACTTAAATCGATGGTACATTAATATGAAAAGTTTTACCGAAGCTGAACGTTCAAACTTTCCTGCCTCAGAAGAGTCGTTTACTTCTTTGGCAAAGAAACTTGAGAATATTGATGATATTTCCTGTTGTAATAATAACTTGCTTGTCAAAAAGGTGAGACAGTTGGCCACTTGCAAGCAGCTTTACCATAGATTGCTAATTATTGATATATTAATCATCATAATATTTAATCATTTTATTTACTTACAAATTTTCAACGTGGTTCACGTATTGAACAGTGCGATGATACTTATAGATTTTTCCTTAGTAACATTCACGATTTAATAGAATAAGAGTAATTTGTGGCAGCTGCTTGCCAGTTTGCTTACCTATGTTATGTCTATTGTTTCGGCTAGTTTGATAATCACCACTGAGGCGGACTTTTCTCTTTCATTCTGGTTGCGCCATATTCTCTCGGTCTAAATGATGATATCTCTGATGCGTACCAAAATTTCTCTCATCGCACAAAAACATTTCTACACGTCTGTCGTTGCCCAGCAGGTAGGCAAGCCGTTGATACATTTTATGAATAGATTCTATTGTGTATCTCGTAAATAAATGGGCATTGTAATTCATATGATTTACTATTAAATTAATTATTAGTCTAACGCAAATATGATATTTACAGATAGCTGAGGAGGTTTCAAAACTTTTGGATTTAAAAGCTCAATTAGGAGAGGAAAATGCCGTTCAACATAAACTCATCCTTAAAACACCGAAAGGTACGAGGGACTATAATCCTGAACATATGTCATTACGAATGGGAGTTCTTGAGAAAATAATATCAGTATTTAAACGTCATGGTGCTGAAACTATAGATACGCCTGTTTTTGAATTAAAGGTACGTAGAAATATTTATCATTAAATATCGACATATGAGATAGACACATATTTTAATTATTAATATAATATTTTATTCTCTTCATGAAAATTAGGACGTTTTAACAGGAAAATATGGGGAAGATTCTAAATTGATTTATGATTTGAAAGATCAGGGAGGTGAAATACTTGCTCTTAGATATGATTTGACGGTACCTTTCGCCAGGTATTTAGCTATGAGCAAAATATCTAGTATCAAAAGATATCATATCGCCAAAGTTTATAGAAGGGATAATCCAGCTACAACGAAAGGACGTTACAGAGAATTTTATCAATGTGTGAGTACCCGTAATGTTGACTGTAATATGTTTATATCGTATATATTACGCATTATATTTATTTCTATTTTAAGGATTTTGATATTGCCGGTCAATATGATCCTATGCTTCCCGATGCCGAATGTATTCGCGTAGTCTCAGATGCATTGGAATCTTTGGACTTAGGAAAATTTATAATTAAATTAAATCATAGATCATTACTCGATGCAATATTTGCTACGTGTGGCGTTCCTCAAGATAAATTTAGAACCATCTGTTCTTCGGTCGATAAGTTAGACAAAACACCTTGGGAAGAAGTAAAGAAAGAAATGATAGAAGAAAAAGGACTAGACGAAGAAACAGCTGATAAAATTTGGAATTATGTGTCTAAGTCTGGAGGTGCTGACTTGATAGCAGAGTTAAGACAAGATGAAAATCTAATGAAGCAAAAGTCTGCTGTATTTGGTTTAGATTCTATGGAATTACTATTAAAGTACTGTACTATTTATAATGTTATAAACAAAATAGTTTTTGATCTAAGTCTTGCCCGAGGACTTGATTATTATACTGGAGTAATTTATGAAGCGATTTTAACTGGTATGTTTGCTGTTTCAATGATTGATCCTTAATGAATTTTTTTACCAATTGTATTATTTTGTATTCTTTCTTTTCTTTTAAGGAGATGACGTTGGCGTTGGCAGCGTAGCCGGAGGCGGTCGTTACGATAATTTAGTCGGTATGTTTGACAGTAAGAAGAAAACCGTTCCTTGCGTAGGTGTATCGTTAGGTGTCGAACGCATTTTTAGTGTCTTAGAAGCTAAAATGGCAAATGAGGGTGTGAAAATTCGAACAACAGAAGTAGAAGTGTTTGTAGCTAGTGCTCAGAAAAATTTACACGAAGAAAGAATGCGTGTTCTGTCGGATCTTTGGGATGCTGGTATCAAGGCTGAACAAGCATACAAGAAAAACGCAAAACTTTTAGCACAATTGCAACATTGCGAAGAATATGGTATTCCTTTAGCGATAATACTTGGCGAAGGAGAGTTAGCGAGAGGAGAAGTCACCTTAAGAGAAGTTACCACGCGAAAGGAAGTTCCAATTCCAAGAGATCAACTTATCGACGAAATTCGAAAGCGGCTACAAAACTGAATATAGCAGGCTAATTATTATTATTTATTTTTTTTTTCCTCTCTTTCATAGTTAGATCAACAATAAATGTATACATTGCATTTTTTTTAACCGATCAATGAATTTTTCTATCCGAAGTACATTAATAAACATTCGCATTATTTACAGCAATAAGAGTCACGTATGTATTTATTTAATAAAGATAGTCATCTTTTTATAATACGTCTCCACCAAATATAATATATATGGACAAAGAAAACATTATAATTTATCAAATGTGTTAAATAAAAAAATATGAATTTTTTGTAACCCTTTTATATCTTCTTTTATACAATTCGTATGATGACATTTTTCTAACAACTTAATAAAGACTAAAATCGTCTTAATAAATCTTGTCAAATTATTATTATTATTATTGTTATTATTATTATTATCGTATTACAATAAGCAGTTGTCGTTTAAAAGACTTTTTCTAGTTTAAATAAACAGAATAAATATCGAGTACTATAATACACGATGATATTATATTATATACACACAATATATAATTAAAGTTTTATTTATTATAGTTAATTTATCACAGTTATCTCTGTTATATTATAGACGTTACAAATGAAAAGTAATTAATCATTTAAAATATAATAACTTAGATTTACGAGTAATCAAATTTATAAGAGACATGTAATCAATAATCACGCCACGTCTGGAGAGTAAGATAGCGCTTAAATATTGCTAAGATCAGCGTGAATTATTTATTACCTCTATATTATTATATCATTCATTTTTTTATTAAAGCAACTTTTCAAGATTGTCATGAATTAAAGTAAAGACTTTTAATCGTAAGTCTCGTACGATTTGAGTAGATTAATGCTTTAAATGTTCTACCTAATTGATTTAAATTATCGATATGTGTGTTGAACAATTTTTAATTTAGCGACGTTGACGAAATTATAACGAAAAAGATCTCGGTAGATGAAAAAGATTCTAAAGTTGAAAAATTGATGGAAGACAATCATTCCTTTACGAATATAATTTATTTAATTGTTTTCTATAAACAAATAAATAAAATCATCCTTTTTCCCATGGCTTTTTTGCTTCGGCCGACAACTTTCTCTGAACGAATTGTTCCGTTTCATTCGGCTTTTCTACTTTAACTTCTGTGAGATTAATGTTTCCGCGTTGAGAACCACTAATAGAACCACTAGTAGTGGCTTGATACTGTAAAAATGGATTTACGCTGGGTTTCTCTATTTTAACGTCCAACGAAGTTTTATAAGAATCTATGGATATCCTTGGTTTCTTATTCGTAGTACAACGAATCGTCGATTTCTTACCGTCCTCTGAATTGTCTTTAATATTCGACAATACGTCTTTGGACAATGCCAATTGGTCGTTTAAAATTTCTTTAGAACCGACAGAATCGTTACGGAAAATAAATTTCTCTCCCATCCCTTCGGAATTGTTAATATTTTCTACGCTCGTTTCATTGCTCTTTGACTTTGCTCGTTTCGAACTATCGTTATTATAGTCCACTTCGCATTCGGACGTTGCCCGTAAATTGTTTAACACAATATTGGTGTTTATAGCGTCGTTTTGAACGTTTCTAAATGGAAAATTGTCACCGGTAGAATTGTTATCGGGTGTCTCTGGTGTTGCAAAAGAGGGAATAAAAGGATTGGAAGTTGTTTTTACGGAGGTCGACTCGTTGCCGTTCGATCGAAGAACTTCATCTTTCGTTGGCGATACTATCGTAACGGTCTTCTGAACCGCAGAAGCACTCGGTTTAATCGAAGAAACAATAGAAGTTATTGGTTTACCATTGTCATCTATCGCTAATGGACTTAGACCAGTAGATTTCTCAGATTTGTCTGCTTGCACGTCGCTCAAACTGAAAGCTCGTACCCGACGACGAACGCTCATTCTACCAATCTGTCGTTGCAACATCCCAGCCTTCCAACGCGGTAGAGCTTTAGTGGCTTGAGTTTGTTGATTCGAGCTGGGTGGTTGTTGTATTTGGGCCATTGGTCGTAAAGAGTAACGACGAACATTTGAGATCTTTGCGATAGGCGAGGAAACACCCGGAGTTCCTTCCATTTGTACCAGGGGCTTTTTCGCAGATTCGTAGATAAAAGCATCCGTCAGAGAGGAAAATTGCGATCTCTGGTCATCGTGTATTCGTGAATTCTATAATCATTTTTTGTTTTTTTGAGTTAACGTCCAACATAATTAAAGTGTCTAATTATAAAATCAATAGGTCTACTCACCAAGTAGGATGCTGTATATTCCGGAGGCGTATTAGTCGGAGTAGCAACGGGTCTCAAAGAAAATCTTCTCGATTTAATAGGACTCATCGCACTTCCGCGTCTTTCATACGACGGCGTAGATGCTGGCGAGTATTCGCTAGGTCTCAAAGAGTATCTTCTATTGGCTTGCAACGATGACGCGGTCATCGTGCTTTGATTGCTCTGACTATGACTCTGACTGTCCGCGGATTGCGAGAATAAGGTGAAGAGACTCGGAAGTTTAGGCGGGGTCAACGAGGCGGTACCCATTTTCCTTTGAGGTTTGCGAATATTCGAGTAATCGCTGGGTACAGTGCTAATTTTAGCGTGAAGAACGGTAAGGGCTCGTAGAAAATCGGCCAAAGATGTCTCCTCCAAAATATTATTACTCTCCATTAAACTAGGTAAGTTGGCGCCCGTGTGAGTGTAATATGGATGTCTCGACGTTGTCGTAGATTCATTGACGTCGTCCAAATTGGAAGAATACAAATCGGAATGCGCCGTAATCGATGAATAATTTTGTCCTGCTTGAAAATCGATATCGGGAAGAGTACTCTTTTGAATGGACTGTTCGGTGTCCGGTATCTTCTTGTTTGAGGATTGTCGCCTCCACGGAGAGAAGAGATTCTTTGGTACGGACTTGGGTAACGAGATCGAAGGGAATTTATAGGATTTACCGTCCTTGATACCGGAAAGACCAGTCCTACGAGTTTTGATCAGTTCTTGAATTTTCCTCGTGGCAGTCGGCCCGGACCAAGTCCATTCTCCGTTTTGTTGGTGAACGTTGGAATCATTTTTGCTCATATCCAATCTCACTTCGCTAGCCGCTCTCGATCGCGGCTTAATGCCAGAAATCCTATCCGGACCGATTCTCCAGCTCGACTCGTTCCAAGTGTTCTGCTTATTAAGAATATCTTTCTCGTTGAATCCTTCGATTCCCGTCTTTCTCGCGTCTTCTTTGTTTTTATATTCCTGATCCCAATCGGAAGTATCGTTGGCATCATCGGGCGGTGGAATATAGCCCAGGATGTTTACCAGTCTTGCTAACAATTCCGCCGGTTGTACCATCGCGTGAGCAGCGAACGTAGCCGTTTTGTCGATTCGTTGGAGATCGGTTTCCGACACCACTCGCGTTAATGGTTCCTGAATGACATACGATTCGTAAGTAACGATCTAAAATAATACGTATATCGTATATCTCGTACATACCAAGGGTACTACTTCGCTATTGGCGCGACGTCGAGGATGCAAAGGTGCCGGGGCTTCGAATCCGCCATATATTAACTTCCTGAGATCCGGGAAACTGTTGCTTCGTGAAAATTTGGTTGGCGGTGTTTCGTAGTTATATTCGTCGACGTAAACCCTCTGAAATAAAACGGTAAACGGTAAACGGTAAATGGTAATTTACCATTCGTAATATTAATGAGACGTACTTTGACTTTGGAAAGCTGCAATTCGTTAAAAACTCTTCGGAAGTAGTTGATCTCTTTGTTAAACTCATTCCATATTTTGCTTTGCGTGTGTTTCAGATTCATTGCCAATTTGTGCTCGATTCTGATGATCTTCTTGCTGCGCATACCTTGGGCGATATAAGTCATGATCATGACGATGTAGCCTAATCCAAAGGAGATCCATATAATGAGGAAGGTTTTGTACATTACGAAAAAGAATCCGCTACCCTTCGTGTTGTCTTGTCCTGTGAACACGACAGCGCGTCAGCAAATACGCGGATATTGTTCCTTTTTCCCTATCACTGTACAGGTATTCGACGATTCTTCGACAATTACTTACCGATAAGACATTCTTTTTTCTCTCTATTGGATGCACGTATCAACAGAGAAATATGATTTTAGCGATTAGCGTTAAAGAGTGCTAGAAAATATGCGCTTCGAACAGCATTATCGGCATAGAAAAGTTTATTGCGAAATGCATAAGTTACGAATCGACTATCGGACATAAAATCTCGTAGAATTGAAAGCATCAAGTAACATCAATTGACCCGTACGAGGCTGCCGCGTTATTTGCCGCTTTGTTCCTTTTTCATCGCGTTCTCTCTTTACAATTATGCGTGCAAATTGTCGCGGAGAGATAATCAGTTTAATGGTATTCTAGATTGCATATTGATCGAACCGATAATGCTGTTAATTAATTCTATGGTTTTGTTTGTTCGATATTAGACATTTTAGGATTTAGTCGCTAAGCAAATGATGCTTATTTCAATGAAAAATGATTTTCTCCTGACCTGCCACGTAATCTCCAAAGCCAATCGTCGTCAAAGTTACGAAAGCGTAGTAAACAGCTTCGTCGTAAGTCCAACCCTCGTAATGGGAGAATAGAAAAGCCGGGAAGAAGATGAACATGACGAATCCGGGAATGAGGTACATGAAGATTTGCGCCGCGAGACCAGCTTTTCTCGTTTCGAGCGGGGTTAATTTCTTCGCGTAGTCGTTGTTCTGGTGTTGCTTGTAGGATTTGTATTTGCGGTGAGCCCTTACGAAGACATGACCAAAAAACTCCCCCAACTGAGACAATAAAATTCCGTTCATAGGTATACCGACCAATCCGTAGAATATCATCAATATGCGACTCAGCATATTGGTCGGTGCTAAATTCCCGTAACCTGAATACGATCGACGATAATAGGATAAGGAATTGTCGTTATTTTTGAGAGAGAGAGAGAGCTGTCCGCGCTACGACTCACCTATGGTGCTGACGACGGTATAAGCAAAGTAGAAACTGTTGTAAAAGTCCCATTTCAATGGGTCATTTTCGCCGTCCGTGTAATTGTGAACCGATTTACCGCAATACTCCGTCAATCGTGCGAAGATCTCGTGCTGGTTGTGCGTACGACTGGGAATGTAATGTTTGCGAAGCAAAGCTGGAAACAAATGAAAAATTATCAAAGCTTTATTCCATTAATTTGCAAATAAAAGCAATTTTCGATAACGCTAATCGTGTTTTCTCTCGATCGACGGTAGTTACGATTACGTAAACGAATGAAAGTCTTCTTGATCCTTTGATCAATCGTAAATCCTCTTCACGCTAGATAATGT
This sequence comes from Polistes fuscatus, assembly GCF_010416935.1. Classification (NCBI taxonomy): domain Eukaryota; kingdom Metazoa; phylum Arthropoda; class Insecta; order Hymenoptera; family Vespidae; genus Polistes; species Polistes fuscatus. The sequence continues at coordinate 133,556 of NW_025113096.1, forward strand.
TTTCTTTTTTTTTCGTTTATCTATCGAGAAAAAGAAAAAAGTTGCAGGAAACATTTGAAATTATCCACGATAAAGCGATATGTTAAAGCGATACACGGCGATTATATGAATTTTTTCGAAGAAGTAAGCTTTACGAGTAATTTATCGCAATTTCTTCATCGATGCTTTTTTACGATGTCATTTCGACGTCGAGCACCCATACGTATTTCGAATAGGAATCTTCTGGTCATACAACATAGATAGCATAAACGATCTCTGTACGAATATCCACGAATAACTCCCGGAATTAGTCCTCTCAATTTGTCCTCTCATTATTCGCATTCCTCTCGATTCATTCGCGCAGGGTAGCACGACTAGCGCTTTAAATGAGACTATCTTTGAGATAATTGTCAACCATTATCTTATCAGCCGATATTTGCTAGTTACTCGGCCGTTTGCCTCAATTAAATCGAACTTTTTCTTCGTGCAATATAGGATGTGCAATCTTGCATCGTATTGTATTCGCATATATTCGCATTTGTTCGTTCATTCATTCGTTTCTCTCTCTCTTTCCCCCTATTTATTTTCTTTCTATCGAATCGCAATATTTTAGGGATTACACCGATAGGAACTGTCGCCAAACGAGAAATACGCGAAGAAATAATCGTTATACGTCACCCTCGTTATTCGTCCAAGAAAAAGAAGGGATTTTTTTTTTAAACGATGGACAAACGATCGACGCGAAATGAACATTTTATTCGAATTATCTGATGCGACCGCGATCGAACGCGTGCTAGTCGCGTTCCCGATAATCGACCGGTATTCTTATTTTTTTTGGATTATTTTAAAGCGATAACAAATATTACAACATTTCGTAGGATAAATTTGCAAAGTTTTTCTTTATCATTGATTTGAGAAATATCGATAAACAAATCTTGAAAAATGTTTTATTGACTTGGATTGGATAAGTTACAGGTATCTAATACTTCTAGTCGAGCAAATTAATTTACCGAGTAAAAAATAAAATGAGATTTGATAGTATTCTGGCGCTATAAAAGGATTAGAGAACAATGTTAAAGTGGAAGAAGTTCATTTGAATAAATTAGAAATTCGGTACGCGTAATACGAAATACAGGTTATCCGAGAGGTAAATTGGGATTTCGCTTATATGACAAATACCGACGCTAACGCTGAAACGTTATGTAGCGTCCCCGCTCTAATGCAACTCTGTTTTTCTCTATTTAACAATAGTTTCGGGGCACGGCATGAATACGAAAACGGTAATGATATCACGGATCATCTTTGAGCCCGTAAAACGCCGTAAAACGTCGCGACCATTGTGTAATCCGTAATCCGTCAGCTTCTTATGCTACTTTCATTAAAATTCCTATGATGTAATACCTTAAGGTATCAGTTCTGTTATTGTCTAACAATTGTTCTAGAAGAAAAGCAACATTACGACGAATATTTGAACCGTATTTTTTCTCTTTTTCCGAGTCATATTAAAAAACAATAAACAATTGTAACAGATTCGTTATTCGACGTAATTGAAATGTGTATAAGGAAATATCGATGTGCCTATCCCGATTTGAAAATGAATAATTTTTAGTATCCTTTACGTCTTATGCAAAATTCTCGTAGGCGAAGTCGCGACGTGCACAATTCAGTCAAACGACCGTGTCATTATTTAATTAACGAATAAGCCCGAGTCCGGTAGAAACTGGAACATAATGATATGTAACGCAGCTTACAATTAATATGTTGTCATTTATGCCTATGGCTTGTACTTTCTTTGCGAACATATCAGAGTATTGCAGATTATTATTATTATTATTAAGTGTACGTAGGCGCGCGTAGCCGAAACTAGCAACGGTATTATGACACATGGGAGCGTTTTAGCGCATAATCAAACGGAAGCGGTCGTCGTTGCGGTGCGTTCTCTTTATTGCTCGATTTGGGATAGAAATATTCGAAGAAATTTTCAAACCATGCGGTAAGTATGTACTCGTTAGCTTCGTAAATTAATGTACATCGACGAGACGATAGATACGCAATTATAAATAATCGATAATTCTCGCAAATTTACGTTTAAAGGTAATATCGTAATACGCGAAAGCTGTTCGGTATCGCTTATCTCTTATCGAAAAAGTTATTGGAAAACTTATCCCGTAGACGTAAGTCGTTTTTCTTAATCTTACTTCTACGTAAATATCTGTATATTTGTGTTATGTATTTACGTTAATATTTTAACATCGTACGCGGAAAATTTTAACTCCACATTCGTATTATTTATTTATTCGTTTATTTCTTTTTTTTCTTTTTTGACAAAGTAAACGAATTCGAATGAGAACTATTCGTTTTGTAATATTACTATTTGGACATTCGTTTCCAAGAATACTCGATAAGTTTCCATTTCTCTCTTTCTTTCTCCTTTTTTTCTTTATCGTAGATGAATCTTTTACGATGATAAGACCGAACGACCGAGCGCAAATTATATTTTTGTACGACTCGGTTAAAAAACGCGTAGCAACGAATAAAGAAACGTTATTACCCTCTTACGGAGAGGAAATTTAACGAGTGGACGTGGCCTAAACGCGTTGTCTCTGCAAAATAATTACCCTTGCGAAAGAAACCGAGAATATCCATGTTCGTATGTTTCGCGTACGCGCATGCCGAACACGACCGCGTCGCGTACTATTTCAAAATTCATTTCGTTTGACATCTTTTGTAACGCGACGACCGTAAACGATCAAAATCGGATCTAAAGGATATGCAGTTGTCCCTATTTCTCTCTTACCGTTAATCTCGATGCGTTCTTGTCTGGCAAGTTCGATGTGTTCGATCTCCAGTTTGCTCTCGATGTGATAGAAGATAGAAGCGCCCAAAAGGAGATAAGCTAGGAACAACATGAGAAGTACGATCCATTGCTTCTTCGACATTCTCCGAAAAAGAAAAGGGAATTGGTCGATTCGTAGTTGTCGGTCGCGAGGAACTAGACACTCGGTAATTCTCGAGGTTCAAACTCGTTTTCTAGGACAATAACGATGATCTAGGGTCAGCGTAGCCATTTTCTTCCTTTCTCTCTCTCTCCGACGCGCGTCTATTATATGGAGCTTTGTCTTTGTTTGTCCGGTGTGAACCTCTTGACTCTGCGTCCGCAGAGCCAACTGAAGACCTCTCACGTGGTTTGCTTCTCTTTGACGGACCTCACCAGACGACGACGGTCCGATTATCGACGTTGATCGCAAAGCGGCGCAAGCTGGACGTTATCGTTCTAATCCTATCTTCTTTGACCCTATCCTATTTGCGATTATTTACCTTTTCCCGCCTTTTCTTTCTCGGCTTCTCCCGAAAACGCCATCTTCCAAAGTCCAATATCCTCTGGCTCGGATCCTGCCGACAACGATAAAGAAAATTTGTAATCGTTTAAATCGCTGCTCGACTATCCCACGAGGACGAATCATGTCTAAGCTAATTCCGAATTTCGATTATTTCGCGATCCGAAGTAACTTTTATTTCGAAGCTCGTGCTCCAAATGTCTGTCGCGTTTGTTCTTCGACAAAAACCTAATGATGCTCGATCGCGTTGCTGTTACGAATTCGTTATGTTACAGATAAATAGATAGATGGATAGATAGATGGATAGATAGATGGATAGATAGATGGATAGATAGATAGATAGATTGGTAGGTAGGTAGGTAGATAGGCAGATAGAGAGAAAGAGAACAACTCGTTATACGTGTAACGTTACTATTACACGCATGCATGCATACATAAAACTATCGTGTTCATTGGTCGTTCGGAAAATCGGTGCATTTAGTTTAAATGCAATAGCAAAATTTATATTTTTGTATGTATTTAATTATGTACTAGTTTGCACTTTAAAGGTATATATATATATACTTACTGGTTTTTTAGCCAGGAGGAGATCAGAGAATAATCGGAGGCAATATACGTGCGAGTACTGGTTGACAATAGGTTGCGCTCGTTAATGGAGAACAGAGAGCTTTATCCGGCGACAAAAGGGCGTCGTTTTGAAAGGAGCCAATTACGCTGGCAGCCTTTTCAGTCCCGGAAAATCTCGCTCTTCTCTTTCTCGAGACTTCGATGATAATGGACGAGTCAAAATGGACAAATTTGTGTTCGTTTCGGTTTAAAACGCGTTCACCTCGAAACGTGACCGGTTTCTACCGTCGCTCGGAAGCTTCATAAAAGTCACAAATGTTCCCTTAGAACGATGCGTTCTTTCTTTTCTATTTTTTTTCTTTTTTTTTTTTTCAGTCATCATTTATGTAAACGAAGGAATAGTAAAATAAGAAAAATTGATCGATTTCTCTTTGAACGACTGGATGATTTGCGGCGCAAACAAGAGGAGCCCCGTCCTCGTAATGTTTCATAATTCATAATAAATTCTATATCGAACGATCGTGAAAACAATGAGACGGTATTCGATATAATTTTATGCGTCATCGTTCTTGGTCAAAAACAAAAAGAGAACAAAGATGCAATAGAAAATCGTTATCGGGTAGAATCTTTTTAGATCATCTAGTTTCGATACGTTCGGCATTTGGTTCCCAATTGCGAGATTATCAACGCTTTGCTCTATCATCTTTATTACGATGATAAAAAATGAAGAAGGACGATCGAGGTATCGAAGATTAGGTTGGAAATGTCGTCCTTGCGAGTAGAAACGATAGGATGCTACATATGTTTGAGATCTCCGCGAAGAGTTACGTTCGCGATGACGATTTATGAGGCGAACTCCGTAAGTATCCTTGTTTGCTCCATCTTACTTATCGATCTCTGTTTGCCAAAGGTAGCAATGTGGGCATTGCTGGTTTATGCCGACACACGACGTAATTCGCGTTTCCCTACTGTATATACATAGTGATATATGGTGTACAAAAGAAGACATTGGATACTTCGTTCCCCCCCTTCGCGCATGAAGAAAGAGAACGCGCGAGTCTTGTGTTAAAAAAGGAAAAAGAAAAAAAAAGAAAACTAAATTACATTCTGGATCACGTGGAAGATCGTAAATTATAAAATAAATATACGACGGCTTTTTGCTTCTTCGCTAAATGTTCCGTGCATCGTCGATAATATTACTCTTTTTCTCTCTTTTTTTTTTCAATTATCAATAGCGGATATTACAAAATGTAAATGCTATAAAAAGATCAAAATGAGGTAACGAAAATGCCATGATTACCGATCGCGTTATGTATTTATACTCGAAACGAATGAAATAGTTCATTGAATTATCCAAAACGGGACGACGAGAAGGATAAGAACTACAAATAAATGGACGAATGAAATATGCGAAGAAAGGTATGGTATTGTATATGTCAATTAGAATCAAGTGTCGACTGTATTTATGGAAAAGCGATAATGATAGCCGCAAATACGTCTCGATCGTTGATTAGCATATTCGATTAGGACGTCTCGTATATTTTTTGAACGATTAAGAATGAAAGATCTACTCGACTAGAAGGTGAAATCTACTTTCTCGGTAATAAAATATCACAATATAAGTATCGATTAATTAAAAAACTTTCATATTATTATATTTTCTCTTTTAAATATGGTCTTTATTTATAATAAAATATTAGTATGAAGCTAGTATCAATGCGCAATCTCGATTCGAATTCTGACACAATGCATTGACTATTTGAAGTATCATTAAAACACGTTTAAATTTACTATTGAAATGAATAGAAGTGCTTTTTTTTTACAGTTTACATTTCTAAATGAAAAATTAATGAAGAATATAACTTATCGTTATATTTACTTAAAGGGAGGAAGAACGAGATGATAACGATGAAAATATTGAAATATCCATCTAATTCTTTCTTTCGATTCATTTACTACTAATACATTGAACCTATTATAGCTTATCTTCTCCCTATCGATCAATTCCATCGAATAGATATTAACATCATCGATAGATTCACTTTTAAAGATTGAATTTAATTTATTATCCGTAATCATGAGGAATCTCTGACACGTTATCCAACATATTTTCATGTAATGTATCGTTTCTCACGTTAGAGATTGATCTCTCTCACTTTCATCGGTTATTAATATATAGAAATGTTTGCATTTCGTGTAATATGGTAATCGGTAAGAATCTTAAAAAAACATTTTGGAAAGTCATTCGCGAATTTATCGTTACGAGATATATTTATTTGAATTTTGTTGATATGCTTCGGCATAAAGAGAAATACAAACAAATCGTAAAAAGAGATCGCAATCGGAAGAAAAATGAGGTTTAATTTAACGTATCAAAGGCGTTCTCATTATCGGATCGCAAAGACGATGATTATCGTCTTTTTATAATCATAAAGCAAAGAATTACTCGGAAGATTCGTAAGGATTCGAATAGTAGTTTCTCCTCCATAGTTGGGAGCAGAACTTTATTCTACTCGGGTGGTCGAAGACAAAGTCCCATTAAAGTATCCCGGATTTATCGGATTATCTCTCCGTACACATAGCACTCCATCGAGATCGGCCGATGATAATGCGCGTAAATTGAAAAAAGTATTTTCTTATCGCAAGAATAAAGAGCGAGAGAGATAGGGGGAAGAGACATTTTACAGATATTTCATAACGCAATGGAGCTGCTACGCGATTTACACGCTTTTGCATCGCGTTATATTTATTTACGCAAATAATGCCAATAATATATGTTTATTTTGTTTCAATAACAACGTCCCGAGTGTTAGATTCGCTCAAATTTCGACAATTATCAAATTTGTGTGCCGTCGCGACTCGACGACGGTTGGATGACCATAAAATAAACCGTATATCATCGTGAGATTTAATTTTTCTTTCTTCTCTTTTTTTACGTAACGCAAAGGGAAGGGTTTGAAATGGATTCATTGATTCGAACGATTTGTACAATTGGCTTAGCGTTCGTGGTTCGACTTAGCGTGCTACGTCGGATCGAAAGATCATATATAATAATTTGATTTACACACCACAGACGTACACGTAAATAAATCATACAAGGATCAAATCGATGAATTTTCTTCTTATTGTCTTGAAATTCATACCTCATAAACACAGTAGAGAAAGTCTCACATTCTTGACAACGAAGATCGATCGGTCATAGGGTACATTTCTATATACGATATGTACCCACATGCACGTATCTCGGAGAACGTATCCGAAGTATTCATGAATTGTCCATTTTGGTGATTAAACGCGTGACAAAGAGAGATCGAATTCGTACGTTAGTACCGACCAACGCATTCGAGTACTTGGCCGAACGAAGACTATTCGTTGATCGAGTCGTGAACCATTGAAAAAGCTCTCGAACGGTGGGAGGATGAGAAATCGTAACATTGACCATCGCGACTATTAACATCTTCCTATTCCAAATTTCATAAAATGTATCTTTCAAGACGATATCGCTAACGATTCAATCTCGACGACTGTTTTATAATTATGATTACCGCTATAATAATTTTCTAAGAATTTATTGCCAACAAACAATATCCGATTGATTTCGTTACATTATTCCATTTCGTATATAAAATATCACTATCAAATCACTTGGCTGATTATTATCGTATGTATATCTTGATTAATTTCTATTTTATACCCGTATCAACAAAATTTCATTAAACGTCGAGTTATTTATAATTTACTTTGCGTGGATTCGCTTTCTTCCAGTAACTATATCCTATCAGCTTATCAAATTTTGTTCTTTCACGCGAAGCCGTTAGATTTTATTTTAATCAAATATTTTTTTGTATGAAAAAATAAATATAAACGACTTGTAATGTTATAAATCGAAATGACGTAATCGACATTCCCTAAACTGTGAGGAATCCGATTAGTGTACAAGTGTTATTCTAGACAACTACGAACATCGAAGCACACATTCTTGCGATACGTTAAACGCGTTATTTAGTTAGTAAAGTGGTGATAATAATTGTAGATGTTCTCTTTTTCTCTTCTTATAACTGACGCTCGTATTTATATCTTCTCTCTGTATCTCAACGGTAACAATTTCCACGCTTAAGAACAAAATTTTACAACTTCCAGACATTTATCGATAATATATCGATTTGTCGATCGTATTATCGCGTTCAAACTTCTATTAGTTTATATCACAAATGCTACCGCGATCTGATAATTATATAAGTAGAGCAAAGTCATTTTTTTACATTGGAAAAATGGAAAAACAATTGTTATTACAGTGTAAAATTACTGAACGATTTATTAAAAAATAATGTAATTACAAAGATTTTTTTCTGCTTTTCCGTTTTCAACACCTGCACACGTAACATTTTAAATAAATTTTAATTTCTTTCTAGAGAATAATTTCGTAAATCTCTTTTTTATCACACACAGTATGCTAGACTTAAGTATTCATAATTGAATAATAGAAATTGCACAAAATATTTTCATGCGGTCAGGTAATTTTCAAAATATATTTTTTAAGTAATAGATATATTTCATTTGTATTATTATATTATTTTTTCAACGAAATAAAAAAACATTATAATTTTTATTTAAATTTACAGTTACGTTTTTCCTTTGTTTTTTTTTTTTTTACGTAGCGTTTCGAACTCGAAAGTTCATTGTCGTTTCAACGCAAAAACGCCATTCCTTTTAGTTTTGCGCAAGTTCTATCCACGATATATCTACACGACCGATTTCGTTTGTTTTAGCAGCCATTAGATAGATTAATTTACAGTTATATAGCATAAATAAATCTATTTTTATCTAAATTATAAATATTCATTAATAATGCAATCAATATGTAATCCAAATCTAATTGTAAGTCTTATTTATCGAAAGATGAACGAAATAAATTTCAATACATAATCAATTCATTTCATCGTTTACCGCGCTACGACTGCTTATCTAACAAGGAACATACATATTATGATAATTATTTTACTATATGATATATAATATGCAATGTTTTTTTACTTTCATTTCTTATCTTTTCTCGTTAATACTACGAATGTGCATTGAGTGTGCCCTTTTCATTTAAATGATAATGATAAGGAAAACAATGATCGAACGAAGTGTCATTTACATACCTACAGTCCTATACATATATATATACTATGTATAATAATGCTGTTTTTGTGTATAACTATTTAACTTCACAATTGATGGTACCTTTTCCTTAAGCTAATAAATATGATTAATTACCTGACTTTTGTCATTTGCTCATTGTTAAGACTTTATACACTTAAATGGCTTTATTTCTCTGTAACAATTTATCAACTAAACTCTAAATACTCTTATTAAACCTTTTATGCAATATCTGCAACTTTCCATAGTCTTTTATATGGTTTACGATGTATCATGGTAAATATGATATTTCATAAGAAGGTTCCACTGTATCGGTATAGAGTTTATACTAAGTCAAGATTCCCTGATGATAATGCACTAATTCCAACCGAACTCTATGTCTTCGATCTTAATGTTTAATCCTTCATAGGTTGTGTCTATTGGAGGATCAACAAAACTATCATCCAATCCAATTTGCTGCACAAAAAGTACCACTATAACTATGCACTTGTATTCTCATCATTAAACAAAACAAAAAAATATCAAAAACAAAAAAAGAAACAACTGATATTTCAACTTTCATAGATTAGATAAAATAAAATGTTATTATCAAAAAAAACTTTCATTCCTTAAAATACAAACCTGTAAAGCAGCTATGTGAGATGGATCGCTAACTAATAAAATTTGTGGTTCAGAATCTGCTATATTTTCAGAAACTTTAGAAACTTGAAGCTGCGTTTCCTTTTCGATTGTTAATTTCTAAAAGAAAATAAATATAATACAATATATTAAATCTTCGAATGCTACATGTACGTTATAATAATATATTGCTTACATTTTCTATTATTGTACTATGCTTTTCTTTATTTTTGCTTTGAGTAGATCCGTCTAAAGTATCTTGTAAAAAAATATCAGTACTGTCATCGCTATCGACTAATGGATGCGTTGTTCTTTTGTGCATTACAAGTGTACTACTTTGTCTGTATCTCTTAAAACAAATATTACACTCAAATGGCTTTTCTTGCGTATGAACCTATGTAAAGAATGAACAAGATTTATACATTTTTCATATTTTACTTAATGATATTGTTAAATTCATACTAACAAGATGGTGTTTATAAAGACTAGAATATTCTGTAAATCTTCTTCCACAATTCTCTATGTTACATACGTATGGCTTCTCCCCAGAATGTATACGTATGTGGTTCTTATAGTTTGTCGCACTAGCAAAGGCTTTACCGCATTTCGGCTGCATACATTTATATGGACGTTCGCCGGTATGCGTTCTTACATGTACCTGAATTATTTCAACATTTATCAGTTAATATATTTTGGAAAATACTCCCTCCTTATTTTGTACTTTTTTACCTTTCTAATATTACTTGTTGTGAACGATCGACCACATCCTTCGTATGGACACACAAAAGGACGTTCACCTGTATGCGTTCTAACATGTTTTAATAAATCTCCCGATGTTTTAAAACTTTTGTTGCACGCATCATTAGGACATTTATATGGCTTTTCTCCAGTATGCGTCCGTAAATGAGCTTTCAAACTATAACCAGTGGAAAAACTTTTTCTACATTCTGTATCCGAGCATATATATGGTCGCTGACCGGTATGAGAGCGTTCGTGCACCTAAAATAAATATTTATATAAGTATCTTCTCGAGTATATTCTATAATTTCTTATAATTGTGAAATAAAGAATATACCACCTTGAGATGATGAGGCGTACTATACACTTTTGTACATCCCTCTCTAGGACAAGGGTGACGTATTTTTTGTTCAGATAATTTGTTCATTAAAATTTTAGGCTCTTTCTTTTTTAATTTCCCGTCTTCTATCTCCCATAAGTCATCGCCAACATTTAAATGACTAGCAACCACATACGCCGTTCCATTAATAAATTCTACTTGTGGATATGTATTTTCTACGGATGCAATATCTATGGATGTATTTTGATCCAAAAATGCTGGATCTACCTCCAATTGAAGAGTTTTACCATCCGCAAACTCTGATAGATCTCTAAGGAAAATAGTTTCTCCATTTTCCAGTTCCAAGGCTGCATCCCCATTGAGCGGAGATTCTGCAGTTACAATGCACATATAATGTAATTACATGTATACAATGAATTATTCATAACGCTATTTATATAAATGTATCTAATTAAACATAAGACAAACCATCGTCGCTAAAGTTGTTTGTCAAGTATGCTTGGGTTCCATCGGGTAATGTAATTGCTGTCAGCGTCGTACCAAGCAGCTGTTCATCCAATATAAGTTCTTGTACTTGAACGTTATTCAGATTCCCCTCATCGATCATTACCGATAAACATTCCAAAACGTCAGCCGGATTATTCTAAATAAAAGACACGATATGATTTTACAACAACGAAGACTTCGTGTATTATCAAGAAATAAGAACACAACAGTTGTATTTACCGATAATTCGTGCAAAACTGTGCCGGTTTCATCCTGATTGGTAATAGCACTCGTGACAAAACCCGTTGATTCTTCATCCTGTGTTGACATAATTTCTTACCGGCGTATAGCTAGAAAATATAACGTTATCGTTTTGACAATCGAACAACAAAGAAATCTCCATCGACTAGAAGTTAAATCGTCGAAAGGAACGTATAGTTTAGAGGGAATACCTCCTAGCGAATGAAAGGCAACGCAACGCAATAAAAAGAAATGTGTTATTTATTATTTTTACCGCGTAAACCGGTTCGTCGTTATTTTATACATTTCTCTTCGGATGTTTAATGTATTATCAAAGAACGATCATGGTAGAAAGTTTAATTTAGATTGTCTATTATTTATCCCGAATTCATGTCGTAGGAATGCAGATACACAATGGAATTTGTCGATAATAAATAAACCTTAAAACACGAGTTAAATCAATGCAACACTCTCTTGCGCCATTTTCCCGTATGAGTATGTCAACAACGGGATCGGTAAAAACCGTGCTAGGTGACATTTCTTTTTGGAAAAAAATATCTTTCCTTCTCTATCGCTCCTCACTTAATCGATATGCCACCAAAATTTCTACGCGATAAACTGAATTTTCTACACCTGACGATTGGGCACCAAAGAATCTTGGGAAATATTACCCATAAACTCAGGACACCCGCGAAATATTCTTCCTAACCAAAGCGAGTGATCCGGGAAAGCAACCGTGCTGCCATCTAATGGCAAATTATTTTCAAGGATTCTCTCCAAGAAAAAAATCTACACGAACAAACAAATCTATGAAAAATATTTAACTGCAATTTTTATTCTCCTACCCTACGTTTTTCTACTGTTCCAATTCTTTTATTTTTCTCCACCTCTCCCTACTTATATAATATTATCATTTTTATTGAGCATTTATTTTTATTAAAGTACTTCACTTACCAATTAGTACAAAATACAATTACAAATACATTCGACGATATAATTATTTAGCTAATCGTATAATACGTTCACTCGTAAATTCATTATTTTATAATTATAATCCATGCTCGTTGTGTCATTTTTTGCCTAGGGCACTAATACACCTTGTTACACTTCTGACTGCAAGTCGATGCACCGCCGCGTGCGCGCGCGAAATCATAATTCGTTACGCAAATTCTTCAAAGCAATAATTTAACAATGAGTTTAAACAAATATTCAATATTTATAAATATGTAATATTATAGATATCCGATACGTATGATATTAATTTGATCCGATATGGTCGTAGTTCAAAATATAAAATTAAAACTCTTAGCAACATATTATATTGCAATTAGTATTGTATTACAAATATTAGGCTGTCTGAAAGTTCCGGATCAAACGGAAGTTATAGTTGTGAAAGTAGACCGATCCCATACGATACCCAAGTATCCTGAATGAGAAATTTCATTGAACCTCAAGGACATCATCTCTTGGGATGAGATCATCGTGCGTTATTTTACTTCGAATCAAACTTGAGCATAATATACAACTGTGCATGCGTGTTTTCAAAAATGAAACAAAAGTAATTTAAATTATTTCTAATTCGAACGATGTTGCGCAAATATTTCTTACTCGGCGCACTATGAATTTAATGAAATCCTTTAATAATTTAAAAAACAATTTTTTATCAAAACAGTATATGAATTATGCACTATCCTACCACGCGTCGTTATTTTCTTAGATGAGTAATAAACAAAATTGTTCAATGAATATTTAATTACGATGACTTTGTACTGAATAACCATAATCGGTAATCTTTAATTCGACTTCATATTATACCGAGCCATTAGCAGCCATTACCCATCAGGGACGTTTTATTTTCAAGGATCAGAAAGTGTGAGAGAATCGAAATGAAAGTTATATACATAAGTATACACATATATACCTTAGCCTCTTGAAAATATTCTTCTCGAACGTTTTCAAACCAGGTGGCGTATTTGTATATTCTAGAAGAGGGATGTTGGGGAGCATATGCATCGTCGTCGACATTCACCCAAGACGTTCAAACTGGATCAGTTCTTTGAAATAACCGCGCTACGTTGCACCAATTTCGTCCTCTTGCAATAATTTGCTTCGATTCGGTTTTACCTTGCGACTTTTTTTTACAGTGTCATAGTCGAAACGGATAATTATGGTGCTTTAACATAGAAATATTATCGTGTATGCGAAAGATATTAAAAAAAAAAAAAAACGCATTAATAATACATACAAATTATAGTTGGATACATATTTGAAATATACATATATCGAAGCGCGGTAAAAGTACCGCCATATTTCAAATTACTCATGGTAAGTATTGTATCAAGGATTTTGTACAATTTTAGGGTCCTTCGAGTATATATCCTTCTATTATTTTTATAAGAAACACTCTTGAAATTTATTCGAACGCAATCTCTCTATACATACGCATTCTTGTAAACTTTACGTATCGATATATATACGTATGCACCTTCAAAGTTTTCCGTATTATTTCTTCTAATTATTTTTCTGACTTTGGAAAGTAATTTAGCAGGAAAAATCTCGTTCTTTTTTTTTAAAATATAAAATATAATGTAGGGTTGGCGGAAAGGAAATATCTTCAAATCTTTCGTATTCGCTACTTGGATAGGAAATAGTGAAAGTATTAATGATATGTTATGTTACTTTGTTTATGTTTCTAATGCAAATCTATCGAGAATACATATCGTAATTAAAATCGTAACGAAATCGTAACTAAAGTAAAACTGATATCTCGTATCAAATACGCTAAAATTAAATGAAGTATAAAAAGTAAATAATTATAAAGGAAAATGGTAAATGAACGGCGTAAGAGTTCGATATGCACCATCGAACATAATCGCGTTAAACTTGTTATCCTATCATGAACTATCGAAAAAAGGTGCGCTTATGTAGATTAATACTTTTACATAGAAATAAATGATCCTACGTACGATTACGTACTCGTACGTAATGCGCATTGTGTAACATACGCAATGAAAAGAATAATAATGTTCGCCATTGCTCTAGGAAACAAAACTACGAGTATTTGGAAATATTTATTCGAATGGAAAAAGGAACGGCGAATGAAGCAAAGTTACCTACCATCAACCGTCTCTATACACTTTCATTACAAGATATAAATTACGAAATACAATGTATATACATATAATATATTCATTTGAGCAATTTATTTAATCGAATGAGTTGTCGTACACGTTTCCATTTTATAATTAGTCGATTATATATTTTTCTAAAATATGCGACACCTCGCGCGTATTTTTGTTCGTCTACACTTGCATTTCCAAATGCAAAGAAAAGGTGTCTTCCTGCGCAAAAAGTTGAGAATCCCTGTTCTTTAAGATACCAGAGTGCACTGAGGCGCGTGACGAAATTATGACCGTTTGCGCACCCGCGCGCAATCTCTATGTTACTTCGAAAGGTGTAACTACGTGTATGCAATCGAACATATAGAGAGAAGGGTAATATTGAACAATCTATCTATGCGTACTCAGCATCCGTAAAACAATCTACACGCTTGAGTGCGTGCATGGAATTACTGTTACATACAAAATATAAAACCCATGCCGATAGCACGAGAAATTGTTTTTTTCGATCCTCCACGCACGCGCGCAGAGTTTAATTAATTCGAGTAATATTTGTCTCTTCGATATTTGTTATATATTTATCATATAATATTGAAGATAATATTGCGTTATATTAAGTTACAGACAAAAGCGTTAGTCCTCTTATCGGTAATAGCAACTATCGAAGCTTTACCAATTGCGAATGTTCACGTGAAATTCGTTTCTCGACCTCACGTATACGAACATGGTATTACGACAGACGGTTAGTATAAATATAATACATATGTGTATAATAGAACTGATTTCACTAAACTAATTGAAACACTATTACAACGAAGTCAAATCGTTCCTTCTTGCGTAATAGGTGATCGTACGATCTATCAAAAATCTTTTGTCTCGATTGGACGAAGAAGCATTTCCTCTAATCCACGAAGACAATTTGGTACGTCATACACTTCTGTTAAAACATTTTTTAAAAATATACTACCTAATACATTTGAATTATCTTCATTTTTAGGAGAACGTATAAATATTGATCCCAATTTACAACAAAGTTTTCCCGAAATTGGAAAATATGCGACAGTAATAAAGCCGGAGAATGCCGAGTCGTTATGGCCAGTTGGAGTATTTCTTCCCCCCATAGACGGGAATGATTTTAGCCATAATCCTCAAGAATCTAGACATATAACGCCGGATTACAGTAACGGTTTAGGTAAGAAAAACTTTTCAATAATATTAAGAATATTTTTACTTTGAAAAAACTAATCCCTTTTTTGACTAATTTAGAATATCACGATCCTTTGCTTCTAATTGGTACGGAAGCAATGATGGCAGTGAAATACATTTATGGCCGCGGCGAATTATTTTACGGCGATTATCCACACGTACGCGCTATATTGCGAAATCAAGAAGAGAGAAGACTAAATGGCCTGCACGGTCATATTTTAAACAGTCTCAGACCTAGTTCGCCTTTTTACAAAATGCACCACCAGGGCTAAAAACTTGTGCATTAGAATTTGGCTGAAAAGTGAATAGCCATATTTATACGAATTTTTGCAGCAATAGAAAACAAATCGTTCAAAGTTAATATTTCATTTTCAAACATCACGACAGAATCATGAGACACATTAAATTATTTCATACGATCAAATATTTTCTTATCTTAAACTAAACTAACGATAAAATGATATTAATCTATAATAAAATCTAGATGAACACATAGTCTCATATACTTACAATTAAATAAATTATAAATGTTTTAGAAATCAGTGATATGTTGTTATTAAATAGACCAACGAATAGTATACGTATATATATATATGTCGATTTCTCGCGTCTTTAATAAGTAGTTAATATTATTTTGTTCGCATTATAGGAGAAAACAACGTTTATCGTTCTTACTTGAATTACAATTAAAATAATATCTCATTAATTACGGAACAGTTTAATTCACAGTTCAAGTGTAGAGAGGGAATAAAATAAACGATTGCAGTACAATAGAATACGAACATAATATGAAATTTAAAAGATATAATAAAGATATTTTATTCATTGTCAATATATTTTTATCGCATTAAATTATTTGAAAAAGAAATGTTCTCTTTTAAAGAGAATACAAGGCGAAATTATTTTATTCCATCGATTCAAAACAGCATTGTGCGCGCGTTGGGTAAAGATAGAATAGATCATACTATGCAAAAAGTATCGTATGTTGTTTTTTTTATTGATTTTATTTGATCGAAAGCATACTCGGTTAGCTGTTCCGTAACGTTAGACTTTTTCGCATGTCGCGATGTTGATTTTTGTAACGAGCTTGAAAAATCACTCCCATGGTTCGCTTGAAAAAATTACAAAACCCATCTAACGGTAAGACATAATATCAAGGCCAGTAACGAATAAGATGCGTTTAACGAATTAATCGCTCCGTTGCAAAGATCTCCTAAACAAAGACACATGTAAACTTTTCTATAGTTCCACGTAGTGTAGGCGCATCTCTCTTCGCCGTCATCCGGTCCTCTTTGAAAGCACAGTCTTTGCGTGGCGGTACCGTATTCTGAAAAATACGATCGCTAATATTTTAAGCATAACGCTATCCTATCCATAAAGTGGACACAGCAACGATGCTTTATCTTTGATTACATAGAAAGTAAGATCGATTTCAATATAGAGCGAGATCCTCCTTTCGATTCTAAACAGTTGACTGTTTTCATTCATTTACAATTACAATCAAAATAAAATACATAATTAATTCGATGTTTGCTTCTAAATTATTAAATCATTATTTCTATTTGAATTAACGGTAATAATAATAATGAATGGTACTAACCGTTGTTTAAATTTTGACTCTCGATTATTTTACCGCACCAACCGGATACACAGGGTACCATGTCTACGCCTCTTTCTAACTCAATTTGTGTCGAATTCATCGTAAATGGATCTTTACAGGAGCCCTGCTCTCCTCTTGATCTGCAATGAACGCATCTTCGAAGTGCGTCTAAAGGAAGTAAGAAAATAATAGAGATATATTTTTACATTTTGCTAATTGAACAAATTCTTAAGTCCCTCAGCGAGTAAAATATTTGTCTTGTCTTATTATACGGGATGAGAAGTAAATCGCGCATGTGTACATGTTATGTATCAAACATACAGTAAATAAAAAAGTATTTTCACATATCGCATAAAATGTTCTCATTGTTAGCAATAATAAATAAAGGGTAAAACGCAATTGAGCACGCATCGGTGAATACCATAAAGGATTTGTCACCGTTTAGGTGAAAGTATCGTGCCAGTTTGCGATACTGCAGGTCCCAACTAAGAACCGTATAGATCGACTCACCAATCGTTGTTGGAAGTAAAGTGAAGTATAAAATTGAAAAGAATACGACGATGCACGTCCTCAAATCCATCCTGTCCTGCTATCGATCGTTCTATTTCGTTGCATAAACACGAATTGAGAGATTCACGCGTGGTAATTCACAAAGAACAACGGAAGGTAAAATATCAAGGAGAAACGATCGAGCACAGCCATTTTGAAATTACCCGGTAGACTAACGGACTCACCAGAGAAGACTGCAAGTGCCACGCGGTCCTTCTTTCTTTTCCTTTCACTTGGCTTTTACCTTGACTCGAACACAACAAGTAACACTATTCTATATACAGTGCCAAACCAAACTACATCTTACCATTATATATGAATAATACAATAAACGAATATGATTTTTTTTTACAATTAATTCGTGCAGAAATTCTCTCTCAATTTTTCTAAATAAAAATTTTAAAATAAACATATATATCAAATTAAATTAATCATTCAAATGAAAAGAATATTTTTTTTATATAGAATGCGGCTGCTATGATGATACAACGTTCTTAAACTTACGTACGCGCTCATTTTTAACGTAACATTAATTGCATTTTTTTATTATTTATCCTTTTTTAGCTCCCAAAATGTTTCGAAAAAAAAAAAAAAAAAAAAAAAAAAAAAAAAAAAATTAGCCCACGGTCAATGCTTTCTCGACCAAGTTTTATGACGAAGCTGTAAAAAAAATAATTCGATCTTGGATAGAAATAAATCTGTTGGAAAAATTGACGATAACCGAATCGCTGCGGGAATAGAAAATTAAATAAAAACAATGAAAAATTAAAAAAAAATCCATATTAGAAAGCCTACATTTATTTAACAAAAGAATAAATCCGTTGGAACACGTGTTACCGTTAGACAGTCTCCGGCAAGACTGCTAATGAAAAGAAATTTTGTAAACAATCGTTACCGACTTTTTGTCAAGATCGAACTATGTTTATTCCTACTTCTATCCCTACTTCTATCCTTACGTATTATGTTTACTTTTTTCCCCGAGATGTAAACTATTCGAGACAGATGCAGGTCAGCCGTCATCGTAAGCACATCGGATTCGACGCGAGCCTCCTAAACGGATTATTTCTCTTAATATTTCGATTAATTTTTTACGACTATTTATTTTTTATAATTATTCAACGTTCGCTAGGCAAATTGAGTTCTCTTTCTTTCACCATTTTCTATTCATTTCTTCTCGAATCAAGAGTGGATTTTTTATAAAAAAAAAAAGCCGATTTTTTTTCCACCTAATTTTTATTTAACATTTAAACTAATTATTTATTAATTATGCGTGTTATAGCTTGAATTTTTGTCGTCGTTGGCGATGAGAGACTAATGAAAATCTGCGTTAAACGGTTGATTAATTGTCGATAAATTTATTTATATTACAACGAATCTTTATTAACAATCGAGGGCAATTAGCAGAAATACATTATAAACTAAAGACAAAAAAATTATAATAGTATTAATTATATTACTACTTATTATTTTTTATTCCTTACTATCCACATCGGATATTATAGGCACGCTTTCTTTATTCTTATTTTCCTTCCAATAATGTTCTTCTTTTTTACGCGTATCATTCTTTTCTAGATATACCACTTTGAAGGTATCCTTTCGTTTGCATGTAATTATCAATCCGGTACAATAACAAAAAGAAGTTAATAATAATATAAATCCAAGATAGCCCATGTGACGCAAAAGAGCTATAACGATGCAAATAACAAGACAAATTATTAAATGAAAGTTATAAGAAAGAATATCGTTATTCTACCTAATGTCCAAAATTTCGATTTAGAGACAACAATGATCTTCATTTGCATCATATTGACATTATCGACGTAACACGTATAATTACCTTCTTCTTCTTTTGTAATATCTATTATATATAATTATTATTGCATATATTAAATAATTAATAAATTGAAGTATATGTTTTTGGAAAGAAAATAACACCAATTATGTAGAGCGTTGAAAATGTATCAATCATCATTCGAGCTTCGAGATCCGTTTTGCGAAAAGATCTACTAACGCCTTGCTTTAAAACAATCGAATCCTTTTTCCAGACTATATGAGATTGCTGGTCTGATCTACATTTATCAATCGAAACAAATTATTGTTTTTGAATACCACTGGACCTCGCTATAATTCTATGAGTTGTAAAATTATTTTTCTTATTTTGTTAAAATAACATTTTAACACTTCATTATAACATATATTATCAAAAACTCGTTTATAATATCGAACGTTCATAAATAATAAATTTAAATTCATTGTAGCAATAGGAAATTTGTAATTTTTAAAAATGACTTTTTTACAGCCCATAAGTAGTCTTGTAACGAGGTCCGACGGTATATATAACAAAACTGTAACATACTCTGGACAAGAAATAGCAAAATGAGCACCCTCTGAGAACACATATTGTTTTCTATATTTAAATTTTTTCCCCTTTTTCTTTTTTTTTACTTTAGTACAATTCTTACATGCCTCCTCCAAAACAAATTCAGGCAAATATCTAACAGCACTACTGACAATAGGAAAATCTTCTTGAAGAAGTATAGATCTATATAACATGCGCATAATCTTTTAGGTTTTATTTTAATTTGTATTATATCAAGATAAAGTAAGTATTCTTACTTGCAAGGAAGCATAGGGGTTTTATTAAAAAATTTTACGATTTCAGTTGTATGATCCAATGTAACGGTCTATAAAATTATTAATAAGTAATTACCGCCTTATTTATATACATATTTTCAGAATTTCATAAAAATAACATTTTATATGTGCTTTTATATTATTCATCATTTCTAATGAATATTATTGTTACAGTTTACTTTATCAAATTGACGCTTCAATCTACAATATCCTCTACGGGTTCTAATTCCCACATTACGTATACATTTTTCGCATTGACTCCAAGGTCCCCATTCAGAAATTACTTCTAGAATGATGCCGTGCTGTCGTAAATATACAAGATCAATCATTTTAGATACCTAAAACAAAGTATGATATAAATTCATACTATTAACGGTATCTAAAATATTTGATACTTTCTTATTTAATCGTATATTATAATTAAAATTCATACAGCAAAGCGCGTAGTCACAGATAATAAATTTATCACACGATATTCTTCCCATTTTGTAATATTGCCTGTTTCGATAAAAGTATCTCTTTGATCTTTAAGTATTGCTAAAATATCACTTTCTATGTTATTATTTAACACTTTGAATCAATGAAATTAATTAAGAAAAGGATTAATAGATTAAATTTAATAATATTACGCTCTATTCTATAATTAAATTTGTATTCTTCGTCTTGGCCTTCTTGTCCATGACATCGATAAATTCCGGCATCTGTTTTCTCAATATTCTTTATAACTAATGAAAGATCTAATGTCGCATAAATTCTATTATACGATACATTGTTGTCCATCCCTATCTCTACTTCTTTTTCTGGTAAAGTTTGTAACCGATCTTGATAATACCATATTTTTGGTTGTATTTCTTCATTATCATTACTAAAATATGTCCCGTTGTATGATTATCAAATTTTTCATACTAACATTGTACATTTTTATTAATTACTATTTATTACTTTTGAATACAAATATTAACACGTCTCACCAATATCGGCACAGTAACTTTACCATCGCATTAATTTCAACACTCGCAAGCAAGTATTCATCGCTATCTTCGGAGGTAATCAATCTATCCTTTTCACGGCAATATACATTTTCGTCTATATTAATTGATAAAATGTTACTCGTATATAGAAAAACAATAAATGATATATAAAATATCATAATTAAATCATCCTGTAAGAATATTTTCTACGAGGAATCACCTAACCTTAAAAATATTAAAATTCGATGGACTTTGACAAAAGTATTCTAAATAAATAACTTACACTCTAACGTTGTATACACTAAGGGTGGCCAACTATTTCTATCTAATGAAATCTTGACATTTGACACACGTTAAAAAACACGATGCACAACTATGATGAACTGTCATTTTTATAAATCACGACTAACAATAAGTGACGTTTGCGCGTGATCTCCTCTCGGCTATGATCGATTAAAAATCGCTTCGCGATCGATCGATCGATCGATAGATAGTCATTGAATATTTGTAAATGATTAAAACGTCTCTGTGTGTTCGACCAATAAATTTTAATTATAAAGACAATAAAGTGGCACCACTGTTTAACATTTTATAGAAATATATAATGAAAACTTATATCTAATGATTAATTATTGTCTAATTACTGACAATATCGATCTCATGAAATCATAACATCAGTAAAATACATTCAGTATGAATAAGAAAAAACCAAAAAATTATCTCTTATTATATTCTTAATTAATTGCCGAACTTTGATGTTTTCTAAACAAAATACACGCGTGAAAAGCACTTCCGGAAACATTCGACAAATGTAATTTAGCGAGTTGCAAAGATTTTATTTGTACAAATATTACCTTATAAGTAAATGTACAAATATCTATTTGTGATCAACACAAATTTGACTCTACGTATATACTTTAAAAATCTACATGATTTAATTAAACCCAAATACATGATTACAAATCTAATGCGACAATCTAAATAGAAAGATAATAGTAAGTTATGATTTTTTAAAATCTGCGCGGCATTATTAAAGCGTATTATTGAAAAGTATTTTTTATCAAAGATACAATGTGTTTATTTGTATCTTTCATGAATTTTAAAGTATCTATTCTAATAGAGTTATTATTTGTGCATAAATATATAATCTTACCTAGATGTGCTTTCTTTATTTAATAACACTATAAACGATTCGTATGCGCTAGTTACAACGTAGACTTTATGACTTAAATGCAATCCCATAATGCATTAGTATATCAAAATGGCGGACACGATTGAAAGTAAGTATAACTCAAATAAATTTTGATCAAATTCAAAGCGTAAAAGGTGTTTCTACTTATTAAAACAACGATATAAAAAACACCAAATTATCTGTTTCTTTTTAATAATAGGATAAGGTATTAGATTGATTGCAGACAAACTATTACCCAACGTTTAAGTTACGGTTGAGACGACCTGGTTTAAAATTTCAAAAATGACCAATGCATAATTGAAGCGGGACGACAAGATATTCATAAAGCGATATTAGATTTAACCTTTAGAATTTTTTCTAATACTCGATATTGTTACGCTTTCACTTAGAAACATGTATTATTATTTTCATAAAACTAAAAATCTAAATGGCGCAACAAGTGAGAATAATCATTACAAAATTCGTTGCAAGTTTGGTTATGTTAGTATTTTGAAGTTAAGATATAATGATTTAGGTCCGTTAAAGGCGGAAGAATTTACGTAAGACAGAATGTGCCTAGTCAATTAATATTTTAGTATACTTACACCTTATGTGATACATAATTGTATTATATTTTGTAATCGAAGGTAAATTATGTATTTTAATGATTTTGATACATACAGACATATAAAATAATATAAAATTTAAATTATTAATATACTTCTTTGAAATTTTTCTTTCATTTTAATATAATATATGTTATCAATCTCTTATGAATATGACATTATCTAATAAGTGAAATTCAGTAAGGAATTTTAATGAAAATGTGAATTTATACTAATAGTTTTGCTTGCAGTGTAAATAAATTAAACAATAAAATTTAATTATCAAAAAAAATAAATCAATATAATGAATCTTTTTTAGATGAATCGGCTGAAACGTTACTATCTATTAAAAATGGAGGATATCCTACAGTGGATGAAATTAAAACCGAGATAGAAGATGACGATTTAATGGATCTTGATGATCAACCAATGTTAAATAATTCAATGGATTCGCATATGGATATAGAAGAATCCGAGCCAATACCTGAACTTGGACCTGCAGCGTTAGGTCTTCAGCGGGTAGGCACTCAACCACCACCTAAACCCAATCCGCCTACTCAACCGGTCCAAGTTTTAAACCGTAGAGGAATGCCAGCCAGAATTAGGAAAAAGAATAAATTATTTTATGATGATATTTTAGTTAATCATCCACATCATAGGTACATTGTTGTTATACGCTAAAATTTAGAAATTATTTGAAATATGGTATTTTAAATTTTGAATATCTTATAGGATCAAGAAGGATCCTTCTAGTACAGATGTTAAGCAATCCCCCAAAAAAATAATTCGTCCATCGCCAGCAAAAAAACAGAATAGAATAACTAACGAGCCCAAGAAAATTAATAGCAATATTTCACATCTTCCTAATGTGATGACAACGGTAAAACAAGAAAAAGAACATGACAAATCTATGCAACCTCCTTCACCTGATAGGAAGATTGGACAAAAGATTGGAATGAGATTAAGAAATTTGCTAAAATTGCCCAAAGCACATAAATGGGTTTGTTATGAATGGTTTTATAGTAATATCGATAAGTAAGTGTTATTATAATATTATCGATCTGTATTATCGATTATCGATTGTCGGATTCGTGGAAAATTTGGGCCGTTGGGTTGATTGAACCAGGACTCGAACTTCGATCTACTGTTTTAATATCCCCTTGAACTATTCAGTCTAACTCAGCGGCACAATTTGTTCACGAATCGTACATTAGTATGTTGTATATTATCTTATTTCTAATATTTCTAATATTTCTAATATTTTTTTTATACAGAACTTTATTTGAAGGAGATAATGATTTCATGATATGTTTAAAAGAATCATTTCCACAATTGAAAACACGTAAACTGACACGTGTTGAATGGTGCAAAATCAGAAGAATGATGGGTAAACCACGTAGATGTTCACAATCATTTTTTGAAGAAGAGAGAAAAGAACTAGAAAGAAAACGTCAAAAAATAAGAATGTTACAACAAAGAAAAACTGCAGATATAAACAGTTTCAAAGATTTACCACCAGAAATACCACTTCAATTAGTTATAGGTACAAAAGTAACGGCAAGGTTACGAAAACCACAGGATGGATTATTTACTGGTAGTATAGATGCGGTAGATACAAGTAATAATACTTATAGAATTACATTTGAGAGAGCTGGTCTCGGAACTCATAGTGTTCCTGACTATGAAGTATTGGTAAGTTTTAATTAAATCTTTCATAAGAATATCATTGAAACATCTTTTCATATAATAATATAATATTAATAAATATATTTTATAGTCAAACGAACCACCAGAAACCATTAGCGTTGCTTCGTTTGCTCAAAAATTTCGTCCAAGACACGTGCAATATGTACCTTCACCACCATACGCAATGAAATTATTGTCTCCGCGTTTAAACAATGATCCATTAATATCTAATGCATCTGTATCTGCACCAAAGAAATCTCATATTGGTGGTACTATGAATGGCTACCCGGTAAAGCTGCTCGAGTATATGGTAAAAGTAAATAAAATATTAGGAGCTAAAAAATTGAAAATTAAGAAATTAAAAGATATGAATAGTGAAGCGGAAAAACGACGATCGTTTGGGGAAACTTTTTCTCAAGATTTCGAAAGAAGATATGCAGGGTACGCAAAATATAATCATTAATTATATTATACTCACTATATTATATATATATATATATATCTTATAAATGATAACTTTTCAGAATTATAGTTGAATTGGAAAAAATGAATACAGCTTTACAAGAATACTTAAGTGATATACAAGAACTCTGTCAAGAAATAGCTCCTGAACCTAGTGTTGCAGCAATGTTAGCACCATCTCATCTTCGAGAAAAATGTAAACAGGAAGCAGCGGATATGGTTGCTAGAAATAATATGATTCATGATAAAGAACCTGGAAAAATGAATCAATTAGTAACAGATCTAACAGCTCTTATGTTACAAGTAAAGGTAATGCAATAATGTGTAGTAAATTTTACATTCAGATTCAAAAATTCATTTTGATTCTAAATAATTATATGTATTTTTTTCAGAGTTTATCTGATTCTGATAGAAATGCTTATGAATTAAAAGTACTTCAAGGTACCATGGAGCAAATAAGATCTAAACTTAGTCCACAAAATCAACAAGTTTTTCAAAATTGTGTGGAAATTCACATGCAACATATTCAATTAGGATTAGGACAAGTGGGTGCTTTAACACCCTTTATGGCCCAAAGAGCTTAACATACGTGAAACCATATAATTCATTTATTGAATTCACAATCCCTAACGGAACAAGTGATATGCACAATGTGCTCTATAGTTTATAAAAAAACATTTATTTTAACACTGTTTAATATAATAGAATATAATGGTACTTTTGCTCATTAAGATTCTTTAAAAAAATACAAGATATATATATATATACACATAAAATTAAGTCTAATGATATATTTTCTGTATATACAATTTCACAAATAATGCATTCACCATTTATTGTAGATTTCATTTTATAATACAACAAATAATTGAGAGTAAATATAAGTAGATAAATATTGTTTAAAAATATAAAATTTAAATTAGAATAAATTTTATAATATACATAGAAAATTGGTTTTTACAATATATATTTTACAATAACAGCAAGTAAAAATAATGATGTAAAATAAAAGTAAAAATTATATGTTGAAAATATTCTTTTATAAACTTCAATATGTAACCTACATCTTTATTTTACAACATGAAGAGATAAAGAAGAACGCGTCGAAAATTGATTTCGTTGTATAAATTGAAATTCTTCTTAATATTTTACAATTGTTTATAAAAATGTAGTAATATTGTTTGTATATTTGTTGTTACAAATAACTATGTCATATATTAACAAATTTATTTTATCATTTAGCATTATTACAAGAACGTTATACTAATAATTTTCATGATTAAATATTAAGTAAGTATAGATCATTAATGGCAAATCAAATGCTTTTTCTTTCTTTTACTATATAGATTAATTTTATAAATGGGAATTTTATTTTTATTTTCATATATATACTGAATAAAAAGAGAATTGTTTAAATGATATAGTAAATCAATCGCAATTTTTGTTATTTTGAACAAAATATGGAAAAAATAAATAGAGATTATTGTAAAAAAGAAATAGTATTTATTCTTTTTATAATTTATATTCAATTTTTACTAGAAGTGATCATATGGTATATGAAACATGTTTTCTATGTCGTATGTGAGAAAATTCCATAGCGTGCTATTCATCAAAAGACATATTTAACAACATCACTTTCGATATAATAAAAAATTATACTCATACATTATGATCATTTTTTAATAGCTAAAGAAATGTATTAGTTTCAATAAGCATAATTGTCGTATATACTGGAAAGTACAGAATTGAAAAAAGAAATTATTTATTTTAATTAAAATAATAAGAATACCTAAATGTGTTTTAAAAATTTTAAAAATTTCAACTAAGTAATTACAAAAAATTGTAAAAGACTATAGTATTTATAGAAAGAGAGAGAGAGAGAGAGAGAAATCTATTTTTTAAATGATATACCGCATTTTTAATACGTTATTCTGCTATTTCTTTTTTAAGAAAAATGAACTGCAAATACTATTACAATTTCTAAAGACTTTTCCGTAATGTTTTTTCAAAAAAACAAATTTATCATTAGAGTCTCACAAAATATCAAATATATTACCCATGATAATATGTGATAAGTTTCCAATGATACTATGTATTATAATATGAGTCCCATAATAAATGTTACATCTTCATTAATCTTATTTTACAATCTTTATATGTAATCATATAAATACTTGCTAATGGCATCTTTTTCTCATAAAAGGTAGTAACATAACATAGCAAAACTATAAGATGATGCAACAATTAACACATTTATGTTTTAATTTCAAGTTGTTGTCTACGATATTACATTTGTTGCAACATATTTCATACCGCCTTTTTAATTATTTTATTATGCTTTTTTTGGAGTCAAATATAGTACCTAGATATTTTATTTGTAATTTATTTTTTATGTTTATCTAAAGTTTCTAATAAAACATCTGCTTCTTCACTAGTTTTCACTCTTAACAAAACCGGCGTAGGTGGAGGTTGAGAATCCGGCAGACAAACCAACATGATGGTATTTTTATTCATACGTTGCGTTGGAATACTTTCGGTTAATAAAGTATTTAATAATAAATTTCCCAATGAATTTTCTGCTCGTACTATTAACTGCGTCTTTCCATTTGGCGTTGGTTTTAAAAATAATGTTCCTATTCCTCTATCACTAAAACTTCCGTCTTTTTTAATAAACACCTTACATCTGAAAATATAATAACAAAATAGATGTAAATTTAAATGTTTTTATAGGAATATTAAAATTATCTAATAGTATAATATAATTTACCTTTGTTCGAAAATTGCTCCTTCTTCGGTAACTGGTTTAAAATCCGGTTTTGGAGGTTCCTCAGGATCGTCATCTTTAGATTGATTTTCAGATTGGTTTTCATTATCTTGTGGTTTTGCGACTTGAGCACCAAAAAAAAATGGTTTTGTACTAAAATGTAATAGTTATTTTAAATATAAATATCAAATATTTCAGAAGAAAAAAAGGAAATACTTTTATAAAAGAATAGCAGATAATTACTTTCCAAAACTAAAACCAGCAGATGGGCTAGTAGTCGTAGAATTTTGACCGAAACTAAACGTAGCCGAATTAGAGGATGTAAATGTAAAACCACTGCCTATTTTGTCAGATTTAGATTCATTATTATCTTTAACTTCTGAACTTGCAGTTGGCTTATTTAATAGTAAATTTTTTTCAGGGCTTGACTTGTCAAATATACTTTTACTAGATGTCTTTGTCTCTACATTACCAAAAATTGGTTTTTGTACATTAGTAAGTTGTTCCGTGTTATTGAAAATAGATTTTGGAGTTTCTGATGTTTGGTCTGTGTTACCAAATATCGATTTAGCATTTATTCTGACATTTCCAAAGATTGATTTTTCTGGTTTCCAATCTGATAATCCAGAAAAAGATTTTTTACTTGTACCTTCCGCAGTATTGTCATTTTCTTTCTTATTGCTATTATCTTTGCTATCATTTTTACTAGTACTGTCCATTTCAGATGAAGTTTGTTCATCCTGTTTAGATTTCTTAGGTTCATTTCCGTATTTTAATTCTATTTCATTTAAGTAATTAGCATAATCATTAAATATAGGTGTTAAAATACAAAATGGATTTTTATCTACGTGTGTTTTAATCCACTGCGCCACACTTTCATTTAATCCTTTTAATTGAGAAAAGTATTCTGAAGATTTTTTAGAAACTTTTTCATTTTCTTGTTCCGGCTGATCTTTATCTTTTTCAGGTAATGGTGGTTTGACTTGTTGGGCATTTTCCGTCTTACTAGTTCCATTTTCAGAGTTTTTATTAGATTCATTATTTGTGTTTGATGTTGATGAAGATATCGATTGAAAAGTATTACTCGAAGAGGCTAAAAAACTGAATGGAGATGACGAACTCGTCGTAGTTGCAGTTTTAAAACCTGTAAATCCACCAAATGCACTTTTGCTAGCTTCCTGAAATATATCAAATATTCTTGCAATTAAAAATGATTATTATTTAATTATTGCAAATAGAAAATATTCAACAAAAATGTATTACATCTCTAGGGTTTAGTCTACGCCTAGCTGCTTTAATTACTCTTTTCTGAAGAACTTCATCCGAAGCCTTTGTAAATGTTCCTGCATCTTCAGGTTCATTTTCTTCATTCCAGTTATCATGATTTAATTCTGTAGTCGCCGTACGTTTACTAGCCATCTCTAATGTTTGTAATTAAAAGTTACAAATTGTCATATATTATCTCTACCACACTTACAATAAATTAATTATATATAAATATAAATTTTTCAAATAATATTATTATATATTTAAATAGAAAATCATAATAATAATATAAACTTACAATTTATTTTTAAATAATATATTATTTTGTTATTATGTGTGTGAGTGACTACAATATTGTCAATATTCAAGAGGTTATAAATGAAAATGAAGAGCAAATAAGGAGTATAAATTTATTTAAAAATATCTGGAAACATGATAAATTAAAAATGAAAATGATAAAGGACAAAATAATCTATTTAATTTATTTCATTTATTAATACTTTTTAAGTTAAATTTATGATGCTGATCTAATAACCTTAAAACGCTCGAAATATTGATCTTTTTAAAGAAATATACTATACATTATTAACGTAAAATCGAAACTTACTCTTATAAAAAATCAAATATAACTATCAATAATGATTTATAAAACAACTATAAAGATATAATGTTTACAGCATTCCAGTGTTTAAACTAATCCACCACACACCGATACTTTATACTGTGAGAATGTTTGTCTGGGATCACAATCATAAGATGCGGAATGAATCGTCAGGCCAGAGACGAAAGATCCAGTAAAAACGAAATTTTGTAAGGAATATATATATCTATATATATATATATATATTATATCTGAGATATTTTAAGGCTAAAGTTAAACTTAATTCAATCAATAATACTAAAAATATGCAAATAAAGTATTTTCTGAAGGAAATAATAACAATGTTAATTGTATATGCTATAATATATATTTAAAAGATAAAAAAACATGATACAAAAATTGAACGGATTAGTAGTCTTATTATAAATTAATTTTATTTTATAGAACGTTGCTTTTCTTATAAATACAAATTTAAAATTGTACGAATATATATATATGTTCTTAATATCACAAGTGAGAATGATAACATAACGTGCTTTAGATTCGTACGAAAGTATATATATATATATCTATATACATTTATAGACTTTTCATTCCATAATCATAACACCCTATATACAAAATTTCAAATTTGTTAAGTGTACAAAAAAAACGCATATAAATAATTGAAATTTTTCAAAAGTATAGAGACGTTAACCCCTTTTAAGTGCGTAGATTCAACGATAAGAATCGATAAAGTTGAAAAAATTCTCATAAATCGATAAGAACATCTTATTATTGCCAGAAGTGGCAACAAAGTCATTTTGATTCGTCCATCGAAGAAACCGGAAAGTCGAGTCAATTTTCGAATCTCGATTCGCGTGAGAAAGCGAAGGAAGGTAGGTAAATTGGCGCGAAAATCAGTTAGGGATAGTGATCTATGTGTAATGTCGGTGATGTACCGAAGATTTGTTTCCTTCTTTTTAGTGAAAATATGTAAAAGAAAGGATGGACGGAAGGAGGGAGGGAAGGGAGGAAGTATGGGGCGCTGGAAGCGTTCGGTACGTCACTGCGCGCGCGTCGAGAGTGGTGGCAGCACGTACGTTCGCTGACGGACGAAGGAGGCGGTTTTCGGTGTCGGTGGTGTCGGTGGTGTCGGTGGTGTCTGTATCCCCTGTACCCCGTTGTCGTGCTCGTGCTCGTGCTAGTGCTCGCGCTAGTGCTCGTGCCTAGTGTCCCACCGACTTACATTACGCTCTCATTGCGGAAGGGCAACAACGCGATTAACGAGAAGGTGCTGCGCGCGAGAGAGAACACTAATAAACTTGTATTCTTTCATCGCGATCTGAATTTCCATTTTGTTTATTCGTGCCTTTGAAAAAGTGTCATTCGTGAAAAGTTAAGTCAAAAGTAATAAAACGATCGAAAGATCTGCTCGTCCGCGCCTCGCTCCTGGCTCCTTGTATCGCTAGCGGTGTGGTACTTTAGTGTACTGTCGACGACGGTGGTAGTAGTAGTAGTGTTTGGTGGTGCTGCTGCTGCTGCTGCTGCTGTTGTTGCTCCTAGTAGTGGCGGTGATGGCATAGCGGTGGTAGTAGCAGTGCATGCTGCTAGTGTTCGTTCGTACATCGCGGCTCTCGTCGATTTGGCCGCTGGGAGGGGGGAGGAGGAGGCTCCCCATCCTCCCCTTCTCTCGCTCGCGCTACTACGGTTATCCTGTATATACTTTTGGATGCGAAAAACGCGCATACCTGCACCATCAACGAGCATGGAGATACCTAAGACGGTGCAAGAAGAAATAAACACTGTGCAAAACAAGATGAAGAATGCCATACGTGATCATACGGTGAGAAAATCCCGATAATAATCTGTGTCAATCAGTTATCGTAGACGTGGGTAAAAGAACTTAAGACGATCGGATCGAAACTTTTTGTCTATTTCTATTTTTATTCCTCTTTGTCTCTTTACCGGTTCGTTTTTTTATTTTTCTTTCTTTTTTTATTTGCCGTACGAAGATGTAAGTAAAAATACGTAACGATCGTCGTTTTTCTATCTCTAGCAATCGTTCACGCCGCGATCGACTTTTTGAAGACTCGAAACGCGTACGCGATAGAAAGAGAATTTCAAAACAAAGTACAATCGAACGACATTAAATCTCGTCGATTTAAATTTTGTCCGGCTCTGTGTAGAAAACGAGCGGACGAGCGAGCGGACGAACGAGCAAATGCGTGCATTTATTAAAAGTCATATTAATGTAGCAACACTAGTGTATAGCCTAGTGCCTCTTTTCTTTTTGTTTCGCGCTCACGCTCGCTCTCGCACACATACCATATCTGCTCCCCCCTTCACCTCTCTTTTCGTTTCCTCCTCGCTCGCGTCTTTCCGTTCGCGCGCGTCTTTACCCTTCCCTCTTCCTCTTTTTCCCCTCTTTTCTCCGTTCTTCCAATTGTTTCATATCCATGTCCCCGTAGCAAATTTTGCATAAATATTGAAACGTCGCGTCGAAATATATACCCCTGAGTAAAAGATTAAGGAAAAAGGACTCGATCGGCGACGTTCAGTTATGTTCGAAATTTCGAACGAAGATTTCGGATAGTAGGAGCGCATGCGCAGTAAAGTAAAGCAAGCGTGCGTGCCGTCAAGCGGGGGTTACAAGAAATGCTGTTGCTCTGCTCTTGCAAATCACGCCGTTTAAGAGATTCTTCGATCGAAAGTTCCGCATTCGTTTTCTCGTCATAATAGACGAATCAACGATTCACACGCGTGCATATATATATGTGTATATATATGCACGCGTATATATATCACCTCGGATCGAGTTTCGAAGGAGAAAATTCGTTCGATGTGTCTTTCGATGAAAAGGGAAATGTAGTATCATAGAAACAATCGTCCTTGCTTTTTCACCGGTAACAACCTTCTTCTTAGCAAAGACGGACGAAGAAAAAAGTTTCCGTCTCTTCGTCACTTTCCTCAAATTCTTCCTTCCGTTGAAGCAGTCGTCGCGCGAAACGTCTTAAGTCAACGAATTAAAATGGCCTCGAAGGATCGATTCTTTATACGTATATAAAACCGTTCGAATTTGCAGGAATGTAAAATAGAATAAGAGGACTAATTGAAACGCGTATTCTCGTCCGCTTGTCATTTACACTTATATATACGTATATATAGTAGAGGTAGTCGAGACGAGCCAAGCTCTTTCGTCCCTGCGCATACTTGAGAAGACAATCGCTCGTATTTCTCAGTTGTTTCGTGCTCCTAACGGATAGAATTGCTCGCGTGATTATCTTTATACAATAATTCAAACTTTTAATGTCTAAAGAAGAAAGG
Organism: Polistes fuscatus; assembly: GCF_010416935.1. Classification (NCBI taxonomy): domain Eukaryota; kingdom Metazoa; phylum Arthropoda; class Insecta; order Hymenoptera; family Vespidae; genus Polistes; species Polistes fuscatus. The sequence goes on from NW_025113096.1 coordinate 166,947, forward strand.
GGAAAGTAGTTAAATACGATGCGCAATTATCCACTTTTTTCGAAACTCTTTCTTACATATCGATCGATCTTTACGAACAGAATTAACTTATGAATATTTCATGGAATATTTCGTCATTATTAATATAAATATTAATTTATTCCTTAAAGCGGTTCTTTATTGATTCTCGATTATGAAATTGTATAATATATTAAATGTAAAAATGAAATAATTTCTTTTTAGTTTTTCACGATGAAAAGTATGTCGTTTACGTTCGTCGCGTTAGATGCACGCGAATCGCTCGAAGCGTCTTTCCTTTTTTTTGCGAATTAAAGGAAAACACATTTCAAGTTAAATAAAACTCTTTCTTTATTCTTTTCCCCTTGTATATATCGACTACAAATATTCTCGTTTATTCGATATCGCTACCATCGATACTATTCTGTTATTTAAGAAAAAGACTATTGAATGTTTTGAAGAAATTGAAAAGATAACTCGCGCGATCATCGCGTATTCGAAGAATTTATAGTTTACGCTTAATATTTCATTAGTCGATAATAAATTCTCTTATTCGATTTTTAAGTATGTCGATCCATGATTAGTTGAAATTATATAAACAGAAGTCAATCGTTGCCCATAATTACTGTTCCGCAATGAAAATTATGAATATTTATATACTTGCGTAATGTTATATTTTATACAGTACCGATAATAGATCGTATCAACTTTTAGAATATGAATAGTTTCGTGTGTATAAAAGAAGTATATATGTGTTTTTTTGTAAATACGCGAAGTGCATTATAGATCGTTTAGATAATCAGTATTACGAATTTTAATAAACTACATCGCTTTTTTAATGGTAATGTTAATTACAGCGAGAGTACGTAAAATTATATTCTTCTATCTACGGTTATCGTCGTGAATTATGAAGGACCTACGTTAAACCCTGCTCAAAGTGTTGAGAAAAATAGGTTAGACGCGTCTAAATGCGGATGGAGAAACGAGAAGTATGTATTGTTATAGTCTTTCGGACTTTTTCCTACACGTTTACTACCACCAGTAACTCGAGAATGAAACACGATGAGGGTGAGAAAGGAAGACTGTGTCGCTAAACGTATATGCTTATATACGCGCGTCATAAAAGTTTCAGGAAAAAATGGCGAATGATTGTTGCAAACAACCAAGAAATTGAGAGCTCCCTCGTAGATATTAATATTTTTCACTTTAGAAAATTGTGGAAAATAATGAAGTTCTACTTTCTAAATTCTTGGCATAGACTACATTTTTCTATAACATTTGTGACAATTTATTACCGATGTCAAAACGATACTTTATTTAATACTTTAAAAGGTTTAAGTATATCGTAAGTTGTCAAGATTTTAAATATATTCCATTATGCCATTAAATATGGCAAAGAATTCATTTTATTCATTTTACGATTATTATTTTATCTGCGCGAAACATGTATATAATTTATCGAACGATTTACGTGGAATGTTATAAAAAAATGTAATATACGCGAATACTTTTATTCGACGCTATACGTATGTACGTTTTTTAATATTTATTTCGAAGCAATCATTAAAAAAACGGATAGGAATTCGTAATAATGCGTTGAATTTTGTATCTATATTGAATTCTTTATTGAATTTTTACTGACATGCCTATTTTTCTTATAAATTCCAGATATACTTTGGCAAATTGAAAGATGATCCAAACGTAAGTAGTTTTTTTTTATCTTTTTAAATATTTTCATATATATATTTCATTATATTCTTGACTTTATCAGAAATCACGGAAAAGTATTAATAGGAGGTATTTCTTTTGTAGAATACTATTATTCGCGGACGAATACAGGACATCCATTGGCACATCATCTCCCTGGATAAAAGTCAGGTAAGTTTGGAACATTTCGATCAATTATTTCTTTTCTTTTCTCGAAAGAGAAGAAAATGTTTTGGCGATTAAACATGGTCGACCGAAAACAAAAGAAAATAATGTAAAGAGTTACACTTGATCCATTTACAAATTAATTTGAATTCGTGTCACGAGCGAGAAAATATATCGTTCATTTTCAATTATACTCAAAATATCGAGGTATAATATTTAGGTAGTTGTTTGTCGCGCGGGGAATGCGTATGGAACAACGCAAACTTGTGGATCAATTTTGTCTTTTTTTTCGCGGTGATGAACTACGGACGAAATGAGTACTAGCAACAGGGATGGGGATGGAATGGGAAGCTGAAACGAGTACGACGACGACGACGACGACGACGACGACGACAGAAAGGAAGCAAGCAACTATAAGTAGGGGAGAAACCGAGTCGGAGGATGAGAAAAGAGAGAGGAGCCTCCCAATCGATAAAATATCTCGCGCAATATCGTTTTACGCTTTTTCTTTTCTATCTCTTTTCATCCCTTTTTCTTCTTTTTTCTTTTTTTTTTCAGGAGACTAAAGCGCATGCATTTTTCTCTTCCCATCAAGTGAAATTGAAAGACTTTTCTAGAAATAACGCGTAAACTTTGTATCCCATTTTATTGTTGCGATCTATTTTTCTTCGGTTTATTTTTTCTTTTTTTTTTTTTTTTACAAGGACCTCCGATGATTTGATATAATGTACGATGATCGTTTGAATAAAAAACTAATTTGTCTTTTATATAACAGTTTGCGGTTTTTTTTCGTTTACAGAAACAAGTCTTAGAGCGATTGCGCAAAGATGTCGAGGCATTCAATGCGCAAAATGCGAATGGGCCAAAAGTTTCCCTAGCATCGTTGCTCGGCTTGAACAATAACAATAATCATATCACGAATAATAATGATAAGAAAAGTAGCAAGGTGGTGGGAAACAACGCCAACAATCTCGATGTTAAAATATCGAAAGATGATTACGAGGACACGGTGCGCAACAGCGACGTACCTTCCCCCTCGCAAGAGAACTCAACTTCCAAGTTAGTCAAAATTGATGATACCTTCATTTCTGACCTTTTACACAATTTATGGATGCATGCATGTACTTACGAGGTATTTTCCCAGAGATCGATCGAGCTCGGTGGAGACGATATCAGGAGGCGAGGATGACGTTATTGAAGTCTCCATGGATGAAAATTCAAACGAGACGCAAGAGGAGCTCGATGACAAGGATTTCAAAAGCGATGTTAACGAAAAGATAACGTTTTTATCAAATTTAAACCTGATCACCAATGCGAGATGTTCCGAGTTACAGAACAAAAGGGTAGAAAGGAAACGACGTAGCACGGCTAATCCGCAGTTTGTGTATTCCAATTTTGAAACTCCGATGGTACTATTATTATTTCCTATAAGAAAGTTCTTGTCACGATAGAAATTCGGCTAAAGTCAACAAATTTGATGATAAATTTTGTTAGCTTATCGCGAGACGGCCTATTTTTGAAAAGAATTTATCTAAGATTAAGTTGCTTCCTAATTGAACTCGCGCGTTAACAATTGTTGTTGCATTTGTACGTTGTTTATAGAAAAGGAAGAGATGCACGTATTTGCAATCTGGTGGAAGCGCACCACAGACGCGACAAACGACAGCTCGCATGAACGGACCATCACCGCCTCCAGTTAGTAAGACAGCCTTACCGAAATCTACTTCGCTGCCTTCGAAAACAACGATAGGAAAATCTCTCATACCCTTGCAAAAGTCAATGACGAGACCAAACATTCTTAGGAACGCATCGGAAAATAAAGTCTATTCAGGAAAGGGCAAGATCGAAAATGGTTCGAATTCCATGCCGTTACCGATCGTTCCTACGAAAACGATCCAATCAGCTGGTAGTAGAACTGTCCATATACCAGGATTACCTTCGTGTTTAACGATAGAGAGGATCGAAAATGATTCGATTGTTTGTATAAGGTGTAGAAATCCAGGTCAGTGTCGCATGTTAGAAAAAAAAGTTCTACATACGTATTATAAATTAGTCGTCAAGGATTTTTGTTTATTTCATAAACTATAATTATTTTTTCTTTGCACTGCAAGAGATTAAGAAACTATAAGAAATGTCAAATTTCTTTGAAGATTATTCTTTCGTGATGTTCTCTTTGAAATATCTCGTGTACCGTATTAATTGAATTAATGCTAGGATTAAACTGGCGATCATTTGCAGGTACTTTAACGGTTTGCGAGAATTGTTCGGCCAACTATCATGTATCCTGTCATTCCGTCTCACCGGCACCCCCAAGAATTTGTCCGAAGTGTGCGTTCGTTGAGGATGACGAAGAAGAGGAGGAGGAGGAAGACGCAGTTGTCCAGGAAGCCGAAGAGGAAGACGAAGGGGAGGAATTTAATGGAAGGGAATCCTGCAATAAGGAGGAAGAGCTCGGTAAATCGTCCTCGATGCCATTGATGATTTCTTCCTCTCTAATGTCGTGCGTGTGATTGACAAAAAAGTTCTTGTTTTCTGCAGACTAGCTTCTGCGAACGTTCGCGATACGCTTTTCTCGCCTCGTGACATTATCGTCTTTCCTCCTCCTCAAAAAAGAGAAAGAGACCAAATAAATATATACGTATATATATCTATATCTATATATATATATATGTAAAGAAAAATATACATATATATATGGAAGAATGAATAGCTTTTGACCATTTCCATAATTTTACGATGCAATGATTTTCAAACTAGTTCTACGCGAACGTATAATAATCGCGCGTATCTTTTTCCTCGGATAGACAAAATGAAAGTGGAAATAAATGGGAGGCGCAAGTTAAAAACTAAATGCAGGAATTCAAAAGTTAGAGTGACATATAAACATTTGTGCTTAGCGCGAGATGCATTATACGTCGCTCGAAAGCGGTGGGAGAATTTGTGTAACATGGCTCCACCACTTTTAGATTTAACGTTCGACGAGGTATCGCAGCGTTGCCGCAGACTCTAATGAACATAAGTGCACGCAGTGAATGAATAAGCGCGAGATGGCAGCCTGTCGCAAGAAGCGTCAGCGTGAGTCGAGGATCGGCTCCTTGAGAATACGGCAAGCAGAATTTGCAATTAAGAAGAACTTTTTGGTCGATCGTCGTCAATAGGGCACCCAAAACAAGTATATTGAACGCGAAATATCTTGCAGAGGAGAAAGAGAGAGAAAGATATGAGCTGCGCGAGCGAAACTCGGATCTAAGATTGCAGGTTTACGAGTTGGAAAAACGCTCGCAACTACTTGGCCAGTCACTCGAGGTTCGTTTAGTGGCCTGCATAGAACCAAACAAAAAGCAGTTTAATCGACTTATACTTTCGTTTGGAATGCCCTTAAGTTCGTTCGAACCGTTCGTTCGGATGTTTATCTCGTTGTTGGCTCTTTCGTTAATTTTCTTTTTTCCTCGTTAACAACGAAAAATCCGCTAAGTAATTCACGTTTGTTTTTCTTAGTTCCCCTTTCGTTCGCATTTTATATTATCATTTATTTACGTACAGTTAGACATTTATATCTTTATGTTATAGCATGTTAGTATACGTGAATTTGACATATTCATCGATATTTTTGTCCAATCAATTTTGAACAAGGTAGTTTTTAACTAAACGTTGCTAATCGATCAGATAGTTCAATATTTTCGATTGATTGAGTTCGACGTTACCGTTTCGTAGTTGTTTATTTTGCAAATCTTCTTCAGATTATTTTATTTTCATGATTTTATTCAATCCGTAAGCTTTCATAGAGAATGAAGATTGTTTGCTTATTTAGACAAATATTTATTTGAATAAAAAGAAAGAAAAAAAAAAAGAAATTTCATAACATGCATAATAAGCAAATTTATGTACACGATGTTACTACATATTCTAATATCGCGAATTAAATAGCGAGTTTGTAAACGTGTTAACGTCCGCCAATTGTCGTTAAAAACAATTATTATCTATACGTCGCAAAGTGAGTACAAATTTTGTTTTGATCATTACTCGAGCTATGCACCAAAGCATGCGTGTCATTTATATAAACGTTTTTATAGAAAAGTAGGTTACCTTATTTTCCTATTATATCTTCTAAGCAAAGAAATAAAGATAGAAAAATAATCGTATTCGAGTGATTATTCTTTGAATGATAATTATTTTGTTTTCTCTTTATCCTTCAGCTACAACATCGTACGCGTCAGGAACTGTTAGGAAAGCAGGAGCGGACACAGAAATCCATAAAACGTCTTGTGGACTTTATAAAGCTGATGCAACTTCGAAAAGACACGTGCTCGCCTCCGCGCTCGGAATCGGACAGCTTCCATCCTCGACCTTTCTCATCCCAATCGCCCCGAGTAATGTCGCCGCCACCGCCGCAAACCACGAGTACTCGACAATCGGTACAACAATCGCATCAAGAACCGACATCGAGCAATCAGAAAGCAATAACTGCAACGGTAACGGTAGTGGCCGATCCTATTCTTCGATCGTCCTCAACCATTTGCCACAGTCAAACATCAGCTACGTGCAATCAGAGTCCCAGTTGCCATATACCTACCAGTTGCCAATCGGTAACAACGTCCAATCAGAAAAGCATCAGTCATACCTCATCCTTAAGAAGATCAAAGAACCGATCGGAAGGTCCGGCCAGCAGCAGCAGCAGCAACAACTTGCCACCATTGGAACTCAACCAGAAGGGCAGAGTATTTCAACGTTCTTCGACTCCCAACAGCCAACCACGTCTCAGTACGACTCACACGTTCACTCCGAGGTCACCTTCACCACCTACCCTTCCGTCTACCTTGAAAAGCAACTCTCCGAGCCGATCAACCGAGGTCGTAGTAAAAAAACAAATCGGGCAGTACCAGGGCTCAATCGCATCATCGATTCCGAAGAATTCTCCATTACTACCGGCGACCATCCGATGGAACGATCGGTCTGCAACGGCAAGAAGCCCAGAGCCAGCAGACAATCGAGAATCAAACTCGGTATCAATCATTTACGACCAACAACGAGAAACAAGAGATTACTCTTACCCACATACGACAGTGGCGCAATATCAACCGAACAGTTACCATTGTCAAACAATGCCAACGCAAAAGAGACATTTCTCGGTAATTGGTCAAAGAATCGAATACGACCAGGAGGAGGTGGGTTGTTCAACTCTTTCTTCTCGAGCTACGACCCCTCCTCCAGTGTCATCGCCGACGATACCACCATTGTCCTCTCGCGAACCACCTGTAATACAAACGACAAAGATCGCACAGACGTGTACCAACAATCGTATCGCAAAACTGACCGTTTCGAATCAATCGAACACCCAAACGAACACCAGCGCGGGACCATCTCAAAGTTCTTCGAACACGTGAAATTGGAAGAAGCGCATATATCAGCGCCACTTAGAGCAAAGCTAGCGTGCAAGAGCACGAAGAACATCCAGATCGACGAAGAGCTCGATCGACTTCATCGACAGGATAAAGATGACCAAAAGAATTTTTGCAAAAGTTCCAATAACGAATATCCTCGCGAACAAGAAGAAGAAGAAGAAGAAGAACGAGTGGGACCAAGGGCCGAAGACGATTCCCGATCTAAAACTCCCGAATATGCTGAATTCGTGAACGAAAAATCATGTTCGAGGATGACAACGAAAAGTAATGCCGATGATGGGAACTTAACACCTAAAGAAGCAATATCGAACGTAAAAGAAAATGATCAGATCTTGTATTCGAAGAAAGATTTCTCTGAGACGTCATTTTCACAGTCCCAAACCGCACAAGTTAATCCCGATGACGAGGTATCAGTTCCTGATGATAAGGCTGACGTCGAGAGACAAGACTTACACGGTGGCCGATCGTCGTCCAGCACTCCTGACAGTGACGTTTCGGATAAAACTTCGATCACTGAGGAAGGACGATCCTCCATAAAAGAACTCGATGAAGATCTAGGCATTAGCACCGTTTCTCTAGAAAGTATGCGCGTTTTGGAACAATTTGAGTCTGCCATGCTGGAGGCCGATTGTAGTAAGACCGCCACTTGTTAGAACTTCATTTGGATAAACGAACCTGACTCAGTTGCTTACATTATTCGTAGTGCTTTATTTTTTAGTTATTTTTCTTCTTTAACGAATCAAACTCTCGAAACAAAAAGTATGCTACGTTAAGGATTATATTCCTGGTCTCGTCCTGACATTAGCATAATAAGTGAGTTTGGCAGTAGCAGTATTTTTCTATTGATTTTCCTATATATTTTAAACATATATCATTCGAATTAAAACAATAATGATCGTCATGAGAAGAAAGTGAACAAAATTGAAACAGAAGACAAAATTCACTAGTATCTCGGGGTTCTTTTTAATCTATTTTACACATTCTTATTTTTGTATTTTTATTTATTTATGAATAATACCGATATTTCTTTGAACGATGTATTGCGAACAGTTGTCTTTTCTTTTTTTTTTTTACAGATAAAATTTCATGTAAATTCTGTATGCATCCGTCTAATGCGATAAATGTTCTCTTGTTATTTTGTGCGGTACGTTCCTAATTACGACTTCACGCGTATTTCCCATGAAATCAACTAAAAATTTAAAGAATTCGCATATCGTGCAGTGAATAAAATGTATGTTGTTATATTCAGTGTGAAGTGTTTTAAAAAAGAATGGAAATAAGAGAAGCCTAATTTAAGACAAATTTAGCCATATTACCATACTGCCTTATTAGTTTTTCGAATAAGGTATTTTTTATCAATAGTTACCGCATACAAACCCAAGAGAAACGCACGACATATTGCGCTCATTTTTGTGGGTTTATGATTATAATCAAAACTTACTACTATTGCCGCTGCAAGTAGATATTTAAGAGTGTGAATATGAACAAACGAGTAAAAAGTGTAGTACATAAAAATATATTCTTATGCCTGGTTAGTTAACGATTAAATACGTATCGAATGTCATTTTTCATTTATATTATTATTACAATTATTATACAAATGCTTTCTGATAGTTTCCGTTACGACGATTCTTTTATTATTATTAACCATCAAAGGTTTCTTTTCAAATTGTGAACTAAATACATTCATTACTTCTTGTTCACAGGGTATGTTGATCTGTTATGAGTTGTATTTTTGTACCGTCGATCATTTTTAAATCTGCATATTATATCATTTATACAATAATGATTGCAAGCATGATTTTATAAGAATAATTACGTATTCGATAGACTCTTTGAAAATCTATGCTAGCGTTCTTTTTTTTTCGTTTTATTCTCACGTTGATTAAGTTGATTTCACATGATATGATTATCTACTGTATACAATTACACAAGAAATTGTTATGTGATGTAGGCGACAAGATTCAAAATGAAATTCGTATTTTTATGAATAAACCGATTTAAACTCAACACAGAATCTAATATATGATAATACCCAGGTATTCATTTATACAATTAATTTATAATCCTTGCATATAGCATTCCTGGACATTCATTCATTTGACATTTTATGTACCAATTTCAAATGATAACCATTATAAATTTCTATAGTTTATTTTTCCTGTCGTAATAATTATAAGTGCGAATATCACGTTAGTCAGAATTACTTTTACTTGCATAATGGGTCATATATACTGAATCAATTATTATAAGGAAAGGCTCATCTTTCCTTCATATTGCATATGTAAATCATATGAGAATATGTATGCAATATAATTAAATAAGGTATGTAAAGTTCATTTTCTAAATAGTCAACCAACAATCATGACGGGAAATCTCTGTATATAATGTAACGGTCAAAAAATGATTTGCCAAGTAATATCTTGATAAACAAGTTAAGGTATGTAATTAACGAGACAATAGAAACTTATTTTTTAAATTTGCATTATATATAGATTTAGAAGGAATATGAATAATAAAATAACTCGATCCTTTTAAAAATATACATATAAATTTTATGTGATAGCATTCACAAATATATATAAATATAATGTACTCGTGATATATACTATATATACAAATAATTCATTTATAGCCCCATGTAGGTATATATTGTTTAGTTTTAAATATTCATTTTTGAAATTGAGAATTGGACGGAGTTTGTGAACTGATTTTGGGCAATCTTATCAAATTTACACACATATCAGTTCATTAACTTTGAATTATGACTTAAAAATCTCCTATCGCTGCTACGATATTATATAATGCTTTTCTAGCATCACTTTCTTGAAATACGTCAAGAACTTCTGTCGCTTTTTGAGAATGTTTCTTTTGTAACTGTTTCGTAAGTTCGATCCCAGGACCTTGACTTACAATGCTGTATATCTAAATATAATAATAACGCTCTCTTTTAGATTAATAAAAATGAGAAAGTAAAAAATGTTTTTATAATACAAAATCATCATAATAAGATGAATAATTGACAACTACTCACCTTTACATAATCTACATTATCTACCGATTCCAAACCTTTATCTATTTCTGTTAAAATAGATGGATCATGTTCTATGTGAAACATGACAGGCGCAGAACATAAATTGAAAGATGAAGCTGATTCTTTGCCAGTAAAAATTCCTACATCTAAACATGCCTAAAAACAAATAATCGACATATTTATTTGTGATTAATTAATATGTTAAACTATATTTAATTATATAATTAAGCATACAATATATATAATATACATTCAATTTAAAAACTTACTTGCCAAGCTAATGCCAAGTGTTTTCCAAATTCGTAGCCTTGATTTTGAATCTCAACGTTATGACCAGCTAGTTTTAAGGTACCTTGACAAGATTTTCCAAGTAAACTACCAGCACTTAATACATTTTTCAACGTCCATTCTTTTACGGCATAGCCTTTACGATTAGATGGAGGTATACGTGGTAATGGATTGTTTTGCTTATCTCGTCGTCCAAGGAATTCTGATTCCATCACATCTTTTATAGCAGTAGACATCAATTCAACTATCTAAAATAAAATACAGGTTTTTATAAAATTAACTAACATAGAAGATATTCACATATACCTACATCTTGATTCCTGAGACTTGCCAATTCAACGCAACTATTACCGAGCAAGTAATCACCACTTAATAAAGCAATTTTATTACCAATCATGTCATGAGATTCGGACGTTTTTGGATGTATATCAGGTGTGATATGTACAATACCTTTATGTATAAGATGACTTGTACGTATCATTTCAGTAATTTCTGCTAATGCTCGTTGACTACAAGCAATTTTCAAATGAAACTATTTACATATACGCAATATTATTTCATTAGCATTCTTTGAGTAAAATATTAAGTACCTATGTAAAACCCCAGCAGCTTTATCTTCTTCCATATCATCTACATTTAAATGACCAGCAGCTTTAGATATTAATAATACAATTAAACCCCAAGCTTGCATATTATGACGACCATTGTATATCAAATCTCTGTACACAAATAAGAAAGATATACGAGTATTGTTAAAAAGCAATATATTACGAAAATGATTGATACTCACTTGGCTATTTGTAACAAAGGATGATTAGATCCAACTAATTTTCTCAAGTGTAAAGCCACATTGGCAATTTCATCGCTGAGTAACCATCGTAAACTTAAAAAAGATGTTGGATAGCCCACAATTTTTTCAGCTTCAGAAACAGCTTTACTCCAATCTGGTTTTTGACTTACTATTGGTTTTGCAGCTAACATACAAGGTTCATTTAAACGAATATTTTTTTCTCTAGAAGAATGGATATTCTTTTTGAGAGTTAGCATAACATTATACTTATTGCGACATAAACTTTTAATAATATAATCGTTTTTGAGCAAAGTTAAAGCAAACTTATTCTTCGACATCTTCGCTTATTCTGATTAATTAAAAATGAACTTTCTCTTGTGCTTCACGCCTATCACACATGCAACAAGTATCTGTGTAAAAACATATTCGACGTGAATCAACTTTCACATTTTATCCTCGATTTCAACAAGGTCAGCATATTTAGAGATTGTATTCGTATAAAACCGAAGTTATGTGTTATTTTTTGATAGATGACGCTAATGTCGTTATCGTTGATATTTTTTACAATCGAATTCCTATATAGATGTATAGAAATTAACGTATCATTTCTTATATTCATAAAGTAAAAATAACATAGGTTTGTTCACTTTTTGTATACACAAATATTTTAAATAGTTCAAAGTTAATAAATCAATAAACTTAAACACAATTTGTATAATTTTAATAAAACTCGCAACGTTGTATGAAATAATTCTGCTTTTTATATAAACGAATGTCATTAAATTTTGAAATGAAAGAAAACAGGAATCTAACTAATTTCACCTATAAAAAATAATAAAGTTTCAAGAAAATATCATCACCATATGCCATATATCATATATATTTATAAGTATTTTAATTTTTATATGAAATTTCAGTATGTAAAACAGTTAAATTAACAACGAAAACATTTGATAGATTTAAAAGAGATAAGACAAAAAATATTGTGTTTAAAACTTAGTAAAATATACAGAACTATGCATATTATGCATGTAATTTTTGTTTCTAATGATTTTTCATGTATTAAATGATAATATATTAATTTACAGAATATCTGGATATTTTAATAACAAATATGAACATTACAATATTGTACATAAGTGCTTTTTATAATACGTTAAATCTATTTGAATGTCAAGTAACAACATATCTTCTTATTAAAGATGGCTGTTTTCGTTGCAACGAATCCTTGAAGAATTCAAGGGTGCCGACTGTCTCGTCCAATCATTGTTGAGTTTTACAAGAAATTCTTCTCATTCATCTAGTATTTTATAAGCCGCTAGTACTAAAGTAGAAGACAAATAATAAAGTACCTGTAGTACACAGAAGATAGTGGAATGTAATAGAATGCGTGTTCACCGCGAATATAAACGACACGATGGGTACCAAAACATCCTATGATTATATTTCGAATTCCGATGATGCAGGTAAACAGATATGCATTTGTAATTATACAATATAACAATAATATAAATACCGATTTTGGTATATAATTAACGAGTTAATAAGATATGATTGCAAAAAACCGTCTGCTGCGCGTCCTTACGGCGTCTGCTAGATTGATGTTTAGAAAATAAGAAATTAAGAAATTATTTTTATTTAAAATATTAATTTTTTCATACTCGAAACGCTAATTACGTGTTTATTTATGTACATACAATTTTATTAATATTATTATTATTGCATTATATTATGAGATATAATGAAACAAAGAAAGCATCAATGACATATTTTGATTATGCCTGTCAATTATGGAGAATTGATAAAAGAATATGTTTTATTGACATCACTTATGAATAATGAATATAATCATAAATCATTTTCTTTAATAATATTACTGTATAGATATTTATGAAATATATTTAAAGAAATAATATGTATATAATATATATCTCATATTAAATTATTATAGGCATCATGGGAAGAAGTAGTCCTGCTGCTTTGCTGGATATGCTGGCAGAAGTGGCATCTCGTACTTTATATTCAGAGAAAAAGGAAATGAAATCATTATTAACCTCCCAATGTAAAACTAAATCGGACGTTGTGAAACGTAAAGCTCAAGAAATGCGTTTAAATGTACCTCAACTTTTATCTATGCCAATGTCCCAATTGGTGAAACAATTTTCTGTCTTGACTAGTGACGAGCTTAAAAGACAATTTTCATATACCTGTACGCTTGTAGACGGATGCGAACAAAAATATAAAAGTTTTGCAAGCGAAGGAAAAGCACGGAAATCTATGAAAGCGCATTTGGCTGAACATTTAGAATATTTAAAATCTAATGAACAAGCCTGTATGTATAATAAACTTATATATATTAGACAATTAGAACTGTTACATTCATTTTTAAAAATTGATTTATATTGATTTTTCTTTATAGATTATACTTTCACCACAAAACCTATAAAATATAAAAACTTAAAATCAAATTTGCAAAATAAAAGTACACGTTTACATCAATCAAAAAAACCTAGAAGGATTTTAAATAAAGAAAACAAAGGAAAACAAACAGATTATTTGCATAAAATTTTGTCGAATGATACAAATTTTCAAAAATTTGAGAAACATAAAGCTACAGCAAGAACTGAATGTTTGAATAGCTTAGAAACAAAAAAGTCTGAACATATAGATGTTAAGGTTCTTGATGATCATAGTTATTTTGAGCATTTAAGAGAAGAAGCTTCAAATGAAACAGAAATAACATCATCTGATAATATACTAAATGATTCATCAAGGGAAGAAAATGTTAGTAAAATTTTTTTTTTATTATTGTAAAGAGAACAATGTAATGTCATTATGTGTAAACATAATTATGATTAGCTATAGTTAGTAAATGTTACCTTTGATATAATATCTTCGAAAAAAATATTTTGATTGTTATAAAGTTTCTACTATAATAATATATAAATATCAATATATATGGAAAGAAGTTAGAAAATCAAATTAATACTATAAATAGTAGCTTGCAAATATCAATAGTTAGTATATCTCTCATTTTCTGTTCATTGTAATCATTATATAATCTTAAGTGTACTTATTTTTAGATTGTATTAATGGTGGTTGATACTGACAGTATACGCATGAAGGACTATTCCCATATTAAAGGCAAAATATCGGATAATTTAAAGCATCAAGACACAGGAACATTATACATATCAGGCAAGTAACTTATAGAGCAAAAAAATTGGAATTTCTAAATAATAAACATATTTTGTACTAGGTTATGCTATAATGTTTTTCATCAACTTATTGAGTATAAATCAATAATAAATATATAAATTCACATGCAAGATGAATAAATCTTGTTGTACTTCATTACATCATACAATTTAATTTATTCTACATGTTTTGGCATATTATTATGCAATTGTCCTATATATAACCATTGCTTTGTATAATTCTCAAGTAAGCTATTATAATCTTATATTTGATTCTGAAATTATATAATATGCGACATAAATAAATAAACTATATGATTTTCGAATATGAATTATTTTGTATAAACAGATTTATATGAGATTGCTTATTATTTTTGTCTAGATGTACCTTGGATAGAAGAAAGTTGCAAAAAGAAAATGGACATATCAACAAGTGTAAAGCCTAAGGGAAAAGCGAAATTCATAGGAACCAGTAAGGAAGAACGAGAATTAGCATTAGCATTTATGGATCGCATAAAAAAGAAAGGAAATCCAACGGGCAGTAATCTTCAGTGCCACATTTGTGATCCACCACGTAGTTTCACAGCACCCACTACACTAGTATCGCATTATCGAAGTCATGCAGGAATAAAGCCATATGAATGTCGGATATGTAGAGCAGTTTTCACGAGAAGACATAGTTTGAAGTATCACACGTTAATTCATCAAAATCAAACAAGATTTACTTGTGCTGACTGTGGAAAAAAGTTCAGACATCCATCACATTTTAGAGAACATCGCCGTAGACATACCGGAGAATCTCCATTTTGTTGCAATGATTGTAGTCAAAGGTAAATGTTATATTCTTGATTTTGTTTAATAACATTACGAATTTTTTTAATTATATTATTAATGCATATATACATATATATATATATATATATTTTTTTTTTTTTTTCTTATAGATTCAAAACAAGAAACACTTATAAACGTCACTTAAAAACACGTCATGGGAAAGTTCTTACTACAACTGGTGAACTTTTGTTCCTTTCTGAAGAAGACTTTCAAAAAGTACGGACAAATAGAAAGAAAAAAATAGATTGCCATGATAATAAAAGCACAACTGTAGATGAAGATATAATAGCTACCAGAACAATTATGAATTTTCAAGGTAATATTGAACCTCAAGAAATACCTAACGATGTTTTAGAAGAATATATCATTAATAAAAATTGCGATGGTAATAGAATTAACAAAGCTACTGATACGATACCAATTATAGATAAATATTATGAGAATTATGATATTTGTTCAATACCATTTCTAAATAAGACTGAACATCTAGAGGAAGGTGTATCTTTAAATGACAACAGTGATAATAATATTACAGAATCAGATCAAAAAGAAGATATAGGTAGAATACAAAGTAACTTCCAAAAAAATTCTTATGATAATCTAACAGTAATAAAAACTATAGAAAATCAACCTTTATTAAATAAATCTTTAAGGAATGAACATAAAGTTGTATGTGAATATTTAGATAAAGAATCATATGTAGAATCATATTATTATAATGAACATATTGAATCAAACAAAGAAACAAATAGTCAAGAAGGTATTGATTTGCTTCAACGTCAAATAAATAATCATCTGCAAGTAGTAGAAAGTCATAATACAAATTATAAAAATATATCAAACATCGAAGGACAAAATGTTGAATTTGTGTTACATTTAACGAAGAAAATAGAACTTGAAACTGTAGATAAAGGTACTAATTGCAATATAAATACAGTTGAAGAAGATGAGTTTCCAAATTCATATAATGTAATACAATCTCAAGAGAATGAAAGCAATGTGGACACATATATCCATGAAGAAAATTCTATAATTAAAGATAATTTACAATTACATATACCAGGTGAATTTATTGAAAATTCCACATCTCAACATGATGATGTTCAGGATAATTTAGGAAATAATATTTTAGTAAGAAATGCAAATGATGAACATAATATATTAAATTTTGTCAGCAATGAGGCATGTGCTGTTATAAAAAATATAAAAACGAATCAAATAGATCAAAATAAACAACAAATATATATTGATACAGATACGGTAAATAATATTGTTATGCAAAACAAGTGTATTAAAACTTTACCATGTAATTTTATTTTATGCTATCAACAAAATCAACAGAAATTGCCAGTTAATGAATCTACAAAAGTTACTGTGCTTAATAAGTGTACAGAAGGAGTTAATTTAATACAAAACGGAAAGCAGAGTGCAATTTTGTTATTATCAAATAATGCTTCAAAAAATGGTATATTGCAAATTAAATAAACAATTTTTTGGCATTGGTTAGATGAAGGAATAGTACTAATAAACATGAATAATAATACCAAATATCTGCAAGAAAGAAAGTAGCAATATACCATTAAATATGCACAAAAATTTATATTTGTGCAGTTAATAAAAAACCTCTAAAAATAAAATAAATTTTACAGTTCTTATTCGAAATTTAGATTTTATTCTTTTATATTATTTTTAAATCTACACTATTTTCACATAGGATAAAAAATAATAATTTTGAAGAGTCAATTACTAATAATATTTTGATATTCGTATTAAATATATTTCGACTGATTTAGCCTCGAATATTTTGTGTATATGATGTACATAAAATTGCACACAAGAAAGGATATAGGCTTGAAATTTATTGATAATCATTAAATTTTAACAGTAAAAGAAATATTTTCTATATTTAGAATAATATCTTAAAACATTAAAATGTTGCCTAATTATTATTAATAGAAGTAATACTGTTCCTCCTGTCCTTTATATGATATGAAAGAAATAATTGCATTCTATAGAAAAGTTTGGCTTTTCATTCTATACTTATTCGTTTACTTCATGTTTATAGTAACAAAGTATATAAATCTACGAAAATGTTATGATATATTCGTTTTAATTATTGTTAATTTAGTAAAAGATCTGAAATTATATGATTGCAATTAATACTATTTTTGTAATATTATCTATAAAAGTAAGACCAATATCATCTTTATATATTTAGAAGGAATATCATGAAAATTATAAAGTATAGTAATATGTAGTGATTACTGAGATAACAGAAAATTGAAATATGTTTTATATTTTACTTTAAAATAACTACTTAATCCAGCCATCAAATAAAAAATGATTGCATATGGCTTTTAGTTTATACATTTTACTTTAAATATCCTGTGCAATGAAATACAATGACATTTGTGTGTCACATTAGATAAGATATAAATACTTCAATATTATATAATTAGATAATAATATTTCTTTAGTAGTTTGTCTTACATAACAAATTTTGGATGTGCGTAAAATCTATTCATTAATAGTTTTTATTATATGCAAACCTAGTTGTAATTTAAGAGAAATAGTAGAGTATAATAAGAAGTACTCGATAAGTTTTAAAATTTATTGTCATAGTAGATATGTATTCCTCGATAAAAGACTTATCAAATGTATTATTATAATATTTAAGAATGTGGATTAATCATATCTCTCTATTATAGAATTTGTAATTTAGAAACCAATGTGCCAAATTTTCCACATCTCTTTTATTAAAAATTTCTGTAGCCCCACAATTATAGAGTCTATCTAATATTATCACAGATTTTTATATGAACATTCCTGTAATATAACATATATTAATCAGACATTAGTTATTACGTTACAAAACCTGCTACAATTATAACAATTGTTTATGTTGTATTTTTTATATATTTTTTATATGATATATATAATACATGTCACACATAAAATTAAGATGATTAAAAATTATAAATTAGTATATATATTGTAGTATATTTCTCAATATTTTTATATTATTCTAATCTTATATATATTTTACTAATTTTTATATATTCGTGTTATACTGAATTTAATCTTACATCATAAATACAGAAATATAAAGTAGTAGATATTTTGCATAATTTTTATCTTGCTTTTGTTATTACTTAAAGGAATAATAATAATCTAATTCACACAGTTAATTTTTATGTATTTGTACGATGTTTAACAACACAATAAACAATTAATAGGAAATTACCTATATAAAATGCAAATAGATATGTGCCTTATGATTTACGTTCTAAGAAAAAAGAAACAAAAGTATATGATTGCATAAGAACAGGAAAAAGTAATATAACTTACTTATAATTATAGCAATAATATTAGAAATAATATGTCTTTATTAGGTTTTATTATAATTAATAAGTAAATTACAAAAACATACTAATACAATGAATAATAATAATAATTATGTATTATATTTTTGTACTTCTTTTATATTTATCTTTAATAAAGTCTTATAAACATTTACATATCAATGATTTTGCCTCGTTGAAAAAACTAATCCTTGTACAATGTTTAAAGTTAAGAAACGATAAACGAATTACGAATTTATCTATATTAATTAAGAAATTAAATTAACGCATTGTTACATATTCATCAATTTCGTGTCTATCGAAACATGACAACAACAATAAAGGAAAAAAAGTAGAAGCGATGTAGTACTCCATGAATCTGCATAAAATGTTCAAATTATTATCTTTTTGAATATAGTGCTATATGTAATTATTTGGAATAAATATAAATAATATAATATTTACCATTTAATATTCGATTTATATATATATTTCCAATTTTTTGTCCCGCAAAGAAGAAGAAATTTGATATTGCAGACATTGCCAAAAGAATACTAGCTAATGCACAATGAAGTCGTCTTCTATTCCAAGAACTAAGATATTTTTCTAGAATTTTATTATATATTTTGGTATTTCCTATTATTCTTGATAAGTTTTCGATGTTTAAACCAATGAAATTCAAAAGTGCCCATGTAAAGATACTGGTTTGCATTCCATGCCATAAAAAAACAAATGTAAAGCATAAAAAAGAAGCAAACAACTTTTTATGATAGCCCTTTGAGTTCGTAGTGTTCATTACAGGTACGTAAATGTACCTACAAATAATTATTAAAATTTCAATAATATTTCTGCAATTAGATTTGAATTGTAATAAACGCAAAAGATTAAAATACCACCTAATGAGAAATTTATATAAACCCCTATCAAAAGATTTCCACATATCTGAATATAAATGAATTCTCCCAATACATTTAGGTGGCAAGGGGGCTTCTATGCCATCAGCTTCGCATAAAGTTTTGTTAATTCCATAAATAACAACATACTTATTTAGAAAAAATTGCCCCATACAATATCCTAGACCATATAGAGCCCATGAATTTAAATTTTCTACAATCTGTAGAAAAAAGAAACAAAATGTATACTGTAAAATAATACAATTAATAGTCAAAAACAAATCATACCTTTGGATGATATTGAAGCACATTAATATAAACGAAGTGTAGAGAAAATTCAGTAAAATAGTACCAAAAAATATATCTAATTAGATTAATAATTATTTTCCGCGCTCTCATGAAATTCCACTTTGATGGCGATTTATCCAACTAAAAACATTTTAATGTAAAAATTTGTATCTACTTAATGTTTTATAAACATTACCTAATGAAATATACATACTGCATTCAAAAATTCATGATATAAAATTAATGGACCCAAAAAAAGTGTAGGTAAATATAAACAATATGCCAACATTTGAAGATAGTTATTAAAAAAATCTGTGTAATTTCTCATATAGTGCATTTTAAAATTATTCATATTTTGACTGATAGATCTCAATTGAATCCAACACATTGCGAGTAATAAAAGATAATGCTCATCATCTTTGTATTGTAACCACTGGTAAAAGAAACCATTTGGTATTTTACAAACATGTATTATAAATAAAAATAATACATGTACAAGCCAAATAATCTTTTTGCTATTAACATAATTTAGTAAATATAATAGCGATAATTGTGTCAATATACATAACGTGCCCACTGTTCCAAGATAATAGCACAGAAAAAGGATAGATACCAAGGTATACCAGCAGCACAATAATTGCTAAAAATATATATCAATAAATAATATCATATAGAGAAATACGTGTTAGTGATTTATAGACATAACATACCACTTTGTTGAATACATTTTTGATGATTTGACTAACTACATGATGTACAAATATCCAAGGTATTAAAGTAATCATTAATGGAATCCATACTCTCCACTCTTGATCAGAAACATCTTGCTTTCTTCCAATCCATAACCATCCAGGTACAAAATCAGAATATACATCATAATAATCTTTAAAATCTAATAATAACAAAATTATTTATACAATGCTCATTTCCCCAATTAAAATTATTTATATTGCATCTACTTACAGGTATTCGTTAAATAAACATTGTAAATTGAATAGGCAACTCCACCGATCCACATAAAAAAATAAAAAATTCTTTCGTATTTATTTGAAAAACAAATACTATTACCCATTGTCGATTTAAATTTACCGCCTAAAATTATGAATAATAAAAAGAATGACTAAATTATAAACTATAAACTATAAACTACAAACTGTACACTATATAAACAATATGTTTATATTGTAAATAAAATTATGTACATTCTCACAAATAATGCATTTTTTATTAATAATTATTTACAGTTGTAGTTATCAATAAAAATTTGCAATACATAAATGAATATTATCTAAAATCAAACAATAATTCCATTTTATGATACCTCATGGCGCGTTTGTTAAAGTTTGGTTTTACACATGGGGCGCCATCTAGATTCATAACGTGTAAATAATTAAGTCAATAGAGTTTAAGTACAGTGATTCATTAAATAATTTTTACGCATTTTTTAATTTTACATGGCTCATATAAATTAATTTAACAATCCATATGAGACATTATTCAAATCGAAACAAATGACTGAAATTAATAAAAATTAATTATACAATTTGTCGAGGGTCGATGGTTCACGTTTTTCTGATCGTTAATTAATTTATATCAATACAAATATTTATATTTTTGTAAAAAATATTACTTTTTATTAATTCCCTCTATTAAATTTAGATATTATAATAATATTAAAGTTAAATATTATCCTTATCGTTAGGAAGTACATTTAAATTCGTAGAGGATGCGCAGAAATGTTGCGCGGAAGCTATCAGGAACCACGCTTGTGCAATCCATGTATAGAATGAAGTTAGTCTCCTCGTGAGTACGTAACGTTCATTGTAAGTTGTAAATAATATGTTCGAAAATAAATATTAACTGAATTGATTAAAAAAAAAAAAAAAAACATATGATCTAGTCAATTTTCTATTAAGAATGTGCCATTTCCCAATTGATTTTTATTGAAAATTCATTCGACTCATTTTCGCAATAACAAATATTTTAGAAACATGTTAAGTGTCATCCTAAATCGTCAACTATGTAAAGCATTAAGAACTGATAAGAATATTTGGATTACATCGTTTACGTATGCAACCAATATTTCAAGACAAAATATCTTAATGAAAGAAAGAAGACTTACCAATGTTGGACCATACCCATTACCAATCCTAGGAATAAGGGTAATATAAAATGTTTAATAGTACCATAAGATAACAAATTTTTATTTCAATAAAAGATCTACTTTTATATATAATAATAAATAAATATTAAATATTAGTTTATATATATTTGAAATTAATATCTTAAAAATCATTTACAATTCAAATGTGTGAAAAGATGTTTTCTGTGTAATTCTGTGACTTATTGTTAGTTATAAATTTTTAGGGATGATAGAGGAGATAATCATGAGTAACGTACTTATGGGAATTTGTGAATTACTGAAACGTTTTATTTTGTAATTACAGAACGTGGTGTGTTTATTATTCGTTTATGAGCAGAAAAGCCCAGCCTATAATTCATTTGCATTAATAAAATATTTCCAGACGTAAGTTGCTATATGAAAGTTTTTTATAACGATCTCATCTGTCATTCCTAAATATTTGTAATAAATTTATATATAGAATTATACTCTTTATAAATAATATAACAGTATTTTTTTATTCACACACACACATTCACATTTTATCAGATATTTTAACAAGAGGAATATTTTAGTCACGTAAACTATTTCTTTTTACTTATTGTTTCTGCAGAGTACCTAAATATTTTCTTATATCACAATGGGTCGTACGTCACGGAAACGCCAAAAGAAGAAATTAAATATGCAAAAATTAAAGTCCGAAGAAAATGATACTATGAATTTCTTAAAATATTGGTTATTTCAAAACTCTTGTTCTACTTCTAACCTCATTCCTACTAATTTTCCAATTACTGGCAGAGGTTTAAAAACAATAAGGAATATAAAAGAAAATGAAATTTTGATTAAATTACCTATTAAAATGTTAATAACGACACTTACTGTGTCCGAATCTAATGTTAGAATTTTATTTTCAAAGGATCAAAGTTATAATGCTCAACATATACTTTCAATATTTTTAATATATGAAGACCATTTGGGAACTTCATCAAAATGGTATCCCTATATAAATTCACTTCCACAATATTTTTCTACGCCGGAATTTTGTACGTCAA
This sequence comes from Polistes fuscatus, assembly GCF_010416935.1. NCBI lineage: Eukaryota > Metazoa > Arthropoda > Insecta > Hymenoptera > Vespidae > Polistes > Polistes fuscatus. Next base: position 190,057 of record NW_025113096.1, read on the forward strand.
AAGAAAAGAAATTGTTACCTAATTTCATTCAAAAGCAGATATATAATGTACATAATATAGTAAGACATTTTTCTTGTTTAATGCGAAGCATAGAAACATTAAAAGAAAAAGAAAAAAATTATTGCTCTCATTGTAATATTCCTCTTGAAACAATAATGACATTCAATAAATATAAGTGGGCGTATTATGTTGTAAATACCAGATCTGTATATATAAATGAAAAAGAGATACAGGATAATTTAATAAAAATAGAATCACCAAATAATTTAGCATTGGCACCATTTTTAGATTTATTCAATCATGATATAAATGCTTCTGTATCAGTTTCATTAATTGTAGATGAATATAAAGATAAATTCTATCAACTTTCTACTTTGAAACCATTTAAAAGGGATTCTCAGGTCTTTATTAATTATGGTCCTCATAACAATCTTAAATTGTATATAGATTATGGTTTTTTTATACCTAATAACCCACTGGATGAGGTTGTTTTCAATATATTTGATATCCAATCATGCGTTACAATATCAAAGCATGCATTAAAATTTATTGTCTCTAATAAATTCAATGAAAACATGGCTTTTACAAGAGATGGTTTGAATTACAATGCCATTATTACATTATTTATTGCCAGTACTATTTTAGAAAAAGATTGTTGGAATATAAAAGTATATGGAGCATCTTTTAGTTCAGAAGATTACATTAAAATATATAGTTTAGGCGTACAAATTTTACATTTAAAAAAGAATGAATATTTAAGTTACTTAAATAGTATGAATTATATTAAAAAATGCAGTCAGAGTTTTTTAAATGCAATAAGTCTTATAAAAGAATATATTCAAATATTAGATGAATCATTGACAAAATTAATATAAAATAATAAGCGAAATTATATACAGCAAAAATAAAGTATAAATAAGAAAATATGCATTTTGTTTATGTATAAAAATATTTATAATAGATAATTATTAAATCATTTTAAATTTATACTTGGAAAAGTATACATAAATATATGTAAAATGCTTGAAATAAATATATATTACATAAAAAAGACTTTAATAATTTACAAATTTAATCTTAGACGATATTATATTTTTCATATGCGCTCATAGCGAATAAGCATTTCTTATAGCGATATAAACGAGAACTTTATATGAATTTACAGTACTGCACTGGAAATTTAATAGATCGGGCACAAAAAAAGAAAAATGTTCCACAATCAAAATCAGTTGTCTCTCCTGTTAAATATATATTATCAGTTACGGGCATAACTGGGGGAAAGCCGGGACAACAGAAAAGAAACTGTTTCCATCCAGGTGCATCTAGTTTAAACAGAGATGCAATGTCACTCAAAGAACATACAGCAGTTAATTCCACAGATATGCTTAAGGCAATGCTCAAATATATCTGGCCAGAAGTAAGTTGAATAATTGAAAATATATATTCTTTGATTCTAATTATTGATTTTAATACTTATTTCTATAAATATTTAGGATGATCCAGAAATTAAAAAAAGAGTTAAAATAGCAGTTGGATTATTAATTGGTTCAAAAGTTTTAAACGTAACTGTTCCTTTTATTTTTAAATATGCTGTGGATAATTTGAACCAGCATAGCATTGAAACCACTGGTAAAGCTATGTTGACGTTAGGAACTGCTCCTGAAACTATCACTACAGTTGCAACTTCACTACTTGTAGGATGTAAGAATCCTTTTCACATTATTTTTTTATAAATATATATATATATTAGAGATATAAATTTAAATAATTTGTATTATTTATAATAGATGGTATTGCTCGTGCTGGTGCAGCTGGTTTCAGTGAATTAAGAAATGCAGTATTTGCAAAAGTTGCTCAACACTCGATTAGAAAAATAGCCAAAAATGTATTTTTACATATGCACAACCTTGATTTAGCATTCCACCTGTCCAGACAAACTGGAGCTCTATCTAAGGTAAATGTACATTTCAAATATTTTTTACATATATCGTCCTATATTAATATTATAATTTGGTATGTCTAACATACAGGTAATAGATAGAGGAAGTCGTGGTATCAATTTCGTTCTCTCAGCCATGGTGTTCAATGTTGTGCCTACTATTTTCGAATTAGCTTTAGTTAGTACTATTTTGGGTTTAAAATGTGGACCCGAATATGCAAGTTTAGCATTTGGTTGCGTTGGTATTTACACTGTCTATACATTAGCAGTTACTCAATGGCGAACTAAATTTAGAGTATATATGAATCAAGCGGAAAATGAAGCAGGAAACAAAGCGATAGATTCACTCATTAATTATGAAACAGTAAAGGTAAATATTTCTAGTATCATTTTTATTTCTGCTTATTATTAATTGTAATTGTAATAAAAAGTATATGTATATATATTGTTACAGTATTTCAATAATGAAAAGTTTGAAGCTGAAAGGTATGATCAATCATTAAAAAAGTATGAAGCAGCTTCGTTAAAAACGAGTACAAGTTTAGCTATGCTAAATTTTGGTCAAAATGCAATCTTTAGTACTGCTTTAAGTTTTATAATGATATTAGCAGCGAAGAATATTATGAATGGTAACATAAATCTGTTAGTTTTCTTATGTCCTTGTATTTACTGCATTCTACACTAATATTTAATATATAGTATGATATAGTAATGATTTTTAATAATCAATTTATTGATATTTTTGTTTCTAGGAACTATGACTGTTGGAGATTTAGTGATGGTTAATGGCTTGTTGTTTCAATTATCAGTACCTTTAGGATTTTTAGGTTCCGTTTATCGAGAAGTAAGACAAGCTTTTATCGATATGCAGACAATGTTTACTTTGATGACAATGGACACTGATATTAAAGTACTTTTGAATTAATACTTATTAATTTTTTAAAAATTGTTATTGTCTTTTTCTAGTGTTATCGTACTTTAATATTAAAATATATATTTATATGTTGACAGACAAAGGAAAATGCTGTAAGGCTAAATGTTACACCAAACAATTCTGATATTCAATTTAAAAATATTAATTTTCAATATGTACAAGGGAAACCAATCTTTCAAAATGTATCTCTTGATATTCCAAGTGGAAAAAAAATTGCTATTGTAGGAGGATCTGGTTGTGGGTGAGATATAATATTTATACAATAAATATTTGTTATTTTTCTGAAAATCATGATATCTAATTGAATATATCGTTTTAGTAAGACTACAATAGTTAGACTACTTTATCGATTTTTTGATCCTCAAAATGGAAATATTCTGATTAATGGTCAAAATATACAAGACGTTGATATAAATGATCTTAGAAGATCAATAGCCATAGTACCTCAGGTATGGTATAACTTAATATGGAAAAAAAAAAGATTTATTCTTAAAATAATGATTGAGTAAAGTATTTTTATTAATGTCAGGATTCAGTACTTTTCCATGAAACAATTTTCTATAATCTTCACTATGGAAATTTACGTAAGTCAAAGGAGGAAGTTTATGAAGCTGCTAAAATGGCAAATCTGCATGATGCAATTCTGAAATGGCCGCAAGGCTATGATACTCCTGTTGGAGAACGCGGTCTAAAATTGAGCGGAGGAGAGAAACAACGAGTGGCGATTGCTAGAGCAATCTTAAAAGACAGTCCTATATTAATTTTTGATGAAGCTACTTCTTCGTTGGATTCTATTACAGAACATGTAAGAAATTGTAATTATTTCTAAAAATATAATAATATTTATTTTTAATTGTGAAATGTTTTATATATTTACAGAACATATTAGAAGCATTACGAAGAGCAACAAAAGGACGTACATCAATAATGATTGCACATCGTTTATCTACAGTCATGGATTCAGATGAAATATTTGTATTAGATAATAGCAAATTAGTAGAAAAAGGAACACATTCTTTTCTCATATCGAACCCCAATTCTCTTTATAATAAATTATGGGAAACACAAAGTCTTGGCATGCAATCATCTTTGAATGAAACATGTGAACATATTAGAACTGGAGGAAGCAATTAATTAAAAATATGCAATGTGAATATAAAATATCAAATTTTTTCAGAAAATGAGATTTTTTTTTCATTTAATACGTTAAACGCTAAGCCTTGTTTGTTGAATTTTCGGGGAGATTAGAACGATGTTCAAAGTTGTTAATACACGAATGTTAAATTGTGTATCTTGATACTCTTAAGAAAGTATAAAGCTACCAGTACCTCTATCTGATTTATTCAGTGAAACACGTGTATTAAGTGTACATATACTTAACAAAAAAGATAATGTAAATACCATGTAGAATTGGCTGTGGAATAAAAAGTATTTATTTTATTTTTCATGTTTTCTTAATTCTAAATGTATATATTTTTACATCCAACATATTTAATGCATAAGAAAAGTTTTGAGCTTAGCATTATCATCATATCCGATTACGTCATTGATTACGAAAATATTTATTCTACGTTACCTAGGTAACCAGTTAACATAACAATGAATGATAGTATATTACGTACACAGTTATGCACATTTCTATTAACTGGATTCTCTTTTGATACTGTGTAGTTGTTTTTAGAAAGATTAAAATGTCAATTTTAACGAATAATCAATTATTGAAAAATGCAAACTGAAGTGCCCACATTGCCTGAATTGCATCTGAATATTCATGAAAATGTGGATAGGTAAACTAATATTCCTTGCAGAGGGCAAAATCATACCATATTCAAGTGTCATAATAAATTGATATATGTACATTTCATTTAATTTTCATATTGATCTTTCATATCTATTTATAATTTGTATAGTTTTTTTTTATATAAATATTTATATATATATATATATATACATATACATAATTTTCAGAAAACAAAATAACATAGAAGAAAGTAAAAGCTATTCACTATGTAGGAGTACATGCCCATCGTCAAATAAAAAATGTTTGCATCCTTTGCTTGGTACGTTATATATTAAAAATATATTTCTACAGAAGCAACAATGAATAAAATATTTGGAACATTATAATTCTATAATTTATACAGGAGAATCATATAAAAATAGCATGCGAGTCTGTTCTAACAGTACAGTATTAGCAAAATCTGCAAATAAAAATACTCTTGCTCAAAGAGTTGTATCTGCAAAAATGCTTCGTATTAAACAGTTGCAAAATCAACTTGCTGATGCACATTATCATCTAAATGTAAGTGTATATGGAAGTAAATTATATGATCATAATAACATAACACAGAGCAAAAGAAACAATTAAAAAATTAATAATCAACATAATAGATACAATTTTATTTTTATTTTTGAGGAATTGGCTAACGAAAACAGGTTGTTAAAAGCATTGCAGAAGAGGCAAGATTCCGCATTAAAGCGTTATGAGGGAACTACGGCTGAATTACCAAAAATTATTAATTCACATCATGAAGAATTGAGAATACTTCAAATTAAACATAAAAAATTAAAAGCCTTACATAAGAAAAACTCTGATTTATTGAAAGAAAAGGAAAATGAATTGCATTCCTTGCAGGTGAGTTTCTTATCTGCTGTGTACAAATTATTCGTCCAATGATCATAAGAAAATATAAAAATCTTTTATTAAAAATTGTATTTTATAGACCCAAAATAAACATTTATTACGACTCAGTAAAGATCGAAACTTGATAGAAAGAGAAAAATTACAGATGGAAGTTTCTGATTTAAACAACAAAATAATGCAACAACAGGAAAATATACAGGTATAATATATCATCACAGTATTAAATAATAAATATTCTTTTTTAAAAGACAAAATTTTGTTGATAATTGTTCTTTGTGTTTCAATTGCTTTAACAGATGTTACAAAGAAAATTAGCCTTGGAAAGTAAAAGTTTGAAACATCAATTATTTGTAGAAGTATCTAAGCACAAACAAACGCAGAAAAGTTTACAAGAAGCACTTGAAAAAGTGAAAGATTTAGAACATTTATTAAGTAACAAAACGAGAAAACAATTACAAATTGATAAGAAAGATAAAATTTTGGTAACTCAATCACTTACAAATTTGAGGAATGTAAGGTATGATAAGATTTTCTTAAGAGATCATTTTTTCTCATTAATTTAATAAATTTTATTATTTTGTATCTGTGTTAATTTATAAATTTCAGTACCACAAGTTCAGTGCAGTTAAATACAACTAACAAATATAAAAAACATAATGATGGACAAAATGATAACTTGGTAAATTCAGATGAGAAAACATTATTTTTTATTTCTATAATTCGAAATATTCTTGATGTTAGATTATTGTGACTTTAATTTTTAGCCTACACTAAGTACATCTCAATTAAATGGTGATATAATTAATAACACTATTAGCGGTAAAAATGCAAATCAACAAACAGACTTGCTTTGTTCAGAAACTATGATAGATTCGAGACAAACTCATAAATTGCATGTTCAAAATAAGTCACACGATACGAAGTCTTCTTCATTTGATGAATTGATACCAAAGTTTAAAAATCCAGGATCAAAATTAAATAAAAATGTTCGAATTGCGTCAACTGATGAGAACGATGTGACAAGTCAAATAGAATCAGAGAATAAGTGCAAAATAGATGAAAATTTATATGAAGTATCTGAAGAACAGCATGAACAATTTGATAAGTTTTCTGATTATACTAACAGCGAACATGAAAATGATGAAGATAAAAATAGGAATTATCATTGGATGAATACAATAAAAAATTCTCAGGATTTGTATACACGGTTTGTTAGAAAATACAAGTTATACATATTAATCGTTTAGTATAATTTATAATATAATAATTTAAACGCGATCTGTTTTTAGGATGATTAATAGCACAGATCGTGATCTAGTTTCACATATAACAGACTCTAAAGAAAGTGGATCTAATGTACAATTTTCTGCTAAAAAAATATCGTATAATAAAAGTCCTCAAAAACAGGATAAAATTTTAAAACAGCAAGATTATGATTATCGATATAACTTTGAAACAAATCAAGAAGAACTTACTGAAGATAGCTTTACTGTTAAATTAAAAAATGATAAATTTGACAAAATATACTCTGATACTTGTTCAGAAGATTTTACAGCTAATGATACAACACGCAACATTGATTTGTTACAAAACGATAATAATTATGAGTATCAAAACGATTCGCATAAAAATGTAGAAAATCTTTCAATAAAAAATACAATAAACGATCTTGAATATAATTTAGACCACATGCATATAGAGGATGAAAAACCCCAATTGATTAATGATCATGAAAACTTAAATGATTTGAAATTGGACACCAAGCATACCTACGATGAAAATAAAACAACGACTTCCATGTCTTTGCAGCAAGATGAATCTGAAGGTATAGAAAAATATTCGACAGTTCATTCGGAGCTTGATCAAGAAATAAAAGATTCAAAAATTGATAAAGATTATTCATTAATATATGACAATATTAGTTATTCTATTGATAAGGTAAAAGATGAGCTACAACAGAATAATTATGGTGATCAACACAAATCAACAAACTCCATATCGGAGTATGAAAGAACAATGCCTAATGGATTCAAAATGGAGTCTACTAAAGAAATAAATAATGATGTTAACAATGCATTACAAATGGATAAGAAAAAGAAGTCGCTATCTAATACTCATATAGGTCACAGCACTGGTAAAAGTTATAGTAATTCCAATGAAGAAAGTAACTACAAAGTAGTTGATAAATCAAAATCAATTAATTACAATAAAGAAAAACTATTAGCTACGATGAAGGCAATTGATAATAACGAACATATTGATTTTTTTATTGATCGGCATTTTCCAAAACGTAATTCTTTAACTAGATTTCAAATAACAGAAAACCTATTTCGTGGATTACCTGCACACAGCAAAGAATCTATAATATTATAAATGATGTTTTTGATAATGTTAATGTGGATAATAAAATTAGCTTTATTTAAATCTTGTTATATCAAGTATTGATATTACAAGTTTGACAAGTTTATTGAAGTCTTAAAACTATTGGATAATGTAGTAAGCTACTTAAATGATCAATATTATTAACAAGCTTACGATTACTAAAATTCCTTTATTTCATTAGTCCAACATACCTAAATATTAATTAAATTTAATCATGACATAAAAATAAAATTTACTAGCAAACTTTATATATAATAATTACGTTAAATTTTATTAAAGAAATATATCGTTAGCAATATATCAATTAGTTTAATTATCAGATTGAGATTGTTGCATACGAAAATACAACTTTGAAACTGATCTAACAAATTCTAAGTTAGTTTTTAATAGAATCAATTTTAAAATAAATCAATGATTAAAATGTATATAAATGATAGTTTTAATGAGAGAGGTTATGAAAGAAAATAATAAAATAAACTTCGAACATTTCTAAATAATAACTTTTACAATAGTCTCCGTATGTAATTTCATAGAAGTGATACGAGTATTATAAATAATTCCATTAAAAAAAGTCATTTAAATGCGCAATTACTTTTTAAAACTTATTATCTTCACACATATGTAAAAGTGTTAGGACGTATTAACATGTACACACTCTGTGATCATTCGAACCACAACACTTGCTTTTGTATATATGCTGCATTTGTTTTCAAGAAAAATAATGGATGACTATTCTGGTATATATAATTTTATTTGTATATTTGTATACTTTACGATTTTGATTTAACTAAAATGAAAATAATCTTTAGACGAATATAATTTTGCTATATGCAATTAAAAAGAATTATAAAATATAAATATATATTTACATTGTTATGTGTATATAAACTTAATAGAGATAAGTGCAAGGGATTTAAAGAAGCAAGAGAAATTCCTGTCAACTGGTTGCCCTAAAATAGACAAAATATTAAATGGTGGCATTCCTTGTCAAGGTATTACACAAATTTATGGCGCAGCTGGTACTGGAAAAACCCAATTAGCTCTTCAATTATGTCTAACTGTACAATTACCTTTAACTGCAGGTGGTTTTGCTGCTGGTAGTATTGATATTTTATCAGAATATTTGATATTTTTATCAACATTTATTTGAATAATTTCACTTTATTTTATCGTCAATAACTGTATAGGTGCAATATATATTTGTACTGAAGCTACTTTCCCAGCAAAACGGATGCATGAATTTATTCAGAATTTAGATGCCATTAAAAACTATGACGGTATAAACGGTGACATCGTATTCGTGGAACACATCGCAACTATTGTAATAAAATATTATTTATTTAGGAATACGATTATATAACTTTGTTTAAGGATATATGTTTCTTATCTTTAATTCATTTTACTGGGATAATTATGTAATATACTTAAATGTAATTTTTAAAATTTAGGAAGACTTAGAGTCATCTTTGCTTCATAGAGTGCCAATGTTATTAAATAAACAAAATATACGTCTGCTAATTATTGATTCTATAGCTGCTCCATACAGAGTGGAAGAATGGAATAATGAATCAAGAAACAGATCTAAAAGTTTAAGAACTGTGGGGAAACAACTACATAAATTATGTAAAAATAATGATATTTTTATAGTCTGTCTCAATCAGGTAACATAAGACTAAATACTGGTTATTATATATATCTATAAATATAATTTATATAAGTATACTTATATGAAGAGTAATAATTTACAGGTATCGGCAGTTGTAGAAAATAAAGATAAATACTGTGACATTAAAGAACAACCTGCTTTAGGAATAACATGGTCAAGCATGATAACTAATTCTATATATTTATTTAGAAAAGACTCTATTCGTTATGCTTCTACTTTTTCGCCTTATTTGCCACTCAAAACTGTACAATATGAGATACATACGTCTGGAGTTAAGGGAGTAGAATAATATATATTATAGTAGAATTTTAATGTATAATATCAAATTTTAAATATTTTTTATTGCGCAAGTTCATGAATTTCAGAAAATATATTTTCATCTAATGTTCTAATAATATTTGTTGGTTGCCATTTATTTGCTGAATCGGCAGATATAAAAGGATCTGCTGTCCTTAAATCTAAGTTTTCAACATTATTTTTTAATATTAACCTTAAAAATTGTTATATTTATAAATAATTGTAAAATTATTAGTATTTTATATATTTGAGGCTATAATAGAAGTACCTGAAAGAATGTAGAAATGTTCTATGGGGTTCCACATCTTGTCTTCCACTATATGTATAATCACCTATTATTGTATGACCTATTGAGGCACAATGTACTCTCAACTGATGCCTTCTGCCAGTTTTAGGACATAACAATACTTTAGTAGCAGGTTTACATTTTCTAAAACCATATTCTAATACTAAAAGTACAGTACGAGACTTTCTTGGCTTTATACAATATAAGCTGTTACTTGTGCACATTTTTTTATTTCCATCTATTTCTCTTATATCATCACCTAAACAGCAATTTATTTAATAATTTCTACTATTATATATTCATTGCGTATATATGAATTTCGATAGAAAAGTTTTAAACTTTTAAGATCATATAAACAAAATATCATAACGTACAACTAATAAAAGCATTCATTTTAATTGAACCGATAAATATCAACATAATAACATAAAACACTAACCGATAGGCTTGTCAATTATAATAAATGAATCATTTACATGACCGTGTAACAACGCTAAATAGTATTTTTGTACTTGTTGTTTTTCAAATGCAATAGAAGCAGCACGTGCTGCACGCTTATTTAATGCTATACAAATAATGCCACTTGTAGCATAATCCAATCTGTGCACAAAATGAAATTCATGGCTTAACATTGGGTTAGCCAAATTTGGAAACATTTCTTTTAAAACAAACTGAAGCGTATTCTGAAATATTCAAACTTAGATAACTATCATAGTTAATATATAATTAACAAATGAGTAAATAAATGACTCAGGTAATTGGTTGTTATGAAAATTCTTTCTTTCAATTTTGCTTACCTTCCTCTCTGGACTATTACTATTTATAAACATATCATAAGGTTTATGAACAACTAAAAAATTATTGCTAGAATATAAAATGCATACGCTATTTTTCTTATCGTACCACTTGTAATATGGTATGCGCAATTCTAATAAATTTTTCCATATTATTTTTAGCAGACCAAGTGTAATGATTAACCATATGTTGAAAAACTTATACATGTTAGTAGTCCATTAGAACTAAAACAATTCTATAACGTGTAGATATTTCGTGAAAATTTCATCTACGAGAGACATAATCCTTCGCGTATATATATATTTATATATATACTTTAATTATTGTTATGAAATAAAGTTCTTAGTTAGTTCAGTGACATTACTTTTATTTAACATAGTTGATCGACTTCGAAGTCGAGCAATATCTAAATGTTGATTCTTATTGGTGGAATCTTTCGAGAATTATCGAAAATACTATACAATTTATTGAACGTTTTAATTATATTCCATGCAATAATCAAATTCTGTTGTTTTTCGATTATTTAGTAAAATAAAATTAATAGGTATATTACATTTATATGTAGCATACAGCGAAATATTAGAAAAAATAAAATAAAAAGAAAGAAAATAGAAGAAACGACGATCATACGAATAATTGATTACTATCTCTTACCTATGCGTAGCCATGACAGCAACATATGCTTTATATTTTAACAAACTATATACTTGTAATTTAAATAAAAGAAGTAATTTATACCTTGGTCTATTTATTAATATAATAAAGTAGCTTTAATAAACGTTTTAATTACGCGGAAATAACTATGCGAAAAGGGGACGGTAACTAAGAAATTAGACATTTAAATTTTATTTGTAGTAAATAATCCTTCCTTCAAACTGAAACATAAATAATAATAATACATGAAGTATATCATAGGCTATCATACAGTTGCTATTTGATGCATACGCTAGTTATAAGGTGAATCGGTAGATGAAATTGTGTAGGGAACAGAAAAAACAAGATCTGCACTTGCCTCTCCGTACACATTCTATTTCAAAAATTCAGTTTAAAAACATAACTTCAAATACTCCATAATCCTTTATTACTTTGTAATTTATTTTTTCCTTTCATCCTCTTCATCTTCTTCCTTTAAGTATTAATAGATTAGTTTAATATAAGTCGTGCGTGTGGCACGGGCCGGGCGTGCGCCGGTCCAATTAGTTCATACACTGTAACAGTCGTATTCTTTACAATATTCGTACGTAAGTCTTGTAGCAGAGACAAAAGCGCAGGTGCCCTAATCGCACTCTTTTTTTTCTTTTTTTTTTTTTTTAATGCTCCTTTGAACCTTTGATGCCACCAATGATCATGACTTATGAATCGCGTGTTCGAGAACGTAGTTCTTTTAAAAATTTAATCCTTAACAACCCAATCTTTGTGTTTCATATACAATATACAAAAGAAAAAAAGAAATGAAAAACATCCATGATAGAGAATGCAAAATATATTTAGGGGGTGGTAGCGACCAATTATTAATTTCAATTAGAATTTTCTGAATGCACATTCAGTGAGAGCACCAAAGGTTACTCAAGTCCAATAGCAGAATATAATTTTTGTTTTCTGATCCTCCAAATCTCGTCAGACGCACTGGTGCACTGAGTACTCACTATTTCTGAAACCCATGCATGAGATCGGTTTAAGTCCCGAGCAGTTAAGTGTATAAAATGGTTTGCAGGACACCTGTACTACGTATGTAATACAACGCACAAGGTGCGCTTCTGTTCCACTGAGTCAGGCACGCCTGGCTTCTGAACATTAATACACATTGTCGCTGCTGGTTAAATCAGATTCTCCATGTACAAATCACGCACTATGACCCCAGCAATTCGTGTCACTCAACGAAACAACGTTTAATGACACAACGACTTATATCGTATCGTAGAACATCGATAATAAATGGCATTTTGCGTGGGATGTTCATGTTGAATCTACCTAGATTTAATACAGATCCACGTGCGATCTTTTCGTCAATTGAAATTTGAGTATCTCCGTTCGATAAAACGGAGAATTAAAGAACTAGGTAGTTCGATTGATTCATATCCCAATAGCGTTGCTTATTATTTATAAACATTGTATAACCACCAAACAAATCATTACCTATTAGTCTTACATTTATGCCTTATTCTCAAGGAAATCTTTTATAGTTTTGTACTCGCATAAAAGTAACAACTTTCAGCTAAGAGCTTCGTTTCTTCCTTTTCTTTTTTATTTCGTGTGAAATTTTATAACTTCTGAGTATGTATTATCAAGTATGCGATATTATGCGATTTTTTATTTATTTATTTATTTATTTTTCTATTAAATGCTCAAGTTATTAAGTAAAGCGTATCCACGAATTTTCATTTTGCGACTTACAAAGAAAAGATTCATATAGTACTTTACATGAAAATATCATTTTTTTTTTTTTTAGTATGCGATGTAAAAAACAAGATCCACCGGAATTAGTCACCAGCAACGACCAGAGTATAACTAGCTTTTTACAGTACAAAATACAGCTCCTGCGCATATGTATCTATATATGTATATACATTTTTAGACACACACATATATATATACACACACATGTATCTAGTAACGAAGTACTTCACCACATGTAAGGATATTATAAGGTTAATACAGTAATTTTCTTTCTATATGAGATCATAGTGATCATTTGGAAATACGAACACGGTGATTTTTTTTTATTAATATTTTCGTAATAATGTATATAAAATGCCTGAACTTTTAATGAATTTTGCAATTGCATATATATATATATATATGGTATGTATATATATATAAACATAATTGCATATATATACATAAAAAGCGTAGTAATCTTCGATGGCCATACTGATTTTTTAATTACAATCTTACACAAATAGTCTTTGTTCTGCTTCTCTTAGCAGATTTTAAAACATGATGGTCCAGCACTATTGTATATTTATGAATTTGTTAACTTTGCATGTTTTACAACCATGTTGTAGTTTTATTAAAGCAGATATTATTAAAAAATAATCGTTCTGCGAACCTCGTTACATCCTTACACGTTAAAAATTGGCGTTACTAAACCTTATTTTTATGCATTCGGGGCCTGCATGTTTACATATTTCCTTTCCTTTCCCATTACTTTTGAAATTTAACGTGATTCAGCTAGAGAGTTTGAGAGGGAGGACCGAATACAAGATGCGTGGATGTGAGAAAGGAATACGACTTTAATTTATCCATCATTCTCTCACAGTCATAACATCCCTTTCTTACATTGTAAAGTCCTTCAGTCATTTCATAAAATTTCCATATCAATGTACCAAGGAAGATAAGACAGTCTATTAGACTGATCAATGTCACTCAGCTTTTAAGATGGCCCTTGCGAACTTCATTAATGCTTTCGAAATCCATACATCTTGCATTACGAAATAATTCACGTACAAGATAGTTTGAAGGTCAAGGGACAGAGGATTTATGTCGCTACTCTAATTCAATTGAATGTTTATAATATTACATCGTATAGTGTGTGTATGTGTATTCGTGTAAATGTCAGATGTGTTCATGTGTGAAATGTACTTTGTGCGCGCGCGGATGTGTGGTGTAGTGTAACAGCAATAAAAACTTAAAGACATTATAAGAAAATCCATGTGAAAGAGAACAACGGTGGGCACGGGGAAGGAGATTTGGGAGAGGGTGGAGAACTCCGGGAGTTGGGCATGGAGAGATGAAAATTCGAACGGCAATGACGAACACGCTTTTGCGATAACACGCGTCGTCGTTGAGAGAAACGTCCGCACATCCCTACCTAGCTACAATCCCCGGTAGTGGCGCGCACGATGGTAAACGGCTTATCATTATTATTAAGCGAGCGGCACGGATTTGGGTTATCTCCTACTTCCTCTCCTCCTCGCATTCACGGCTTATGTGCCCCGTCTTGCCACAAATGTAGCAAATTTTACCTCCTGCCTCGGTGCAATTACGAGCAATGTGTCCTGTCTTATTGCAGTTGTAGCAACTTTGCATAGCGAAACGGGCAGTATCGTTTACACCCTCTGGGCAGCTACGAGCAATGTGTCCAGTTTTGTTGCAGTTATAGCAGCTCATTTCAGGTCCCTGACAAAAAACACAATAAATGCTTCAATTTTCTTCTCGCCGATCGCTAACTACTTTAATACGTATTCATACGTATACTAACTTGTTGGCAATCCTTAGCAATGTGACCAACTCCGTTGCAACGATAACAAAGGTCCTGATCTTCTTTGCATTCGCGTGCAAAATGTCCAAATTGGTTGCATTTAAAACATTTATCACGTCCACGGCCAAATCCACCTTCTCTATCACGGCCACGGTCTCCTCTGCCACCACCTCCGCCACCTTGTGTGCACTCTCGTGCAAAGTGACCCATTCGGTTACATTTATAGCAAGCGTTCGAACTCATTGTTTATGGATCTGCAATCATGTATATTATAATGAACCTCGTGTAATCAATTTATCCAAAAACTTGTCCAAATGATACCATATTACGAGGACATTAGAATTACTTTTCTACATATTATCTATTATATGGTTCGTAATTCGTGCGAAACAAAAAATTATACTTTTCAAAGTGCCAGATAATAAAATGAAACATTTGGAAACTAAAAAATACACCGATTCCTTTGACATAAAATATCAACAAACTTTAATTATATTATTTTCATATATAGAGTATATATAGCCACTTCGATTACGTCGGCATAGATATGCATCATAAGGTAGGTTCACGAAAGCGCGGTCACGCGCATCTATGGCATGCGTTCCGTTTGGAGAAAATATTTCTTAGAACGATTTGGAAATTTCAACTGATTAAGAAAAAAAAATAACGAAAGGAATAAACGTGTCGTAACGTTTGTAGAGTCTCGCGTATAAGACGGGAAAAGCATGGATATGTCAGAGTACACGAAACCGCTCGCCATTGCAAAGACCGTCCATCATTATCGAACATTCGTATCCGATCAACGACCTTTAATCAACGATGTTGCAAAAAATAGTCAAAAGACCATTGAAACGTATAGGATCATTTAAAAAATAATATAAATATGTTAAACTCAAAGAGATAAAACACAACGCACGTGTTTCGCAGAGCGAACCCAGTACGGGACATCGCACCGATTGCCATGTAGCCGGCGGTAAACCAAGGAAGGGAAGAGATGAGAGGTGAAGGGGAGTGGTGACGAGAACGAGAGAGAGAGAGAGCGAGAGAGGGAATGGGAGGAAGAGGAGAAGAAGAAGAAGACGAAGAAGAGAGAGAGAGAGAAAGAGAGAGACGAGCCAACATATTATACTAAGAAAATTGCGTCTGGCCGTGTATTAATCGGCACGACCGATAAAAAGAAAAAATGAAAAAGCTAAAAATATAAGCGAAAAATGATAGTTAGTCGTACAACGTGGCTTTAGCCCCCACTCGATAGAGCGGTGGTACGCC
The DNA here is from genome assembly GCF_010416935.1 of Polistes fuscatus. Classification (NCBI taxonomy): domain Eukaryota; kingdom Metazoa; phylum Arthropoda; class Insecta; order Hymenoptera; family Vespidae; genus Polistes; species Polistes fuscatus. The sequence continues at coordinate 206,470 of NW_025113096.1, forward strand.
ACGGCGCGAAGATGGCATCCGAGAGTGACGCCGCACTGCACTTTTTTTGCCTTGCCAAAGGAGAACTCGAGGAAGTAATTTAAGGCTCACGAAAGTCACGATTAATATACTAATGATATTAGTAGATTTAAAAACGAATTTACCGTTTAAACTATCGTCTTTGGATAAACCACGCTCTTCGGTAAAAGGAACTTCTAGCGCGGTGCAAAGCGACCGAAAGATAGGACCACGTGCGGAGCCGTACGCCGTAAAAGAAATTCTCCGGGATCTATCTCCCCCCTCGCGGTTTTATAGATCGCGGCTTTTCCTTCGGTTAAACCAAATATTTCGACTTACCTTTTATAATTCAACGTTATGAAGTAAATGATAAGAATCCTTTCCTCTCTCCAGCTTCGCCAATGCAGTCGCTGTACAATGGAAGTTCTGGGTAGTACTTTCTCGTAAAAACTTGAACCGAATACTCCAACGAACAGCTACGGCGACCATTGACTACGAGAAGGAAGACCGGCCAATCGCCGTTGCGCTGCCCGCCAAACTCTCCCGTTACGACAATGAACGCTGCTTCCCCCCCTCCTGCTCCATCCTCCACCAATCCCCACTTTGACCGATCGGTCTTCCGTAATCTACTACGTGCTCGGTGCAGCGCTTCATTTTCTCAACTTCCTTTTCATGTTATTACCGAAACTAACTGAAAAATTAGAAATTTATTAAATATTATATTATATGAGAATTTTCTTTATTCTTAAGAATCTAATTTGATCATTCTATATCGATAGTACTCTGTCGGAAACCATCGTTATTATGATCGTCATTGATTGTCATTGGTCGAAAAACAATATGGTTATTTCGTGAATCTATTTCGACCAATCGTCGATACTCTCGAAACTACTCTCGAATTGATTGTCGTTGCGAGTCTATTTCATGAAAATTTTCACAATATTTTATTTTGAATAAATAGATTTATATAAAATACTGTGTTAGAAACCGCAGAAAACAAATTAGATCCTTCTAATCTGTTTACAAGGTTTTTATAATCGTTTTATCAACGTACGTAGTCGTGCATAATTTTGATGCATTTTGGTTCACCGTCATGTAAATGTGGACATGTAGAAAATATCTGTCGCATGGTGAAATATCGCGCTTAGGAATCGTCCCCATCGATCGCCTTTGTGCAGTTATGCGACGTATAAAACTTGATAGTTAAGATATTTTCCGCGTGCACGTTGGTAGCGCTGTTTGTTGCTATTTAAACTGACGGAATTTTTATAAAGAATAAGTGTTTTATTTTCGATAATGTCTGATGAAAAAAGAAAAAAGGATGAAGATGATAATGATGATGATGGTGCTAATCGTTCATCTTCGGAAATGCCATTAAAAAAAAAGCAAAAAGGTTCGTTTATACATAACCTGTTTGTTTATATTAAATTTCTATACCTAATAAATAAAAATATTAATTATTATTTTTGCAGCCTTAGAGTATGAACAAGTATATTTAAGTAATTTGCCGTCCTGTGAATGTTATGAGAAATCTTATATGCATAGAGATGTAATAACTCATATTGTGGTAACAAAGTTAGTGTTCTTTATAATGAGAACAATTTAATTACCAGATGTAAAAATAAATAATTTTCTTTTGTTATTATACAGGTCATATTTTATACTTACTGCTAGTTGCGATGGACATTTAAAGTTTTGGAAAAAACAAGAAGAATTGATAGAATTTGTAAAACACTTTAGAGCTCATTTGAAGGCAATACAATATTTGGCAGCAAGTTCCAATGGCATACATGCATGTACAGTTAGTTTGGATAAAACTATGAAAATATTTGATATAATTAATTTTGGTAGGTATATCTTTTTGCTAATAAAATACGAAGCTAATTCTTAAAAAAATGTTCTTGCATTATATAATACAAATATTGCATTTGCAGATATGATTAATATGATAAAATTAGAGTTTGTACCTCTTTGTGCCGAGTGGATATATTCTGCTGGTGATGCGATTGCTGTGGTTGCTGTATCTTCGCAAGATTCAAATAAAATTTATATATATGATGCTCAAGGAACTAGTACACAATTGCATGTTTTTGACAAGTTGCACACAAAACCTGTTGTTTCCATGAAGGTATAACTTATTATTTTAGTTGATTTTAAAATACCACGTGGATAGAAATGTTATTTCATATATGTATCTTAAACTTTATTGTAGTATAATACCGTCTATGAAACATGCATATCAGTTGATAAGGCGGGCATGCTGGAATATTGGACAGGACCTAAAACGGAGTATAAATTTCCAAAATGTGTGAAATTTGAATCAAAATTAGACACGGATTTATATGAATTTGCTAAAAATAAAACTTATCCGTGTGGTTTGGCAGTATCTGCCGATGGTAAAAGATTTGCATCTCTTAGCGGAGATAGGAAAGTAAGAGTTTTTAATTTTGTTACTGGTAAATTGTACAGAGTATTCGATGAAAGTCTTCAAAGATTTTCTGAATTGCAACAAAATACGCAACAATTACCAAATATGGAATTTGGACGAAGGTATTATATAATACTAATATGTAATGTGAGGCATCTCATTTGATTGCCTCGAATAACTTCTACATTAAACTTTTTTCAGAATGGCTGTTGAAAGAGAGTTAGATAAAACAGAAACAAACATAGGAAATATAGTTTTCGACGAATCTGGCTATTTGATATTATACAGTACAATGTTAGGTGTTAAACTTGTAAATCTTTATACGAACAAGTGTATTAAAATAATGGGGAAACCTGAAAATATACGTCCTATGCAATTAGCTTTATTTCAGGTATAGCTTTTCTTTAATGATGTTTTTCTTTTAATTTCCTATTTATTTTTATGCTTATTTATATATTTATGTTTAGGGTAAAGCAAGAAAAACTGCAGCAGCAGTATCAGTAGAAATGGAAGCTGCCGAAAATCCTACGATGGAAATGAATCGACCGGATCCAATTCTTTTTTGTACAGCTCATAAAAAAAATAGATTTTATATGTTTACAAGACGTGAGCCAGAGGATATAAAGAGTCCAGAATGCGATAGAGACGTTTTCAATGAAAAGCCTTCTAAGGAAGATATTATATCTTTTACCGAAGCAAGCAATGTACAAAAAATTTATGACACGGCAATTATACATACTGCGCTTGGCGATATCCATGCAAATCTCTTTGGTAAAGATGTACCGAAGACAGTTGAAAATTTCTGTGTTCATTCTAAAAATGGTTATTACAATGGACATATATTCCATCGAGTAATCAAGGGTTTTATGATACAAACTGGAGATCCTACTGGAACTGGAACGGGTGGTGAAAGTATATGGGGTGGTGAATTTGAAGATGAGTTTAGATCTCATTTAAAACATGACAGACCATATACTTTGAGTATGGCAAATGCAGGCTCAAATACAAATGGAAGTCAATTCTTTATCACGTTGACACCTACAGTAAGTTTTTTACTCAGACGTTATTCAATCACTTTTAATATTTTTATTAACCTTGCCATTATTTAACATTTCAGCCTTGGTTAGATAATAAGCATACTGTATTTGGAAGGGTTGTCAAAGGAATGGAAGTAGTACAAAATATTAGTCAAGTAAAAACAAATCCTAAGACCGATAAGCCTTATGACGATATTCGTATTGTCAGTATTACTGTTAAATAATTTCATATCAAATAAATATTTATTTACATATGCCATATTATTTTCTTTATGATTTTTTTATATCGATGGATGATGATAATTTTCCGAATCCAACCGATTTCATTATATCATTTTTCCGTCATGCTCCATACGATACAACATTCCTTTTCCAAAAAGGTATATACTTGTGCAACTTGTGAAAGCGTTTACACTAAACAAGTTATAGTTTTTTGGTTTAATTACCAGCGAATATCTGCTTAGATTCATGAAATTAAAATGCATGAGAAATTAATAATAATAAAATATGTAGTAATTATGTAATATGCTAATAAGACCTTGACCATATCGCGCCTGTTAACATAAGACTGGCGGTTTGACTAAGGGAAATCGTTTCCGCGGGACGATTAATATCTCCTATGTTTGCGATTACTAAACCCCATTTAAAGATTGGAGCCCAAAAAAATACTGTTGTAGGTCCTGCAAGGAGACGGACAATGTAATTAATAATTACAAAAGATTTCATCTATTTTACCTGCAGGATGTAAAAACATAGGACGAAATTTTGCAGGCAGGTACGATGCGATTTGTAACATGATTCGTTTATAAGCAGTTGATTTATTGGTCATAGGCATATTGTACGGCTTGTGTTATATATATAACAACACAGTGTAAATACACTCCAAATATTTTATTTATTGATCGAAAAAAAAAGATTTAAAAATAAAGCGTATAATCTTTACAATAAGGAAAAGTAACGTAAAATTATAAATAAATAAAAATTTATTTATATAAAAATTTCTATAATCGATCTATGAAATAATGCTGTCATTTTTTACCGACGCATCGATTATCGATTTTTCTATAGATTTCGATTCCTCTAAATTTCATCGATGTTTATAATTTAGACTTCTATTACTGTAAATTCAAGTATAAAAGGTTCCAAAATATTAATCATTCGCAATAGTATTAAAATGAGTTGCAATATTAAAAAAGAGATGACGCCATGTTGGAACGACATGGAAGAATTGAAGTATCTCATTTGCGCTATCGATTGTTGGTAATGCCTTACAGAATATCTAAATATAGAAACATATTTTTTGACGTGTTATAATAATCAATTATTTAATGCCGATTCGAGTTGACCGTTGAAAATATGACTTTGTAGCAAATGTCCACCCGTGACACCACAGCCGATATGTCGTGTAATATTGCCGCCTAGAATTCAAGAGATCGGCTGTTTCACACCACCTCAGAGACCTGTTTGTTGTCCATCACCGCCATGCTGTTTGCCCTTATCACCAGGACCCTGCTGTCCTTGTCCTTTACCACCTCCAATGTGCCCATTACCAGTGCCACTTCCACCGCCGCCAAAGCCTGCCTGTCTACCTTGCTGCCCATTACCATGTTATCCCCGTACTTGCTGATCTTTGAAAATACGATTGAACAGACAAAAAGACAAGTGGAAAGAAATAAAGGAAAAAAATGAAAAAAGGGTTAGACATTTTCCTTTTCATTCCATAGAGACGTTATCTAAAAAAGATTTTCCGATAATTATATGCCAGAAATATTCAAATGAAACTCTCGGAATCCGCTCGGAGAAATTGACGAAAGATAAAAGAAGAATTTACGCGCTACTTTTGGACCGAATCCAATAATCGTTTTTCTTATATGTATTTTATTTATATACATCTATCGTGTGTATTCACTGTATAGAGTTATTAAAAAGAAGCTATAACGAAGCGCTGGAAGTTTATATTCTCGTGTTTCAATTAAAATATACGTGATTCGTCCGTAGAAAGAGAAAAAGTACGGGTTAATCGGGGGGAGACATTCATATTTTATTGATTCTTTTTTTTACGGAAATGTTTTTGATCTTACGATTGATCATTGATTGAATTGAACTACTACTTTACTGGAAAAGAAAAAGCGTAAGCTTTTGTTAAATTGGATTGAACGAGAATGAACTCGGCATGAAATGAATCGGATCTAATAAAAGAGACTGGTTGCAATTTTAGATCGAGCGCTACCCCGAAGCTGTCCGAATAACAACTAACGACGTGACGAACGACGTGACGAACGACGTGACGAACGACGTGACGAACGACGTGACGACAAATCGTAGCTTAGGTGAGAGCAGTTAACGGGAGGTCAAGTGGTCGCGAGGACAAAAGTCACTTGAAAAAAGATGATGTTGCAACCCCCGAAATAAGAATTTTTCAATGCAATGCTTATCAAAAGAACGTAATCATTTTTGTCTGGTATCAATCTCGTACTTGCATTGATTAATTGTTATTTACAATCCTTTATGCGTTTAATCAAACGCTGTTTCAGATTTCGCATTTTCAACGGAAAGCTTTCCTTAATCAAATTAATCGCGAGAAAATATCTTTTTGAATAATAACGAGAATCTTTTTTCTTCCTCTGATTGAAAATTAATATTTATTTATTTATGAATAGTTAACAAAGTATAAACGAAATCTTAACGATATTATTTTTAAAAAATATTATATATATATATATATATGTATGTATGTTTGTAGGTATATAATAAGTACATATGCATTTTTAAAAATTTCTTTGATTCGTTATTTCGAACAATAATAATAATAATAATACAATGGTAATTAAAACAATAATAATAATTATAATAATATTAATAATAATTAATTTTATTTGGTAGAATTATGTTATATCAATGAGAAGTACGCATCAATATTAATTTGCGTAATACAATTGATCACGATTCGATTGGTCATGTGAACTTGATACGTATGATTTATGAACGACATAGAACTTTCTAAGGTAAGATTTGTCGCAAGTGTGTTTGGACCATTTGAAAATATCATTTTTTTTTAACGAGATCGCGGGTTCCCGTTGATGAAAAGTGAGAAAAGCGAGTTATCGAGCCATTCTTTTACGCGTGCGCGTGTCGTCACACGCATACAAATGCGCGCGCTTAATAGATACTTCAAAGTAATGATGACTTTGACAATGAGACAATTTTTTTTTTAGCATTAAGACTTTTCTTTCCGTTTTATTACATATTTTTTTTGGTCATTTTTTGTTTGATGAAAATCAAATTGCATTGTCGTTACGAATACGTACTTTGGTCTGTTAATTTTGTTTTACTCATTGAAAGAGAGAGAGAGAGGGAGAGAAAAGACAGATGCGATAACATAGAAAGAGATAGATTAGAAACTATTCTTTTCATTTTTTGTTTGCTATGCCTTTGGCACAATTCACTTTTTTGTACAATCTATCCGTTATACATATAATATATTTTCTGTGTCATTTTCTATTCGTTATTATTTTTGGACCGCTTCCTCTGATATCACGTAATTTTTGGACAAGATTTTTGTTATATATTCAAAGTAATTATCTATTTCTCGATTTAATATGCGATAATCAATAAGATTTACGATCAATTTTATTTCTTGTTTTTTCTTTTTTTTTTTTCTTTTTTTGCAGTTGGTTATATTTGACGACATCGTCGTAGTATCGACACACCGAATAAAACTTACGATCGGAAATAATTCGATGAGTTATTGCGTAACGAACTATCATTTTTCCTTCTCGTTGCTACGGCAATCGACATCGTTGCATCGTTATCGGTAGTCGTATTAAAAATAAATCTAAAATGCGCTTGAGAAATTACGCGTTAATGTTGTTACGTAGTTACACTTCATCATCAATTCGCATGAAAATATATATATACATATATAATAAATAATTATTTATGTATACGAGGTGTCTTGGGCAGTAAATAAAAAAATATAGGGTCCCGTTTAAAGAAACATCGATTATACCTTAAAATCTCATAAATAAATAACTTTAAGAAAAAATTCTATTAACCATTATATTATACCCCCCTCCCCCCCCTGCAATAGTGCAATAGTTTCTTTTATACAATCGTAAACAAAGGAGATATTTAGGCATTCTCATTTTGCTGCGACACCCTGTATATTTGTTCTTTTCGATGAGGTACGAGGGAAGCAATACTGTTATTAATCGTCACTTGGTGATCGGCCAGATCGATAGATCGATCATGAGAATGTGACCAATCCATAACTAATGATCACGAGAATGCAACCAATCGATACGCAATGATTAATAACCGTATAGCTCACTTTTTATGCGATATATATTCTATTTGAATCGATCCAGGTGAATATTATTGTTATTATTATTAACGTATCAATTATAATTGGTATGAAATAATAATTAAAATTTATTCTCGATATATTTCTAACGTCGAGGAACATTGATCGACGTTTATTCAAATTGTCATGATATTCACGCGGATTCGATGTGAGAATGAAAATATCGTTAATTGAATATATATATTATTTTGTTCATGCAATTTATACACATCGATTTACTGTCTTCGCGGGCATTTAAGATAAAATAAATAAATAAATCCTTAAAGAACAAAAAGATTCTCGCAGCTCTTGGTTTTCCGTTTGAAACCAAGCAAATGTTTTAAAATTCTTCTACGGTGTTTACTTCTTTTTTGTCTTGTGGTTTGATTTCGATCACGTTGAGGATTTAATTTTATTTGCGCCAGGATACCGACTAGAAGTTCATCGACATGGTGAGCCAATCCCGACGACGTCTCGATGAATTTGCAACCACAGTTGTTCGCCAAGCGTCGGCCGGCTGTTAACGTAAATTCGATATTTCATTTCACCTTTGTCCTAATAAATTATGTTCATCACCTATTAGGTATATATTTAATATGTATAATATACAAAATATAATATTTATAAATGTACTAACATATGTGAGTATGTATGTAGGCTGTTGAAAAAGGTTGAAACTGAACTTATACTACGCTTTGCCGAGGACAAATAGATACAAAAAGTTTCGGTGATCGTATAATCTTTTAATTGAGAATACAATAGTATTTTATGGAAAATTACTATCTTTTCTTAAGAAGATGAAAATATCTATTATAAGTTTGAAAGTTTTAATTAAGTTTCTTAGGCCTAATATCGCGCAGTTACTGCTAGAATTACCAAGGAAACGTGCGATAAAACCTAAACTAACTTATTTTATAACTTCAAGGATTTCATCTTGGATAATAGTAGCGGTTAGATTGACTTTATAACTTTACTGTGAAAAACTGTTACGTCTTGTTTTGAGAAAACTTTTGAAAAGATAACAATGATTCATATTTATGGTCAATATATTATGCAATTTATTTATAACCTTTGAGCATAAATTTGGAAAATTAATGAAAATATATGCGAGTTCGAACGTAAGAAGTATGTAAATTGCGTGATTTAGCTAGCACGCAGGTTCGATTCTCGATTCCGGAACGATACGAGAAGAAATTAGCTCTTTCCGTAGGTACGTTGAAGTTGCTAGTCGTAAATCTAGTCGAAGGGTTTAAAGTTCCTGCGGATTGACTTACCCACACAAGGGACCTCCCGTTTCCTTTCGAGATCGACTTTGTTCCCGACCAGGATGACACCGTGGCTCGTCATATAGTCGCTCTTCCATAGATAAAGCAAAGTTTCTTCTGCCATCTTCAAACTCTTTTGGTCTACCACAGAATAGACGACAACGTAGACATCTGGATTGTAGGTCGAACAAAACGTCTCGACCTCGAATCAATGGAATATCGAATTTCAATCCTAACAGAGATCCAATGAACGTTCGTATTTGATCGAACTATCGATTATTAATGGTATTTGCTTACCGACATTTCCGAGCTCGGATGATCAATGATTTCCAATTCGGTTTCTTGACCGTCGAGCATAACGGAAACGCTCTTTTGACCGTACTCTTCGTCTAGAAGATAATAATTATTTCTAATTATCCGAATGAGCGTCGAAAAACGTTCTCCGTCAACGATATGAATTATTTACCTAAGGAAGCATCGTAAGCGCAAATGTAATCGCTGGTCGTAAATTGCGCCGTCAGAGCGGTTTTACCAACCCCGGATGCACCTAGCATGCCAACCTTGTACGTAGCGATGCGTTCGTTGCTCGTTTCCTCCTCCGTTTCGATTCCGGATAGTTGCGAAGCCGAGCTGGGACAGAAACAAGGAAAGAAACGAGGCTCTTTTTACGGCTCTATGCTTATCCTTCATCGAAAAAGCAAATCAATATATTTTTGTCTCGTTTTATTTGTCGTTTCTTTGCTTTTGATTCTTACCTGAGTAATCGAGCTTCTCTCGTGCTACTGCAACTAGTGCCACAAGAGGTAACACTGTTGATACTCTTACTACGACGGCTCTTCAACGAATCGCCGAGATTGAAAACCCCATTCGCTGTAATGGAGAACGATCTTAATCTGTAATATTCGATGGAATCTTCGGTTTCTCCGTCTTCGCCACCACCACCAACACCACCACCGCCGCCACCACCGCCAACACCGCGTTTCGTTTCTGCCAACATTGGCTGCAAAAACGAAAATGAATTTGAATATTCAAAAGAATTGCGCGAAGAATATCGTTGAGTGTTCTGTTTGCGTTGCAATTTTTCGAATTGCGCGAGTCGTTGTTCCGAGGCTTCAAACAATACTACTGGCAAACTTTCAAGCGTAGATTAAGGTCATAGCGAATACCTGATGCGACTAATATACTATGCGCTAATTCAATTAGATTTCTCTCTCTCTCTCTCTCTTTCTCGACGATTAGTCAGCTGATTTTTCTTAACCCTCTATAGTCTCATATGATATATATTTACTTCTTTTCATTTGACAACTCGTCGAATAAGAGAGAGAGAGGAATTAATGATCGCGAGTGATTCAATTTCATTTAAATATTATCGTTTACTCTCTTTGGGGTCGAGAAGAAGTTGGAAGTTTATATAAAACGATTATTGATCGATTTAATCGAAAATCGAGTTTTCATTTGAGTCGATGTCTCCTCGATCGCGACTCGTTTCTTTCTGTAAGAAAATTCGCGGGGACGAATGTCGTCGGTCTTCCGGTGATCTGTCATTAGTGTCTCCAAGATAGTGGAAAATTCTTATGAAAAGAGATTTTTGTGAGTCATTTAAAAGGTTTGGCAAGAAGAGCCGGCGATGTTATTCTTTACGAACGCAAAGGTCCTCCTCCTATCGTTCGTTCGATCTCGATCCAATCAATTCAAAATTACGATCACAACGACGAGAAAGTCAACGTGATCGTTTGAGTCGGCCAAAATTAGACCGATCAATTTTCTAATCTATCCATCTAATTCCTTAGAATAACACATTTTTCTCATTTTGATTAGCCATCAAAGTTATTATTTTTTGTCGCCGTCCTTTGATCCTTTGATCATTCCAATCATCATCGGCATGGAAGTACCTAATTTCTCGGATCTAGGTAAAAGTGCGCGAGATGTCTTCAAGACAGGTTATTACTATGGCAAAGGTCTTTTTAAATTAAACGTCAAGTCGAAGAAAACTGGTATATTCGAAATGACCAGTGACTTGTCTTTAAATGCCGATACTTTGAAGGTACGATTAATAACTATTCAACTATTTTATTTTCTTTCGTACGTATCATTTATACTCATAAATTTTGTAAATTCTGAAATATCACATTTATCGTTTCTTGGTTCTTATTCGTTATTGATGTTCGATCTTGGAAATATACATCGTTTAATAAAACATAAGAACAATTTCAGGGATGCGATTGGGGATACAAAAATAGTTATGAATTAAGTTTACGTTGACTTCTTTTTCATATGGACGATTAGTTGAACGGTCTCTTGGAAACTAAATACAATACCGAAAAGTATGGAAATATCGTGCAAAAATGGACAACCGACGGAACTGCTTTTTTAGGCTGCGAAATGACTGGGAAACTTCTCGATGGTCTTACCCTTTTATCCGAGTTCTTTTACAATCCGCAAACTACATTTAAGGGCATGAAACTCGACACGAAGTACGTCAACGATAGGGTCAATGGAATTTGTGCGTTAGGTTGGTATTTGTAGAAAATATTTATGAAAACGCGTAAAATGTTGGCGAGGAAAAATAAATGAGAGACTTAATTCGTCGACGCATTAATTTCTCTCGCAACGCGTGATTATTTTCTTTTCTTTTTTTTTTCTTTCTTTTTTTCTAATTAAATTATATTCCCATCAACGAGTAGATATGCACCGTTCTATTGTCCGTTTCAAATCCAATAATTTTGCCGATGAGAAACATCCAACAATAAAATATTCTTTACGAACAAATTTTATTGATATTCTATACCACATTCTCTTTCATAAAAATGTTGGCGAACTCTATTACAGTACGAAATAATATTTCTATTATTTGATTATAACTCGGGAGATAAGTTTTATATTAAAACGTACCCTCGCAGAATTCAATCATATTTCTCATCCTTTTGCCGTAAAGACGTTAGAAGAGTAAAAGAAAAAAAGAAACTTTATTGTTCGCGAGGAAACTTGATTATTTAAGTTCGTACATTTGATTTACGATAAACACGTGCCACTTATTCGCGAACGGTTATCGTTAACGTTTAAGTCTCTCTTGCAAATGTACGTTTGAAAACAAATTTATCCATAATGCGAGTTATTTTGCAAATAAAATCTTTTTTCACAGCCAACGACAACTTCGATTCAAATTTGAATGTTTACGGTGCAATGGTCGTGAGGTTTAAAGAGCTCTTCGTGGGTTACCAATGTGGTTATAAAACGGCTACCAAAGAGCTCACGAAGAACGATTTAGGATTCGCTTTTGGCTACCGAGATTTGGCCTTCCATTTGAGATGCACTTTGATACCACGCGAGTTTGGTTGTTCTGTCTTGTATAAAGGTTCATTATTTTTTAATTATTTTCTATCAGCGTTTTTCAACTTACGTTTCGCGATTTAATTAATTCATTTGCGAGAAATTTCCGACAACTTTTCGTGGAATGCTTTTGCGAGAAGAGGATACCGTAATAACAGCCGTATTTTTGAAATAACATACTGTAATTCCGTTCATAAATATTACATTATTATATAAACATTTACACAGAGTGGTACCATTGCAAACAAATGTATTTATTGAATCGCGTGGCAAAAAATTTGAGAAACGCTGTTCAGTATTTTTATGTTTTTCGTTAACGAAGACAGCTCGTTATCCCTTTTTCTATAAAACAAATGAATCATTTAATTGTTTTAATTACTTTGGTAAATAAAGTATATTTGATACCTTGAAAATAATATTAAACGATTGCAGATTTTCGTTACTCGGGAAAAGATATTTGAATTTATAAGATTGAAAGCATTGTCCGCGAATAAAATGAAGTAAACATTATTCCGTGAACGTTTCTCAGTAATGCTTAGAATTTACAGAGCTGTCAGAACAAGACAATTTATTTTCGCGAATATAACGGGAAAGCTTAAAGCTTTAAACTACTAATTGAATTTTTTCGTGTACCTTTTCACTTCGCTATGAACATTTAACAATCGAGAGAAAATGCGAGCATTTTCGTTGCCTTAAACAACGGCAATGCTTTTCACGTTACAACTACCGAGCAAAGTGGTCATTAGAATACGATGGAAGAGCTTATTTACGTAATGAATTCGTTTTGCTATTTTCCGACTGAAGAAAATCAAAATACTCGTCGGAAAAAAGTCTCATCCGGCCTAAAAATTAGTAATAAATAATTATATAATTATACAAAATAAATTGAAATATCTTGAAAATGTATACATTCGTAATTATCTATATCTATATTTTGGTTATACGCAATATAATCTAAATATTACTAATACATCAATAAATTTGATTTAAGATCACGCGCGATATCGTTTATCGTTTTTTACATTCCGTTTATCCTTTTGTTTTTTTCTTCTAAAGTTAATTCAGATTGGGATATCGCATTGAGTGGAATATCGGCGAAAAGCGAAAGAAGGAACGAATGGATGGTCGGGGTAGCAGCGAAATACAAATTAGACGAAGATTCGATTCTACGATTTAAGATGAACAACGCTTTGCAATTGGGTACGAGCTTGCAACTAAAGTTGAACGAGAATGCGACGGTCTCCTTTTCCTTTTGCTTCGATTGTACGAATATTAACAGAGGAAATCACAAAGTTGGCATGGGGTTCTACATGGAAGCTTGAAGATGAGAACGTTATTCGATATATTTGAAATATGATTTCATTTTTATAGTCACGATCAATCGTCATAATTTTTTGATTAAACTAGTCCAACGAACTTAACAATTTTCGCGTCATTTTTTGCCGCGCGATAACAACGTATTTATTTGTAACGATACAATAATATTTTGTTGTAATTAATAAAACCGAATTGAACGCGTTTTCAAGCGACATCGTCTATTACGAGAAATCATTTGTTAATATCCAAATTTATTCGCTTTGATGCCCACGATTATTGTTACATTTTAGCTGTTTCTGCATCGATTAATAAAGAAGGATAATATGAAAAGCGATTTGCTTTCTCGTTCGTAATGTTTTCAGATAATAATAAATCGAAAAATAAACGTCGTCTTTGTATTTATTTATTTTCACATTTTTCTACGATTTTAAACGTGGGACTTTATCCGATCTACTTTTATATTGTATTTTCCTTTTTTTAAACGAGCATAAAATTAAAAGTAAAAAAGATCCAAGAGATTCGAATATTATTCGTAATAAATAACATTACTTATCTCTATTACAGTAGTTTAAAAAACATAATTTATTTCAAACAAAACTCGAATATATTGCTTCGCGATAAAAGTAGAACTTCATGGTTTTCCGATGCTCTTTATTTGCGAGCTTCGCCAGTGAGAAATGTTTGCACGCTCCAGTAATAGCTAATCCATTTATAATATGTGTTTAAAAAAGTCTGCATTTAAATATAGGTGCTTAAAAGAAAATTGTCGATGAAGTAACGAGTGATATCTAATACTTTCAGGAAAATACAAACAAGTGATTACATTAATTGCATTAGATTTTTCTAGCTCTCCGAGAACGATTAAGAAGAAAAAATTGTTCGAGTTGCTTGATATAGGATTTATCGAACACTCACCCTATGTCGCGGTACTGCTGGCATACTACTTGTTCTACCACGATATTGCCTTGGCATAGATACGCGAGATCCCGTTCCTTGTCCAACTGAACCTGCAGGACTGGTAGGACTAGGGCCACCAGGACTTGTGCCTGGACTAACGATAAGATGGGAAGATGTAGAAGCTGCTCCAGGACTTACTGCTGCGGTCAAGCTTTGACTTCTCAACGATGGCGAAAGGTGTCCCCAAGGACCTGCTTCCGCCTGTAAAAATCTGAATTACCCGAGTCAGGATCGATTCTTTTATCGTTTTCTATCTCAATTCGATGCGTTGCCATATCGCGTTAGAAAAATATATTTAACAAATAAAAAGTCAAGTGAAAGTGTATTTTAACTATATGTGCTGTTTTGTTTTCGATATGTTTTATATATTCGATAGAAAAAAATGTATTTATAAATAAAAAAGTTACTTATAAATAACGACAAAAATTAGCGTGGGAACATTGAAATTTTGCAATTTTGATTTAACGAATTGTAGTGAAATATTTTGTCTACATTTTTGGAAAGTACCTGTGTAAATCGGGTGTAGGTCTGGCAACGGCTATACTAGAACTTCTTCGGCGAGTGGGCGTTGGCGATTTTGGTCCATCTAATATTCCATGTCCTTGAGCACTGGACAAGGAGCTACGGTGAAATCGTACCTCGATTTCGCTACTTCGCCTTTGGAAAGCCCTTTTGTTCCACTTTCTGCCCTTTGTATCGGTACCGGAACCCTCTTGCTTCCTGAAATGCCGAAGATAAAACGATGCTTCACATTCCCCTCTTTGGAAATCAACGATGTTCTCTTATTCTCGTTAAGAGGGAACGATTCCCACGTGCAATTATACCGATAAAATAGATTCTTCGGGGCGTGTTCCTTTCTTTCGAGGGATCCTTTCCACCGATCCTTTCGAGCGTAATACAAATTTTATTTTTGTAATTTTTATTCTCGATCCGCCCTTTGCCATATTGAATGTGATAAATCTGATACTATTATATTTCAAGATTTAATATATATACGAATGTAAATAAAACACTCTCATATGGAACCAATACGTACACATTGTATATGTAATATTTTCAAATTTTAATTTTCATTATCTCTTTCGATAGAAATATTTTATGTTCTCTTTATGAACGTTGCACTAATAAATAATACTCCAATAATTTAATCCCGTTAGATGTATGTATTTCGTTTTCTAAACGATGCTAATATATCCACGTATGCACGTGTATATCACACTTCACTAACACATACACTCGCGCACGGATGCATATTACTCGCAACAAACACGCGCATGCATATTCGCGAAATAAATTTGACACTTTTCTAATACCGTTATTACACGTCTCGCTGTTCCAATAAGACTAAAAATAAATAACAAAGACAGCTACGAAATGTACACGACGGATACCGAACGTACACGAAGGTTAATGTGTTTACAAGTACGGCGACGAAATTCATAATAGAATAAAAATGATAGACAATAGCCGAATCTAAACACGGGTCGAGAAGTGGGATATGTATTGGTACATAAAAGAAAAACATTAAATGATCGAAAAACCGTTTTTTCGATAAGCTAAACCTCTACACTCACCCCTTCCCTTTTCAGTCGTCATTCTTCTCAGCTTCCGACGAGACGTGTTCCTGTATTAGGTATCATACATTTTTTTTACATTTATCTTCTTATTTACATTAGGAACAATGTTTTATATCCTCTTTTTAACCATATGCACTAATTAATAATATTTCAGTAATTAATTCCGTTTGATTTATTTCGTCTGCTAAACGATGTTTATATACACACGCGTGCACATGTATATCACACTTCACTAACACATACACTCGCGCACGGATGCATATTACTCGCAACAAATACGAGCATGTGTATACGCGAAATAAATTTGACATTTTTCTAATACCGATGTTACGCGTCTCGCTGTTCGAATAAGACTAACAATAAATAACAAAGACAGTTACGAAATGTACACGACGGATACCGAACGTACACGAAGGTTAATGTGTTTGCAAGTACGGCGACGAAATTCGTTATAGAATAAAAACAATGGAAAAAGACGAATGCAAACACCAGCCGAGAAGTAGGATATGTATAAACATAAAAACAAAACGGTTAAATGATCGATAAGAAATTCATTTCGTAAATTTAACCTCTACTCATCCCTTTTCCTTCACAGTCGTTATTTTTCTCTACTTGCGATAAGACGTGTTCCTCTATTACACATTATACATTTTTTATCTCGTTTATTTTCTCATTTACATTAGATATGATGTTTTATATCCTCTTTTTAACCGTATGCACTAATTAATAATATTTTTATAATTAATTGCGTTAGATGTGATTCGTCTTATATACGATGCTCATATATACACCTATGCACATTTATTTCACTTTCCAGCAGTAGAAACATACTCGCGCACGCATGCATATAACTTGCAATTCTCTCGTTAGATTTTCTTTTTCTCACGAATTCCTACAGTGCGGTACAAAGGAAAATACGACAATGAAAGATTTGATATTGGTACCGTAGTATAGCGGTATTATGAATAAAAATAGCACAAGTCGTAAAACAATTTCTTGCTGAATTTTTCGAGGACGGCTTTAACATGAGGAGATTTCTTTTGCTCAAAATCGTTTCTCTGACAAACCTACGCACACAAGCGAACGTGCTCGCGCGAATACGTTAACAATGCTCGCACATATACGCGAAATATATATCAATGTGAAAATATAAAACGTATAGTCAAGCTTAAATGCACTTTATAAAAGGTTAAGTAGGTGCAGTGCGCAGAATTTATGATTAGACGACTAAATCTCGTACAGTTAGAATAGTATTTAGGTAAGCTAGAATGACTTGCTAATTGCCGAGGCTCAAACTCTTTTTCCTTGCGTTACATTCACCAATTCTTTGCTCTCAGCTTCTTTCTTTGCAAGTGAGAGAGAGAGAGAGAGGGAGAGAAAGAAAGAAGGAAAGGACAAAAAAAGAAATCGATTTTCTGATTTCCCAAGAACATTCTTTCTATTCGTTCCTTTAAATCCCTACATATTGTAATGTTTATTGTATTTACCCAAATATTTCGACTTTTATTTCTATCGAGGAACCTATTTTATTTTTATCGAAAAAGGATTGAAAAATAAAATTCAAATTAGAATAGTTATTGTTAGTAAAACCACCAGTACTTTTTCAAATCTTAATTCGTTTCTTTTTTAATTAACGAATTCAATAATATGAATACATGTTTCTTTAAGTATCGATTTATATTTTATTGTATAAATTTGAATTATATGAATAAAATGCAAACATGATAAAAAAATAAATAAAAGATAACGTTTCTAATTATTAAAAATTCATTTAATCCTTTTTTTAGACATTACGTCTAGGTTTGTTAACATTTGTCAATAATTATTCTTAATTAATTTGTGGTCATGTTAACGGATAATGCAGTGAACGATTTTTATGGCTATAAAGGCTCGACTAACTGTTACTATAATGGGTGTATTTAATGATCTAATGAAAGATCGATCTGCGTTTTATCCCCCTATATTTTCATGCGATATCAATTTAACGCAATAATAACTGTGTAATCGTTATTTAATTATCTGTTTGCTATTCTATTTAACTAAATTCTCGTCTAGACAACGTAATTTTCATGGTTAATCATAAATAATGAATATGTTTCAAATGAACAATACGATAGATTAAATAACGGAATATTTGGTCATTTTTTTATGGAGACTCGTTAAAACTTGTTGATGTTTTTTAAGATGTATCTTCGAAGGTTTAAAAGATAAATAAACTCGGAAATATATTTTATCGATCGCAATTCTATTAAAATGATGATATTAAAATTAATAGGTTTATAAAATAAAAATTGATTGTATCGTTGTTAATAATTATTTCGTTATTTTTTCTTATTATTTCTAGTGCGAAATAATCGAGTATATATTTAGCGTATAAATTTGATAAATCTTTAGGATCCTTCGTTATTTCTCTTTATTTCAAAACCTTGGAGTATCGTTATAAGAAAAAAGCATAAATAAAAACGTAAAATAAAGAAAAAGGAATAACGGTTCGTTTACAGCACTTCCAGGGATGATGACGCTTTCATCTCTAACGATGAAAAAAGTGAAGGAGCATTAATAAGATCCTTGTCTGCTTTAAGGAAGATATTTTACTAGGACGTCTAATATCTTATCTAAAAAACAGTCCTTTTTCTCCGTGACCTTAGCTATTTTCTATTTTAATTCGACTTAAGTCTTTAAATAAGTTGCTCAGTAGAGACTCGTTATGATTATTTGCATGCTAAAAAAAATAAGATTATTTTAATGAGATTTAGCGATAATTAAATTTAGGTGTTACCATCAATTTAATAACGATGCATGAAAGAAACTACTAAACTATATCAAAACTGAATTAAAACTACCTTGGCTTTCTCCCGACAGGCACAAGTTTTTTGATACAGTTATAATATCTGACATCATTTTAAATATCCCTTCAGTTATAATTCTGTCCTTGGCGTCTGCGATGTTTTTAAATAAGTTTGCGAAATTATACTTTATTTTGAAATCGAATTGAAATAGAATTTAATTAAATAATTATTTGTAAGAATTCTCGTAACGCGCGTAGCTTAATTTTAATTATAAGTTTCAAGTTAATTCATCCAACTGTGTAAACGGAGAAATGGATATTAAACAAACATTAAAATTTTTGTAATTTTGATAAGGAACTTAAAGATCTAAAAAAGATTTGTTCGATATATATACTTTTTCTGTATATTATTTAACAAAAAAGAAAGAAAGGAGAAAAGTGTTGAAATCTCACCTCGGTATTAGTTTGTCTTCGAGCATGGTTGGTATATCGTCGCTATCTTCGGTGACAGCAGCAAAAAAATCTTGAAACTTGTCCGGGAAATTGCTGGGTGTGCAGTTATTCGTGGAAACATGCTCGAGAACTATCGAGGTTCGTTTTTCGACACTAACCGCATGGTTGTCCGATTTAGTGGATGCTGCCATTCAAAATGAACTAACGAAAGTTACCAAGAGATAAATACCGAGTATCACTTGGACGTCCACTGAACTCTTAATCCCCGCGAAAAAATCCTAATAAAGCGTTTGCCTCGATCACACCCATTTCATGACTCGAATCATCGATGACATTACTTTCGTCGTTTTAATTTCGAAAGAAAGTCATCGGAAACGTTAATCGATGATTTAGGGGATGATCATCAAAGTGTTTTTAACAACACGGATATCCGAGACTTCGATTTAAGTTGGAATCGATTTTTCAAGAGGTCGAATATCCTCTTTTCGAGAACCACGAGGTCCCGGAGACGCAACAGGATAACGTTCAAAAGCGAACGAGGGAGATGCTAAATTATAATAACAGTAATGAATGTAACTTCGCGTTCCAGCTAGGTCTTGCTGAAAACTGAAGCTTGCATGTACGTTCTTGCGCGTCATACCACCTCCGTTGTGTTCATCTGACAACGCTTGCGCAATCGTGACAAGGCCTAAAAGTTCGCCGAACGAATCAACTGACAAATGTAGAATAACTCATCGACGAATGTACCGATTCGCTTTTTCATCCCTTTTCTTTTCATTTACATTTTTTCCCTCCCCCTTTTAATCCTACTCTTATTCGAAACCAACTAGGAAATTACTTTTCGATCCGTGAAATACATCCGTTAAATATAACATTATTTCTTTTACCTCAACTTTGCGATACTTTTTTCTTCTTTTTAGAAATAACGATAAAACGTTTTCTTCAAAAGTTATTCTCCAACGTCGTAGACGTATGTTGCGTATATAGAAATAAGAACTTCTCTTGTATCTCTGTTTAAATATTGATCTTCTTGCGTCTCTAGATTGGTTTTATTTTTTGGTCGAAAATAAGCGATAGAATAATAATTCGTCGGAACTTTTGGAAATATTATACGAGACAGGTGAGTTTAGTGAAAGACAAGACTCGTCTCATTCTTCTTTTCAAAGTACCTCTAGATATCGATTAATTTTAAACTTTTTATGAACTACGATAATTAAATCTTCTTAAGTATTTAATTAAAATGAATTTTCAAAGAGTAAATACATAAAAGATAGTTTTTAAATTTCACCATATTTGAAGAACCATCGAGGAAGAACGTCTTTGAAAAAAAAAAAAAAAAAAAAGAAAAAGAAAAAGAAAAAAATAAACTCGCGAAAGAACCCGTCCACTCAAGGAAGCCAACGTAAATCTTGATCTTCTTCTCTTTCTTCTCTAAAAAAGAACTTAATGCATTCAAGACGAGCTTCCTTTTAACCGTTAGAATACTTAAACCTTTCAGCTTTATTCTTTAATTTCTCAATTAGAATTTTTCTCCGATCGAATTATGTCATCGATGTAAATATCTTTATCGTCAACATCGATAAGGTATTTAGATACGTGTCAGGTCTACAAATAAAACGGACAAGGGTGTCGACGGTTTCTTTAATATCATTATACTTGGCAATTTGATAGGAGACAAGTTCGTTATTCCCCTGCCATCATCATCTTGGAACACCATCTTTACTCCAACACGAGACGAAGATGAATGTTTGCGGTGAGGATTGTGAAACCGTTTCCTCGTTCAGAGTCGAATATCGATTATATATTAGGAAGACATATGAAGTTCATACGTGACGCACACTACCTCATAATTCCTTCGTCAAAATCTGATACCAAGTTCATTTCTTTTATATAAAATCAAGTAATTCGAGGAAAAGAAAAAAAAACAGACAGATATTTAATACGTATTTCAGTTTATTGTATTAATCAATTTTACTTTTTTTTTTTTAATAACTTTCATCAAGTCTCGCGAAGTGATCAGATAATAAATTGAATTATAATTAACTCCTTCGGTATTAGTTTAATATAATCGGCTACTTTTTTATCTTTTTACTTTTCCCTTTACTTTTCCTCTACTAACACCTTTACTACCAAAGATGTATTTTTTTACTGCCACTTTAAAGTCAACAGCGCGTGATTTCTGTTTTTTTTTTTTATCCATTTCACTAACCGTATTCATATTAGCTATTTTGTTTTTAATGATCGATATATTTAATTAAATACTCGAGCGAATGAATGTTTATCAATAGGCATTTAGATACGCGTGTACAACATTGTCCAAATTAAAATGAAGAAAAAATAATTTGATCGCGTGCAAATGTCACTGTTTCAATATCGCGGTCTTATATCGATTACGAGCAGCAAGTAATTAGGAAGACGTGTTGTTTCGTATTATATGCTTCGAGCTCATTAGACGTAAACGATATTACCTTGATTGACTCAATTGCATCTACCTACGATTTAAATTTTAATGATTTTCTAATTTTACGATTCGTCGAGTATATCTCTAAAAATACAATAAAGTCGTAATAAAAGTAAATAATAAAATATGAAATATTTTAAATTGTCATGTTATTTATCTTATCTATTTTATTGATCTCTTTTTGCTCATTTAATATTTCATCCCATCGCTCTTTCCTCCTGGCTTACCTTTACATATAAAAAATCATATTTGGTAAAATATTATTCCAATAGAAGGAATTTCTAAGGATGCCAACTCCACGAATAAAGAGATTACTGCTGCAATTTGGTATCTACAAAAGACCTAGTTCCGAATACGTATGTCTAGCATATTTCAAGAAAACATCATCGATAAAATTGTATTCTATATAGGAAGCATGGAATAAGTGTACATATTTGTGCAAGTACATTGAAAAAACGCGATGAAACCGACAAACGTTTTACTTGGTGAATGATGGTTAGATCCCAAGATCGATGGTCGACTCGATGGTCTACTCGATGGTCCGCCGTCGACCTCGTGGACCGTGGAGCCATCGGAAACCATCGTCTTCATATATTCACCTTATGTCAGCAGGAGCAGTCTCGAGAGAATTGGGAGAGATAAAAAAGGAAGGTTACACGAGTTTTCCAAGATGTTGGATAAAGAACGAGGTTAGCTATTGATACTATGACAGTGACGTTGGTAGCACTTTCGAAATAAGACGACTAAAGGGAGCTAAGCGCACAGACGCATACACGTCTAGAAAATACCTAAGTAAGTATGTATATACGTGCATACATGGATAAGTTTTCAGGAAACAATGGATTCTATTTTTAGATACTTTACCTCGATCACTTTCGATTTTTGGCGCATGCACTTTTGAAGAGCACACTGCCTCTGAAAGCGGAATAGAAAAACATCATTGATAGAGAGAAAAAAAGATGATGGATAGATTAATGAAAAATTTAGGATCGATAGACGTTTCGTAACTTGATTAATACCTCGATTAAAGATACAGGAATATTTGATAGGCTAAAATAGAAAACCTAATGCGTCCGATCCAAATTTCCAAAAATACATTCATTTTTAATACTTCCCGATAATTGTCTCCAACTTTAATTTTGCTATTCGAATTACTAGAAGTTAGTAGTTCCTAATATTAAACGAATAAATCTTAGAGAACAATAAGCAAAGTTTTGCCGTAATGAACCTATCGTATGAACTTACGAAATTATTCTATTTATGAGTTCAAAGTTGTTAATAAAGATGTTAATGATAAATACGTACATTCCGACTTTACTCGTAGACAGCTTTTAATTACATTTCTTTAGTAAATTGAATTCCGTGAAATGTATTCGATCGTAGTGTTTTTGAAAATAAAAAAGAAATTCGTGCTAGTACAGATGAAATCCAGTAATAATATATGAGAGTGAGAGAGAGAGAGAAAGAGAGATACGCAAGAAAGGACACGCGGGCATGTGTATGTGTTATGTGTCTGTGTGTCTGTTAAAAAGTATCAAATTTGTAGAAAACTTTGGAACAGAATCAATTTATGATAGAACGAAAACTTCGAAGGCGTTTGTGGTGAAAACGATCGATAACGGTTATCGTACGTGTTTCCATGGTTACATCAAAGCTCGTTCATTAATGCTCGAGTATGATTATATGATCACATTTTTCCTTATCGATGATTCATCCCTAAATGGCATCGATCAACCCTTTACATTGGAGGCTTTTTTTCCCGGCAACGACTCGAGACAATTCGCGTCGTATATTTGGTGTATTCTTCAGCAGCTAACTTCAAATAATTTCATATACCACCGATTAGCATGCAAAACGATTATATATTAATATTTTGTTAAATGTTAAGCTCTGCGTGTATTGTTGCACGATATTTTATAAAGCAATTGTCGAGATGCATCCTTGGTTGATCGGAGCAAGTGTTGCAGCAATGCGTTGTTTGATGTTTTCTACCGATCGAAGTGAAACAAAAAAAATAATATTTTGTTTTTTATTTTATTTTATATTAAATTATGCGACGTAACAAAATTGGGATTTGACAAGTTCCCCGAAGGTCACGTTTTTGCGGCGAATTTCATGACGAGCTAACGTTATGCGAAATTTGAAGTAGTCGAACAACGCGGTAAATAAATTGAATAAGCTGCGACAAAAGGCTCGGGAAAAATAAATATTTGATTTGGTTAACGGGTAGATAGGGGGGTAGATAGGTATGCACGCAGGTAGTATACGTTTTTTATACCAATCAGATATATACGTGGATATCGATTCTACGTTCGCGATATTTGCCTTCATATTATCGTCCGTTATCTGACAACTCCTCCGAATAATTTCAGTATATCTATTTCCGTCGAGCATCAGTCTCATTGTTCGCAAGAAACGTCCTATGAATGTTCGTTTTCGATGCGTTGCCGACATTTACGTCTCTTCGATACGCCGCAGTTCACGTTTACTACCAGTATAAACGTTTTCGAGTATTTTTATGCATTCGAATTGAAAACGTCATCATCGGTGAAGAGCATCGAAATTGTTTTATTCTATCGGTAACGATTAACGACACATTGCAATGCATATCGAGATATGGACAATATCGTAATATCGAAGTATCATTTAATCGAATAAACAAAATATTTCTTTAAATAGGAATAATAATTAATGTTGAATAAAATATCGGGAGAAAATTTGGATAATTAATTAGTTTCCTTCAGCTGAAACGAACAAAAGCAAATTAATCGTTAAATATATACGAATAACTTTTGTAAATTTTACAGCTGGTTCCCGTTCTTGTTCGCAATTTTGAAACGTGCGAACTTATGGAATAATTCTTAATTCCTATTAACGTGCAACGTGACGAACAAATCGGAGAGAGACAAAGGAGAAAGAAATTCTTTTCAGCGGAGTATTTCATTTAAAAGAAGAGATTTGTTATCTTCCCAGGAACGAGCTTAGATCTCGTCAATCGTAAATTCATTCTTCGTTCAAGTAGAGGTAATCCTGATTGCGAGTAAAAGGCAACTCCGAGATCTCGATCTATATTTTGCTGCCTACTTTACGATCCCTCGGATTGACTTTTTTTTCTAGAAATGGGTCGAGCTCTTCTACATTACGAACAAAATTTCGAATTCCATTGGTTAATTACGAAGCCTATTTATCGCAACTTTTCGGATGAAATGCGTGTACTATGCAAAAGGTGATTATATATTTTATTTATAGATCTGTAACAATTTTCTCGAAGTTCCCATGTTATCAAAATTCAAACTTAAAGGTTTCGAGAACTAATCAAAAGAAATAATTAATTATTCGCAGAGATCATAACTTCGACATCAATTTTCCTCCGCCAAAATCTACGAAAAATGCGACAGACAATAAAATATCGAATAACATTTTGTGGACCGGTCAGCCAACAATGATGAGTATAGTAATGTACAGCATCGTAATACCGATAATTTCTGCTCTTGGAATAATTGGTAACTCTCTCATTCTCTTGGTTATCATGAAACGATGTTTGAAGACGTCCACATATACATATCTAGCAGGTCAGAAAATGATTTCTTTTCCCTAGCTATGATGTATGAGCGTCTTGACAAACGATTTATACTAGATTGATATCGAACATTAGAAGGAACACGATTCATTTTTTCAACGAATCGCATCAATGTATTATACTTTATTTTGCTAATATGAAAAAATAATGAATTGATAAATAAAATGTCTCTATGCTTTAAACAACTTACGAAATCAAAATAATATGATACAATTATATTAATAATAATAATAATAAAAGATGTAATGACGATATCAATCTGGAAATTCGTGAGGATTCGCGTGAAGTTATTTTCGAAAGTTTCGACCTATCCTATCGATTATGGGAAACGAACGAAATTAGCAGTCCTGGCCAGTGCTGATCTCGTAACGTGCACTCTCCTTCTATTCTCTGGCTTGGCGAGAGGAATTTTCTGGTGCAAAACTGGTTGGCTCGAGTTCGATGCCTTCGTGCATCTTCCCCTTGGCTCGATTTCATCCAATATCACTGTAGGGGCTACCGTCTGCGTCACCATCGATAGACTTGCGATGGTCTGTAGGTAAGTAGCATGAAAAAAAGATCAAGAGAAAATCTAATATTTGCTTTAAAACACACATCGAATTAATCTCTTCGATTAATATCCATTTTATATTTTCTACGTCATATCGATTTACACGTTTTTATACATTATAAGTTATACAGAGAAATTTTATTTCCGAGAACCCGTTAAATGGAATATTATTAATTACTCATTAGTAACTAATTATCTATTCATAAATGAAACATATTATTGGACTATTTTTGGGAATAAATTGTAACAATTGAATGTATAATCGATTACAATATAATTCTTATTGAATATAACAATACGATCGTTGATATATTAAACATTTACAAAAGAATGCATTGATATAAAACTTTCTAGGGGAAAAAAAACTATGTAACTCGAACGCTCGAACCCTTGTCGCTTTTGAATATTTTGTTTGTCAGCTATGCCTAGTATAATCAATCAACGGAACTCGCACTAGAGATAAAGTATTACATCGCAATTGAACGCTTCGCCCAACAGTATTCAACACTCGAAGGGTTAAAGGGAAGAAAGTTTAACGAGGAAAGTTCTTTTGTTTTACCGTTAGCCAACCAAGTTGCAAGACTCCGAAGTTTTGTAGTCAGTACATAGCCCGAAGGATGATGATCGCTTCAACCTTCTTCGCTATTGTCATTAACGTTCCCTACTGTTTCATGTACAAGTACAACGAACGCGGGGACTTAATGACCACGGGATTTTTTCATTCCGCGTAAGTTTGATGTCATCTGTACATATATTAAGTTGTTGTTAGTAGATAGAAGTGAAACCTTTAGAAAACTAAACTTCGAATAACTTCGAATAAATACTTTCCTTTGGATTCGATCGATATATTTTTGAAATATACGTTACAGGTTGTATAAACTACAGAATTGGGTTCAACTGATGATCTTTGGCCTTTTACCAGCCATATTCTTGTTTATCGCCAACAGCATTATGTGTATCAATATGATAAGACTGCTCAACCAAAGAAAAAAATTGTTGAAACGATGTAGAAGCAAAGAATGCAACCAATTGAGGGTACGTCGACCTAACATTTTTTAGTATGTAAAAAAATAACAAATTTGGACATTCGACAATTTATAAGTAAACAAACTTTATGTTTGTCTTTCATATGCGCGTCTGTGCCTAAAGAATAAAAGATATACATATACGTATATATGTGCGTGTGCGTGTGTGTGTGTAAGAAAGAAAATAAAGGCAAAAGCTTTTGCTAGTAGTGATTTTATCAAGTTTTATCGCGATGCTTTCTCGTTTCTTAGGATCAAACAAGATTGACCGTGATGCTAGTAGGCGTCGCATTCATTTTCGTTATCGGCGAGGTTCCAACACATTTGGCGTCACGACGTAGCGCAGTTTCTCTTTTATACGATGGCGACCTAACCATCGTCCACGAGTTTTTCCTCGAAAGGTGACGAAGCAATCTCCGAATCTTCTCGATTCCTATCCCATAAGATAGACATCGAAGTTTCCAAAATAAAGATCGCAAATTTATTCCCAAATAAATCCGTACGATGTTTCAATCAATTTTTGTTATTTTATGGGTCGGTACATTCCTGCATTACTTGGTCAAATTAATAAATGGCTTAGAAAAAATAGACAATTACCAAAGATCTAGCAAATTACAATTATTATTTTTTCAAATAACCCAATTAGAAGAAATTTGTCTAATGAATTGTTGAAAATTGTATTCGTTATTCAATGATTTAATAACCTTAATAACGTCGTATTTTTTCTTTACAGATTTCGTATATACGCGACCCTCCTTAACGCGATCTCCAGCTCATTCAATTTCGTGCTCTACTCCCTATTGAGTCCACACTTCCTCTCTCATTTGAAACAGACCCTCTGTAGAAAATCCGTGTCACAGAAAAGTAACCAAATTAATATAAAAACGATCGTTTCGCAAAATCGAATAACGAATGGATCGTGCTGCGATTTGTTCTAATTTTTTATTCAATTATACGAGTATAATATATGCATACATACACGTACGTTAATTAATTAATTAATTAACGGTAACATACGATATATAAACAAATATGCTAATGAAATTTCATTATTGATGAAAATAAAACTTGTCATTATTTTATCATCATAATCTCGTTTAATTACTTTGCAATAATTCTACATCTTTTACTACTTGAATTTAAACTGTTAACTCTTGTCAACCATAATTTATATAAGATTGCGAAAAGTTAGCGTTGTTTCTTACAATCGGAAATTCTTTTTACTTAATCGTAATATCGTTGAAACTTCGCTTTCTTTGTATTATTGTTATTATTATTAATAGAACTTCCGTTGTTATCATCTTTCTCTTTTTGACGAATAAACATTCGATTTGCTAGCACATAAACCGGTCCCTCGTCATCGTTCATTCCGCGTTGAACATTTAATTTCTTCCATTTGGGATCCTTCAGCGGAGCCGAGAGAAAGAGTTCCGAGGCAGCTGGCAAGTTCCTCTTCGATGATGTTGATCCTTTACGATGATAACAAAACCAACGAATAATGTAGTAAAGTAATTCGACCAAACTTATGACCGAACCGCCGAGACAAAGTCCAAAAATACCGCCGAAAGATGCTGGAACAAAATGATCTTTCGGATAAGAAGACAAAAATAAAATGATTTTCGTTGAAACCTTGCGAACATATTCATTTCTATGACATGCCTCGTAATTCCTATTATTTGTTAATAAGAAAAAGATACAAAATATAATCAAATGAATGTATAAAAGGTAGAAAAATAAAAGTTTGATTTTGATTACTCACCGAGTAGGGTGTCCCAGCTCAAAATATTTTGCGTACGATATTCCATGTATGAAATCGTTTGAAAGAAAACGTAAACGAAGGAAGCATTCTTGTTGTTTACGTTATGGCTGCAAGCGAACGCGACGAATAAAAAAGAAGTAAGTTAGAAATGGTTGGATTTGTGGAAACGGTATAGTAGTCAGTAAGAAAGCAATTTGATGTCTATCTTACGTTATTTCAGAATTGTATCCGACATCTTCAACGGGTATACTCTCCGATGAGACATCGTAAAACGTATCGGAACATTGTGGCAAGCAATTGCATTCGCTTTTGAACGATGTTTCATACGTCGAAAGAGTTCCTATAATCGTAAGGAAATATCGTTTATAGCTGTTCAACAATTGTTGCTTTACATTCAACCAAGTTTAGTTACAATCAATTTCAATTCGATCGTTCTATTTTCGTCAAATAAAGAAATCTTATTTTTATTGTAAATATTTTTGTCTTACTTCGATGATTCAAAATACAATCTATGTCCGTAAGAAAGCAAGTCCTACTATTTTCATCTGAAATAGAAAAGAAGAAAAATGAAAAAAAGAAAGAACGAAAAAACAATGTATTTGATTAAGGCTGTTCTCTACCCCTATACGAAAGGGTAAAATTAAAGCTTACGGAAACAACATTTGCTAACACGATTTTGTTCGTAAAAATCAGGTGCAATGAACAGCCTTAAACCTATAATCGATCGTTATACCTACTCGGGTAATAAAATGGCAAGCAACCGCAATATTTATGCACGCGCATATAAATACAATTCGAAAAGCAAGATTGAAAGCTATAATTTTTCAAACCCTTCACCTGGAACACGTCAATTTATGATATATCGTATATAAATATATACTCGTACGTTATATATTTTATGCTTGATAAACGCACAATTACATCGATTGTTTTAGCATCGCAAATAATAGAAAAGTGTATCATAAATATGAAATAAGAACCAATAAAGTATTACAGACCTCGTCTTGGAAAAGACACATGCGTTTTCTTAACGGAAGCTGACGTAAATTATCCGAGCTTTCAGTCGTCATACCGGAAATACCAACCCCTATGGTATGTCCTGGCAATACAGTGATCGAATGAATCCCAATATCCGGATAATCGTGTGGATCGTGGATTAGCACGGTGGCACCCGCGAAAGGGCTATTAGAACTCTTGTAATGTTCAGCTTCGATGTTCAAGGCTACTGCTAAACCTACATCGCGCCCCGATCCAGGAGCTTTCTAAATTTACGATATTAATTGATTAATCCTTCTCGTCTTATACAACTGTTGTAACTTTCGCTTGCATTTTATCTTTAAGAAAATTCAAGCAGCACGATTTTTTAATACCTGAATCTCTCCAATTCCTGGTAATTGTTCCGATGGTATGTTTGAACGATCGCTATCTTCCGATGTATTTTTTAAATCGTAATTATCGTATCTATCCACAAATGTTACAAACAATAATCATTAGTGATATACTTTTGAATAAATGATTATATTAAAAACATAACTTTATCGAGATATACCCGTATAGTCGGTCCAAATTAAAATGATAATTAAAGGCACAACAATAGCCTTCTCTGGATTTAACAGCCTTGAAAATATCGCTGCAATTAAATTTTTGTCCAAGCCAAGCGCACCTCAATAGCATTGCTTTACAGGGTTGCATCAACTGCGACGACCACGTTGAAATTATAATCTTGCCGAGATCCTCTCTTTATATTATATTTATATAATATTTATGTTACTTAATTAATTATTACCTCGTACATGAGCCTGTCAACTGTAAATCCGAGAACTTCAAGTGCTCGTGTCGCTATTAAATTGTCGACGTCAATTTTATCGGGACGCGTCAGTTTCATTAACGAAATGAAAAACTTTTCACTTTGACTATGGTTTATACCGTGTTTAGATCTTCCGATTAAATAAAAATACGAGAATACGTTATTTTCAACAATCGTAAAATAAAATAAATAACGATGAATTTTCATCGGAAAAATAATTCGTTTTTAGTTTTTGCGCTGGAGAATTAAAGACCCGTTTTTTTTTTGTTCTTTTAAATGGAATATTTTCAATCGATTAGCTTTATTCGCAAATTTACAAGTTCCGATGAAAATTCAACATCGAGTAATAAACATTTCACTCGAATAAGTCTCACAATATATTTCCAAAGATTTTTGCATGAGGACTATAAACTTTGTTGTTGTTACAAATTGTAACACCTGGAAAATATATGCTCCATATAGGTTTGTTTGTACTTATGACAGTGGCTGTTGGATTAGCATCATAATTATGCCAAAGTCTCATCATCAGGATGATACAAAAAATAATGCTCATTATGCAAACCTGTAGAAAATGAAATATATCCTATACGCACGTACACGATAACTTTGAAATTTATAGAATTTTTTTACCAAGAACCAAAGCACGCTTTCAATTATTGTTGATTGATGAACCGTCACGTAACGGAATCCATGTAGCGTCGTGTTCTCGCAGTAGATCTTGAATTTTTCTTTTAAACATTGAGAAATCGCTTTTCTCCTTTCTGTAATATTATTATTTTCTAAAATATCTACATAATTATGATAGAAAAATTTGATTTTATTTAATTTTACTCACTACGAGATGTATCACGAAAATTATGAACTTTCATTTTTATTCATATCATATTTATAAATTCGCGTTAATGTTACGAAGAAACGAACTTCGAGAAAATTAAAGAAGACTTAAAACTGAAAACAACGACTGACTATGAATATTTTTTGCATTGCATTGGCTTTTCTTTCAAATACAATATTGAATCGATATTTCCTTGTCAATTTCATTTTCTTTTCAATCTTCTTAAGTGCATACGACGAAATTGCACGACTGAATTGTGAGTCTCTGTTTCTAATAATCTCACTAACTTTCAGTAATATCCGTCTGTATGTAGTAAACAGTGGAGTTACGCGTTACGAGCTATTGTAGAGTATACCATAGATGAGATTAGAAATTGCTGACCTGTATCATGCTACTTCGAGAACATTACATAGAAAAGAAATTTAAAGTTAGATATTTTGTAAAATGAAATTGTCTTTTCTAACATGTAATCATTTTCTTGGTATAACTTTTTTTTCTAAGAATTATGAAGAAATATAATAGAAACATAACTATATTTACTATTTTTTTTATACATAGCCTTGTGTTTTCGGTATAGAAAAAGATCAGTAAATTTCTATTACGCATAAGCGTTTACAAGTATTAATACTTATATAAATGAAACTTCTTTCTTTTCTTTATATAAACTTTTCTTCGATTTATATTTTTCATATATACCTTTAATTCCCGCTAGTTCTTACTGCGCATGAGCAAGCATTGAAACCAAGCTAGTAACAGAAAACAGAAATACCTAGATTTATCGAAAGTAATTTTTGATTTAGATCAAAGAAAGTTGGTCACTTGTATTATTAGTTGACTTTCCTCAAGGAAGAGGAGTAACATCGTAAAAATGGCGACCCGTCTGTTAAAAATTGGTTCTGTCCTACGAAACTATTCTAATAAAACTAATATTGTCAGGGTAAGAGACATAACATTTACATTATCTGTATAATATAAATTTGTATAAAGTATTATAAATTATTGCGATACTATTAGTTATAAATGAATTGTTAATAATGACAAAAAATTGATTTAATGTCATAGTTACCTTACGTAATAATAAGAGTAAAGTATTTAAAATATTATCATGTTATCACATGTGTGGGAGTTAATATTAATAAATTATGTTATATAACAATCCTTTTCTCATTTATTTCTAGATTCCAAAACAATGGGGATCTACTGCTACTTCTTTGAAAGAATTATTAGTCAATCAACCAGCAACCAATGTTACATTATTAGACAATGGCATGAGAATAGCTAGCGAAGATAGCGGTGCACCAACAGCTACTGTCGGACTTTGGATAGATTCTGGAAGTCGATTTGAAGATGATAAAAATAATGGTGTTGCACACTTTATGGAACACATGGCTTTTAAGGTATATTATATTTGAGAGATATAAATTAATTCTATATAATCAATAAAATAAATACATTTGTTATTTAAAACAGGGCACTACAAAACGCTCCCAAACTGATTTAGAATTAGAAATTGAGAATATGGGTGCTCACCTTAATGCATATACAAGTCGCGAACAGACTGTATTTTATGCCAAATGTCTTTCACAAGATGTTCCAAAAGCAATTGAAATTCTAAGTGATATTATACAAAATTCAAAACTTGGTGAAAGTGAAATTGAAAGAGAACGTGGTGTTATTTTAAGAGAAATGCAAGAGGTTGAAACAAATCTTCAAGAGGTCGTATTTGATCATTTACATGCTACAGCTTATCAAGGCACTTCACTTGGCAGGACGATACTTGGACCTACTGAAAATATTAAAAGTATTACAAGAGATGATCTAATCTCCTATGTAAAATCTCATTATGGTCCAGCAAGGTAATAATCACAATTATCTTAATAATTAATAAGATTTACAATTCATGATTTTTATAGATTTGTTTTAGCTGGTGCTGGTGGTGTAGAACATCAACAATTGGTAGAATTGGCAAATAAATATTTTAGCAAAATGTCTCAACCACAGTATGAAGAAATTCCACCGTACAAACTCCCAAACAGATATACTGGATCAGAAATAAGAGTTCGCGATGATAGTATTCCACTTGCACATGTTGCTATAGCAGTTCAAGGTATAGAAAAATCCTTATATACAAATATATGCATACTGTTATTGTTTATAAATATCGTTTATTATATCTTTCTGCAACCTTTTTTAGGTGTAGGTTGGGCTGATGCAGATAACATTCCTCTTATGGTTGCAAATACCCTTATGGGGGCATGGGATCGTAGTCAAGGAGGTGGAATAAATAATGCTAGCAATCTAGCCAAAGAAAGTACAGAAGAAGGAATATGCCATAGTTATCAAAGTTTTAATACGTGTTATAAGGTAATATTTACTATTGTAATAAAATTAAGCGTTTATATATTTTATCGATTTTTATTAGTGTTTTTTAATTTTATTATGTAAATTTTAGGATACTGGCCTTTGGGGTATTTATTTCGTTTGCGATCCATTGAAGTGCGAAGAATTTTCGTGGAGTGTTCAAAGAGAATGGATGCGTTTATGTACATCCGTTACGGAAAAAGAAGTAGCACGTGCAAAAAATATTCTTAAAACAAATATGTTATTACAACTCGATGGAACCACTGCAATTTGTGAAGATATTGGTCGCCAAATGCTTTGTTATAATCGACGTATTCCACTACATGAACTTGAAATGAGGATAGAGGTATATATATATAATATAAATGTATTGAAAAATGTCAAGAAGACTTATATTACGATGTATTTATTTTAGAGTGTCACTGCCAAAACCATTCACGAGGTAGGGATGAAATATATTTATGATACTTGTCCAGTAATTGCTGCAGTTGGTCCAGTAGAAAACTTACCAGATTATTCTACTATTCGTTCTCGCATGTACATGATGCGTCTATAAAATTATTACTATGTAATAAAAGAGTCGCCGTTCACGATGCATCCTTTAGTTCAAATTTGTTAATAATATATTCGCAACATGTAATAACCTCCTATTTAAAAATTCGAAAATCTTTGGATATTTATTTTAATCGATATCTTTAAATTTTGCTTTTCAATTAAATTCTAAAATACCTTGTAATGTTACTCTCCATCTATCAACGAAATTCAGTGAAATAAAATATCTCTATAAAGTATATAAATTACATGGAAGATATTAATTGAATACATGTAATCGCACTAGCAACAACAATTTTTTGGTACCCAGTATATAACTGAATACCTGATTATTTATGATATTGAAAAGAAAGCTAAATACCTACTTTTATTTTTTAATTTATGAATATTATTTATCAGTTATATTTTTTAAAAATGCCTGTGATAAGACATTTTCTTATGTATTTATATAAACAAATTATTAAATACAGTATTTCAAATAAATAGAATTATAAAAAATATAAAGTTAGATTGTAGATGAATAATTCGCAAAGTATTTTATATAGTCCTTAGAAATTTAATTTGTATTTAGATACAATATTAAATACAATACACAAATAATATTTATAATTAAAATACAAAACGTATAAATATTTACAAAATTATTACATTTAAAATTTAACTTTATGTCAAAGATAAATTCAATTATATGACACCACTTTAATTACTACTAAAAATTGTAGTACATTTAATATTATGCCTCATGAATATGAATTTAATTAATATACAATTGAATTTTTGTGAGATTCATAAAGAAAAATGTATGCACATTTTCTCTTAATTCATTATCATAATTGGAGATTAAGTTTTATTTATATGCAGTATAATATCAATGTAACTATCTTGCATGATTATTTGATGGCACAGTTGCATGAGTTGGCGAAGCTGTATCTTTACAGACTTTGGCAGTCATTTCAGCTAATGGCTCTAACTCTTTCGTATTTACTAACTCAAATTCTGTTACAAAATAGTAAAAATGTTTGTAACATGTATTTACATGTGCCTCCTAAAAAATATTATAAAATGAATTTATTCAATAGAGCGTCAATATCACTATTCAAATATAGAATGAAACAAGTAGAGTCATAATAAGAATGCATATAATTTACTTACCGCTCCTATAGCTACTATACGATCAAAATGATGGATGTATACATGGACGAACACTCTGAAGAGACGAGTTAAGATTTTACGACACAGTGGTACAAAAGTTTTTGGAAATGGTACATCTACAATCAAAATGTGAAATGTGGAAATAAAATAAATAACTGTTATGTTATTTCCATATATTTACATAAGAAAAAAATATATATTATAAATTATATACCTGTTGACACAGGAAATATAGTTTCGTTATTTATCTGCATTTCTATCCAATCCATAAGGAGTGTAACATACTGAGGAGCCGGAAGAACAGTCGGTTTCTTATATTTTTCCCCATCTGCCCATAAATATTCAAAACGTGCTCCGCCACTCATTATTGGACATGATGCAGAGTCACAGTATTCAGATATGGTACCATATATAAGATTTATTCTATTAAAAAAATCTACAACTAATTGTAAAACAATAATTTATACATTATATACAAGATAGTCATACTTTAAAATCATTTTTTAATAGAATAAAAATGTTCATATACCATGAACAGCAATCCAATCATTGAGATCTTCTTTCGGTGGTAATTTTACTACAGATCTTAAATTAATGCCTGAATTAAGCGAAGCTTGAGCTTGTTTATGTAAAGAATAACGTAATGTCCCATGGGCAAACCTCTTTTTTGGTCTAAAAGTCTATAACAATGTTACATATATAAAAATTAGTTATTAAATATAATATATGATATAAATATTAATGCTTTATAAAGTATTTCTACAAAATTATTTATCTAATTCAATAAGCAAATTAGTTTTAGGTTATACAAAATAATTTTAATACAAACCAAGATATTTATAATTTACCTTTCCCTTTTGGAAGAATTCCATGAAACCACTTAAAGTAGTCATTATACAATAAAAAATCGTAGATGGTTCTTTAATTAGTTCAAAACTATGAGATTAACCGGCTATATAAATTAATGAAATACGTGTACATGATGTATACCTATTAAGAGGTTATACATAGGGTCTCTCATATTCGATATCCTTGTATTTATTACAACGTATACCTAAATCTCACAACTCCACATGTTCATAGAATAAAGTAGACTTGCATTTACGTACAAACAAATAATAACAATTAATATCTCATACAACTTTTATTACTTGTTATATGCAGCTTCGTCAGTCACAGAAAATAATCGATGCACTTAACATTGCATTACTAATCATTGAATACAAGGTAGTATTAAATTCAATAAGCTTTTACTTTTAAATTAAATTAAGTAATATAATTAAATAGATCATCCTCCTTATCATTGATAAATATATATTTATTAATGGACATGGGTTTTTCATAAATATAATATATAAAATTATTATAAATAATAATTTTATGACATTATTAAAACAAACAAACCATACTACAAAAAATAAATTGTAATAAGGAAAACTATAACATTCGTATATATAATTATTTAAATAATTAATTATAAATTTGTAGTTATACAGCATAGTATCGATAGAATCCAACTTTAAAATCACGTGTTCACGCGGCAAATGCATTAACCAATGACGTAAAAGTCGTCATATATTTGCACCAATTTGAAAACTTGCAAGAAAAATGTGGCATATACATGTATCACATTGGACAAGATTTACTACGGACTGCCAATCATCGATCGTTTTAACTCTGTTGCGTTAGGGTACCTAATTCAATCAAATCTTCTTTTTGGGAAGAAGATTTGATAAAAATTATCGTCAATGGTCAAACGCATCGCAGGATGATAGAAGGTGATAGGTGGTAATAAATGATGGTAGAAGGGAAAACTTTAAGTAAAATTTGCGATTATCGAGAAACTCGACTCGCGAAAAACGAGACTTGCACTTAACAAATTTTCTAGAAGTCGGTAGTAATTATGTTCTTTCAAATAGAAAATGAAAGACGATTTCTTTTTATTTAAAATAAATCTTATTCAGTTATATATTGACCATTTTGTTTCACTATCTTTTGCCATCTTTCTGGTAGGTTCAAGATTCCACGGTTATAAAAGTCCTTCTCCCTATTTGCAAAAAACTGAAGCAAGTGATTTTTGACGCCTTCGTCTGAATCGAAATTTACATCATTCAAAGAATTTTGTAAAGAACGAAACAAATGGTAATCGGATGGTGCCAGATCAGGAGAATATGGTGGGTGTGGTAGCAAATCCCATCCAAGCTGTAAAAGTTTCTGGAAAATGATCAAACTTGTGCGTGGTCTGTCATTACCATGATGGAATACAACACCTTTACTATTTATCAATTCTGGGCGCTCTTGCTTAATGGCAGCATCCAATTTATCCAATTGATGACAGTACACATTCGTATTAATCGTTTGATCGCTTGGTAGCAGCTCAAAAAATATGATTCCTTTCCAATCCCACCATACAGAGAGCATAACTTTCTTTTGATGAATATCTGCCTTTGTTATCGATTGAGTAGGTTCATCTTGCTTAGATAATTTTCGTTTACGATTAATATTATTATAAACAATCCATTTTTCATCCCCAGTTATGATTCTTTTCAGAAATGGATCATTTTCTTCGCGTTTCAATAATGAATTACAGGTGGTAATGCGTTGAATCAAGTCAGTTTCTTTTAAATTGTGTGGAACCCAAACATCAAGTTTAGAAACTAATCCAAGACGTTTCAAATGATCGTGAACTGTCGAATTCGATAAATTCAATTTGTCAGCTATTTCTCGCGTTTTTATGCGACGGTTCGCATCCACCAGGGCCTTTATTTTATCGTCGTCTGCTTCGACTGGGCGACCTAAACGAGGTGCATCTTTCAAATCAAAATTACCAGAACGAAATTTTGAAAACCAATTTTGACATTGGCGCTCACTCAACACGTTCTCTCCGTAAACTGAGCATAGTTTTTTTCTCGCTTCCACTGCTTTTTTATTCTTACGATAATAAAAAAGCAAAATATGACGAAAATGTTCACTATGATTTTCCATATCTGATGCAATTAACATAATACAACATAATAAGATATTGAATCACGTCTGAAATGTTTATTGCTAGAGTCAGTTTTTTTTTGTTTTTGTTATAATTGATTAATTAATTAATTTATTTATTTTTTTATTTATTAGAGGCTACTATGAATCTTCCGGCTTATTGGTCCTTTAAAATAAGGTTGTGTATCAGTAAATACAACTAACGATATCTCTGTGCGAATAACGAAATTACTTTTCGAACAATCTAATATATAGATAAGAAAGTTAAACTCTTAGAATGCTGATCGTAATAGTTTATTTCGATGAGATTGTTAACTATCGATTATTTCATGAATTAATAAATGTTAAAACGTGACATTTTATTGGTGTACATCGATTGAAATCATATTTTTTTAACTTTATCGATTTGCAATATGTAAACTCTTTCAAATAAGTTTTTTTTATAAACTATACGATAATTAAGGTTTAATAAAATATTCATTTTAACAATAGTAAGCTCTCTCTATAAAATTTGAAAATGTTGAAGATGTATTATCCGTATAGACTATATTTGCTTATTCACCAGATGATACGAGTCTAGGGAATATTTTTGGACAATAATATAGAAATAATATTTCACAAATTTATTTATTTATCTAAATTCTTTAGAATTCAATATTTCAGATGATATTACATTTGAATATGTGAAGTTTAACATTCCAAAGCAAAAGTTAAAAAAAATGTATGATTTTGAATCACATATGTACTAGCAAAATAGAATACATCGGACAATATTGTTTCCTGTTCGAGAAAATTTCCTGTGCAGTTCATGAAGAACGATAATCGACGATCGGTAGTAGATTGAATAGACCTTGGTTTCCCTAGTCAATTAGCGTACGCTTGACAGTACAGAATATAGTATTTAAGTTCTAGAAATTTCGCGAAAGTTGCGATTACAAGAAGATTTTAGACGAATTCGAGTTTACTTACTTCAGAATCCAGTATTCTGTTGCATACGCGTGGCCGAGCATTACATATTGCAGTCAATCCAAGTATACTTGTTTATTTAATATAATCTAACGATCGTTTAATATTCAAAATGTCTTTGTTTGGATCTTTGATGGGCGATTTCGACGATGATCCTATATTTGGGTTTGTATATTGATACTATTATTTTTACGATTTCTCTGCATGCATCTACGAATTGCAAAAATCGATTGAAATCGTTCCTTTGACTGTAGAACTAATGCATAAAAATATTCTTTAGAGGACATTCACACGTTTCTCTTGATCTTTTTTTCTTTTTTTTTTCTTTCTTTTTTTTTTTCTAAAGTTTATAAGTATACGTTATAATTTGCTATTTGGAAAAAAGAAAGTCATTTTGATACTATTAACTAATGTTAGTTGATATTACGTTTTTTGTTTTTAATGTTATTATCATTTCAATTGTTTCATATCAACGAAACGTTTTTATATGTCATCAATTTTAGTTAGTTATAATTAATTCAAATAATACAACATTTTTCAATGGATCTAATATTTTAGAAAATTCTTAGAATGGGAGCATTATTCAATATTATTATTTTTGTCTGACAATAGATCTCATATGCGTACCATGAGGCAGATGAACAGTATAATGAACTCTCTTTTTACTGATCCATTTGGAATGATGGGTCAGAATGCATTGACTGATTCCCAACAGCGAAGTGGAGTACATCATAATGAAATGCAAATGATGCCATTTGCTTTTCCAACGATGCCATCTATGAACTTTAATAGATTATTCACTAATTTTGTAAGATTTTTTAAGCTTTTATTTTTTCTAAGGTCATTTAATTTCGTATAAACAATAATTTTGTTAATGTTAATAATACAGGATAATTTGGCATCAAATGGAAACTGTCATTCCTTTACAAGCAGTTCTGTAACGACTATGGCTAGTGGTGCAGATGGACGCCCGCAAGTTTATCAAGAAACAATGTCAACAAGAACTGCACCCGGTGGAGTCAAAGAAACCAAAAAAACTGTATGCGATACAAGAACTGGAACCAAGAAAATGGCTATTGGTCATCATATTGGAGATAGAGCCCATATTCGTGAAAGGGAACACAACATTCATAATGGAGAGCAAGAAGAACATGAAGAGTTCATTAATCTTGATGAAGGTAATCAAAATTATACATATTCTTCATATAAAAATCCAAGACTACTATGTTTAATTATTTAAATGTACATTCAATTTTATGTGTCTCTAGATGAAGCTGAGAGTTTCAACAATGAGTGGGAAACTTGTACAAGACGACCAGCAGGTGCAATTGCTGGACCACATCATAGTTCATATCCTAACTACAATAGACGTCGTCCTGATTACAAGCAATTGGCTTTGCCTGATGCATCAGGAAGGTTAGTTTCATAATTCTTTATTAAACAATACATTTTTATTATTTATAAAAACGTTATTACATTTATTAGCTCTAAATTAAAGCTAATATTATGTAACAATGTATAAAGAGCTCTCTGCATTAGAATTTGTGACTTTTTTTTTTGCTATATAACAGATCTGGAAATGTATAATGTATTTACTTATATAAAACCGTAATCATATTATAATATAATTACATAAAATAATTAAATTTCTAAATCAAAGTCACACATTTCACATGTGTGTGTGTACATTGCTTCATATATCATACACGCTAATCTACTAACAAATATATATTATTTAACAAATTCCAATGCAAAAAGAGTATATATCTGTTATTGTCATAAGAAATCTTATCCTTTATAAAACATCAGCTTCACATTTCGCTCTTTAATGTTAAATCACATTAAGTTACCTTTACATTTAATGTAAAATATTAGATTCTCATTCGAATTGTAGTTGTTTTTTATTACAAATTTATTAGTTTTATTTTTTAGTTTACTAAATGTTAGT
Organism: Polistes fuscatus; assembly: GCF_010416935.1. NCBI lineage: Eukaryota > Metazoa > Arthropoda > Insecta > Hymenoptera > Vespidae > Polistes > Polistes fuscatus. The sequence goes on from NW_025113096.1 coordinate 247,942, forward strand.
TTCATTCTTATGCAACAGATATAAGAAGCATGGAAGAAAATCTGGTAGAAAAATGTGATTACAATACATTGGCTGAATCCAAATCTCTTGGTGCATTCCTTCTTCAACTTTGTGTATGCATTATTGAAATAAATATATGCATGCTCAATTATGTTCACCATTACTTTTGAAATAAAAATATTACGAGACTTTTATATATGAGTTAGCACCATTAATAAGTCATCTATGTACACATACTTTTATTTATGCTATGTATGTATATAAAAATGTATGTATGTGCTTTGTAGAATTCGATTTGCGTGCAGACGTACATTATGTTATATTAATATTATTTTTAATGAATGTTGTCTTTATATCCAAATATTTTACTTTAAATATCAGTTAATGTTTAAATACATAAACAGGCAGATTCGAATCTCAAATATTCTTCACCCAAACATAAAAAAATTATTAAATTAATTAATTAACGTTTATGAGAATAAAACATAACAAAGAAATTTATCATTTTAATTATACAAATTGCGTGCTTGTGCGTATAAAAATGCATACAAATTTAATATAATGTACTAACCATGGAATAAATTATACTGCGTAAAAAATTTGATAATATGTTAACTCTTAGCAGTCAAATGTTTGGAATATTTCCAGCAGGGTATTCTTTTATCGTTTACCATTGCCTAGAAAGTGAACTCCTCTTAGTTTATTTTATTTTACTGCTCATACATTCTTATACATTATGCATGCAGATTATAAATAATAAGCATAAGATAAATCCTTAGTAGCAGAACTTTGAACCATTAATTGATGAGCATATGTTACCTAGTATATAAATGAAAATTATTTTGATTAATAGAATGCCTATGCTAGAAAGTATTATGACTGCAAAGATTTAATGATATAGATATATTATTTTTGTTACAATTTTATTACAAATTATCATTTTTATTTTTTGACCTCTATGATCTTAAAAAATTTAATTTTTCTTATTGATTTAATATACCATGTATTCTCTGTTCAGCATAAAATAATTTATTTTGTGTTATGTCAACCTTATGTTATTATGCTTTCATGGTTACTCCTATAATTCTTCAAGATGGATGCCTTCTCCTAGGCGCAATATTAAATCTTTACCTTCTAAAACTTATGATTTGGCTTCTACTTCACGGTAAGATTTTTGTTTTATATTTGCGTCTTTTTACTCTCCCTTTTATGGGTTTGAGTCACTTCACTACGAACACCTCACGCCTATTCAATACTATCAAAGAGGTCATGTTCTTTCACCGTCTCTCTAGAGTCAACAGTTTTTGTTTTTCATAACGGATTTTACCATATACGAACGAGTATACATAATAAAATTTAAATTTTTTTTACTGTGTACTAAGTGTTATAATTTAAAGCTATATAGAATACTTACAATGTTTATTGTACATTATTTCACTTCCATGTTTCATTTCAATGCATGATAAGATAATGAGAAATATATACTTTGTTATTATTTATGAAAATATGTCCTTATACTGCGACGGATACTAAGATTGGTATGGAATATACCACCTTATGTATTGCAGGTACAACCACAAATATTAATAAATTAAAAGCATTGTACACAGCGGTGACAGTTTTGTAACGTAAGTACGTTACGTTACATTTTTCGTTACTTATTACTTTTATATCAACAGGTTTACTAAATTATTCTATTTAGCCAATCAAATTAAATTGTGTTAATGTTTCTATTCTGACGGCAAAAACATTTTTTATTTGTATTTTGTCTTAACATTATTCATCTATATTTATATAGTTTAAGAAATATTCAAAAACGAAATTATAACATAAGGACTGTTGAGATAAGGCAAAAAATATTATCACTAATTATTTTTCTAACAACCATGTATATTTATATACAATATTTTTATTTTATCATATTTAATATGAGATTTCAATCAATCGGAAATTTTTCAATTTTAATGAACAGTTGGAATGTTTTATGTATATTAATATACACTAATAATATTAAGCAATACTCCCAAATAGTAACATGCGTTGAAGCTTTATTTATTTTTCTAACGTAATTTGTAAATAATTGAAGCATTAAAACTAGAATAATTGCATGTTCGCAGCTCTGAGGGGCTAGCATCTTCTGAAGCTGCCCATCAAAAAAAGACAACTACAGGATATCGAAAACGTGAACATACTCCAGACACCGAATCTAAGCATAAGCGTCCCGCAGTGTGAAATAGTAATCTTTTAGAATGTCTTAGGATATAATATCTCAAAATATAATTAGCTTTGCCTGTATCTTCTCAGTAATCATTACTATTTATGATAAAATAAAGTTTGCAATTAATTTGCATTTTACTATTGTATAATTACAAAAAATATAAAATATATCCTTATATTTGTATTCGTAAAATACATTAGAAAGGAAACGTTTCAACTCTGGGGTATTATTATTACTCTTATTTCTCTTACGTCTACATTACGTGTTCATAATAATAAAAAAAGGAAACGTTTCAACTAAGATTGCTATACTTCTAATTTCTCTTATGTATACCAAAATATAAAGTATAATATGAAAAGTTACATTACAAATATATTACTCTTATATTTTAATTATTGTATAAATACTCAAATATATTGATTAAAATTCAAAACTATGTCTATCATATAAAACTATGAATAATAAATAAATTAATAAACAGCATATATGAGTTTAAAAAATCAATTTTATCGTTAAAAAGTGTACGAAGATAATCTATAAATTTTAAAAGTAAAAAAGATTCATGTTTTTTCTACTATCGTTACTTTCATTTTTACGTTCAAAAACCTACTTATATTTTTGTTATTTTTAATGTTTTCTGATAAGCATAGGAGTATAATTTTCTTAAAAGTATGATTTAATTTTTAAAGAGGGTTTAAAATAAAACTATATGTTGTTCTAAAAGTTTTATTCGCTCAAAAATTTATTTGGACAAAATAAATGTATTAACTAAACCATATTTATAATATACCATATTATTAATCTAAAAAAAATTAAACCAACCCTGAAATTAGTTTGACCTGAGAAAAACCTGTTGTATGTATATGTGTAGAAATTAGAATAATATAATTAAATATATTTTAAATGCTCACCGTGAATTTATAAAACATGTGTTGTTACTTTATATATTTCATATTTTTTTCTCGTTATTAATCAATAAGTTTTGTAACAACACATAAATATTGAATTATTACAAAAATAGTTAAAGAAAAATGAAACTTATTAAATGAAATTATGAAAAGTACGACCCATATAGTTTTAAGACGTAAGTATTTAAGGACACCTAATATTCTGAAAATATATGGAAAAAATGATAAACCTTTATAGAATCGTATAGAATTTGTTCATATATCTTACAATTAGTTTAAATTTGACTAATTTAAAAAACGAAAAAGATGTTAAGAATAAAATGAAGAGCGCAAATTTGTTTATAATTCGTTGTCGGAAAAAAAAATTTTACATATAACAAAGCATAAATATGATAGTCAATAGAAATAGAATAACATAAGAGGAAAGCTGGCAAAAGATATAATAGAAGATTATGTTGTATTGGCAGCGCACAGGGTGGACTGACTTCTGTTAATTATCTTCCGCAAGGGTATTAATTCTTCCATTAATGGACAAGACTTGTGCCAAAAATGTTGAATCACTCATGACAGTAGCTAGAGCTGAAAGCATATCCTTCAGAGTATCTTGCATTATACCCAATTGACGAGCAGTTTCTAATATAATTTCAGTTTCCTTTGCATCAGGATTTATCTGAAACAAAATTTTATTCGTCAGAATAGTTTTTAATCATATTATTTTTATGAAATGTCAACTAGTAAATGCCAGTATTATCCAATTTAGAAAAAGAAGATGCTTTACAAGAAAAGCGATGAATACAAATATATATGTTTGTTAATTTTCTTTAATACTGAAATTTATTATTAGTTGAAAGTATAAAATTTATATATAATGTTGATAAAATAATTACTTTAGGCGAGCTGCAGAATTTGCTGAATGGCATTTTAATCCTTTTCTTACCACTATTTGTTTGATAGAAAATCGTAAAAGTTTGTGTATTATTCATGTCTAGGGCAATGGGAAAATATATACCAGCTGTGACATGACCTTTAGTATCTCGGGCTAGTAAACTTCTGAAATTGTAAACCAAATTTCTGCGTTCTGTAACGTCAATAGCAGTAAGATATGGCCTTGCTATATAAATAAGAGCAACTTGTGTTCTTTCCAAGGCACCTGGTCGAGTTTCCCTTTCATGCCATTCGACATAATCAGGATCTTCACCACACAGAAAATAGTTGTACTCTTTCTTACAATTTGAATCTTCAGATTGAGTAAACCAGCCCGTATGAGGATATAATTTATCAGCCATTACTGTAATCACACGTGCAACATGATAACCAGGATCGAGAAGCATAACACCTTGACGTCCATTAATCTTGATTTTCAGGCACACTAGAACATGTTCTTTCTCTCCACTATCTGCTGCCGGTGGGCCACCAACATAACTAGCAATATCTCCAATCGTCTGTAAAAGAATTATTTAATATTGTATTATGCGTGTGTGTGTGTTTGATAAAAACTATAACATTAAGTTAAAATAAATTTACTTCTTCGCAAGACACTAAGTAGAGCCCGCTTGCTATATTAGGAAACTTATTATTTAAACTACTTAGTCGGCGTAATAATTCAAATCCAAGTCCAACACACGTATAGTGTTCAGGTGTTATTAGAGGCTGATACTTGCGATAAAACCGATCCAATTTACTTTCTCCGCTCATAACATAATTCTTATAGAATCTATTCAAAAAAATAATATAATATAACATAAGGTGTATTACATTACTAATGTCATAGAAATAATTTTACAAATAAGAATGTAGATACAAACCTGAGGAAGTTGCCAATAGTGTCATATCTATGCTCGCGCAATAAACGCTGAGTTTCTAATTCAACACTGCCTGCTAGTTCCTCATATTGTTCAACCGTTGATACGATCAGGGCTGGTGACTCATAATGGGCCCACACCGGCAGGGGTAACGGCACACCCCTAATCCAGGGGCCGCGTGCCTGCCCCTGTGGCTGACACCATTTTTCTGTCGTCTCGAGTCAACTTGGCCATTCGCTGCCCCAGCGACCAACCGTTGGCACAAAGCCATGCTCATCCCTGCAGCTGCTTATTGGCTCTACAGGGCTCTCTCCGTGTTTTATACTCTTCTCTCGCTCTGTAATATCAATGAAATATGTTTGATAGAATAAATATTAAAAAAAACATTTCTGTTAATATTAAGTTTAAGTTATCCTTATTTGATTTGAATAATGCACTTGTTTAAAAACGAATTAGTTTACATAATTTGTTGGATAAACATTTTATGATATCCTCATTGATATAAATAATTATGTTCTATGTTTTAAATAGCTATTATAATGCTTTATCTCTCGTATTATCTATCTCTAATATATAATCTCAATAAATTGGTATGTACCACAATTCCACTGCTATTTAAGAACACGAATTAACACCGTTCCGTAAGCCAAAATGTGGGAAATAAAAGCAGAAAAGCGGATCGCATTTGCAGTTGGTTTGATGTCCAACATGGCGATAGCCGACGCGTGGTTGACAATCAATACAAGACCAAATAGATACGTATCGTGCCACGTGTCTATTGCGACCTTCGATATAATAATGTATACTCTGTAGTAGTACAGTCATATTATTCGAGGAAGACCCTAGAAAGCGTTAATCGAGCGCTCGTGTAACTTGATATAAGGTAATTCACTTATTTTAACAAGTTTGCAACTAATTTCCTCAAAATTATGAAAATTAAACCTAAAGAAACATTATATTATGATCAATCAATTTATTGAACAAATATAAACGACTACAATTTATTGAAGAAAGTAACCTTGAAATACTTCATTGTGCTGAATAATTTCCGTAATTAAAAAAGAAACAAGAAGTCTTGTGTTTTGTTATTTCCTACTGTTCCGATTGAACATTAATACTTCCGTTTGAAAAATTCGTTAATAAAAAAATAATAACAAATGAAAATAAAGAAAAAAGGATAATCGAATAAATTAAGCTAGCCTATATATTTATTCGCAGTACACAAAAGGTCATTGCCAAAATTAGGACAAAAGAGAGATCTTACAAAAGAAGCGTCACAAATGCAGCATACCACTTGATAACCTCTGTGTCACAGTTTTATTAATCTAATATTATGAAGAGTCTCTATATAAGAATATATATAACATGAAATAATTACTTACCCATACAATGAGCGCACCAAACAAATAAAAACTTTCCCTCTTCGGAAGGCACGAACGTACACGTGTTCAAAGTCCAAGCAGAATTGGGTGGTGGAGCGCGAGCGGAAGTTTATATACGTTCGCGCCGTATTCCCCTTTCCTCTTTACATTTCACAAGCGCTATCGATGGCGCGTTTCTGCCACGTGATCGTTTGCCTCCTATATCCCTCCTTTAAAAATTTCTATACATTATTTCAAGAATACGTGCAACGTATGGAGAATGTATTTAACAATTATTACTATTTAGATGTATATATCTTTATTTCGCAACAGTCATTTAACTTGTGCAATAATGCACAATGAAGTGTATTATTCAATATTATTATTATTGTCTCGTTTTCATAAAGAGATGCAGTTAAATGAACAGATCGTTTGCGTATGCGCGTTACGAAAAAATTTTCTTTCTTTATTTCTTTATTTCTTTTTTCTTCTTCGTATCGCATTAAATGTATATCTATCATTAATTTGGACGAATCATAGCATTGCATGAAATTTTATACAATGTGTCATACTTCTGGGAACTCCTCTTCTCTCATTGGATATTATATATATATATATTTTTACCAACTACGTCATTCATCGAATCCTGGAATCACCTGTTGTTTATTTCCGTTCTTTATATATATATATATATGTATATATAAAGCGATGATGTCATAATAAGTAATTGCTGTACTTCATTGGTTTCTTAAAGCACTTGCACAATGGGTGTCGTTGAAACAAGAAAATTACCGTTAAAGAAAATCAATGATTAATGATCACATGTATGGGCATATATTTTTGCCATTATCGAAGAGGGAATTTTCTTTTTCTTTTATTATTATATTAAATGTTAAAGCATAAATGTACGTTAAAATGTACGAGTAAAAAGAAACATATGAAAGATGTAAATATTTATATAATAGATGTAGAAAAAATAATCATAAAAGTAACTATACGATGAGGAAATGAAAAATGACGAAGTATGTGTAATAGGAAGTGTGGGTGTAGTTTTTTGTGAAACGTAAATTAGTATGAAAGACGTCATAGTTTGTAACAGACTACCTACATCACAGTACACAGTCCATATTGTGAGTTCAATGTGGAGACTATCAGCCACGTGATTATAATGTGACCCGATATGCAGTACGATTAAGAACCAGTTACGACGCAATAATCTTATTTACTTATAAAGCACAAGTTGATATTCCGTATTTTTGTTTTATTCAATTCCAAAAGGTTAGGGTTTAAGAAAACAATCTTGTTTCAATATGAAGTAAACAAAAACAAAGCATAAAAGTGCGTAGAAATTAACGAATTATGGATTCCCCCTTCCTCCATCCATCTCCCATCGAGTAGCCTTTAATAAAATTAAAATAAATCTTTTCTTTTTTGTACATTTAGAAAATTCCCCTTTTGTTTTTTTTTATCACTATTATATCGCAATTGAATCTATTTTTATCTTACAATCGGATAAAGTAGTAGATATTTTTTTTAATCTCATCCTTTAAATTCTTTTAGAATTGATCATTTATAATAATAAAATTCTTAAAAGCTTATCTTTATAACGAATTATTTTGTTCGTTTAGCAATATTTTATATATTAATAAAATATGAGCTCAAGCAGGAAATATCGGCTTGAATGTGAGTAGAGTAACGTAATATGCTAAGTTGTTTAATTTAAAGATGTAACTGCATATTTTGTTAATGCTTATATTTGGTATATAATGATGCAAAATTTAAAAATCAAATATTACTTTGAATATTTTATTTATCATATTTAAGTTCGAATAATTGGAAAAAATATAATTATTGAAGTATGTGGTATTTCTTAAAAATATTTATATACATGTAAAATAATTATAAATTATTGTACATGCTAATGCTATCTCTATAAGATATTTTACGTATGTATAATACGTTCGAAAGTAAGATAATAATAATAATACGATATAATAAACAACGTTAATTAACTTGGAAACTCATCGTTTTAAAAAATTTCGATATAGAAAATTCAGTTTATATCGATGTACAGTCGATAAAACAGACGTCAATGTATTAAACGACATTAACCTGTTTCTCTGTAAAGTATAATGCCATATGGAAAAAACTATGATAGAAAATATGTGAATTACGATATTATATTATTTTCTATAATTTTGTAACTTTATATAACTTGTTTATAGTTTGTTATTAACTTAGAATTTTTTTTATAGATTTTTGATATAAAAAAATCAAAATATGATCAAATTAAAAACTTTACCACTGCTTGATAGAACAAGCACAACTATTGTGGAAGAAGGTACAGTAGATTATATGATTAAAGTAATAAAAGAAACATAATTGTTTTTAATAATGCTCACATTAAATATATTATAAATATGTAATAAAACAATGTTTCATTTAGATATCAATGTACCTTATGGTAAAGTTCTTATCGCAGGATGGTTGCAAATGTGGACAGAAGTAGAACCCAATAGTATTATAGAATTACTAACTTTTGTAAATCCAAAGTCTTGGTATTTAAATGGACCAAAACCATATACATTAAATAATGTTAAAATATCTGATTATTATACAGTTGAAGTAAATAAATCTCAAGAAAATATTGTTAATATATTAGACGAAATACTTGACAGAGTAACACAAAAGTCTATAATATTTCTTGATAATTTGGATTCTTTGATACTATACGCAGGTCTTGCAAATTCATTACGATTTGTAGAGATGCTAAATAAAAAAATAGAACGATTAATTTGTCTCTTTAGAAGAGATTGTATACCAAATAAGATATCATCTATTGAAACTCTTGGAAATACGTATGTTAGATTGCATAAATACCATGGTATGCATTCAAATAATGAATTTACTTATATTGCAAATTATACACATCGCAAACCAGGAGGCACAATATTGCTTGGGTCAGAATTAGTGAGACAAGACATCAAAACATATGAGATACAATCGGAAAACCTTAAAACACAATTTAACTCTGAAAAAAATTCAATGCCTACAAATGATGCTGGAAAAATTGTATCTTCGTTTCGATTAGAAATAAATGAACATGAAATGAAACAAAAAGAAAACACACCATTACCTTATATATCTGCAGCACAAATGGTAAATAATGACTGTAAGATTTTATATGTACCAGATGAAGTAGATGATTTGGATGAGGAAGATCCAGACGATGATTTATGCATATGATTTGTACATTATGATTAGGTATATAATATACATCTATTCAAACATATGTTAACCATTGCATATTTATTACACTTTTCTGTACATTCATTTAGATATGATATAAGTGTTGCCCCATTATTAAATATGCCAAGCTTAATATAAAAAATCAAATCGAATACAACATAATCGAGCTTTTCCCAATTTCGATGTTAAAATTGATAAAAATTAAATTTTTCTACATTTCTTTTTTAGTTTGTTAATACCTTATAATCTATTTTATGATATATTATATTTCATCCTTTAAGATATATATTTGAAATTTATATCTAACGTCTTATTTTTAACACAGCATTAAACTATATATTAATTAAATATATAAAGCCACTTTCTCTTTGGAATTTACCTTCAAGATACACACTTTCATGTTTGCTTAATTTAAATAATATCTGCATATCACGTGTTTTACAAAATTTAGTAGTTACAAATAATATTAATTCTATTCCATTCGTTAATTTTCATGTACATATACTTTGATTTCCAAAAGAGATCATGCTGTTTTTAAATTTATGTATCATATATGTCTATTTATTAAAGTGCCAAAAGACTTTCTGAGATTACATGATATTCAAAAAATATATATTATATATTATAATATAAAAATTAATTAATTAAGTTATCATTAGTAAAAAATATATATATATTAAATAATCAAGTTTTAATCAATAGAGATATATGATACAGACTTAAAAACGGCGCGAACTTTTCTTGGTTACATATATATTAAAATAAAAATTTGTTCTCTTTAAATCTCCCATTACATGTATAATTAGTATTTCAACAAAATATATTAACTATTTGTTTTGAGGTGCTTAGTAAACGAGAAAAAAATGAAAAATAATTAATAAAAAGTCAAATAAATTAAATACTCTCTATTAAAAATACTCTCTATCTAAAATAATGATAATAATAAAAATAAATAATAATAAATAAATAAATATAATGCATAAATCATATGATTAATAATAAAATAAAATGTACTAATACACACTTCTATCTTAGGCTTAGGCCGTCAAAAAATATAATTCTATTTAGTTTTTGTTTCATTAGAAATTTAAAAGTTTCGAAGTTATTCTAAATTAATTAATTGTAACATATCATGCACTGAATGTATAGAGTAAGTTTTTGTCATAAAAATGGCATGTACCATCAATATGTTGCAATGTTCTACTTTCTAAAAGACAGCGACCATAATGAACAGCATCTTCTCGAGTTTGGACTATTCCAGCTTCTAATAACCAATCTACTAAATCACAACCAGTAAAAACTCCTCTATGCACTTTCAATAATCTTCGTCGACATATAGCTATCCTTGCTCGACATTCGGCTAAATGACATCGATTGAACTGCTCACGAATAGCTTTCGTTTCTGAACTCAATGCATCTTCTGGAGGCAATTGTAGTTCTGTTTCTGTTAATATTAAAAAATCTTATATGACATATGATACACGTCAACAGTAACATACATATAAAATAGAAATAACAAAAAATTATCTCACCACCGCGCCATTTTTGACTAAGTTGCTGTAACCAAAAGCCCAGTTTATTAAGGCCAGGATCAAGTCCAAATATTGCAAAAGCTATTAATGATTGACCAAAATTTAATGCAATATCTAAGAATGCTAATTCTGCATAAATGCCAATCATTTGGTCCATAATTAATGTACTAATAGATATTGATAAACCCTGAAAAATATACATGTCCAATTTAATTGTGATAATGATGCATAATTATGTTATTATAAAGGAAATTTAAATATTAAATAGATCTTACAATGAATATAGAACATGAAAGCAGAATGAGGAATACTAAATGTCGTAATATCTGTGGATCTTCTGAATCTGTTAGAGTTACATTTTCTTCTTGATTACAATCAAAAGGATAAGTATTGTTTCGACTCACAGTACACATTGAATTAGGACAAATACTTTGGTATTCACAACCAATGCTATAAGAATAATTTATTTATGTTAGCATTTTATGTATATAAGTAATATAATTTCATACATACATTGGGGTGCTCTCTGAATGAGATGCAATATCTTCCACATCAACAACACTCCTTCCATTAGTATCGTTACTGAGATTCGATCTTTCTCCTTCATTATTTGTACTGCTATACGTGGTTAAATCATTTCTTATATGATGATACCTTTGTTGTAAGACTAAACAACCTAATGTTACTGCATACAATATAAAATGGTTTTATTAAATTATTTCTAATAAAATTTTGGTTCCATTATTATGTATGTATATATGATTCTTACCAATAAAACAAAATATTAATATAGCAACAGATATAGCAGCTTGACTCCTGCCGAGTTGAAAATTCGGATTTTGTAAATCAAATTCGATTGGTTTCTTTGGCGTTATGCAAATACACATTAAAGATACAACCAAAGCTGTTACTCTGAAAGTAAAATTCGTTAATATAAAGAATCTAAAAATATGAATCAATGTAATATAATATTTTCATACCCACAACCACTAAGAAGTAACCATTTTTGCATATTTTGTACAAATGATAATGAATGCGAATTCAAAAAAAGAAGAGTTACTGCTATTGCAACTGTCCATATTCTACTTCCATATACACCTAATGAAATTAAAATAAATTGGATATACCTAAAATGAGATAGTTATTCATATTTAATAAAGGAATCTCATTATTAATCGCGTAAATTATTTTGTCATAATAATCTACCATAAAATAGATCCAGTAGTATCTGCTTCGAGTTTTGTCCAAATTATAGTACCAATCGCAGTAATCAACTAAAAAGAAAAAAACATAATGATTAATAAATGTGTACAAGAGGGTATGCTAAACATATAGATAGGTCTGTATAATCATTTCTATTAACAAACCTGAGCGATCACGAGGCAAAGAGTATATCTGTGTGTTACACTTTTATATTTACGACCCACACCAAGAAAACAAATTAGCAGCCATATACAAGCTACCACAGATATAGTACTTATATCAAAAGAGAAAGCTCGGAGTTGATGAGCGTAACTGGCTGGTGTTACGCCAGCATCAATGGCACTAACTAATTTTGCTGATATGAACATAAGCGGAGCGGATAAAAATGTACAAGCGACCATAGCTGATGCTATTAAATCAATTTCAACATTGTAACGTAATGTAAATATAAAAAGTGCTGGTGCTGTTGGAATTGTACCATAAAGAAATCCATATGTACTTAAATCTCTGGTATCAGTAACATTATCACCAGCATTTAACAAAATAATCGATTCTCGAATTACAAGAGGAAGTACTAATAGTTTAACTGATATCAATATTCCTGGTATGACTAGAGCTGTACCTTTTAGTTTGTGTACTTTTCCTACCATCATTAAACCAAGAAGAAATAAGGCACTAGCAGAAAAAGCATTTCCAAGTACTTCGAGAATAGCAGCAAGAAAAGATGGAATGACATGGCTAAATATTACATTTCCTATGATGCCTAAGATTGTCATAAATAAAACTGGATTTAAAGCGACGCCCTTTATAACCGAATAAACCATTGACCAGCAAGATTTATTTTCTTCTAAAGTGCGTTTACTAATTTCTAGTAATATGAAACCAATAGGATTTAAAATAGCCAGTGATATAGGAGCCATGAGATATAGATATGCAGCATATTCGGGATGAGTTTTTTGATAAATGGCACCAACTGAAAATAATAAGTTTGTTGATGTAAATAAATTACATATTAAAAATATACTTTGTTAATAAACTTACTCATAGGGTAACCTATCGCAAAATCATTGCTTTGCGTTGTAAATATTGCAAAGAGGGCTGCACGACCAGAATTCGATGGTTTTTTAATCAATAATGATACCACGAGTACAGTAAAAAATACGCAGCATTTTGCGAGTAATATTGCGAGTAAAAAACTCCAATTGACTAACGTAAAATCTAACTTTGCCAATGATGTAAAAATTAGCGATGGTAGAGCAAAAGTACCAACAAAAGTATTTAAACCATTTGCCTCTATTTTTGTAATAACATTAAATCTTCCAGCGATATACCTAAAAGATAATATCATTTTTAAGATTTAAACGTTACTTAATTTTCCATAGGACATATATGTATACTTGGAAAACTAGCAGAAAATAACACAAGTTCTTACCCACATAATATTATTCCGAAGCATTGTATCAAAGCAATATATAAATTATCAATTGGATCAGAATTGGTTGTTATAAGGCCATCCATATTGATTAGTCCAATATTTGATGAATTAGTTGTCATGATTCTGTTAAAAAAATTACTTTTAATAAAAATTGTAAATGATATTAAGAAGATGTTTTATAAATATATTACACATTTTATTATCTCATAATAATTGTCATCTTTCCAGAATAATTTGTTTATATTTATTTAAATACAGAGATATATGGATAACGTTCCCGCATAATTTTCTTCTTATGGTCATTTTTTAAACGAGAAATCCGTATATGATTTATCCGAATCATTGCTTTTTAATACTTTGTTTTTTTTATATATAAAAATTGTACAGGAAACTTCAAAATAATAATAATCGTAATTTTTAATAATGTTCCTTAAATTCGTAACGTCTGTTTGACGAAGAAACATGCTTGACAAAGGTGTTTCCTTAATTTTTAAATTGTCCATAGCTTACCGTTGCAATTTTACCGTGTAATTTATATAAAAAATAATTTAAAAATACTCGGTGCCTCAATCATGTTGAAATTAACAAATATAATTTCAATCGACGTATAACAAATTAAAATGTCACGTTTTGACACTTGGTTAATTCATGACTTCGCCGATAGTTGGCGATCTTATAGAAATGCACAAATAAACCTAATCTGACTTTTTTGTTTAAATAAATATATTCATTCTATCTCTAATTTATATTAACAACAATTCTAATATTCTTCTATCATTAATTATTGTAAAAGAGAAATTATTTCTAAAAAAGTAACTCAAACAAAAAGTAGTCATTTTAAAATCGATAACAATGTCAGTGAACTTTTTAAACGTTTCCTTTTTTTGAAACTTTGTCAATACATTTCTAATGGTGCATCATTCATATATCAGTACATATTAAGTGTTTATTTTGTTCAACTGTGAAAATTTTTATATTTGCAGCAAATATGTACCCCGGTACAATAAGTCATTTTGATCAACACTTCGATGAATTTGAATGAACGATTTTCCGTTAGCAGTGTAGCCAACAGTAGAATTTCTAACAGAGTTGCCAACAATAAAATTGCAGTTAAAAGTGCAATACTCTGCCGAATGACTTATGCAATTAAAATGTCTACTATTGGCTATATGATTAAAAGTTTAGTTGTTGGTTGCATTGCTGATCGAGTTAATCGAAGATGGTTAAGTAGTTTGAAGGTACCAAAATTTTACGTCCATAGAATCAAGTTGCAGAAGTCAGGGTTAAGTAAGTTGGAGAACGGAGTGCTAACAAAAATAATACCACTGTCTACGCAGTTTTTAAAACCGATTATATTAATATCGGTTGGAAGACATCAAGGAAAGCCGAAAAATTAAAACCGATTTATCTCTTAAATTATATATGTAATGTTTTTTTTTTATATTTATAGATAATCTAAATAAAACAAATATTAATGAGGTAGCTAAACAATTTTCCAAACAGTTTTGCAATAAGGAATATATGAATGTAATATTTAGGAAGGAGAAATATTTATGAGAATATGGGTATAACATTCTCTAAAGTATTA
The DNA here is from genome assembly GCF_010416935.1 of Polistes fuscatus. Taxonomy (NCBI): domain Eukaryota; kingdom Metazoa; phylum Arthropoda; class Insecta; order Hymenoptera; family Vespidae; genus Polistes; species Polistes fuscatus. The sequence goes on from NW_025113096.1 coordinate 263,238, forward strand.
AATTTATAATTATATATAAAATATTACATTAGTATGTGATGAGAGTAATGCAAATATTTTGATAATACTATAAATGATAATGCTTTAAGATATGTCAACATTTTTAGTTGATATGGTAGATTTGGCTTGTGACATGTAATAAAAATCAAAGTACATTGCCACGAGATCTTTTCTTGTCGATTTTTTCTGAATAATATTACTGAATAATAATATTGAATAATAATTTTAATCACATACTTATACAGATATAATAACTTTACATATTATAATATTTTTACACTCATTTTATATAAAAAGAATAATAAATAATGTGTGCGTTAATAATAATTGGTTGATCATATTTTTACACGATTTTATTTTATTTTATCCTTTTACTTTATGAAATTTTTACATTAATTTATTTGTAAATACCAATCTTCTACCATTGGGTATATTAAAGGAAAATGACGATTACAATTAAATTGTATCTTTTTTTATTCGGGAATATGACGTGGCTGCAAATTGCATCTATACAATATTTAATTCTGAATATTTAATGAATGTTGTGTGGAATTATATAGCATGTATTTGTATAGAATATTTCTCTCTATTAAAGATAAATGATAATTCACTTATCGCATTTTTAACGAGTACTGTAATAAGTTATATTTATATTCATTTTAAACAATAATATTATTTAATATTTTCACGAAAAAGAACGTTCACTTCGGTATACCTTATTAGTCTTTTTCTTCTCGTTTGATTACTTTAAATTATATCAAGGGAACAAAAAAAAAACAATATTATCTGCGAGAGCGATATCCCGAAAATGTAGTATAAAGAAGTATCAGATGTCGTATAATTTTCGTAGAAATCGTAGTGCAGCTGCAAGATGCAAGATTTTCTAAGGTATCTTACTTTTTTCCGTCCTGTTTTTATGTGGCAGCTCCCTACCGAAATGCACAAAGCATTTGCGTGTGAGTATGTAACGTTGAATGTTACAGAGGGGTTGGTAGAGTAGAGTGGTGGGGGGCAGGCAGAAAGAAGGAAAGTGGCGGGGGAAGAAAGAAGGAAGGAGGGAGGAAGAAGGGAGATGAAATGTGTGGAATACATTCTATCGCAGTGGTACGGGGTAGCGGTACGGGGTAACAGTGCACGCAGCAAAGCAACATTGCCAAGATGGATGCCCGGGCTCGACCGTCGAGAAGTATGGATTTTACCGCGTGATTCGTATGCGTGCTATTTCTCTTCCACCCACTGGACAATGGGAGAAATATAAGGACGCGCTAGGACACGAGTGAGCCAATGCCTGGCGATAAAATAATACTTTTCCAAATTCGAATTCGCGAATTCTCGCGGCCGCGATAACGAATCACGTTCTCTTTACCAAGTGATGAGTAAAATATCTGACATCGAGAAACGAGTTAGTGGATTTATACAATGGTGGATAACAATTGTATCATCGAGGGGAACGTCAAGTTTCGCGATGGGAAGAAGGTGAGTTATATTTATACGTATCTACGAGTACGTGTTTTGTCACATTAAATAATGCAATATAATCGACAATTCGATGAACGGTAGTGTTTATTGCATTAGGATCTTTCTTTATTTTCCGATGCTTTGCTCCACGTTGACAGCAGCGGCAACGCGCCGGTTCCTTTGAACCCAAAAGAAACAAAGAAAGATATACTATCCTTTGGTCATATTTATTAGGCGCTTATCTGAAGGCCACTTGAGCACGTAATACCTGCTATATTCAGCAAAATTATGTAATACACGAAAGACACATAATCGATATGTATATGTGTCTGTGCTTAAAAAAAAAAAAAATTACTATTTATCTTGATATAGATATTTTTCAGAAATTTGCTAAATATATGTTAATGATAATAATTATTTGATTTTTATTGATGTGAGATAAAGGAATAAAAGTATATATATATATATATAGTTATATATACAGTAGTCAGATAATTTATAAGAGTTATTCCGTTATTACTCATTTATTTTAAGTACCCTTCAATAAAGAATATTTATAGTTTCTCAGAAAACATTTGCTGTTTGATATAAACTGATATAAGTAATATAGTATGAATGGAGTATATATTAAGATATAAGTATATTGTGTGTATTTGTGGAGTACAAGTTATGAAAGGCTAATTCCTTTTTCCTTTGTTTATATTGGGGTAGCAAGAAGTATTTAAGTCAAGGAGGGTAACTGACTCTTTTATATTTAGTCATAGAGGATATAAAAGGACCTAAAGGTTCCAGACTTACACTCAATCACATGAATCTGAATTGTGTAAAGTATAGCTATTTAATATGCACTTTATATATATATATATATGTGTGTGTTTATTATTGAAACCAATATTACGGCCAATATTCATACAAATTTCATGATTTAGTAATATTACAATCTGATTAATGAATGTATAGGTATTATGAATTAATTATTCAAATTAAATAAAGATCTAACAAAATATATTTACTCGATTACAGTGGAAGTCACGATGGTGCGTAATGAGAAAATTGTCACCAGTAGCAGGTAAATCCTACTTTTCATTATTTTGCATAATATTGTTTGTTTTGAAAGATCGTGTAAGCTTGCAAATTATCTGCTACATGAGTGCATTGTACTGTAGTAAGAGATATGTAGCAGGAAATGTTATGATTGCATTATAAAGTGTTGCATGTATTTTCATTTTTGATATTTTCGTGATATGAATATTATCTTTTTGCTTACATAAGCATAGAGTACATTTATCTCTTTCTTTTTTTATCAAATGTCTTTTAACCAATTCTTATAGATAATTTTTTTCCTTTGCTCAATAAATAAGATCCTATCTCATTTTTAAAATGTGAAGCATTAATCAAAATAATTGGTGATTAAAAAATTGAATCATTAAAAAATTATATTCCATTTAATGATAAAGTACTTTAAAATAATAAAACAGAAAGTTAATTATACTATTCGTTCAAAAGTGTCTAGAATATTTTTACTTTTTCTCTTATGTTAGCTTGAAAGAATACTTTCATGCTTATTATCAGGATGAAGGATCTTTTCTTAGATATTTTTGGTGACAGCTGGCACATCTGTTAGAGATTAACTATTTGAGGAAACAAAAAATTTGAACTACCCTACTTCCAATAATAGATATCAATGCACGATTTTGTAGCTATTATTTTGAAATATTTCACTTTATGTGATCTTTTATAGTATTTTCTTTTTGGAATATTATTATCTTATTAGATATATGCGCATATAAATTTTTAAAAGTAATAGAATGATTATACAGTATATGAAAGTGCTTTTTGTCTTTTAGATTGTTTGCATTTACAACTTTATGGAGATAGCAAGGATCGTTATAAACAAGGGCAAACAAAGGCATCCTTAAGTTTGCAACATTTTCTTGGGGTAGAAAGTGGTTTTACTCTTGATAAAGAATCAAACACAATAGCTATTATTTGTCAAGATGTAACTGTCGTACTTGCTTTTGATACGCGAGAACGATTAATACAATGGCAAGTAAAGATATCAAATAACTTAGGAGAAGGTACGTTATAAGTATACTACATTATCAAATAACAAATTCTTTTCAAAATACTTATGATCTGATGCGATGATTATTTGATCTTTGCAGATCAACAATTTTTAATATTAATATCCACTGCACCGTCGAAGGCAAAACTAACGAATGGGCCAGCACATTTACATATTCAAGATCGTCGATTTTGTATTACGGTTGGTATTCCACCAAGGTTAGTTGGAATATGGGAAATTGGTCATTTACGACGTTACGGTGTCGTCGAGGGAAGATTTTGCTTCGAAGGTGGCTCAAGATGTGGTCGTGGCGAAGGCCTTCATGTATTAATAACGGATCAGGGTGACGATATAGTTAAAACATTGCAATTGGCTGCGGAGGGAAAATTATCTACGAAAAAAAGACCGCTCGGCCGTGAATCATTAATACAAGACAGTCCTCGCCGACAATTTAGTAGGTCTGAGACTAGAGCAAGCGATTTTTTTCCCTCAACTGTGTACTCTTCAACAATATCATACGAAGACCATTGTGATGGTTGCAAGAATGGCAGCTCGTCTTACTGGTCATCTGCCGAAAGTAGACAACAAACTGACGGCGAAGGTGATTATAGCTGCAGAGATACAGTTTCTGTTTCGGAATTGACCGATCAACCTAGCGAATGGCGTACCTGTTCTCTTACTCGTCAAGGTACGACTGGTCTCGAAAGATGTGCCAGTTGTATTAGCAAGTTAGGAACTGTATCGAAATCTTCTACGTTGATAACGGGTACTGGTACAAGTAGTATAGGTAGTCCAGCTGGTGCCGTCAGCAGTCTGACATGTCACCTCCAACCACGAGCTTTCGATCGACTCTCTTTATCTTCGTACAGCAGCAGTAGTCACGATAGTGATTATTCTGGATCTCAACCAGTTGATTGTCATTGTCCTCAATCTAAAAGCTCACAGGTACAAAATGTTCGTCGATCGTCGCTCAGTCCAAATGTTTTACCACCAAGACCACCGAAACCGTCCCAATGTACTGCCACGAAAAAATCAAAGAAACCTCCAATGCCACTACCGAACGAACAAATTACCACTAATGTGCACAATCAAAAGAGTAACGCGCAAAGTAACGTACGTAATAGCAATGTTGGGCCTTACGAAAATTATGATGTTCCGAAAGCTATCGTCGGGCATCACATGTTATTAGAACAATCACCGCAGACGGATCAATATTACGATACTCCAAGGAAGATAAAGGAGTGTTTAACGATGCCAAAAACCTATCCCAATTATGATACTCCTCAGGCCCCGCAAGCTGTTGTCTTGCAACAATGTGGTTGTCCAGCAAAGCTTAATATTCAATCGCCCAGATCATCGTCAGCCTGTCCATGCCACAATGTCATGAGTTGGGCTGGATTCGTTTTACCGTATTGTCGACGTGGAGCAGGAATTGAACCTATGGGTGTGACTGTACATCCTGTAAAGCTATCGGGAGAAGGAAAAATGCCTGTTGTTAATGCCAGTGGTGATGTTTCTATTTACGCCACTGCTAAAAGAATAAATAAAGGACAAGTTAATGAACCCAAAGCTGATGATAATTGTGAATGCGTAACCAGCAGCAAATCAAATAATTACGAAAATGTTGAACCTGTTATCGATACACAATCCGAATCGAAGCAAACAAATTATGCTAATATCGACTTTACTCAATCGTTAGAACATTATGAAAATAGTAAAGATGTTCTAACAAAAAGTGGTATTTCACAAGAAGAATTGGAAAAGTTCGCTGATCAATTAAAAGATACAAAAGTAGAAGCATCAAGCGAAGAAGGTTCCTTTAAAGTTTGTCAGAAATGTGGCCATGTAAAAGAAAGAGATAATGATTATTTAGTAATGGATCTAGATAAAGAAGTACCGAAAAAACCATTCACTGGTTATTTACCGATGCAACCAGCTCATAATGCTTGTTCCAAAGAAGTGCTGTCCAGAATTTATAATGGTATGAAGAGTTCGAGCAATCCAACTTTGTCAGGTTCTTCGTCAACTGATGGGAACAAAAAACGTTGCGATTCAGAATATCGTGTGCCAGGATCGGCGATGTTATCTAGTCCATATCTTCGACGTCGTCTTTTAGATGGAAGCAATGGCATTGAATCAACTGGAACGATCGGTATTTTGTTAAGAAAACGATCTTATTCGGCCGAATCAGCTCACTACTTAGACGATGAAACTCATACATTCCCGTCCACTCTCACCATACATAAGTGCTCTAGTGAAGCCGATAAAGCTTCCCTAATAAGCAATGAGCCACATACATCTTGCATGAAATCGGAAATGAAAATAAGTCAAGAGAATGGACAGATATCGGCTGCTTCGTCTCAACCGTCGTTCATAAAAATTCGTCGTTCTTCATCCGTACCATCGAAAACCGGTCACAACAGGGATTCTTCTAGTAGTAATGACTCGGGAGTATCCACTGGTTCTCTTAGTCATAGAACTGCTGAATTTGTGGAATTTGAAACATCGTCCGTAGCATCGGTAAAGAAACAAAATGCTTTGTCGATATGTCGCAAAAGTCCACCGTCTACATGCTATCACAATAGTTTGCCAAGAAAATCAAAATCTAGTGATCCCTTGAGGGAATTATCATTCCAATTTCAAAAGACAAAGATACCCACTAAATCATCCTCTGCGGAAGCCGATATACCTACGTGTTTGCCGAAAAGTACAAAAGGGTTTAATAGCCCTGGTGAAATATCGAGTAATGCACCTTACATTGACTCCAGAAGTACAAGCAGTGGTACCTCCGACATGTCTGATTATATCGAGACACTTTCCTTATCTTCTCATTCATCATCTGATACGCCAGATAGTTTAAGGTCTGTTATTAATTTTAATTTTATATAAATTTTTGTGAACCAAGATTATGGCAACTTTTGGTTCTCTTAAACTTAGGTTGGGAGGCAGAGCTTTAACTACTACGCTTCGACCTCGCAGTGGAAAGGAATATTATAAAATCGATCGAAATATTTTGGTGGAACAAGGTCGAACATCATCTGCCAATTATGCAAATATTACTCCTGTACTTGAGAAAAGCGAGTCTCCCTCACCCGGTTATATAAGCAGCTCACCTTTTGAGCAACCCCAACCCATTCGCGAACACTTTCTATTTCCTGAAGTAAGTAACGCGTATCGGCAAAAATCTTTTATAAAAATGATTTTGATAAATAACGATTGTAAATATTACAGGAAGCTTGAATAACGTAACGTCCATAGCAACGTTGTTTTTGAGAAGAAAGTGGAAAACTTGAAGTTCCTAGGAATCCAAAACCCATAGGAGTATTTGCGTTAGAGAAGGTAATTCGAGTTATTGTCACTATTTACACTATATGCAATGGTTTTGTACTTGCACATGTATTTCTCGAAAAGCCCTTATAATACACGTTTGGTATGTTATGGTGTTTACAAAAGAAATAATGGTCGCGAAAAATTTAACAAAATAATTATTGCAGGTCAAAAGATTATGTTCGATGAAAATTAACACTTTTTCTTTTTTTTTTTATATATTTTTTATATCATCTTACTTAATTGAATCGAATTCATTAAATGATATAACGGTATATATGTAGAAATTAAAGGAATTTGAGATTTTAGCGTATAGTAAAAATGTGGTCAATGAATACGGTACTTCCTACAACGATTTAAACAATTTCTAAAATCTACTCATTAAAAACTGTAATAGTTTGTATAGTAAGAATCCTGCCCTAGGATAAAAAAAAATACTATACATTGTATACTTTATATGAGTATATCATTTTTTGAACATATTTTATTTTATATGAGTATACTTCTATATAGGATAATCGTAGTGAAAATTAAAGAATGTACTTAAGGGCTCCTTATTTAGACTGATTACCATAACACTGTACATCTCCATCTGTGCAACCAAATAATGCAATGAAGATAGTCAGTTGCATATAACGTTCACAGGGTTAATATAATTAAATTATTTTCTAAAAAAAATAAGATGAAGAGATAGTTTTAATAGTCTTCTTCCTCTTTGAAGGAATTTATACGAAGGTTACTGTAGGTCTTTGGGCAATCAAACGGCACTATATATAAATTAGAAAGAAAACATCAGAAGAAATCCTAAACAATGCAACTTCTTAGCGTATGAAGTCATTAATTCATATCTCGAATTTATATGTTAATTTATTTTCGTTGATTTTTTGAATCTTATGCAACGAAATAGCTGGTGCGATTATAATATTATTTACAAATTATTCGCAAAATTATAAGTTACAAATGTACTTAAAAGATAGTGTATTCGAGTTTAATTATATATTAATATAATTGTGTAATTATATTTTCTCTATGGGGAATAGTGAGTAAAATGAAGTAAGTTTTTACCAAAAATATTTATTTTATTTTTTAGCGGTGCAAGATCTTTTAAAAGAGATATATTTATTAGTAAAATAGTACTGAAAGTGATACTAGCTAAATATATTCTGAAACATAAATATTGCCAAAGTTATGTGCCCTATTTCACACTTCTTTTAATAATGGAAATGAAGAACATATGTCACAACCTGTGTAAAATACTTCACTTCCTTTTTTCCATTAAAAGGAAAAAAAGATACGGAATAAAATCTTGCACTTAATTAGTTGATACATTGGGAAGATTGATGTAATAGGTGATATTTAATGCAATAATAACTACAATAGAAGTATATATAAAATCAATATAAGTTGTTTTGCACTAAAATATATTAATATAAAATATTCTATTATATAAATATATACATACATAAAACATACACATACAGAAAGAAGAAGAAAGGGAGGGAGAGACGTGTACATATACTTTTTGCTCTTATGGGCAGATGAAATAAGTATTCAAAGTCAAAATTAATATTAGGTCATTTAACAGATGTACATTTTAGAGTACTGCTATAGTATCATAAATATTCTTCATTAGTGAAACACACAGTTCTACATGTTACTACACACATTTGTTTTCGAGGATATTTATATTAATCCTTTGCACTTCTCGTTATCTCTGCTATATGTAGAAATCTATCATTTGTTTTGTAACACCGGTGGCTCTGTTACAGAGACATTTCTATTTTGTAAACGAAAATACACATTTTCTTTAAAAAATCGATTTATTTAATCAATAGCTAGTAAAAAAACGCGGGGAGTGTAAAGGTTAATATAAAACTAAAACAATTCAAGGTGAAAGTTTTATGCTAATTTATACTTTTATGCTGATTTTTCCTCCAATCAATGCTTCTGAATTGTTATTTTCTTTTGAAAGATTAAATTTTTGTGATACATACACTTGTATGAAGAAAGTATAGAAGAAATATATTTCCATTTAAAACTATGCATTTTGTAAAAGTATTAAAGTAGTATTATCAGAAGACTGAAAATAGTAATTGTGTGGAGTAATAATAAGGTGGTATCAGGAACCTTAGAATACTTTTTTGTAATATTTTATAATATTTTTTTCTATTCCATTATACACAACTCTTTACATAGTTAGAGTAAATAATATCTTCTATCGATTATTAAAATTAAGAAAATATACAAAATGTAAAAATGAACCCTATCTTGATTTTTAAATGACATGCTTTACAAATTATTATATGCTATAATATTGGTTTCTGAACAGTTTTATATAGACGATTCTTTTGGGCATTCCGTAATATAATTAACTTGTACACAAGACAAAAGACATCACGCTACGATAAATTATGCAGATATATCAGTTATTAATATACAAAGATAATATAATGTAAAATATTTAACGTTGTATTTATCTTACATAAATTTAAATACGCTGGAAATGATTAGACAAGATATATAATTTTAAGAGTTTCAAAGATAAAGCTGGTACTATATCTATGTAATTTACAATTCTATTAAACAATTTGTATATTGTAAATGAAACTGACTGCCCTAAACATATGATAATTGTTATATTTATTATTTAGAGCATGCATCCATAATCTAATGCTATTTTAATTTAAACAAGTAATATTCATATTATAATTTAAATGAATTTAATTTATAAAGTAATTTCTAATAATGGTAAAATGATGTACTTATATGGGATTTTGTACAGGGTAACCCACTTTAAGCTATCCATTTTAAATGGAATCACTTACAACCGTCTCCCATGTTATAACAAAAAAAGTGATCATACTTATATAAAAGCACTTGAAGTCACAATCATTACCAACTTTAATACAAAGGTATATAAACATTTTGTAATCCCATTTCAAAATCTAGTAGTATTTATATGAATTGATCATAGCGAAAAATATTCTACATCTCAATTTTTTGTTTGTAAGTAGGAGTAGATAAGATTGGGAATCACTTTTAGGAACATTTGCTAGTCAAATATTAAGTACTATTGTAGTAATAATATATTTTTATTGCGGAAAATTGTAGTATGTGTAACTTGAAAATTAAACACGTGGTTGGTATATATTTTCTTTGAAATTAAAAGATTTTCAAAACGATGTATAATATTTTTATTCATATCGTATAGAATTTACTATTTAACAAAGGTATGATCGGTGAAGTAAATTTTTTGTAAGTCACGAGAAAAATATTATTATTTTCAAATTTTAAATGTAAAGTATCCAAATTGCACGTGTTAATTTTTAAGTTATAATCGATCATATCTAATATAAGAACTAAATTTTGAATCATTTAATCGTAAAGAAAAAAAAAACAAGGATATTTAAATATATTTTAATAATTATTTATGTATATATTTTTTATGCAAATCAAGTCACAATTAAACCTTTATTTTGTAATTTCAGAAAAGATTGCTTATTAACGTAATTTTCATATTAAGGTTTTCAATTGTATATATTGCATACTATTGTATCAAAATCATTTTCCGAACATTTTTATAATATATTTACTGTAATCCTACTTCTCTTATGTTTTATTATCATAAAAAGTATACCAAATTAGGAAAGAATTTCTTTTCTTTTTTAATTTTCGATTACACTTAAATGTGCAAATGAAGAAGTCATCTATTTTACACGTAATCGAGCTAACTCAGGTAGATACATATGTATATATATATACATGTATATATACATATATATATACATATACATTATAAATAAATAATAGCTGTTTGGTTTTAAAGTTACGTTAATATATACAATGCTAAGCCGTTTTTAAATTATTTATTTCTATATAATGATATTACATGATAAATTTTAATTTCTTTTGGAATTTTATTATGGATTAATTTAAAATAATAATGTGATGTTATTTCCTCATAATTATGAAAATTTTAATAGATGCATTTCATGCATTAAAATTTATTCAATACTGTATTTGTAAGAATCGGAAAAAAACGAAATTCAATTTTTTGATAATGTAATATCAAATAAATTTTACTTACTGTTTTTATACAGTAATAGTTCATTAAACAGCAGAATTTTTACATTAAACTGACCATTTAGGTATTATCAACAATATTCTAAATGAAATAATACTTATACAATTTTTATATCAATATGAAAAATTGTGAGGAGTAATACGAAAACATTTTTTGAAGGATATTGTTATCTTGCTTTTCAATCATAAAAGAATTCAGAGAACTCTTATTTTCATTTAATAAAATATAAATTTATAAACTGTCAATCAATTATTTTCTAAAATTATAGAAATAAGTGAATTTTAGTAATAAGTGTAATTAATGGAGCTTATGTATCAAGCTACACAGCTACGTAATAGAAGTTCATTCTGATAATAAAATTATATCATTATCTTAAATTTTTATAGTTAAGTATAGGAACAAAAAAATCAAATCATTATAGTGCAAGAAATAATTTAAACGCATACAATTTGTAGTAGATCAAGTTACCGAAAGAAAACTAGATAGTAGCTGAAATAAAGATATATGAAAAATATTTGTGTGCATTGTTTCTTCAATACTTGTCTATTACTATAATTTTAAATTAGATTTTAACCCTTTGCTGTCAAGGCCATTTATGCTCGGGCGAAGCGGCAACTCGAGACGATTTTGAATGGCTATTTCATCGACAAAAAATCGAAATCATTTTCATCGTATTCCATGCTTGTTCGTACGCATGTATTGTCGAAGAAATGAAAAACAAAACATATAAGATTAGTTAATAATAAATATAAAGTGAATAAAACTCTTTCGTATATATTATTGACAAAACATTTATAACAGTATGAATGTACATTTTGCAAAGAATGCGTTTCAAAGTAAATGCTACATTAGTCTTAAATATTTGACAAAAGTAGATTTATTTTCAGTGATAGTATATGATATACTACAACTGGCTTTTGTAATACATATTTGTAATATGAATAGTATAAATTATCTATAAATTCACTTTCTATTGCCTTTAATACATTTCGTCGAACTTGTTACATTTAACTATATTTTCATTACGGATAAATCTAGTTCACAAAAATACAGTTTTGATAATTTATTTTTTTATGTATCAGCAGTAGTATGAATAATAAAAATATTTGTTGACAAATTCTCGATTTATTATACATTTTCGTTAACATGACTTCATTATTTTTTTTGTTAAATAATTTCGTATCATCACAGATTCTCTTTTCTTTAATACAGAGTAAATGTCCAAAATAAAACATTTTATAAGAATGAGTATAGATAATTATTATAAGCATGTAACTGTTTAAAAAATACTGTTTATCTAATAAACAAAAAATAATAATACATAAATATTCATCATGAAACGGAGTGAACGAGAGATAGGTGCATATAACATCAGTTTTCAAGAGAGGAATAATTGAAAATTTACAAGATATTATAATCATTATTTTATATAATAATATGTTTGTAATTATGGTATATTTTATTAGTAATTTTAAAATAGTAATAAGTAATCAACACATTTTTTAGCTTATGAAAGAATTTCATGTTTTAGTAAGTTTTATAGTAAATGAAACGTATAAATAGGACTTTAAAGTTGTAAAAAATAAGAAACAAATAGTCCTATAAATTCATTAATACAAGTAATATATATATCTGAACAAGTTCATTTTTATACTGTGTTTAAACTTGATTTTTCATATATATACTCTAGATATTTTCTGGCACAAAGTCATTATACATGATAAATCTGTACAAAAATAAATAGCTGTATTTTAAGCACGATTGATAAAGACTGAATTGCATTATATATTTTGATCCTTTCATGATTCAAGCATAATCTTCCATCAAGTTAACTTGTTTTTCTTCGAATCATCAACATCCACCACATTGTAGCTCCTAATTGCATATTTAATTTTATAAATTTTGTATATTTTAACATTTTAATATTTCTTTTAAAATTAGGAATAATAAAATACTTCATTATATTGCCTTATAAGTTAAACAAAAAGTTATTATTAATTGAAAAATTATAATAAAGATCGTATAGTCTTTATAAGATGAATATTTTGTTATATCTAATCTAAATGCATATACTCTTCTCTCAAAAATAGCCACGATATACAATTTAATGTATGCATTTAAGCGACCGTATTTATAATATAAATAATTCTATGCTCATTATACAAATTTGTTATTCTAAAAAATTAATTTTTCCTTTAATATTTTTTACTAAGTTTACTACTATCATGATTCACATTCGTTTTTTTAATCTTATATTTTTTGTTAATACTATTAACTAGGTCAAAAAATGTTGCTTTCTGTTGCTTCACAATCCTGCTTCTTGAGAGAGGTATATTTGTTATCTAAAACAATATCGGCACGCAATAGTGTCAGCAAACTGACACTTCTGTGCATTTAAAAGCTTAAATAATCTAACGTATACATACATACACGCGTACGTAACCCTGACGCATATATATATTATATGACTACATAAATAAATTTACAGAGTTTTGTACATTAGTATATTGAAATATGAATTATTTCTTTGGCTTAGAAGCGCTTACAATTTTTACAAAAAAATTATCTATAAGCTGTATATAAATAAGTGAGCAATTGTACATACTCATCATACATATGTTTTTATATAGGATCTTTCAACATTATAATTGTCTCCACAAGTTTTTATATGTAGCCGTTCGTAATAATTAATTTTTTACAGATTAAGGCTTTTCAATATCTATAAAGATTTAATTTAAGACACAGTATCGTAATCGAATTCGTAACTTGAATATTTCCCACAATATTATTTAAATATCTTATTGAAAATGAAAAAAAGATTTTTAATTTTTATAATAAAAATCAATTTCACAAAAATATTAGCTTCAATTCAATTACGAATCATAATATAGTGAATATATTTTTATAAGGAGAATGTAAAGTCCAATCTACTTTTCGATTTTGTTTCAAAATGGAAATAGTTCAATACTACGATTACATTCAATATTAGAATAATGCATATTCTATTTAGCAGTATTATGTAATTCTGCAAATACGTTTCCTATAAGCGTATTATTACACAGGCCAGATCTTTTATGTCCTACATATAATCTTCTAAAATATTAGTATTGCATAAAATCTCTTTGCAAAATGAAATATTTTTGTCATATACTACTACTATATCTTACTATATATATACACACACAGCGTGAGAAATAAACAAATAAGATCCTATTAGAAGAATATTTTATCAAAATTATATATTCTTCTTTTATATATATATATATATATATATGGACTAGATTAGTATTAGCGTTTACAATACTGTAATTCTATTTACTATTATTTATTTTCTTTTTTTAATAAATTATTAGTTAATTGTTTTCCTAATATAAGATCTTTTTTATTAATAAATATGATTTATAATTTCTAAGAATTACAAGCTGCTATTAATATACTTTGAAGCAATTGTCCTTTCATCCAATTTTTCAATCATTAAATTTAACATCATACAGTCTTAAAACATAAGCAGGCACCTCAATTTCTATTTGTTGAATGTGATAGCATATCTTTAAAAGTACTATTTAAAAAGAATAATTTTTTATAAGTTAGTTTTGTTAAAATTAACACACAAACAGTGTAATTATTAAAACTAAGTACTTTGAAAAATAAAAAATAAATTGTATACTCATACGTTAAAATGCATAATGATACTGAAAATTAAATTTAAAAAATTATGTCACTTTGTGAAAAAGATGCTGATAAAATGATAAGTAATTAACACGTATGAATATAAGACGTTCAAAAAGATATTTTCCTGCTTATGAAAGTATTATGCTAAATTTTAAAAATATACTATTATTCGCAGAAATATTTTTTCCTTATATTTTTTACGTACAAATTTATGTTTACAGAGGCAAGTACGTATGCTTGTCTTCAATAACTCTATCAGAAATAATAAAAAATAATACATATATTGGATATGTACACGTTCGTTATTTCTTTTTTTTTTATAAATCGTTATAAGAAATAAAAGCAAAAATAATGCATAGATTATTCTTTGACTGCATAAAAATACTACTATATATGTTATATCTATTGCAAGTGACATCTACGTATTCGCTATAAAATAAATATTTGTCTAAGGAATTTGCATAAAATTATAAAGCTAGAATAAACTGTTTTTTTTAAATGAAATTTAGTATGAATATATCTTATTCAAACAGTTATTTTGATTCAATATTTTGATGGTGAAACTAGGATTAGTACGTAGAAATTTGTATGCATTATATCAAATGCTTTTGAGGTCCCTAATTAACTATGCAATAGATTTTAAATTTTCTTCTTTACTAAACGTACTGGTAATTTACTATCTCTAATTCTTGGACTTCCAGCTGTATTACTTGGTGTATTGCGTGAAAGTACAAGTATACGACGTATTTTATTGAGCTGTTCATTACTCAAACTTCTCGTTAAATGTCTTTCGGTAGTAGAACTAGGGACATCTTCAATCTCTTCACTATTAAATCTGATTTTAGATCCTAAACAAACGGGACTGGAAGCTCTTGTAGTCGGTGCTGTTCTACTACCTAATACTACAACATCTCTTAGGGGAATTTTACTAATTCCCTGATTATGATTTACATCCAAAGTAGAATATCGCCTTAAAGTTCGACCAAAATAATCTGTCATATCTAGACTATGTCGTTTAAACTTTAGTTTAGAGTCCTTAGAATAATCTGGATGTTTCAAACCAGAATTCATAGAATGTCGTTTAAGACTTTCTATTCCATATTTAGGTTGGGTAATTTTTGTTTTATCTTTGTCTAATATTAATGAATTTCTCTTCAGTTTGTCGTCTACAGATCTTCCTTGATTCGCGTCAAATCCAAATCTTAGTTTATTACGACGAAATACTGAATATCTGTCAGTTCTTGATTCCGAATTAACGATCAATTGATCATTTGAATTTTCCTTTAACATATTTTGGTGCCTTAAACCTTCTTCATAATCCATAGAACGTATAGTTTTCAATTGATCAGCTGTATTTGCGATGTGTTTGGTATGGTCCTCATATTCAATGGAAGAATGTCTTTTAGATTCTATTCCTTTATAACTTGCACTACTGCTTCTCCAAGATTGTTCCCCATCACAGTCTCTTCTAATTCTGGTAATGGCTACTTTTAAGTTTTCCATTGGACACTTTGGTGTATTTTTGGGCGAAGAAAGTTTTGGTATTCTAATACCTGCATCCACTAGGAACTCGTTGTCTGACAGCGTTACAGGTATCTCATGCACAGAACTAGAAGCCCAACAAGAGTTATTATAATTCATGGGAAAGTTTGCAATGACTGGGGTTTTATCACCGACAACAATGTTAGTAGAAGCTTTTTGCGAGTAAGGATCTGCAGATAGGATATTTTTTAGAATATCTTGCTTTAGTTCACTTCTAGGATACGAGTGTTGTGGATTTATATTGTAACATGTACAATAGTGAGATATAAATTCCTTATGTTCAAGATCACACATATGTGGCCATCTAAATAAAGAGGATACATTAATGGTTGAAGAGGATTGACCCATTCTTTCCAGATATTGTATCAGGTGCATTTTGTTAGACCAATCTCTTGTTAAGTTGTTGCTAGAAATACTAGAAGCACACGAATGCTAGCATATAGATCTTGTTTTTACTTAATTAACTAACTAATTCTGGATAATACGCGGCTCGATATAAAAAATATATCAGGCATATCATATATACCAATGACAGATAGATAAAAGAATGTAGCTCGAGAAAGAACATAGATTCGGTAGTTTATTCAGCATGCGAAAAGCTTGTTATTTAATAAGTACGTATATGTCTAAATTTCATTTGTAAGATATCTATCTTAATTATTTTTATAAGATTATTAATTGAAAAAATATATTACTATAAAATAAAAGTGTTTTATATTTGTTTAAAGTAAGATAATTGTTTCATCAATAATGTACATATCAATCTTATAAAAACAAAGTATTAAATATTAGAAAATAAAAATAAAGAGAATTAAATATAAAAATGTATTTACCTGCTTTTTAAAGCTTCCGTTGTATGTCGAGGAGTTGTAATATCTATAAGTAAGAAAAGAAAAAAAACCATTTTTATAGATATATACAATGTATTTAAGTAATAACAAGAATAATAAATAATTAAACTTACGTTTTACTGGAGGTGACTTAGTTACTTGGTGTATTTTAATTTGCGGAGACTGTTCCATTTTCATTCGAGGCTGTGGTCTGAAATATTACGTTTAAAATATGCAACGTTTAATAAAATAAATGCATTTTTGTTCATTATATAGAAGATTTAACTTACAGTGTCTTTGCAGTTCCTTCTATATTTAATCGTCCTCGCGCAGCTAAAATCAATATACATAAAAAATAATTGAATTCTTAAAAAATAATTGTATATTTTACTTTATCAGAATGAACTTACGAGCACTGATAGTTTTCTTTGAAGTTGTTCCAACAGAAACAGGATTCTTTCCGGCGCCCGCATGCAATAATCTTTTTTCTTCGTCAAATTTTCTAGCATCTTCTAAATCTTGCTTAGTCATTTTACCAGTACCCTAAAATCAAACGTCCATTATATTAAAATATCAATTTCTATTTTTATCTCAACTCAATTCATTTGTACAAATGACTTACACTCTGCCTCTCATATCTGACCTCCGTTTGTTCTAGCTTCTGAACAGTGTTCGTTAACATATCTACTACATCTTTATCCTTTTCACTGTTCACTAAATGTCTGACTGTTGCTTCTAATGTTATCAATAATTTTTTATCCGTAGGTAACCAAAGTTGACTCTTTAAAATGGGTAATAAAGATACTACTTTTAATCGGATGTTAGCCACAGGATCCTCGGCAAGATTTAATAAAACATTAAAAAAATTCTCTTTAAAATAAGCAGAAGAAAATATAGTTAATGCTTCGACCATCATACGGACGAATATCATTCTCACATAACAATCGGGATTATTAGCTAGTTCGACGTAGATTTTGTTTCTAAATTCTGCTTTTTGCATAAACTTAGTATTATACCGTAGAAGGACAAGAAACAATCTTCCAGCAGCAAGACGCACTGGTAATGGCCTCTGAAATTTCAAGAAAATTGAAACTACTTTAATATTTCAATATTAATATAATAATATATATGTTTTAGGAAATCTTTTTAACATATCATTTTAAAAAGAAAGAATTCCACTAATTATTTTTTCTACTTACTGCATTTAAGATTCTAAATGAAACCAATGGTACAAAATAAGAATATATAATGTCACTGGGAAAGCATTTAGGTAATATTTCAAGTTGTGCATGCATAGTAGAAGCCAGTCTCCAGTTATGTGTAGATGCAATTTCTGCTTCACATATTAACAAAGCTTTGAGTATTTCCATCAAATTAGAATCCTATATATCAAGTAATAATTTATAAATTTGATTGAACACTAATATATTTTGAAATTGATTATATTTAATTATCAATTTAATTTTACCATTCTATCCGGTCCAATAGTTTGACTTCGAATTAAACATTCAAGCGTTGATGATATGTTTGGAACTAATTTCTGTAGTACTTCCTCTGGATCGTCTTTTAATAATTTAATGAAATCCGCTTTGATCCTGCCACTTTTCATTCCTAATATTTTTGCGACCTAATTGTTAAATTGTATAGAAAATTACCTATTACAATATATTAATTTTTATTTTGAAAATTAATTTTGTATTACTTACTTCATGAATTCCACTCGCGACTGTTCTTCTAATTATATAATAAGAATCATTGGTTAAAGCACTAAAAGTGGAAAGTAAGGAATCTACGTCTTCGACAGAAGGTGATATAAAGATGAACATAGCAGGAAGATTAAACGCGGAACATCGTCGGCATTCCAAGCATTTTTCATAATCGATAGAACTACTCTCGAGCTAAAAATTATATTTTAGTTAATTTATTTGAAATATTAATTATTGATAAGTTTGAATATTATAATGCTTACTAAAGGAAGATCTGGCTTAGCTTGTTTCTTTACGGTTGGTATACCCATTTGTGCGAGATGTTGAAAATACTTCAAGAACCATGACTTTTCTGTAGGTGATAGGTACTCTAAAATTATAACGTTTTATAAAATATTAAAAAAAAAATTCGACTTTAAAAGTATATCTTGTGGTTTTTAAATTCTTACTTTCTAAGCCAAAAACAAGTTTCCCAAATTCTTGAGCAATCATACAAATCACATTATCTTCCGATTTAGCAGCATTTTCACACAACTTTTTGATAAGTGGACCTATGATGGTTTTTATTGTATCTGTAAACGACGAATTCCTATATAATCACAGTTGAAATTTAAAGAAATTGTATAAGGCGAATCATTCAAATATCGAGTCGTGTTATGTAATATTACATATCCTACCTTCCTGAAGATGAGGTAACAGGTATACTATTGTCTGCACAGATGCGTACCGTACATTGCTTTCCTCATCCCTTGCTAATTCTACAAGAGATGGTAGCAGGGCAGATTTTAAAGACTCAGGACCAAGACCCTCGGCAACAAAACGTAGCTGCAAGCAAATACTAGCTCGTACTTCACTATTCACATCTTGACAAAGGGACTGTACTGTTGGTAGAACTTCTTTTTGTACCCTAACAATAATTTTTTGGTAAGAGTAAAGCAACATTTTTACAAATCTAATTAACAATTCTTTTCTCTTTTCTATGTAGCAGAGTAAAATTTAAAAAAAAAAAAATTACTTTGTTATAGATCAAAATCGTACACGCAAGACAAAATACTGATTAATTCAAACTAAAATGTATACTCACATATCGGCATTATATCGTGTACAAATTTTTCCTAATAGCCTGCTGCACATCATTCTAGAATAAATTGGTTGTGATAATTGCCCTTTACTTACAGCCATTGGAAGAATCTGTATATGGACATAAATTTATATTGTTTTCTATTTTATATATATATATATGTGTGTTCTTATAAAATATATGTAAACCTGTGTTCTTATGACATCTATTGGCAGTAATTCTATCACATCCAGTAAGGTCTCCAGCCATGCATGACAGATCACTTTGAACAAACATATAAGTTTCATATTAATTGAGTCCTAATACAAATCTCTGTTTGATATAGGCAATCATTATACCTGGATCACGACTTTCAAGCGAATTTATTATAGTTTGTAGGAATGTCTGACTAAAGATACTGTGGCTGACAAGCTTCTGTTCTAATATAGTTTTGAATGTTGTTGCAGCAGCAATATGAAATTCTGTACAAGCAGTAACAAGAGCCTGCTGCATTTTGGGAACTACTCGTGACATACATGACTGTGCGTCTGTAGCTAAAAGATTTGGTAAACTTTGTATAACGCTAAGCTTTTGGATTTCCTCTCCTGTCCTGTAAAATAGAACAAAACAATATATACATTTTTTCAAAGTATAAGAAATTTTATATGAAAATATATTGGATGCATAAATAAAAATAACAATATTTTATAAGTATTTTCACTATTATATTACATATTACGACCCAATTAGAATTTGCCTACTTGAATATTTCATCATTATGATCATTGTCAAGGTTTTTAATCAACGAGAAAAGGAATTTTCAATTACATTTGAACTGTTTATGTACATAAGGTAATATTTTTACAATGTACATTTCCTTAAAGGAATATAATTAGAGACATTTATACGACAGGACTGCGCGCTCCTTGAGTGATGATGTATATATTTATAGAATCGTGTAGCGGGAAAAAATAGTAAAAAGGAAATGGACGAAGATACAAACACCACACAGCTATCATCGATCAACGGAAGAGACAAGTTTGGAGGATGAAAAGTGTGTCGGTGCAGGTAAGCGAGTACTTACGGATCGGACGTGCTCTCGTTTGGAGCTTCATCTTCTTCCTGCCACATTTTTAAAAGTTAACTTTATTATTCATCGATGTCACAAGATACGTAAAAGCATTGTTCGTTGTTGCTGATATGTGACCATGAGATTTTGATACATACGTCTTTCATGACGGTACGCGTTTTTCGTAAATCAAAGCGGAAAAAAATGGATACGAATCGATCAAGCGAACGAACGAATTAACACGAATTAACGAACGAAAATAAAAACAACTAATAACTTGAACCTTCGTAATAATATAAACAGCACTGTGCAGTATTCGGCCGTGATGAGCCGCACTACCTCCTCTTTCGTCGCATCGGACACTTCTGTCGCGCCGACTCGCGAGATAAGTCGAATGTAACCGAACGTAAACGAATGTAAACGAATGTAACCGAATGTAACCGAATCTTATCGAAGTCATCCGCGTAAATAATTATCTGTAGAGAGAATGGTGTGACAGATTCTTCCTCCTCTTTCTCCTCCCCTCATTCACCTCCTTTTTCTTCTAACAATAAGTGGGAGAGGAACTTACGTAATAAGAGATAACGACTACTACCAATTAAACTTTTCCTTGCAATTTTATCGATTACTTTTTCTTTCCCACCAGATAATTCGACTAATTTATATACAATTCGAATATTTATTGATTAATTATTTTATATTTCCAAACTCTTGTATTATGTATCGATTGAAGTCAAGATATATATGTATATGATGATTGCATATGACTAGTCGCATGACTCATTTAAATTTCTTTTTGTATTTGAAATGCGTAGAATTGAATGTTTGCACATTAATATTATTCAACTTGTGTAATCCTTCGAGGAAGTGCGATTTAATTATCTTAAACGAAGATTTGTCGTCTTTACATCTGGTTAATCTTAACGAGATAAATAAACATCTTTACGAATTAGATCCTTCTTATTGTTCTTTAGTTCGCATTATACAATCTCATTTGAAAGTCTTGATTCGATGTACCAAATGTTATTTTTCATTAACTAACAACTGCATTATAATATTACATTTCTTTTGATAGATATCAATCGTAATATTCTTAATAACGGAAATGAATTAATATGAATACCTTCGTGTTAAAACTACATTATTACGTATGTACATACTATATGTATACTTACGTCAGAATATGTAGTGCTCTTTCTATAGGTTTCTTTTCTAAATTAGTATCTAGAGAATGTTTTTTCAATTGTTCTTCATCCTAATGAAAAAGAAAAGGAAAATTCTTGTAAAAATATTTAATAATTTGTACGAATTAATGTATATAGAGAAAAAAAAAAAACACAAATTAAAACATACACGTGTATCAGCAATAGGTTTATCCAGTTGAAGGCTCGCGAATTCTTCTAAATCCATGTTCATTGATACTCACATACTACGTACGAGATTAATATTCTATTTACTTAATTTACTTATCCAAATAACCAACCATTTTCACATAAGTACATACATATAAGACGGAATAATATGTGATATGTAAAACAATGTCAATTTAAGCTATATTCAGAGATACTAAATGTAACAAAATTGTATCTAAATAAATATATATGCAGGACGGTTATAATTTACCTCTGTTTAATATATTTTTTGTTAATGGATTATTTCAAGGATATCGTCGATCAAGCGGGACATAATTAATTTTGAACGATAAATTTATAAAATACGAAATATATTTTTTACTCTTTTCGCTAGATGTATGTATATAATTTAGATAATTATACATATATCTTACGAGCATCAGACGTAATAAAAATGTAGTTATTATAAAAGTTCTACTGTTTACATGAATATATACACGGAATAAGGATTTAGATGAACCTAATATTCTGATGAGATTTGATACTTTATATCACTAAAATTATCGCACACTTTTATCCAAAAATAAAGCGTTCTACTTCTCTACATAATCTACATTTTATAAAACAATTACAAATTAATGAAACATATCAATGTTATGACTATTATACAAAAAGTATGATTTGTCACGGTTTCCATTTACGAATCATAATATGTATAAAATTAAAATTAAAATAATATTCAACGAAAGATAGAAATAAAGAGAGAGAGAGAAAGACAAGGAATAAAAAAAAAAGAAAGATACCGTTACACCTGAGTCGAGATAATAGGTATCATTTAATACGAATGATATATGTATTGCATTTTTTCGATATGAATTTCATATATATATATATAAGTATTGTGCGTTTGGTCACGATAATGTTCACAAAAGAATTGTATATTAGGAAGAAAAGTAAGAAGCTTCGCGATACGATTATGCGATAAAATAATAATTACAGACTTACAATCCGTCTAACGTGTCATAAAATTTCTTATAGACTGACGATCTGTACATGGGAAGACATCGTTTTATTCTTGTCAATGACATACTTACAAAATATATTTTTCGTTAGAAAATATAAAAAAAAAAACAATATTGCAAACATTATCTCGCGAGCTTTGTTTGCATATGATCTGTATATTTTTATATATGTAGTTACGCTTATATATATATTTATATATGTGTGTCCAATAAGTCCAATTAATTTACGGCTGTGGAAGCACCTTGAATCTTTAATAATAATAAAAAAGAAAAAAAAGCAAGAAATAAAAATTTGTCTTTAAGGAATATCAACGTTTTTGATTGCTTTATCATTAATATGAAATTTGGATATAATGATATTCCTTTTGTAAGAAGAAAAGAGAGCGTAACCTATTTTATCCAATATAACGCAATTTGATAATTTACATCTAGCATATTCTCTTTTACCGCGTGTTTCCCGATTTGGACTAGCTTCAGTCACGGTGAAGAGTAAGACATAGAAGATACATGTAAAATTATAAGTGTCAATTTTACAGTTTGATAAAATTAATAGGAAAGAAAAAAAAAGTCGAATGTAATATATGTACGATTAAAAATAAACTATAAACATAAAGAGATATACAGTTTGAATCTTTCATTGTTTTCCATTTGAAAGAAATCAATTTTATGTGGCTGTAAAATTTGTTACTTATAATTTCAATAGACGCTATTAAAAACGTAATTTGAATCTTAAAATTATTCATGAAGAGAACAGTTCTCGAATAATTTTTCTTTTCAAACGTAACTTTCATCATCAACAACGGATCTTCCATATCCTATATGCCTGGTGGTGATAGGTGCACGTGGCTGAGGTGGCGGTCGATAAGGCGGAGGTGGTGGAAGAGACCTAGATCTGCCGGCAACTTTGTGTCTATCCTCGAGATTCATGTGAACCGGTGGCAAATGCCTGAGTCTTGGTGGCAAAGGTGGCGGTGTATCCGGCCAAATTCTTTCCTCATCTTCGTCTTCATCGCCGTACAAATCGATAGCCTCGGCTTGTTTAAACGAGTAAAGATCGTTTCTTTCTCGGGATGGTCCGTAAAGTTCGTTCACTCTCTCCCTATTACCATAAATACTACTGTCCGACTCGTATCTTTCGGTACGAGTACTCTCCTTATTTACGTAAATTTCGCTTTTAACTTTTTTGAACTCGTAGAGATCGCCGTTCGAATGGTAGCTGCCGTTATGCGAAACTGGAGAATCACGATTTCCGTAAATTTCTGTGTTGACTTTTTTAAATTCGCTAAAATGTTCTTTTTTGAATTCATAGCGTTCGTTCGATAAGGACGTGTCGCTCGACAGATCTTGGTCGGAAACTCTCTCTTTACAGATCTCCTGTTGCGACGTTCTTTCGTATTCGGTTCTAAGTTCACGCGACATTTCCAATTGAGAAGTCCTATAAATATCCTTACAATTTTCTACATTTTCTTTCATGGAATCTTGTCTGAGGTATTCCCTACCGTATATGTCTTTTTCGTCGTATCTCTCTTTGCGGTGTTCGTGCTCATCTAACTTCGACCTCGGTGTTCTCTTCAACTGAGCTCTTAACCAATCCTGCCGTTGAAAGTTTGGATTTGGATAACCCACGTTATTCCTTTCTTCTCTGAAAACGTGTTCCACATTATTCGAATGATGATGACCGCCATTTGCCGCATAGTTCATTCTTTCTTCCCAGCCACTATAAACACGGATATAAGTTTTCCCGAAAGATTTGTTATCTTCTTTCAATAAAGGCTTGTCGTAGCTCGATGATGTTGCATTTACAGCAGAATCTTCCGAACCGACTGGCGATTCCGGAATAAACAGCTGGCAATCCGATAATGTCAAACCCGAATCACGAGAAAGGGACATGTGATCTTTGCGCGGAGGTTCCGTTAAATCCAGACTGTCCAAAGAAAGCCCACCTGCTACAACAAAACACATTTTAACAATGTAGAATGAATTTCGATTACAAAGTACAGATTAACGACGGTAATATGACAAATATTTGTAACGATATGAGAATTGAAATTACGTACATTCCAAATTTTTGGTAATATTAAATATTTAAATAAGAATGCGCGATAGAGCCACAAATATTCTTTCTTTTAACATTGAAAAGAATAAAGTGAGTGAGAACTCACAGTGAAGGCTGTCGGTGCTTTCTTCAGCTCCGCTATCGCTGCGTTCTTCGCCAAGAAGTTGCGTGACACCTTCGCCGAACAAAACCTCGCAATGACGAATTAGCATCTCCGTTAGCGTAGGAATCGCTCTACCTTGATTTACGGAGGGGTTTGGCGACCAGAGGAGACTCGGACCACAGCAAACGCCGAGATTACTAGCGCACATTAAATTGTGTTTCGATCTCCTCGCAATGTGATGCAAGACGCATATCAAATGCGAGAGCAATGTATAATTTGCTTTGGGCAACCTATCGAGAGTACTATAAAAGAAAAAAAGATATATTTTCTATTCAGTGATATCATTTATCGAACAATTTGACCATTAAATAGTAGCCAATATTTACTTTTTAATAGTGTGAACAGGATTTGGTGTTTCCAGACTGTCCATCCATAAAGGAAATAGATGAGAAGTTAGAAGTGGATCGGGTAAAGATCGAAGAAAATCCTTTAACAAGGCTGCCACAGCTATGATCGGTGCAGCTTCCAAACAACTTAGATCACCGGTAGACTCGATCTGATCACGTAACTCTCGAACGATTCTTATATTAGCAGACTTTCGGAAGATACCTTGCGTGAACGGTCCTTTCGCGAAGAGTTGTTGAAGCATGACCAAGACGGGCTTTGGTAATCCGTTTTCGTCTAATCTCGATAGATTGACACCGAAAATGCTGGGATTTAAAGAAAGCGATCTCCTCAACAGACCCGTTATCTTCGACTTGTTCTTTTTTATTGGTGACTTTGATACAGGTCGAAGAATGAAATGACAAGTGTCATGACCAGATTTGTTGCAATGTTCCAAGTCGAAACCTTCCTCGGCCGATAAAGTGTGTCGTAGATTTGACATTTTTACAGCGAACGGTCTCTCGTGGCCGATCAGAGGATACGGCGCCTCATCCGACGACGTTCTGGCCCAAAGTTGAAACGGTCCTTGTAGATCCAACAATCTAGTCGCCAAATTCACGCAAGTCGTCGCCGTCATTTCGGATCCAACCATTATCGTTTTACACTAAAAATCATTCGTTTTGAATAAGCATGGAATCATATTAGCGCGCCAGCATGTTACATCGGTACGAAGCACTTACGTATTCCGTGTTCGTGTCACTGTCGTGATACACGACTTGAATGTTCGTATCCGGTGGTTCCTTCATGCTTTCCTCTCGTACAAGTTCGGTAAGACGACCCCACCAAAGATCTCTCGCCGCTGCGGTCCTGGAAAATTGATACGCGCGTTAGCCCCAATGTCCATCTATGAACAATTTGGAAAAATCGAAAATTCGACTTACATGAAGGTAGCTACAACGTTCGTCGTTGGCCAACCAAGTACAAAACTGGTCTCTGGAGATTTGCTCGTTTCCGCTACGTCATCTATATGACCGGCGGTGAGCCAAAGCTCGCTCATCCTCACGCATTGTTTCAATTTAAAGTTTCCTCCGCTTCGTGCTTTCGCGATCAGCAGGAGGTCGGAAAACAGAAAAAGATGTCTTTCTTGCGATTGCATACCCTGCGAGAGAGAGAAAACACGTAAGAAAGAAGTACAGAATATTTTTTCATTATATGTTGCTAAGATTTTTTTCGATTAAATATTAATATTACATAACACACACACACACACACACACACGCACATATACATACCGTTGTAAATTGTACCGGTGTTTCCAAAAGGAAAGTTCTCGGTGGTAACTTGGATGGCGGTGAATTATTCAAAACGTTTAAAGATTTTTGCGACAACACTCTAGTTAATCTGCCTGGATTCGTACCGTTCCTCTTACGAATTAGACTCTTCATTTTCTGTAAAGCAAACATTAACTTTGATTTCTTCTTCAAGTCACACATTTTCAATTTTTTTTTCTTTCCCCTCCTTCCGACATCGATCTCCCTGTCACGTATGTATGTGAATACGTTTAACGATCTTTCACAGAGTCCATTATCGTAAAAACTTTTCTTTACTCATTGGTAAGCAAGCAATCAAGCGTACCGAATTCATTTGTAAAAGAGAACCCTCTTTGAAACGCACTTATATGGACTTTTTTTGAGAACGTCGTACAATACATCGGAAATACCCCTGCGGGCTTAATTGCTTTCCATTTCATAAAACGTTATGAAAGATTAATTTACGGCTCATTGACTTTCTTCTTTGTTTTTTACGCTTTTTTCAAACAAACATTAGGACGAAAGAGAACTACTAAGTATTTTGAAAAATTACTTTTAAATAGACTGCCATTTAGTTTGAGTTTGTATTGTCACTGTCCCTACAAACTATAAATATACTGATAAATATATAATTATTTATTATTATTTTTTTGTAAGAAAATATATTTAATAAATTCCAAATGTTTGATAACTCTAAAAACGGAAATATATAATTATTTCTTATCGCGTTTTTAAAGACAGGAATTTGTAGAGTACCGTAGTTAGGATATCTCGTTCGTGCAGTCGTAGATTGTCGCCAGGAAAGAGTTCTTGGATACGATGAAGGTCACCCTCGAGCTGGCCACGTTGTAAAACAGAACCACTTCCGACGGTACCGTTTCCGTTCTCTGACAAATTTCTCGCCTCTTGTCCGAGATACCTTTCGTATTCGGCTAACCTCTGGACCTGCGAACATAAATCAAGATTGCATATTTAATCAGAAATGTCTACACCTCTCTCTTCTTCTTCTTCTTCTTCTTCTTTGAAAACCTTCACAGGAGAAAAATAACGAATCACATATAGCAGTGATGGTGATGCCAAAATATTCAACACACACAATGGTAGAATTTTACGAACCATGTTATAGTTCATCGATATAATTGAAGATTTGAGCTTTTTGGAAAACATAAAAGACGCATGCGTTTCTGCGATTGAATGATAGTTCGAAACGCGATCGGATGTGTTCTCGTATGTTATCTCGTATGTTATATCGAGCACGAAACTGGTTAGGATTAGAGAGAAGGAGAATCATCGTCTTATACCGGATTACGCGGTACTTTGAAATCTCAGGGAATGCTCGTGCGTTGGCCACGTTTTGCCTCGCCTCGCTAACTGGGATAATTATCTTCCTCGAGACCTACGATATATGTAAATTTACGTCGAATCACTGTTTTCATTCTCAGCCGTGATTGAGTTATTGTCTATTATAATCGTCGTTCTTGTTGAAATATTGATCTTCGCTTTGCCAAATAATTCGCAAGGCCATTATAAAAAAAATACAAAAAATAAAAAAGAACACGCAAACATTCTCACACGCGTCATCCTCATTTTGACTTCCTTTCTTGTCTCTTAATGACATTTTTACTTTATATCTTTTTGCATTAGTCACGTTGCATGCTCGTGCTTTTGTATTTGATTTCGTAACGAAAGATTGAAAATAACGGCGCAGACGATATCGCTCGGTTTAACACGATAATTCGTTAAGATAATGATATTTATTGAAGTTTTATTTGGTAGAATAAAAAAATCATTCTCTCGAGTGAAAAAGATTAATCAAAATATACAAACGTGTTTTTTATGGGATTGGTATATTGAAACAAACGGTGAGATTCCTTTTTGATTTCATCGCGTCTCTCTTTCTTTTCCCTTTTCACATATTTCTATTTTTATCTTTGATAAGCGAAAGACAATCATTCGTCTTCGGCAGTTGATTTATTTGTTCGAATTATCATAAATCGATAGATATAAAAGTTTGCCGTTTATAATTATATGCGCGCACGAAGAATTCTTGTTATTGCTAAACGTGTTTCGAATTAATTCGCAATTTACATTAACAAGACATTTCCGGTAAGTTAATTACGTATGGCTTAAGCTGTTAAACGAGACTAAAATATTCGAATAAGCTTATGGATTGTTAAGAAGAATAAATAATCGATCGGAAATTTAATAACAAAATTGATTGATTACGTACGTTTATTATGTACGTACGTACACATTTTTGATTAATCGAAATACTTATGGTTTTTAAAACCGAATACATTTCTTTCTCGTTCGTAAATACATACATGTGTTATTTTATTTGAGAAAAACCTTTTCATTCGAAATTCTCTTCAAATGAAACGAACGTCACGTCATTCTCCATTATTTACGAATTTTTAATTAATTTTGATCTTGTTTATTATTATTCATGTTATATATATATATATCTAAATTTACGGTCCGATTTCTCATCGGCAAAATAGATAGATGATGTGCTGTTTTCTAAGGAAATATTTATGAATCACGTTTGATGACTGCGAACTCGACAGTCTTAAGCCTGATGAAAGAGGGTTGAGAAGTTTTGAATCTAACAGAGAGAATGATGCACGTGAAACCGTTCATTTTGTTTTCTTTGAAACGATTAAGTATTGAGTCTTGCTATTATGTATGCCGTATTCTATCGTTGGCAATCAGCAGTCTGAATTTTTTCAATCATTAGAAAAAAGAAAAATCGTGATACCGCATAAACATTCTTTTTAAGATCGCATAATAAGGATATTTTTTGTCTTCGTCAACGATTTTCTTATCTATTATAACAAATTAGGGTCACGTAAGTAAAGATAAAAAAAAAAAGAAAAAATCAAATGTCTACCGTAGGTTTATTATTGTTTGCTATTAAACATTAATGCTCAGGAATATGGCTTTTCTCTCGCATTTATTCTCTTTTCTTTCTTTTTCTTTTCTCTCACGAGTCAGCGATCCTTTTTCTCGTCTCGTTTTCCTTTCCCATCGTCATTGTAATTCCAACATCGCGCGACCTGTACGTACATACACACGTACACACAATACTTTTTTTTTTGTCCTATTCTTACAAGCCGGCACCATTCTTGACTCCCCTTTTCGCACACTTTCTCCACTTTACGAATCAAGAATAACCTTAACAATATATAATGCTAGTAGACGTTTGAAGTTCTAATCGAAATATATTTCGATAAGAGAGTCGACAAAATATATCGATTAATATTTAAATATGAATTATCGAAATATCGATATTATATAATTGTAATTTATCACTGAAATAAAACCCCCCATTAATGAATATCAATTGAATCGAATGAAATCTAACGTAAAATATGTTCGTGGCTATTTCTTTGATCGAAACAAAAGGGTATAAATTTCCTTTGAGAAGGGTTAATCTTTCCTCTTCACGAAGTCAACGTGTCGTTATTAATGCTGCGCAACAAGCAAGGCGTCCTTCTTGCATAGTAAGAATATTTATACATGCACGCATACCAAGAAAACAAAGCTTCGGCGCGAACGAGAGAATGCTGCGACGCTATGGGATAAAATGACAAAACAAAATAAACAACGAAAATAAAAATACAAAATCTTTATTAGTTTCATATATTATAATTTGATTTCGTTAACATTCGTCGATCTTCTCTCTCTGTAATATTCGTACACGAGTCGAAGAGATCACTGTCTAAGATTAATATTATCCTACGTCTTAATACTTTGCGTTTATATTTTTAAATTACTTAGATTTACGAAAATTTTGTTCGTTATATTTTTAACGACTTACAAACATCGTTTGAATGGCTGATTAAGTAAAGGGAAGAATTACTATTTTACGTTAATTTTCACGAAGTCAACTAAAAACCAACATATTATGTTTTTTTTTTTTTTTTTCACAAAAAAAAAAAAAAAACACAAACCAAAAAACAAAAACAAAAAACCAAAAAACACCACAAAACCCAACACAAACACAAAACAAATTAAAAAACTTTTTTATTTTTTTAAAAAAAGGGGTTTTTATTATTGTACTTATTTTTTCATATCCTTTTTTAGTTGTTTTTTTTATTTACACAACCAAAAACAATTTTTTTATTTTTTTTGTTTTTTGCGTAATGCGTCAAATTGGCTCAGTCCGTAAATCTAGTATATCACATTATTTGAAAAAAGATAGAACTTTTTTTGGAAGAACAATTGAATTTAGTTGTACGTAAGAAGTTTAACTTTATTTCCGAGACAAGCGTAAATGGTAGGCTGATTCCTGTATAGAAAACAGGTTGCTATGAGCGAAACGAATCTCTTTCATTGTCACGATGATGTTAGGCGAGGGGGGAGGGAGTCATTACAAGTGGATATAGTAAGAGGTGGGAATGTGCGAATGAATTACGATAGGTGCTGCGAGCTAAGATGGCGATATACGACTACCGATGCGGATTACAAAACGACGGTACGTATTCCTTCTTGACGAGGATAATTCTAGTGCTCGCGCGCTGTCTTCCTTTCGTTTCCCCTTCGCTCGGTTATAGCCATACCACCAGCTCCGATTCCTTCTCGTAGGAATCCTCCGCCCCGAGCAACGATACGATGATAGGACAGACAACGCGAGATAAGAACAAACCAAACGGGGGATGGATATAGATATCGGTGCCTCTAGTAGAAGAACGAGAAAACGTGAATGCCATTTTCTACGACGATCATTTCATCTAGCTACTTCGTTACCACGAATTATATCGTAAATTGCGACAATTTACTATGATTGTATACATTTCACGTCGAGCGATCCGTTCGCTCTTCTTATTTCTATCCCACCCCTTATAAGACCCATTGTAACGACGATTTAGCTTTTCAACGGGTCCCTCGAACATTCAATTTCTTTTATCATCGATAGAAAATGTAATAGAATAAATACGATACGTATGAGTAATCACGTTTGTAAGAACACTCGCAGATAAATTTATATATATTTTTCATCTTTAATGTTAATTCGTATGTGCCGAAGTTCGATAGGATAATTAACATTATCCAAAGTATATGAGATTTATCTTATGCATACAAATTTCAGTTGAGACGTGGTAACTAATTGTAATAGTGTGTAGTAGTAATAGTAAAAGTGGAAAAACGCAAAAGGAATTTCTCGTTGATCGAACACGTGCAAGCAGGCAGGCTGGCAGGCAGGAGTGGTACGATGTAAAGAGTTTAGGCGCATAATATATAGTATATACTACTTCTCGTTGTGATATAATGCCGATAGTCGAAGTGGCAACGGTAGTAGTATAGCTGAGCCTTGGCTTAGATTCCAAGCTCTGTCGCGTGTGCTACCTCGTGACCAATGGCGTCGCGTCTTTCCTTATATTCACGAATAATACCGATACGTTCCATTTCATTTGCTTTTCTTTTTTTTCTTTTCATTTTTTAATCAGACAACAAATAAAACAAAAGAAATTTAATTAGTATACGAAACGGTGTCTCATCGATGATCTTCCGATTTCATAAGACATTTCGAAATATATTCGAGAGTCGATATTCCAAAATCGGCATTTTCAAAGAGAGAAAGTGAAAGCTAGTAAAAATATACGTTGCTCTTTCTCTTTCTCTACGAGAGAAATTGTATAAGTTAATTATTAAAACACATATAAACGTTTATCAATTTATAACGATGAAAAATAAAAAAGCGAGTCTTTTGTAAATTAAGAGAACAAATTGTTAGATAATATTTCGAAGTAAAGTATCGTTAGAAAGCACACGCGACTACGCCAGTGTACATACTTGCGCTTTGGTGTGTGCACACGTACTTATGTACTGACTTATACACGTTTGTTATTTAGCGGCGCTTGGTAATAACGTGACAGGCAAAGGTATTCGAGCCGGGAGCAAGGAATCCCATTCGGTTTACTTCGATGATGGAATTCCAATGGCAGATTTAATCGAACGGCCGCAATAGTTCTTGGATTTCGAATCGAACCCGAGATGCACAAATTCGGATCTTATGCTCGAGCATTATTATATTTTATCGCTGATCTACGACCTAACTATTTTCCAACATATTTCATTTAACGGAACAAACATTTTTCCTCCTTCTCGGATATTTCTATTTAATAACTCTGCGAGAGGAAAGAATTTTGTTCTAATAAATATACTTTTTTTTTTCCTATGACAACGACGACGACGTTTAATCCAAAGATTAGAAGATGTTGATCTAACATAAGCCGAGTATATCGAAGAGGATTCGTATTAGAAACAACTTTTACCGTTAAGTACTAATTAGAAAAGCGATGGAAGTCTCTCTCTCTCTCTCTCTCTCTTCCTCTCTCTTATTCGGCATTACACGCGAGAACATTCTCCGCGATGAACACTCGCTCATAGGTCCTCCTACCTACGTGTAATGCCACTGCAAAAAGAAATAGAAAGAAAAGAAAAGAGAAAGAAAGAGAGAGTACCTGTATCTCGTTTCTTTCGACCTCTAAGTATCTCTCTCCTTCAATCTTCGCGTTTCCTCGGTCGATGAGCTCGATTTCTCGTAAAATCGATAGCATGTAATCATTTTCGATGGGCGAGTATTATTTTCACGCATTTCCATTTTTTTTCCCTTTTCATTTCTTTCTCTTTCTCTTTTTCTTCGCACACATACGTAAATATATGTATATCCTTCCTTGCATACAGCGAATCGTAGAAGTATTCGTAACTCGTCCCTGTCAATTTTTAAACAATTATATTTATTCGTAATGCAACGTTTTTCTAAATTCTTTTACACGGAGAAACATATTTAATAATTATTAAATTTTTAACTAAAATCAGAGCTATACATTCGAATTGTATTCGCAATATATTCGCTGTCATTTCACAGGTGTACTTCGTAATTGCTCGTACATAATGGGAAAGAAAAAAAAGAACCCCATGTAAAAACAACAATTAGACCTCGAGTGATGGGACACCTTGTATAGACATGCACCCTGCCCCCTCATTACTTAGAAGGTTTATTAAGAAAATTGATACTCGGCTTTGATTAAAAAACATTTATAAGATAAAATGTAATAATATTGCGATCGAATATAAAAAAGAAAGAAGAGAAAAATAGGAGCTCGATCGAAGAGAGAAGTCAAAAGTATCTCGACGCAGATTCGCGATAGGGAAGGGACGATGACGAAGATGAGGAGGGGGGAGTGGATGTCCTTGGAGCACGGTAGTTAACTACCAGCGTCTACTCCACGAGGAACCACTACTAACGAGTCTCAGGAGTAAGGATGCACCAGGTCTTCTATAGATGCATGAATGCACGTTTTTCTCCTTGACGTGGATTTAGTAGAAATCGCGATCGTGATAAAAGCATAATGGATTTCTATTGTTCCTATCGATAGTGTATATACTAGTCTCTCTTTTCAACGAAAGAGAGAGAGAGAGAGAGATGACGATGTTAACGAGCTTTTAATAGGCCGGTTAGAGATATATACAAATGATTATCAGTTTTAATAAGGCAATTGGTTTTGTTATTTCTTTAATATCATATTTCAATATTTCATCGTTGGTGCGGTGGTGTTCGTTCGATGAACAACGGAACGGAAAAAAGGGACTTTTATGTTAAACATCATAATTCATATACATATACTATGAACAACAACAAAAATATATAAATTTACTTTACAAAGTACATTTGTTCAGGATTTTTAGCTACGAAATTGATTGCCCTCTCGTATTGCAAAGTCGAATTGCGATTTAACTTACGATTTAATCCTTAACCGAATGGAAATGGCTTGTCCGCGCCTACAGCCGACGTGCTTCGAAAACTGGTCTTAGTAAGAAAGGCCCTTCCTTCGTCGAAGGTAAAGCGAAATTTAAAGGGCCGCATTCTTCCTCGAGACACTCCTCTTTCTCCTCCACCCCCCCGTCCCTCTCCCACTCTCTTCGCGGATTTTATACGGACACTAACATTTTATGTAAATGGATTTAGGTTCGCTGCTATGTTTCGCGTGCAGGGATACGTACCCTGCCGAAAATATCACCCGTCGTGTACCTTCCTTTCTATATTTATCGTCTTTGGATATAATCGTTTTGCCCCGATGTGACTCCGATCAAATGGAAGGAAATAAACAAAAGCAAAAATAATAATAATAATAATAATATTAATAATCAAAAATGTGTATTATATTTTTCACGAAAATTCACTGCAACCAATGGAATCGTGTAATCGTTTAATCAAAATTAGTAAGATATTTTTTCTTGCTTTTCATATATTTAATAAGAGAAAAATGAATGTAATTTTAACTTTACTTAAAAACACGATACACACATACACACACACACGCATACACATACAGTATATTGTACCCCAGAGTCATCCTCATGGTGCACAGTGTCGTGACAACGACCTTGCGGACATCTGCCCACGAGTTATGGCCCTTAGTCATCGTAGGAATGCTGACGGACATATTCTCGATCCACTTCCTGTATCAGTGAGAACTAAAAATACTCCGATAGGTTTTACCATTCGAATCGCTTTGAAATTACAATTACTATACATTTTTCATGAACCCGAAAATAATTCGATACAATCGAAGATATAACGAAGTTCACAATAATTCGTGACATTTTCTAACGATTAAGTTTTCATGCAATATTATTGTTTCGATCGCAATAATAAAATGTTAAAGAAATGGGTA
Source organism: Polistes fuscatus (assembly GCF_010416935.1). Classification (NCBI taxonomy): domain Eukaryota; kingdom Metazoa; phylum Arthropoda; class Insecta; order Hymenoptera; family Vespidae; genus Polistes; species Polistes fuscatus. The sequence goes on from NW_025113096.1 coordinate 298,962, forward strand.
ATTCGTAAAAGGTTCTAAATTTTGTATTGGATGCAGTCTACGAACTATGAATCATCAGATGCGATCTAGGCCAAATATCAAAATGACGCTAAGCATTCGGTCGATGCACCAGACACCCCAATGTTCAAAATATCAACCATTAAACCCCGACGACTCTCATTCACTTAAACTCGACTACTTTTGCGGAAAGGACAATATCTATGAACATAACGGGAACTATCTCTTGGCCGAGTTCCAAATCATTCGCATTATATACGTGACTATATATATATATATATCTGTATTTTCTAAAGACAAAATAAAATATCTTCGATGTAAAAATGACAATTACATGTTTTGCTTATAGATATATTACTAGCTTACCAATTGAAGTTCCAATCGTAGCTGCATTTTACGTAGATCGTAGTAACCTTTGTAATACTTGAACCACATCGTTTATTATCGAAGAAAAAATAGGAGAAAAAAAAAAAGAAAAAAAAAAAAGAGCGGTCGAATGAAAGAGGAGAGGGTTCTTATTATGCGAGTCACGTATTTTTTTTTTTTTTCGAAAGAATTCTATCGATTTGAATTGTCTTCGTTGTCACTTAGATCGAACCAAACCACTTCCGACGTCTTCTTCTTCTTCGTACGGAATATAACTTTTCTGTTCTTTTGCATCGCGGTCCGATCGAGAGGAATCAAAGACTTCTCTGTTCTCTCTCTCGGTTCTATCCCACACTGTTCTGTTCCGTTCCGTTTCGTTCTTATTTGATATCGTTTTCTTCTCGTCAATACGTTTCTTTATGTGCGTGTGCACGAGTAAATGTATAGACAAGGCAGACAAGAAGCACGTATGCTGCGACGAGAAAGAAAGAGATAATAAGAAAAAAGAAGAAAAAAAAAATAGAAATGCAGGCAAACCGAGGGGAGAGGAAAGAGGAAAAGGAGAACGTGATACGATGCACTCTAGGACTTTTAAGAAACTGTTCGTTTCGACATAGCCAAGAAGCCAAGTATAGAAGACGAGCCCTCTCCTCTTCACAGTAGGTGCACCACTCTGTGAAACGAGTGCGTAACGTGCCAGAATTCTCCTCCTCTTCTTCTTTTTCCTCCCCCTCCTACCCCTCCGCCACCCCGATTCTCCCCCTGGTGCTCCTCTCGATGCCATCATCCCTTGATGCTTCCGTCAAGTGTGAAAATCTACTTATATATATATACACACACTTTACATAATTTCTCAAGCTCTTACTTCAACGCTACTCGGACTCTTCTGAATTTATATATAACCTAGTTATTTTCTAAAATTATTACTAGTAGTTTATTAGACGAAACTTAGGGTATTCTATGATTTCATTTAATTATACAATTAAAACGTTGACGTATATATCGAATATAATAATTCATTAGCATATTTTTAAATTGTACAAAACATTTTGATCTTATTAAAAATTGGGTAGTTTTGTATAATTTGAACAATTGAAGATTTTTGACGTTGTAAAATTTGTCTTTGTTATATAGTATTTTGTAGCATATCAGTTTTGTTTAGCTTATCTAAGTGGGCTAGATAAAAAGGAAAGGAAAAGAGGTGTCGTTAAAGATACGCGATGAGAAATTCTTTCAGTGTTTTTAAACTGTCGACGAATAAATTCTGATAGACGTTGGAGAAGTATCTGGAAGAATATGTTTCTGAATAATTTCAATTTTTATTCGTATTATGTGATCATAGGTAAAGAGTAAAATTCAACTTTAGTTTTAATAAATGTAATTGAATTATAGTTCAGTTTAGTAGTTCTCAAAGTTTGTCTATTTATGTGAAAATCTAACAAGTTTACCTCGGAAATTGTTGAATGATAGGGGTGTCTGTGTATTTGATAGTTTTTCTAATTATATTCTTCGCAAAGTAAAAAAAGAAATAAAAAATCAATTATGTTGAACGGCGAACAATAAGTATCAAGTATATGAAAACCTTTTAACCTTCTACCTTTTCCTACTAATTTTATATTATATAGATAGTAAAAATGATTTGTACAAATGTTATAAAAGTTAACTCTAAAATTGATTAGAAAAGTAAATGCAGGTCATCGATGACCTCTAAGATACAATCAACTTTTTAACGACTGACAAAACATAGACGCTTTCGTACTTTCAACTTTCACAAGAAGTAATCCAGACACATCGCCGAGGAGAAAAGCATGCCTGTATACAAATACAAATATAAATACAAATACAAATGCGTATACATATATAGAAACTACTACCGATCCACCGAGTTTCCTGATTTATTAACAAACTGGTTAGTACAAAACGGTAAAAATAATTTGCCCTTGGTGAAATCTTTTCTCGGTACGATTTTTTAATTACAATTTCTATTTATTCAAGTTCTGTTTTTTTTTTCTAGTTTTTTTTCTAGTTTTATCATTTATAAAACTCGAAAAATTTCTCGGATCGTTATCGTTGCCGTTTAAATTCCTCTTCTGGTAAGACAACCGTTTGAACCTCTCGGAAACGAATCGAGTCCGCTGAAAATTTGTTTACATTCACGATCAAAGAGAAAAGAGAGAAGGAAAAGAGATGATAATACACTGGCAACTCGAGTGAGGTCGATGAACGCGAAACGATAACCACCATTCGTAGGCGTGACCTTCGAGCCGTTAATTTTCAAATTAATACAAAGATTCTCTTAGTTAGAGATGAACGAGATCGAAAGCGAATTAATATATTCGTATTTATATTTCCAAGAGAAATGTACTTTCGAGTTTAATTAAAAAGATACGAGAATGAATTTTTCTTCTATATATTTGAACACCTTGTCGATCGGTTAAGAAGATATCGGAATATGTTTCGCTGCACTCGTATATATATAGACATAATATACAGGATGTTTCTAAAATCATTTTACGGAGAATCCTAATGCAAACTAGTGAAATAATTACATGAATGAATAATACATTTGTAATTTTTGCAACACCCCGTATACATGCTAAAAATAAACCATTTTTTATTTGCTAAAGTATAATTCTTCGACAAGTTCATTAGAAACAAACGTAATAGTATTGAAGTAATCATTTTCCATCAAAAGTTACTTTTTACCGTAACAGTCGAGGTCCGGAAATTTCTCGTCTCCCAATGGAAACTTCAATTTCAATATTTCAATTTAAAGATGTTTTACGAAGCGAAGAAAATGATTATTTCTTATACTTTAACGGTAATAATAATTGTCAATGTTGAAATTACTTGTTTCTAATTTTCTGTCTTTTTTATGCAATGGGGCTCTAAACCTCGATGCGATATGAAATAATTATTATTTTATTATAAAGATATGCACGCATAAGCAGGCATAATTTAAGTCACGGTAAATACAGGTCCGTTAAAAAACCGTTTCAAAGAAATTCTGTAAAAAAAAAATAAACGTTCCCTATAATAAACTAGGTAATACGATCCATGTTATTCAAAAACAAACTATTTCAAATTTATTGAAAGAGAAAAACAATAAAATAAAGCAAGATTCAAGGGATCATTCGAATCTGTTTATTTTATTAAAAAAGAATACACAAATAGGCCTTTTATAACTTGTAAGGCTTCATGCATTGATATCATTTAAGTATTGAAAAAAAAAAAAAAATAAAAAGGAATATAAGCTCCGAAGAAGGTTTTCATGTTAGTCAGCCTTAAGAAACGTCCTGTATAGCTTTATGGCTTTTCCCGTGGAGATTAGAAAAGGGGAAGAAAAAAAAAGGTCTGGGTTCGAGACACCCAGCAGGAATCGACTACGTGATGTTTGTCACGTTGGCCACTAACCAACAACACGATCTGTGATACAAATCACGTACCAATAGAATTGTCCGATTCGAATTACAGGGGGTGTAGAGAAGATTTCATAATTTTATAATAATTATTACGGATTTTGTCGTTAATAGGGAAAATATCGTTGTTTAAAAAAAAAAAAGAAGTTCGAATATCTCAATGACGGTCGCATACCTTTGTGGCAATCCACCGACACTCCCCAGAAACATGAACGTGAAAGTTTGGAACGGGGAAGGTAGGGGGAAAGCGTTCGAATGCGTTTTTCACCGCGACATCGTGATTTAACGAAGGAAAATATACTTTTATTAGGAGGCAAACGTAAAATTACGTAATGTTAGAGGAATATACCGCGACTCGAGTTGCAGAGTTGAAAAGAAAATATACAAGAGAGCATGTTAAAACTGTTACCGTCCGCACACGCGGCTTGGATTCTCGTGAAAAGACTGCTTCGCGAGTCGTTTTTCTTACCGTAACGAGGAAGCGTAATAGCGCGACAGAGAAATGCAGCCAGGAGGAAAAAGGAGTGCCCAAGACGAAACGGTCCTCTTGCTAGAAGAACAACAGGGATTCGCTCGCAACCTTTCTGCTATATACTCAACGAAAGAAACAAAGTATTACTTACATCCGTTCTTACAAAATCGAACCAAATAATTGCATATAGATAAATAAGCGCTTATTTCTTATAGTAGAAAAACTAATTAGAAAGAAAGAGAGAGAGAGAGTACATTTGTAGTCCCTTTAATACATTTTTCTTTTATTACTTACGCTTTCTTTTCTAAGAAGGCAATCTTCAGGTTTAATAGCCTGGAATTTTAACGAAACCGATTTCAAATGAAAAATGATAATTACTACCTCTCTAATGTAAGATATTAATTTTTTCCGAGACCACTTATTTTTGTAAACCGATAAAAGTTCTTTTGTCATATAACGCACAAATGTTAATTTACTTCGAATTAAATAATTATATTCTTTAATGTTAATTTTCGTATCTATAAGAATACGAGAAAGATACTTTAGATACCTACAAATGTTGTAGTGACTCACCCGGCACAATAGTTTCTGACTCATACTTTATGTATGACTTTGACACATGTATATATGTATGTGTATATATATAAATTAAGTTAAATAAGATGAATCAATTAAAAAGACGAGTGACAAAGGAGGGACACGCCTATGCCCCTACGACATCTTTTTTTTCTTTCTCTCGGGAAGGGAATTATCATACGTGCACAATACATAATGGGAGTCTCTCATTGAAACGCGATGTTCAAAGAGTATAAACGCGCGATGGAAAAAATACGGACGAACCATCAGAGATTTCAATTATTCTTGCTTACCCTTCACGAACCTTTCCCTCGGAGACTTCTCCACTGTTTCGTGGCACGACTTCTTCTTTTACCCTATTTCCATAGCTTTCATTCTTCTTCTTTGCAATAAGAACGCGACTCCTTTTTATTTCATCACAATAGACTACATTCTCGGTTCTTCCTGTTCTCTTTACCCCCTTCGTCCCACTTCACCGTCACCATTCTCTCACGTAGTTTGTCATTTCTCTTTTTTCTTTTTTTATATTAAACTTATAAAAAATAGTTACGACCTGGTTTTATTTCCTTTTTTATATTCGCTCGAAGGATAACCTTAAATGGTAATTACGCGAGCACAATTAACAGTTACGGTCAAGCAGAGAAACCGAGATCAACGAGTCACCTACGAATTGAATCAGATCGATCGAAACATTATCTTTGTTTTCTTTGTTATATCGTTAATTGCAACATTTTGTCGTGAAATAAATGGAAACGGGAAAAAAATATAGCGCGACGAAGGATACAAAGGTAGAAAAAGTCAAGATAATTTTGCCTTTCATTTCAAAATCACTTTGTATAATTATTAGTATGTCCAATGCTACTCGATATTTTCTTATAATCATTTCATTATATGTTTTCATCGTGTAATTGAAAGAAGAAAAAGAAGAAGAACTCTTGGAAATCTCTTGGAAACGAGCGGAAGCATCAATGCCACCCGAGTTTTATGATTTTTCACGCGACCACGTGAAATAGAATACTGCGAGAGCTTTTATGATTATGATAGATTTTATGATTCGAGATGCTGATCGTTTATCTCATTTAGTTTTCAGATAGTACATTGGAATTTAGTATCAATACTTTGATTCGAATAGACAATTTTTGTCTTTGTTATCTTTGGCAAGATTAATACCGAAAAGAAAAGCGAATTCTACGCCAATGCAAATCCACTAGGCGAGATAGAAAAGGTTCCTCAAAGAATAAGAAGAAGAAGAAGAAGAAGAAGTACTGCTCTTCTGGATCTCCTAGCGAGATATTATCCAGAAGCGGAGGATACGTGTTCGCGCGCGCGTACCTCTTCTTCCGTTGCATTTACGTACCCATAGATATTCTACGTACGTACCTACGTGCATGCGTGTCTATATGTATGCGAGAAGAGCTAAGGTATATACGTATACACACATGCATACATACGTGCGAGCATTACTTCGAGTGTGCGAAGCAAAAGGCAAGGTGGGGTACTGACCGTACATTCCACGAGAAAGGTGACCGCCTCTTCTCCCTTCACTACCCCTCCCTAACCCTTTTCTTATTCCTTTCCTTCTTCGCAATACCGTACAACTGTTCTTACAGAGTCCTAATAATTTACGTATCTATGTGTTAACAGTTCTCTACATTTTAAATAGAAAAAAAATAACAAAACTAGACACGTATAATGTTTTATAACCATTGATTATACGAATACTGCGAATACCAACTTGAAGTACTATCATTTTGGAGAATGAACCTTTTTCAATTTTTATTTCTATTTATACAGTTGGCCAATACTTTATAAAATAAATAATTAAGTATCCCTGTGTCAAAATCACGTATTTTATGTAAAACTCGACTATCGATTTTGCGATTCGTCTCGCGTTTGTGGGATCGGGTAGATTGAAAGTTGAAAAAAAAAAGGATGGGAGGGTAGGAAAAGTATCGGGGAAAAAATGTTGCGTCGCGCGTTGCATTGCGTTGCATTGCGTTGCATTGCGTTGCACCTGTGCACCAGAGCGGCCGACATACAACAGCTGGCCGCGATGGGATCGCGCAACTCGCCTAACGGTGCCGAGCCACGACCGGAGAAAAGCCCTTCCTTCCGAGAGAGTCACGCGGACTTCCTACTCTTCTCGATAACCCAACTTCCAAATAATCACCAGTTATGGGGATAATCGTTCTTTCCCTTCTGCTTCTAATTAAACCTCTCCCGCTGGGTCAACGTTCAACACTCTGACGCTGTTGACAATACCAAATACGTCATTTACGTGCATTTTTACGTCATAGTGGCATCTTGCTATTGCATTTTACAATTGCAATTAATACCAAAAATAATTTATACTTAATCGAATAAAAAAATACTTTTTATATCAAGTATCAAACTTCTTTCTCGTGTTATAGGACAGGTTTCGATGAGCATCTTGTCATCGAGAAAGAGAAAAAATTCATTTTTCTATGACGTTTACCGTTAAATAACTGAAGGATATACTGTGTGTGCTTTGGAAAATATTATTTCAGGACTAAAATGTAATGATTTCTCATAATTTGTAAAACATTAGTACCGTAACATTGTCTCATTGTAACACCTGTACTGAATGGTTGTATGCGAATTTTACTCTCATTATTTATATTGTTTCTCTTACTTATTGATTCTTATATACAATAATAACAATGAAAACGAAGTGTAATAAATAATATACGCGATTAATATTATCGTAATAACGAGCTTCTGAATACACGGATATCATTATTATCTTTAATAAATCATCAAAGTAAATGATAAAGTTGCATAAGCCGTTCAATTTCCAATAAAAAAGGAAGCAATTATGTCAGATGCAATAAAAAGTATTCCAATAATTATATTACGTAAGAAAACTTTGCAAAATTATGTTTTATGCCCGTTGCGATAAAATTTGTTTTCGGAATCTTCGACGATACCTTTGGTAAGATTAAAAATTGCATATATAACGATTAAATAAATTTATCCTTTGTTCTATACCGCATTTTGTATAATGCCTCATTGTTTTAGTGGAAATAAATTGTACGGAATGAAATTTGTCATAAAACATATGTTTCGAGCGCATTAAATGGTACACGTGGCACGGAACGTTTTAATAGTAGCATCTAATAACAATAATCGATATTGCAGTAACACTTTTAATACGAGATCTCGCGTAGGGAGAATTCACGAAAGGAAACACGTAATGCAACGATTTGTGAACGCGAACTGCGAGCTTCCTTTTTATTTTTGTATTTTTCCTTCGCGTTCTTCTAGATCGTTTCATGCGGAGGAGTACAGGAGGAGTACAGGAGGAGTAGAGGAGGAGTGGAGGAGGAAGCGACAACAGGTAGCGCGTACTACATAATACATAAAGGGCAGTACACGTTGCGTCGTAACCTACGCCGTAACCTACACGAGCAAAGAAAATACAAGAACACGGAGTAAGAGAGAGAGAGAATGCAACAGGTGGAGGCAGTAATCGTGGCTTCTGTTCTATCGTGGGAAGGGAAAAGGGTCAAGTTTGTGCGAACGGAAAGCCCGTAAATCTGGAAAATCATGAATGCGAGAGAATAATTGTGTCTTCGCGTTAGATCTTACTTCGAGTTACTAATGATAATAAACGTTAGGTCAATAACTGTTAAGATCTTAAACGATTACGAACGCGATGCGAAGTACTTAACTTTCCTTTAACTTTTCGTTTTACTTCGATTTCTATAAGGTAAATTCGCGCGTGCTTCATACAAATATAGAAATCATTGAACAAACAGCAAGTAACGTTAATATTCGTGCATGTAGAAAGTTACGTAGGCCTTCGTATTTCCAGGAAACGATTAAACTCGATGCGTTGACTATTTGTATAAACTATAACCCTAACTTTCTTTCCGTTTCATTTTAAAACCCATGTTAGTACTGTTAAACTTTATACATATATATATAGCTTTCGAAATAGAATATAAAATAAAATAAATTTGAAAAGGGCGAGTCCGTCGTCTCAAATACGTCGTTTCACCTTTCTTGATAAATTTAACAAGGCATTCGTATTCCGAGACGACTAATTATTTCGCTCCGAATTGAATTATCGCAAGACTCGTCTCGTTGAATAATTCAATAGGAAGGAAAAGATTGGTACGGTCGTAGGCGTCGAGGAGAAACGACAGTTACTGCGATGGTTACCGCGATGGTTACCGCGATGGTTACCGCGACGGTTACCGCGACAAATCGATCGATCTGCGGATCACGTTGGTAATAGGGTTCCCTGGAACGCAGCCCAGCAAGGCTAATTAATGGCAAGACCCAAAGAGACCTCGCTTTCTTTTGGACCTGTTCAAAAATGCGAACGACCAAAGTAATGTTCGATCAACGAATCAGAAGAGAGACAAAATCCACGAAAAATCACCGATCACAACCGCTCTAACTAACCGGTAACGGTTCTCTCTGCCGCGAATATTTCTTCGAGCACGTTCCTTACTTCGTTAGAGATATGCGCGAGCTGCCTTTTTTTTTCTTTTTTCTTTTCCTTGACGAACAAATATTTATCTATCTTTGTCTATTTCTCACTTTCTCTTTCATCCTCGTACCTCTCTAAATCTATTATTATTATTATTATTATTATTATTAGTTGTAAGTAATATAATATTTTTTGTCCACACGTTTGCGTGGAATAAATAAATATTTTGAAAATAGAACGGTTAAAGTCTAGAGTAATTTTTCAATCAAGTAATTTTTCAAGTATCGAATACTTGAATAATGTGAATAGAAAATCCTGGCGCAAAAAATCGGACACCGGTTTACGTTAAAAGAATAAAAGGATACCTGCGCAGAGAATAGTATTGTTCACGCAGAGCGACAATAGCTGCCTCTTCGACCGTATCGATATCAACTTGTTGATATATTGGTAGTAGATACTATATCGTTGGCGAAAGTAGTTTCCTCCGAAGCAATACGCGTATTGTGAAAACAACCCGTTAGCTCTTAATGAACAAAACAAAATGTGTCCAACATAATTCAATGATAAATAATCCATCATAATTCAAAAAACCGGTCAACTGACCCGGTCTTTAACAAAAGTTCTATTTTTTTTTCTCTTACAATGAAATGCAGATAATCTTCAATTTAATATTACCTTGAATAACAAATTAAACAATCGAATAATATATTCGTAATTATAATTATCATATATAAAGTTAAATAAATAGAAGCAGTAACATTGAAATGTGGAATTTTCATTTCAATTGTCATTTGATCCGGCGTGGTATTTTTCAAATTAACCGAAAACAGGGAAATACTTTCTCGCGAAACGTTTAGACCCATGCTCGTCCTACACATTATTACTACTAGTGAACTAATTAATTAACATCCGGATTTTGTGCGTTTACTGTACACGCAAACGCAAACTTAAACGCGAATGCAAGCGCGATTCTCACATGCTCGTCTCTCTCTCTTTTTCCCTTTCTCTCACGAGCGTTCCGAATTATTCATAAAAGGGCGTCTTCTCGTACTCGCGAACTCCAATTGTGGAAGTTTTCCCACAATTCCCAGTAGTCGTACAGTATCGAAAGGACGGATTCGCATCCTGTTAGTTGCCTCCTTCCGGTCTCTCTCTTTCACACACACGCACACTCATTCACTTTTTTTCTTTGTGATATATTATATGTATTAAACACCCCAACTACGAAATAATCTCGTTTGCTTTTGATACGAGTATTTTATGTACGATATACGCGTACACATAGACGATCTAATTCCAAGTGAAATCTCGTGAAAAAGCAAAAGTTGTGCCGGACTCGTTGGTCAAAAAATTGATTACAAGTTTCCCGTTTTACGAATAATTGCGAATTTGTATTTTTGAAAGAGACTCGCAGGAGACTCTTTCGCGAATTCTAATCTCAAGTCACCGTAGTTCTCGTGATTTTCTTTTGTAGCTTATTCTCGATCGAATCTCGGGTAGCGAGCACCTGTGAAATTCGCGGTCACGCGTGAGAGAACGAGCCATTCTGGGAATCGTGAGAAAGAATTCACGAGCGGACGAATGAGCGAGGAGATCTTTGCAGTCGAGATGCACAAGTCGCGATGCTCGAGAGTGCACTAACCTTAATACGATTTATGCCAACTTTAACCCTTCATTTTGAGAATTTTCCCAAAGATAAGAATTACCTGGCACTTTTTTATATCAACCTTAGGTTATAAATATTTTCAGAAATAAAATCAAACTGAGATAACGCGCGCGCATGGCTGTGAAAAAAATGTTCATCTCCCTCCCCCCTCCCACCTCCCCTGTTTGGAAGAAAGGTCGAAGGTTCTCTCTCTCTCTCTCTCTAGATCTTCGACGGAGTGGCATAAATCACGCGCGTGAACGAAAAGAAAAGAAAAAAGATCCTTCAAAATGATCAAGGGTTGCGGAGTTAGAAAAAAAAAAAAAAAAAAGAGAGAGAGGAATACGGGAAGAAAGAATGCAAGGACAAGGAGATGAAAAGGCGTGTGTCGTTCGTACAAGATTCGAGGTGAGGAACTGTCGAGAGAGAAAGAAACCCTCCTCCCCCTCCTCCTCCTCCTCCTCCTCCTCCTTTGCACCGTAACATCGTAGCGGGTTCCATGCGTGCATTCGTGCATTCGCGTATATATAGATATGTGTGTGCGTACGTGTGTAGGAACGCACTGGGATCGAAGGAACAAACATATGTATGTGTATATATGTATATTTAGCATATACATTCGCATATCGTCCTAAAAGCCAAGCCTCTTTCTCGGAACGTCCAATACACACGTGCTACATATATAAAATCTCTCCGAGACCTCCCCCTTCCTCCCAAAGACACCACCACCACCACCACCACCACCTTCGAAGCTACACAACAGTTCGAGACTCGATATTACATTGTAATGCAAATCTCTAACGGATTCAAACGCGCGCTATTTTCAGCTTGATCCATGGGATTCTCCTCTTCTTCTTGTTACCCTATTCCAAATCATAATACATCCTCTCTACATTTAATTTAACGATATAGTAAATATACCTTTTGTATTTAATACGCTTACACTTAGCCCGATGATATATCGTTATAGCTCGCGATATCAAAACGGTAGCTGCATCGCTATTCTCGGAACGCGTGGACGGTGTTAAATGACTTTTTCCATGAAAAATGAATCGGTATTCAGGGCTCGGGGTAATATTTGTCACAATAATCATTTTTTAAGATAAACTCGAGGGATTATTAATGACGGAATAATTATCGGTACTATATATTTTGTGAGAAATCCGATAGAAAAATAATCCGTTTACGATCGTAACGTTGGTTTAACGAAAAAAAAAAATGAAAAATCGAAAATTCTTTTGAAATGCTGACGTTACGCATTTTAACACGCGTGTTAATTGCAACGGCGTTCGCAAGTTTTATATTTCGCGATAAAGAAAGGAAGGAGAAGCAAAAAAATGTTATCGGTTTGGAAGGTAAGAAAAATAAGTGGTCAATGACCAATGGGTTTTTAGGGGTCGAATTATCCTCCGGGTCCAAACGTATGATATTCCTTTCTCGTGCTCTTCTTGCAAATCTTTATGCTCGTGTATAAATACGTATACGTGTACACGTATACTCTCGGGATTAATATTTGAATAAGGCGCGTGGGTGAGACTTGGCCGAATCAATGACTACAGTCAGACGACAAAGATGAGAGACATCACGTAGGACAGATTACGGCTCGTAGAGAGGAATCTCGTTTTACGAGCACTCACACGAATGTATAACTAATCGCGTTACGAGCCAATCCTTTCTCCGCAACCTCCACCCCTCTCCGTTCTTCTTCTGTCTATCACTTATATTATGTATAAACGTATTCTCTCGTGTCTTTATATACAGGATGATTCAGAACCCCTAGAATTTAAATTTAAAGAACGATGGGCCTCATAGAAAGGATCATTTTTTTTTTTCTCAAGCAACCCTCATGTTCTCCGACATTTCGTTTACGTGTTACGCGATCCCAAAGGTTTCGGATAACATTTATTATAATTATGAACATCAAGCTAAAGACAAAATACTTTTAAATAATCTTACATCTCTTTTTTTTTTTAACATTTATCTTTTTACGTAAGTGCATGAATTTTCGGAGTCATTTTTAATTGGTTTCGTGCGAATGAGATTTAAAATATTAAGACATAATAATACATGAAACATACGGGAATGAAATATTATATACATAACGGCATTTTATTGTTAATTGAATTGGAAAAAATAGAAAAAAATCACGGTACGGATAATACGATTCTCTCGATAGAAAAAAAAGTAAGAAAAAACATATTTAATCGTCCGCATACAACACTTTGCGCATAAAAAAACAAGGCAACTTTCTCTGCTTCGCTTCATCGAGGAACCTTCCACTTATGAAGACTGCTACTTTATAGAACTGCTACATTTATGTGAAATATAATAAAGTCTGTATTGCCTCGCATCATCGATCATTTTGATTAAAAAATCTTCGAATTGAGCGATATACCGTAGCTCCCGCGTTGAAATGTAATTTATTTGAAAATTTTTCCTTGTCAATCGTATACAAAAGAAAGTTCTCGGAACATACGAAATTATTATCTTCTTGCAGTATTTACGGAGGAATAGTAGTGTTTAAGTTTCTATCTATTTATATGTAATTTAGTATTTAACACGTATCATACGGGTATTATTATCGCGTAAATACATCCGTAAACCGGGATGTCACAATAGGAGATACACTTATAAGAAATAAGAATAATATTATGTGTATTCTCCGTATGGCCAATTTCGCACGAAGATACGAAATTATCCTCGCATGAAATCACCCTATCCTCCCCCCCCCTTAACGCGACAAAAAAACAAAGCATATTCTATGGTCGCGTCTATAAACTAACATTGTCGCATCGCAAGTGAATATGTTCTGTTTGCTTTACATATCCCTCGCGTCGAATGATTTTAACAAGCTCGTTTAACAATATGACGAGCCCTTACCGCTCTTACATCGCATAAAATACCACCCGCATGTCGCTTGAGTAAATTTCAAATGCGATAGGAGTGGGTAAAATAGCATGATGCATTGAAGGAGGCAACGATCATATGACTATGACACGATCCGACTACCCGCTGACTCGAAGCCCTATCGATCGAAGATCCATCGATCCATTGATCGATCCAGAGAGAAAGAGAAAGAGAATGAGAATGAGAGCCAGACCATCTGGCACAAATAGCTGCAACATCATCACAAGATTTATCTACTACCGACCGGATGCACTCTCTTTGGATGCATATGTAATACATAGAACTACACATACAAATGATTACATATACATATATCGTATATCATTAATAATATCGCTAATTAACGAAACAAGGTAATCTTGAAATTAAACGAGAATGAAACTTTTAAGATTTTTTTTCTAATTAATATAAAAATAATAATAATAATAAAGAGAGAGAGAGAGACATATCAAAATGATTCTTTATATATTATAAAAGTAACATCGCAGTTAAGCTTTCTCTATTCGTGCGGATATGAAAATTTAAAGACTCGAGAGAGAAAGGCCTTGAATGCGAAACTTTTAGCGCGTTTAGCATCCTTTTGCACGGGGAACGGACTCGTGTTAAAACATGCGTACACCAAAATGTGAGTAAGTACATCGCGCAAACCTCGATCACGATAAGATAATTCCAATAGGTCCACCGGCCGAACAAGCATAAGTTGCGAGATAAAACTTGAGAGAAAGAGGGAACAGAGAGAGAGAGAGAGGGGGGAGAGAGAGAGTGGATAGGTACGAAGAGAAAAGATGGTAGAGAGTCGTTAAAAGATGATCGAGAGAAAGTCTCGTCAATCTTCGTCTTATCCAAGTTCTCTCAACATGAAGAAAAAAAGAAAGAAAAAAAAAGTAATCGAAAGAAGAAATAAAGAAAGATCATTCTTCGATCTCTTTTTCGTTAGAATTGACGGAAAGTAGATTACACTTATATAGTGATTGATTATTTTCTTAACGATTACTACGGAAATCTAGTTAAAGAAATTTTGAATAATGAAGATTACCGTCATTGAAATTAATTATCGTTGGATAATATATAAGTCTTATTAAAATAGAAATTATATATTACATAATGTGTACTAATAACAGCTAATAACAATACTCGCGCATATAAATGAAATTCGTAAATTTGATATGAGATTTTTCATCGATCGAATCTGTCTTGGAAGTATTGCATTTCGTAGCAACCTAAAGGAATATGTGTCATAGGAAAGTTATTCAGCCAAGCTTGCTTGCTTGCTTGCTTGCTTTCTTTCTTTCGTTCTATCTCGAATAGATTTCTATCTTGATGCCTTTGCAAAGAGGATTTTAGGAAGGATCGGAGAAATAGTCATCGTAGTCTATTAGCACAGGGGTGGTAGGTACTCGAAATAGGGTACGGACAGATTCGGGTAAGATTTGCCGATAAAATAGGAAGTAGTAGAGAGAGTCGGAAGGTTTCTCACCTCTTTCATACCGTCGAGCCTGCCGAGGCTCTTGGTGCCACGAAGCGGTGGAAAGGCGACGTCCTGCCAGCCGACGGCGACGTCCCCCCCGCCTGAAAAAGCAACCGACTGTGCTCCAGCAGCAGCGCCGCTACTGGTCGGACCATCGTTGCTGTTGTTCAATCCTCTCGACCTGCTCTTGCTCTTGCGCTTATCCAACAAATGTTTCGCTCTTGACTTCCTGGCCGGTGCAGCAGAATCAACATCCTCGGGATCGCTCTGAACCTCCCACCTTGACGGGGATTTAAAGCGACGTCTCGGACTCGTCGGTGAGGTCACGGGTGAGGTCAGCCTCTGCACGAGGCTACCGAACATGGTCATCGTTCGACCTTCGAAGACCTTGCTCGGGAATCCAAAGGATCTTTCTCTCACTCTCCACTCCCTCTCCCTCTCCCTCTCCCTCTTTCTCACTTCCCGCTCTCCCTTGCGCGACCAATTATTATCTATCTTTCTTTACTTCCCCCTTTTATTTTTCTTCGATCTTCCTGTATTTGCAATTTTGTCGTATTAAACTCTGTCAAAAAAACGATCGAGGCATCTCCTCCTCCTCGACGAGGGCCTATTATCTTATCCTAGAATGTTTTTCCGGTAGCATATCCATACCTTGCAACACGCGTCAAGAGAACGAGTATACGTTCACACTAACACACCACCATCATCTCACTCAGGCGACCTGTTGTCGGCGACCTGTTGCGCACAGACGCGTACACACGCGAATAATGAAAAAAGTAAAAATCGTATTCGTCTATCTATCCTTGAAAATAACCTCGCTTCTTATATTATCTCTTATGGGGATTAATATTAATGCGAAAATGTGTAAGAATTACGATGGCGTATGTGAAGATCAAGAGAAATGAAAAGTTATCGAAATCCGAAACGATAGACCCAACATGTAACGTGGTCGGAACCGAACTGCTCGCTCAAACACTGTGCGCTATTCGACCGGTTGGCCTCGCTAAGCCGAACAAATCCGAATGTCGACGACTCTGACCGACCATTCCCGAGTACCCTTGATCTTCCCCGCCTCGTCCGCGGTTACCATGGCGATCAGGACTTACTTCGCCTGGGGGTTTCACGTTCACGCGCCAATCTTTTTGCAACTGCGTGCGCGTGCGCAAGCGAGGCTGTTACCCTCTTCTCGCATTCGCAAGAAAAGATTCCTCTTTCAGTCAACGAATATCGATCTGGATACTTTCGATGGATCGATGATGGATCTAAATGATATCTTTTCAATCGAATGCCATGTTTTCGATTATATTTTCATTAATCCAAATCGAAAAACCAAAATCATTAACGTGTACAACATTGATGCGTTTTGCGTACCTTATCAAATCCAATCATGTAATATATCTTACCATTAGAAGTCTTCGTTCTATTTCAATTGCCAAAGTATTTCGGACCATTTATTGGAAATTAAGGTAGAAGTCCCGATAATAATGCGACAAGTCTTTTAGTTCTATCAAAAGATAATCGACTCACCGGTAAAAGAAGCAAAGACAAAGGCGAATGTCTCGCTGCAGCTTGTCTCAAAGTAAGAAAGTGTATCAGGGTGTCCTCGGAAGCTTTCAATTCCTCTAGGGTTCTTCTGGCTTCGCCATAACTTTCCAAATATTCCCAATAAGACTTCCAAAAGGAATTTGGAAATAAATCACCTATTAAAAATACTAATTGATTATTAACAAATTTCAAATGTGTTTCGAACATTTTTTCAAGCATTTTATATACTCACTCTGTTTGAAAGTACTGGCATCCCAATTCTCGAGTACTCTGCGTATCTGAAAAAAAATACAGATACATAATAAAATAGGTTCTTAAAATACAATGACCAAGAAATAAGTTTGAAAATCCATGCGTAATACATGACAAGTCCGACGTTGACTCGAAGAAACATAAAAAACAAAGTTTTCTTTTTAATTTCTTGTTGATTTATTTAAATATTATAAAACTAAAAAAAAAATGGAAATTAATTGGATATTTGCATTAATTTGTAATTTTGTATGCAACGAAAACATTACATTCATAGCAAATGCGGTGACTGTATATACAAATAACGTATTATACATCCTTACAATATGAATTTTCAAACATAAATTTTATAATCAAGATAAAAAAAAGTTCTCAGTTAAAAAAAATATAAACCTATTCTTATTTCTTTTCTCATTAAAATTTAAATAATCGGGAACCAAATCAAATATCTATACGTATACCAAATCTCCAGTAAAGTGTCGCCATCTCTTATACAAGCAACGTATCTTACAATGAATCACCGCGCATCGATAAAAAGTAATCTGGTGGGTGTGTTCGGAATTATGCTGCTTCGTATTGAGAATGCTCGTATGATAACGAAATAAAGTGAAGGTAAAATTAAAAAAAAAAAAGAAAAAGAAAAGAAGCAAATCAAAACAATAATTCAAATTCGAATTTCTCGTTAATATTATTGGAAACGAATCGATAAATTAAATGATCGTTTTATCTCTCTCTCATATCTTCATTGTTAATTTCAATATTAACAACTCGAAAACCAGTAATAGCTAAATGTGTTTCGTACCGATTCTGTCTCCTTTACGTATCTTTTTTATATAGACGGTCCTTGAAAGTGAGTGCATGTGCTATATATTACCAGGATTATACTAACCGTTCTAAATAATGAACTGTACTATAGTACTTCTAAAAATATCTTATAAAGTACATATTTCGTTTCATAACGACTCGGTACTATAATAACTTTGCGGACGGATGAACACGCGCGTAGTACATAAGTACGTTCCGTTGATAATTATGAAATTGCGAATATGTATGTACCATGAGAATTTACAATAGCACATGACTGAGGATATTCTTATTATTTTCAAGATTCGTATTCCACAAATATATATCTTATGCATCTTATAATGTCCTTTCCTACAAAGATATAATTATGTTAGAGATCCTATTAAGATAATAGCACCAAATTGAGAATTATATCCTTTAACATGGTAATCCTTCAAATTGTTTCAATCAGTATTTCAAATGTATTAAAAATCATTTACAAAATGGCTCGATAGATTTGCTGTAAAGTTTCAAACGTTTGAAATCATTTATTAATTGATTAGTAATCTATTTCAAAATTATGAAATGTTTTCTCGCATAAAGAAACTTCAATTGTTATATACCATGTGTCTTTTTTTACAAACAATATATCTTTCTCTATGCTAGAATAGAGTATATAAGACTTGGAATCGAGCCAAAAAGGTCACCGGCATCGTACTTGTGTCGTAATATCGTGCCGACGAAATATTATAACGTAACACAGAGAGTTGGCTCACCCTTTGACAGTGTTCGCTACTGACTCTTGAAAGATCGGCAAGTGGTTGGAAAATGACGTCGCGAAATTCGGGATAAGTTCGAGCGAGTGGTCGGGCATAAAGTTCTTTCGCGCTGCACAAAGTCTCTCGATAATCCTCCTCAGCGTGCATAAGCTTCTCCGTAATTCTGTACCTTCGATCGATATCTGCAAAAGTGCAATAGTTTATAAATTTTCTTTAATATTGGAATACATTCTAAGTATTCATATTTTCTCTTTTTACATTTTATTCTATTATTTTTATATCATTTTGAATAATATTACGGATAAGAATACGACAACGAATTTTCTTCCTTTTCAATCAAGTGGAACGGCTTCTAGGTACGTTTTGGAACCATTGCAGAAATTCTTGAAGTTGTAAATATATTTTAAAGCACCTCCGGTGTTTAATCATGCCGAGGTTGAAAGGTCTTAATCGGCATGAATTACTGGTCGTAATTATTTCAATAAATTATTGACGAATATATTGCCCAGGAGTTACTTCTATGAGCAAAAAACAGTTAGTATAAGTTTATTTTTAAGTTTATCCCCCTTTGACGACTATCATTGTGCTAATGATTGCACAATGAAAGATTAGGTTTTTCCACCCCAGCGATATGTGAAAGAATCGTGGAATAAATGTGTTGATGTGCTCTTTTTAAATATATTAATAATATCGATAAACATAAATGACTATTTCTATATTTCATATAAATTTCAAGACAAAAATATAATACATTTTTTGTTTAAGGAGAAATAAATTCGTTTGAAAAATTAACGATAATTCGAGATTCACTGAAAAAAAAATAGAAAATTATTTAATTTTGAAAAAAAAATTAATTTTGGTAAATACTCGTTCATTCGGCGATTATTTATTGGTCACCCTGTATAAAATATTTAAAAATATTAAAAAACTACAAATTTATACGATAAAACAATAAATTCGTTGGGGTACACGTCTTACCGGTAGACTGTCTCCGGCAAGACTGCGAACGAAAAGAAATTTTGTAAACAATCGTTACCGAGTTGCTTTCAAGATCGAATTATGTTTACTTTTTTCTCCTAGATATAAACTATTGGAGACAGTTACAGGTCGATCGTCATCGTAATCGCATCGTATTCGATACGTGTCTCCTAAACGCTGTTATTTCTTTGAATATTTCGATTAATTTTTTACGACTACTCATTTTTTATAATTATTCATCGTTCTTTCGGCAAATTAAGGTTTCTTTCTTTCACCGTTTCATATTCATTTGATAATACGGCGTTCTTAAACGCTTACGTACGCGCTCATTTTTAACGTGACAGTAATTGCATTTTTTCATTATCTATCCTTTTTTAACTCCCGAAATGTTTCGCAAAAAAAGAAAAAATAACCCACGAGTTTTATGACGTAAATGTAAAAGAAATAATTCGATCTTAGAGAGAAATAAATCTGTTGGGAAAAATTGACGATAACCGAATCGCTGCGGAGATAATAGAAAATTAAATAAAAACAATAAGAAATTTAAAAAAATGCAAATTAGAAAGTTTAAATTTATTTTACAAAAGAATAAATTCGTTGGAGCACGTGTTATCGTTAGACTGCCTCAGGCAAAACTGCGAACGAAAAGAAATTTTGTAAACAATCGTTACCGACTTTTTCTCAAGATCGAACTATGTTTATTCCTACTTCTATCTCTACTTCTATCCTCACGTGTTATGTTTACTTTTTTCTACGAGATATAAATTATTCGAGACAGTTACAGGTCGGGCGTCATCGTAAGCACATCGAATTCGACACGTGTCTCCTAAACGCTATTTCTTTGAATATTTCGATGAATTTTTGACAACTATTCATTATTTAACATTAATTTTACGTAAATAGGGTTAATTGTTAGTATCAATGCTAGAACATTTTTAATTATCTCTCGCAATTAATTAGTACAATAAGCCATCTAAGTTTCGAACCCTTTATCTTATCACCTGGTATATAAATATGATTAATAGATTGGCATTGTGTTTATCTTATGAAAATTTGAGAACCGTATTAATCAATCTTTAGATACGTTTCCTCGTATAAAATGCATTATCATAAATACTCACCACCACGGGGATCGTATTGCCTTGCTGCATCTTCGATTAGCAGAATTTCTCCATGAAGAAGTGCAACGTCGGCTGCTGGATCGATTTCGGCTCTTGAACCGGCGAGCAATAATTTTGGCTTGCATACTCGATATTTTAAAAGAACGGGTGCGACAATGGGAGAGATTGCTCCCGGAGACGAGGCAGATAACTGAAAAGAAATATTCGTCAGAATACATTTAGACTAAATTATAAAAGTTATTCCACAAAAATATTCAAATTGTGTAATCGTTTAAAAACGATTTGTTTCATATAAATTTGAACTTTTATAACTAAACGTACCACGTATTGCCTTTTTTTAAATGACTCGACGTACAAAATTGCAATTGAAAATA
Organism: Polistes fuscatus; assembly: GCF_010416935.1. Taxonomy (NCBI): domain Eukaryota; kingdom Metazoa; phylum Arthropoda; class Insecta; order Hymenoptera; family Vespidae; genus Polistes; species Polistes fuscatus. Next base: position 320,100 of record NW_025113096.1, read on the forward strand.
TTGTTTCATTGTAATAGAAAAATTGTTTTATCTATTAATTAAGCCAAATTGAGTATTGAGTAAAATTGTAGTTGAAAATATTGTTTCATTGTAATAGAAAAATTGTTTGAACTATTATTTAAGCCAAATTGAGTATTTTCTGCCTTTGATTGTAGACAAAAATATAACTTTTGTTAAAGACCGTTAGAAGAGTATACATAAGAGCAGCATCCTGTCGCTCCCAATCTCATTACAAGACAATGAGGAACATCGTTACATCTATCAAAGCAGAGGAAGACTATATCGTCCGGCCGAAAGGAGGAGCGACCGGGGTTATTTCGACGTTACGATTAATTACACGCGGGAATTCAGTTCGTCGAGAAAGCTCTAATAAGACAATGCTTACTTCTAATTGTCTTCCTTACGATTATCTTTCGTTTATCTTACGTTATCGATCGTATATATTTATTTCTTTACTTTTACACGATATGATACATTTATCCTATTACTTTTTCTATTAATTGTCATTATATTAACTTGGATCTAAATAATTATGAGGATATTTAATCATCATTCATTTAACGCATGTATAGTTGAATCAAACAGGTTTCAGAATCAGGTACCTCGAAGGTGTTCAACAAAATTGCAAAGAACTATTTAAAATTGTTTATTTGATAGATTGATCAAATATAAAATTCAAGCTGTCGATATTAAAAAGAAATTAGAAAAAGAATTTTGTAAAAATGATCAAATAGAGAGAGAGAGATCTAAATGAATTTATAGAAAACATTTTCTAGAGTCATCCCCTATGCGACTAATCTCGCGAACTCGTGAGAACAAACGTGAATGATGAAAAATCGACATTCGGCGTGCGAATCGAAATGCACGCGATGCATTAAACATCCGATTCGAAAACTATCCTTTCAACTCGGAAACAGTCTCGCCAGGAATTCCTATAAAGCTGTGTGCTAAGAAAAACAATAGTGTACCTAACATCTCTAAACGAAGTCTCCAATCGTTTTTCGATTATTCGATCCATTTTTCATTAGAATAATGAATTTATCCTTGATTTGTGCAATGCTATTAACACGAAAATTAGGAGCGAAATGACGTCTCGGTCTGCGTCATCTTCTTCCTTTTCCCCATCCACCTACTTTTCCCGATGATATCAACGCACTTCCGAAACGGTCACAGATCACGATTTCAAATCGCGATATATTTAATGTGACACTTTTTATTAATAAAACCTTCGAGAAATCTTTTACGATATATTCTTCTAAACTTTTCGACTGATGTCATCGATCGTGAATATACAAAAAATGCGTGGGTTCCTATGTCAGATTTCTACCTGTTCTTCTTCTTACAGTTTTCTCTTTCGTGATCGTTTTAAATACTTGCCCCTTTCTCGAAAAAGAGAAAGAATAAATAAATAAATAACATTAAATAAACATTACCTTATTTTCATAGCACGCACATTTTGATGAAATTAAATAATTTTATTCTATATTTAAACAACTTTCTTTATAAAAATATACGAAAGAGTCAATAAATATAAGAAAAAGAACTGACCCACGTCAGAAGAAGCCTCGTTAAAAAAATAAATCTTTCGAATAATTGACGAATAAATAATATTGGCTGGACCAGTAAGAAAAATGACAGAATTTTGGATAATTTATATATAAATAAATAATGATAATATTTGGAAATTGATTATTTTGTGTATTTTATATTTCAACAAATAACAGACATTATATTGAATTTTGTATTGAACACTAATGTTTGGTATCTTATATTTGAAAATAATTTAAAGAAACAATTATTAATATCTTATATCTATATAAATAATAATGCAAAATATTTTATATATTTAAATAAATAACACATAATATAAATATTTATTAACCGAAATATTATGAAATATCAGAGATCTAAAGGACGCTAATATTTTGAATGTAAAAAATGATAACATTATTTATCGGGCCATCCTAAAAGATATATATTAATAATTGGAAATTATTGAAGATAGTTATTAATATTATTGATAGAGTAAATAATTCGACTAGCATATTATTCGTTTTTCCTTTTCGTACGATCGATGAACATCGAACGCTAGTGGCCTTGTAAAATGCGCCATGGATTTACATAAAAATCCGCCTTCCAACTCTGTCGATAGTCGCACAACATAATACCACGTCCGATGCCAACAACGCAACACGATCCAGCGTATTATCACTACGCTACAGAATACGGATTAAACAGAACCAAGAGAATAGAATTGAAAGCAAGCGGCTGCGCTTTCATGCGTGCCGTCCGTCCAATGCGAACGCAAACGCGAACGCGATTGCAATGCGAACGCAATCAGAATTTTCAACCAAACAAATCAATACGTTCATCTTATCACTTTGAACAATTTTTTTTCAGTACTACGATGTAACATTAATCCCATTAATTCAAAAATTTTCCAAACGAGAATCTATGATTATCGTTTAATCATTTTTATTTGATTTTATTTTATTTGCCCCCTCTTTCCATTCATCCGATCGAAAAAATTTAATATTAACTATACGTATGAGTAGTCTTCAGAGATAATTAGTTTTTAAATACAATTTTATTATCAGGTGACATGATTTCAAATAGAAATCTCGAGAACGAGCTTTCTCCCCCTCTTTCCTCCCACCCCCACAACGGCGACACGTTTCACATAGAAATAATAGTTTGGAAGTTGATTTCATTCTAAACGATAATGTCGAATTGGATGTCCTTGAAGAGAAGAATTTATTATTAGCTATCGAAGGACGTTTTCGATCGTACGTCATTGGTAAACAATGCAACGATGCATACAAAGATATGCGCAGTGCTCTCTATCATACGAGCGGATGGTACTTATTTAACGTATGTGCATAACATAAATCTTGAAATGGAAAAAGAAAAGATATTGATTTGAATAAATATATTCTAATATAATTATATAAGGCGTCGTCGTTTGAAATAAGAATTTTTGTAAATTTCAAACGCACTTTTACTAACGCTTAATTAAAACGTAAAACATGACTGCATCGAAAGAATTACGAAAGAACGGAAGAGGAACATTAATTACGTCGAGAAACATAAAATTGTCATTTCGACGAACAACACAACCGTTTTTACGATTACAATTAACTCGAGATAGGAACGGGGCGTATATGAAATTTAATAAACGTCGAATTTCTTTGCCAGTTTATTCCTCTCGGAATAAAAAAAAACAAGAAGAAACAAACAAAACAGCGAGAGTCAAAGTTCGCTCGTTAATTTATCTAACCCTTGGTAATCCAATGATCGTTTGAAAATGAATTATACGTTTTCGGGGTCGTTTAAAATTGAATGATTTTCATGTTATATTATAGCGAGAACAGGATCGGTCGTATAATGCATATAGAAAGGAGAACGGTGGTATATCGGAATTAACAGATATCTACGATGACTCATTGTCGGCGGCACAGAAATCGCGAGGTTCAAATCGTAACGCGTATCCTGTATCAGCAATACGTTAAGAAACATGGGCGTAAGGTTACGACTTGCGTATTTCGATATTGGTCTACGGCTTGTTTCCATTACCAGAGACCGTAAGCTCCGATAGTTCTTGAACCGAATATCGGTGGGGTATCGCATATACACGCTACAAACTGCGGGTGGAAAAAGAGAATGGAATCGTCTCTCTTTCTCTCTCTCTCTCTCTCTCTAACAAGAGATTAAAAACTATACTCGATGGAAAACGCAACTAAACTCGCGCTAACAAATTTTCAATCGAGTACATTACTCTCTCGTAGGAATGTTCAAATACGTAGTTGTGTGCACATGTCTCGAAAAGATCGACCGTATCGAAAAGATCGAACACACGTGATCGAGCTACACGGAAAGAGAATTAGCATCGAAGTATTATTATCGAGCAGCATTTCGAGGAAGAGAGCTAAGAAAGGTCACTCCTAAGAAGGTAGAACACGAGATTTCATCGAGATTGCATCGAGATGTATACGCGTATTTTGACTATAATTAAAAGTATACAATCATTAATAATCACTTGATTTATACGCTTATTCTATTTTTATGATACCTTTCTAATTTCTTATATATCCAATTGTGCGAATAAATAATTTGTGTCAACAGTTTGTTGTTTAGTCGATGTATTTAATTAAAACTATCTTAAGTGTTGTATATTTAAAAATACTTAACGTTCCGACATTACTTATTGGCAAACGCAATAGATATTCTAAATCGCTATTTCTCAACTCGTGGATCGTAAAACCATAGCTGCTGGCTGACACAACAAAGCTAGTGAGTTATTTGTAAGAGATTTCGACCAAATTTTCCTACAATATTTTTGTTAGTTTGTAAGAATATCGAAACATAATAACAGTTATATCTTTCAAATATATTATATGCAGTAATTCTAATCGATCGGGTTCTTCAAAATGTTACGTTATAAATATTTGGACCGTAGTACCAAGGAAAAAAGTTTAACAAACAATATTCTTTTATATTTATTATATAATATTCGTACTGCATTTTAAATGCAACAACGATGTCAAGGATCGCGAGCCTAATCAGTGATCTTTCCAAAAAATAATCAATTATTTCGAACATTTATTCTATGACATTTGTATTGTGAGGGATCGACGAAACCTTATGTTTGGTACTGTAGTCGCTATTGCATAAGCAAATAACGAAGGTACTATAACTGGATCTCAACTATAATTGCCTAGACATTTTTACACGCAAACATACATACATATATACATACATACATATATAACATCATTCCACTCTCGACCTTTAGAACTTTTCTTGAACTTTATACGTAACTGTCCGCAACACTGTTTCTCTCCTTCGTTTAAGTCTATAACACTCGTTCGTTTAAATCTGTCAACCGTACCGTTGAATCTAACGCTATAGAATATAATACAAATGTAATGCAACACCGATACAATGATATTCCTTAAGATATACATTTATACATTGTACAATCAATGATGCACGTTAATGCAAGTTTAAGTGCCATTAAATATTGCCAACACGATTACAAAAAACAAGATATTCATGTATTATAATGATCGGATTATCTCCCTACTTTCTTAATTGGCTAATCATTTTAAATAATGTCATATCTCATTGAGATAATATACGCATTATAGGAGTAGTATCTTATCAAATGAGTTTAAACAAGATTTTTACATAATACACCGACTAATTATATTTCAAGCTTTACACATTTTCGATTGTTTAAGAATAATATTTGCGACGACTAAACTCCGGTACGAGTCGTCACCTTTCTTCAAAGATGACGTAAGAACATCGGTGAAAGCTCTCTGCATGACTTCAATATCACCGAGAAACCGCTCTGTAAAACTCAATCGATACGTATGTCCTGTTGTCTCTAGTTTTCTATAAACGTAACTTTAACATAACATTAACTACTATTTTCAACTATTTTCTTTTCAAGGAATATCACGTAATTTACTTCAATTCTATACAAATACTTATCTTTCGTATATAATTTTTACCAGCGTTACCCAGATTTTTCTCCAATAACCATAATTATATTATTTATCTAAGTAAAAGTAATACGCTACGATATATAAGCCTATACGTCCGAAATAAATAATTCTAATTAAAATAGTAAATTATAGATCGCTAAAATTTCAACGTAAAGATGGCGGACGGTCATTGCGACAAATCCATACCAGCTGATATTACAAAACGAGAGAGTTTCGTTTACAAATTTTTACTTTATATAAAGAACAAGTATATAAATCGATATTCGTGCATATTTATTATAATGTTTCACAAAATTGAATATAATACATGATTATATACACGTACGTTTAGGAATAACGAAAGTACTGTAAACAAATTGATTTCATATGCAATTGCGAGGATATATTTGACGATCATAATTAGATTTATTTATTCCTCGATCGATAAACTAGAGATGCGTTTTTCGTTAATAAATATAAAAAAAAAAACAATTCGAAAGGATAGCAAAGTCACGTGACCCCTTTTTTCTCAGTGTTCTTCACTTGCAAATAAAATGCATCCCGAGAGAATGATAAATAAGATATATAAAAACTTACCGTGAGTTGTGTTTTATCTGGCGCGATCGCAGTGATCTCGATTGATCTAAGTTCGGGAGGATTTGCCCTGTTAAGAATGGCAGCCGGCATTTTTGCAACCAATGAGAGTCTTCTCGTTAAACGTCTTCCCAATTCTGCACGTCTACGCATTCTTACGCGTGATCCGGTCCCTTTGTAACTGCCAAATTCCATTCTCGTTTAAATTGGTTTCTCTTATCTTCTCATCAAAAATGCTCCTAAAAGATCATCATCATCATCCTATTGAATTCTTTGTAGAAGAAGAAGAAGAAGAAGAAGATACGAATCCTCGTTCGATTCTCTCGACGCATCCATCCATCTCGAGTAACGAACAAAACACATTACAACTCGCACAACACCCCCTCCCCCCTAACCCACCCCGCCCCACTAATTTCACTTAATATTTATTTTTCGTTGTCGTTGAAAAAAATCATCGATGAAGATACGGATTAAATACTGCACGCTGTTTGTTCACGATTAACCGCTAAAGTGTATTATGTGTATATATATATATATATATATATATAATATATATATAAGAAGAATCGCGAGAGAGAGAACCCACTCGAGAGACCCACGTTCGCTTTGCCTGGCGCGCTTCGACTGAAATTCAATCGCGACCAACTTCCTACCACGTTACTCTCTCCTTCTCTCTCTCCCTCTCTCTTTCTCTCTCTCTCTCTCTCTCTCTCTCTCTCTCTCTCGCGCGCGTTATTGTTTTTTAAATAACAATTACACGCGAAACTCATTACTTTATTAAATAAATTAACAAATTTTTTATCATATCTTTAATAAATTTTAAACTTCTCTTTCAATATATCCATTATTTTATATATTACTTTACGTAACGAATTTCGTCAAATATTTATCAATATATATATAAACATATGATTAATATTATGGAGATAATTTTTTAATAGATAACTTTTTCTCTAAAAATATTGATTCATCAAGTAGAAAAGGAAATTTACTTATACTATTATTAGGTTTACCGAGATAAAAAATTTCACACTAAGGGCTAAACATAACCTCTTTTTTTATTGCTTTTTCAATTTCTCTTGTTTTGTGTGAAACACACAAGAAATTTATTTAATTCATGATCTTGTAGTAATTCTTATAGATATTAAAAACTTCGATAAACAATTAACAATGCTTCTAAACAACATTTCAATCATATTCTCTCTAGAAATTAAATGGTTCTTTACGTTATGTACTCACAATTAATTATACAAAAGTAACACACTTGCGCTATCTGATGTTAACGAAATGAAATTATAAATTGGTTTTATCGATCGTTGATATAATCTCTACCTTACCATAAGAGAAAATCAAAATAATTATTTTAATATTTAAAATAATTAATTTATTCATTTTTATTACTATCAAGTAACGCTATTTGTAATATAAGAACATAACGTGTAAATGTTTTCTTTTTAATTCAATATGTGATCTATTACGATATATTATTTTTGTATCAAAGATTTCTGCTTTAACTACCATCGAGATTGTTTGATGCAATTTCCCCCGTAAGAGGTCAATAACATTTATGAGGGATTTAGAAAAAATATATTCTTACAGCGTATGACTACTTATTACCTACAATTACCTACACTTAAAAGTTTTCCTTGGCATCCGTTGTTTGTTCGCGCCATATATAAAAAAATGGCGATTTAATTTGTTGTTATTCGCAGCATCAGAATTATTACCATTATCCCCCACCTCTGGGTATAAGAAGATCTTAACTCTAAGTATATTGAGGTGTTAATAATTCTATTTAATGTACAATTTGCCAATTGTGCCATGTATACGGTCAGTACCATTGTTCAAGATTCTACGAACCTCTCTGTCTTGCCAATTCGTGAGCAAATTTGCACAGCAATTGATAAAAATACTGGAGAAACTTGCGGCGAAACAGAAAGCTTACAGATTCTTAATGAATTTCGTAAATTGTATGAAGCTCGTATTGAAAAGGTCGATTCGGAATCAGCTAATGAATTCGATCGTGTATCGGTGAGTTTAATTATTATTTAATTTATGCTTTTACTTTCTTTTCCAGTATAAAATTGTTTATGTGTCCGTCATTATTTCAACATTTATTTCCATACTAAATTGAAATTAAACTCTTAGTATAATTTAATATAGATGAACAAAATAATACTCTTAATTTAATGGAAAGTAATAAGAAGATAAATAATTTTAGATGAAAATGAAAATTATGACAGAATGGATTAAGGACTTAGGCGAACAGAATATTATGTTAGTTAATACTGTACAAGATCTGGAACAAACTGCTAGTGACAGAGTCAAAATATTAGAAGAAAAATTGAAACAGTCGTCTAAAGTTGTTTCGGATAAAATTTTGTTATCAAATCAATCAGAGGAGGTAATTTACTATACATTTATATGTTATCTTGTAAAATATAAAAATATTAATATTATTTCACAGAGATTAAACGTACTCTCAAATCGCATCAAAGAACTAGAAAATGATGAAAAGTACCTTCATCAAAGTATTGAATTTCTAAGGATTGATATCAAAGGATTATTAGAATTGCTTAAAAGAGCTCAAAAAACTAATTGTTGGAGTCTTGATGGTATAAAATTCTGTTATATTAATCCTAGTGATATTCCTACTCCTCTTGAGTAAGTATAAATAGGAAACAGTGACTTGCTATTATTGGCTTTTTTCTTATTGTTTCAATTGTTTATTACAGTTGTGGATGCACCCAACTAAATGCAGATGACACTATAAATTCAAAGGTATATTTAAATTAAAGCATAATTTTTTACAACGACTTTTATTTATTCGTCAGTAATAATTAAATAATCAGGAATCATAAATTATTGTATAATAAGCATTCTTGTATCTAGTAATTGGTATTAATTCATAGATAAATAGATTATTTTTAATGCAAACATTAAAGCCTTATTTAGTTTCGATATAGAAAAGAATGTTTATTATGTAACTGTATACATTTTTGTTCGAAATAGAAACAAATGGAAATTGAATAAATTATATTTTTTAAATAGCAAGTTGCAGAACAAGAAGCTGATGATAAAAATATTGATATGTAAGTATGTATAATTAATGAATTAAATGAAAAGTTTTAATTTCCTTTTTAACTAATTGTAAGTTAAGATCATATAAATAAATGCATTATATATATTAATTATATTTTGCAGGTATCAAATTAAATTTGAAGAAAATGCTGAGATTTATAAAAAATTACCAAAGGAAGAAACTGTAACGACATACGTTTCCGATTCCCAGTATCTTATTAATGAATTAATATCAAAATCTCAGCAAGCAAATCATATTGTTGGATCATCATCAGTTCCTACAAATTCCGATAATGTAAGTTTTTTTTAATCCATGATATAGAAAGATTAATTGGGGTAATTATTGAGACAACAATAATAGGCATTTCTTTTCATATACATCATGTATAAAATATTGTTACATATTTGAAGGAATTTACATGTATAGTGCATATACATTTATTTTGTAGTTATAGTTTGTTAATAATTTTATAGGCAATCATGTTGAAATAGAAATTAAAATATAATATATTAAAACACAATACAATGGTACTTTGTTTAACGATGATAAGGATTATCCTGAAACGGATTATCGTTGTTAATCAAAACCATCATTATATCTGAGACTGTTATTTACCAAGGCCACATTGTATATTAAAAGGATTAGATATATAACAATTAACTAATGCTATAAAACTTAATACTTTTAGTTCATTTGTATTGTTTCTACATATTTTTGATAAAAAAAAAAGATAGTTTTATAACTTTTATTACCGTTCAGACAATCTTAATCGATGACATAGTGGAAAGTAAATATGTTGATAATGGTCTAGAAGTTAAAAATCTTCAAAATCATTTACAAGATACTGAGTCAAATATAACAAATATGAACTCTCAGTTGAAAAAAAAAGATGAAGAAATTGAGGAAATGAAAAGTCAAATAAATTGTCTGAAAAAGGTTTGTTATATTTACTCTTCCATGTGCTCTTTTGAATTTTATCATTATATCATTTATGTATGCTATTGCTAGGAATTTATGGAGACACATGAAGCATTATCCATAGAAATAACAAAAAAAGATAAGTTAATAACATCTTTGAACCAAGAAATTGCAAAATTAAAAGAACAATATAATTATACTGTCGATTTTAAAGATGATATTATTAAAAAAATGAGAAAGGAATTCATAAAATTGAAGGTACACTTTCAGTCTATATTTTATTTTGGGCATTTCATCTTACAATCCTTTGTTTTAGTTTGCGTGTTCTTGTGTATCGAATTACCCTCAACAATTCAATGCTAATGGTAATATAAAATTGTCAAATATTTTATGCAATGAGTTCATACTACCATGTCATTTATATAAGGTTGTCAAATGCAAAGATCATGCATCTTTTCAATTGAATAATTTTGATACTTTAGCGCAACATAAAGAAACTACTGAAAATATACCCATTATTAACTCACACTCACAGAATACTATAACAACTAATCTAGATAATTTTTCTGAACAAAACATTTACAAAATGAAAATTGATAAAAATAACAAACGACGAAATATTGACAAAAATATTACGAAAACCATTAGAAATTTTTCACCAGCTTGTTAAGATACTATCATACAACACAATTGAAAAACCAATAATTTTCGTAATGCCTAAATCATGAGCATTTTTAACAAGTAACTAATGATATTCATGTTGAGCAAATGATAAAATAATAATTTTATTTTATTTATCATAATAGAAAAAATAAATTATATATTGAAATAATGTATACAGTGAGAAGTAATGATATACGTTGTGGTAGAAATAAATATACATGAAGCATCTGTATCTGTGCAATAAAATGTATATCAATTTAAAAGTTTAATAATCCTAAAATAGGTTTCTGTGTATATGAATTTGGAAATTTTGCGTTGTAAGAAAAAATCAATTATTTACAATTTACAGTTAGAGCGGTTATGAATACTTCTTTGACTCACTGTATATACAATTTTCAGCATGGTTGCCTTATTATTTATGATATAATTTTATCTCTCATTCTATATATATGTATCCATTATATATTTATCTATGCATATAAAGTATTTTTTGACGAAACAAAAGAAATCATTTCAATCTATATGATTTCAGAATATTTTCTCTCCACTGAAAGATCAAATCGATGCTGATACTTATCTATTGGTGAGTAAGAGTATGCTGCATTGGAAATAAGATTTCTATCTCTATTTCATATAATAATAATGTTTTTATAGGATAAAGATCTTTTGAGTAATCCATCTAATTCATATCAGGTATATACTATATTATTTAATCTAATTAAATTTTATAAAATTTATATACGTACTTTTTATATGTTTGTATTATCAATAATATTCATAACACATGCAGAACTTTATTTTTAGCAAATGTTTATGTCTTGTTTTTCCAAGACAAACTTGTTATTACAAAGAGAAGAAGAACAACTTGATGATTTGAAGTCAGAGTTAAAGAAAATCATATTACGCTTAAATCAGACAAATGTTGAGGTAAGTTTATAACTAATCAAAATATTTCTAAGCATACGTCAATTTAATGATCCATAAAATTGCTTTTATTAATTCAATATGTTCAATTATTTATCATTATAATATTATAATATAATGAAATAATATATTTACAGACATGTGAGAATAATTATACGACTGCTTATAAAAAGATACAGAGTATTAAAAAAATTCTAAATATTTTAAAAACTTCGAAAGATGATAAAGTAAGTTAATGCATTTAAACTTTCATTATTATATAAAGTATAAAGTTAGATTATTTTTTTAAAATAAAATGCATAAAAAAGCATTTATATATAAATATTACAATAATATTTAAATTATAAATTTTGAATTGAAACTAAACAAGTAAATAAATGTTCATGTCTATATCTGATTATGAAATATTATTATCTTACACTTATAATTAATAAACATTTTTCAGTATTTCTAATATTGTAGAGTGATAAAGAGAAGAGTTCGTGTGTTTTATAAGGAATCCATTAATTATAAAAGCAAAATTATTTAATATCATAAATTCTTAAAACTATATAATACTAAGTAATGCAGCGCTTTTGTAACGATTTACAATTGAATAAATATAATAAACACAATAATGCATTGATCCTTTTTCAAGGAAAAATGTTTATTGACATTTAATTTTGTAAATTAATTCCATTGAAAATAAATAACAATTTGGATCATAGGAAGTATATTTTTTACAGTCACAAACTGAAGAAACCATACAACATTCTATAGCAAATATTGAAGTCCAATTGAAATACGTGCACGATGCATTGCAAAATGAAGAGCATGTATGTATTATATTTTAATAACTTTAAAAAACAAATTTTAATTATTTTCTAATGAGAATATTTCAATACTTTTTATTTCAGAGGCATGATACAGATAAAAGTGTGGATACATGGATGCATGATACAACCGAGAAATTAATAAAGAATATTGAAAATATTTTCAGAATATGTAAAGAAAAAAAAAAAGCGATTGAGTTTATGGAATATGCTGTACGTATATTTACACTATATTTTATTTTACGTATTATGCTGTACGTATAATTACATTATATTTTTGTATTTCAGACAAATAAACAAAATGAGGTACAAACATTAAATATCTATAATGTTTTAAATGTTATAAATATATAGTGAATATACATTAATTATTTTATTTTTATAGATACAAAGTAGACCGAATAATTGTATCACAGAAACGTCAAAGGATACTATTGTAAGTATTTTATAATTTTATCTATAATTATTAAACTATATATATATTGTTTTTTTATTCATCTTTTTGATATCTTTTGTATTATACATTTATTTTATTGTTTTTCTTATATTATTTATTATTATTTTTTGTTAATTTTTTTTTCATAGCAAAATCCAATTACTACTCAACAATTTAAATTAATGGAGGAATATCGTGTATGTACTGTTGAAGCTCAAGCGGCAACAGAAGATATTCGTGAAGAAATTAGTACTATTCTTTCTTCATTCACTGCTCAGCATCAAAAAGTATATCCTTATATTAATTGTATAAAATTGTTAGTAGAGACGTACCCTCCAATTGGTCTTCCTCAATCATGATGGAAATTAGTGTACATATTAGTATTACACTTTAGATAATCATGCAAAATATACATACAAAATCTCATCCTAACTCTCAAAATAATTTAAATTTTCTGTGTACGATGTGTACCGGCTTGTAAGAACATTTCGACAGATGAGAAGTATTGCCGATCACATATGTGATAAAAAAAAGAGTAAATGACTAAATAAAGAGTAGTACTATCATATACATCAATTTTTATCGTGATTGAGGAGGACCAGTTGATGATTCTCCTTATTAGTTTTACTTATAAATGGTAAAAGTATTGCAAAATATAATAATTTATTTCATTTGTAATATTCTTAGTACACTGAACTAAAAGAAATGGTCAGAGATACTCAAGAACAATTATTAAAATTGCGAGAAACAGTATTAAAAACTATTAATACATTGGAATTACAAGTAAGATCAAATTGTCTATACATTATATTACATTAAAAGATAATATGTTCTTTATAACCATACTTTTTAATTTATTGTATAGGAAATAGAAGGACCAAGGCATATTGAACGAATTACAATCGAGCAAGGAAAACTAAAAAATGTACAAAATGAATTTATCCGTGCCCAATCTGAATTAATTAATTATGTAAATAATATACAAGAAAAAATCAGAGAATCAAGGGTATAATATTTTTAATATATATAATAAATTCTTCTCCTTTTTTTAACATTATACTTTTATTAATATTCTTTTTCAATTTTCACGTTGATTTGTTAGGATCAAAATCTACCTGAATGCATAGAAATGTACACATGCAATGATTTATTAAACTTTATGCTTGATAAAATCGAACTTGTAGTTAATCATGTTCAAGCACTTCAAAATCAGGTAAACATTATTTGAATTTAGTAAATAAAAATTGTTGCTGAATCAAAATGAATTAAATGTTCAATGCTCTATATTTATGTTTTATACATACATATTTTTCTAGAATTGTTTTCTTACATCAAATTCAATAGAATTAAAAGAACAACTTGGCTGTACAGCGTGTTCCTGCCAAGATTTGCAGAAACGTATGAGTGCAATTGTAAGAATTATTATTTTTGTAATAATTTATTTATTGCAATATTTGTTCTTCAATCAAATTATTTTAGTTAATACATAATGAAATGGATGAAACAATTCTTTGTGAAAAAGAAAAAAAATTAGGAAGACTTGAAGCAGAAATTGATAATGCACATACAAAGATGCAAGATACTTTGGAAACTTTCTGGAATACGATAGAACAGGTTTCAAATACATTATTTTTATGCAATAGTAACAATAATAATGAAGTATTACAATAATAAAATACTACAACATTCTTTTAGGAAGATTTTATGGATCATTCAGCGGATTTACAAAGTCAAAGTCAGGTAGTACATAATTTATACATTTTAGTATCAATTAATTAATTATTACTTGCAGTTTAACTTTTGTAAAAGGACACTTTTTCTCGCAATTAATATCTATAATGTAAATTCTAGCCAATTAATGAATTATTAAAAGCAAAGGAAGATATACATAAATTAAGAAGGGAATATGATGATTACAAGCAAAAAATGTTACGGGTATGAAAATATATGTATATATTTTTATGTTTTTTTATCGTGTTAAAAATAAAATGCATGTGCAATGAAATCCTGATTTTTTAATTTACAGAAGGCATGTCAAGAAAAATCTGATGATAATATAAATCAATGTAAATGTCGCATAATAGACTTGGAGGAACAGCTTCGCATTTTAAATCACGAGGTGATGAACTTAACATTTTCTTAATTATTTTTAATGCTGAATGTTATACTGTGTTATATTAGCATATTTTATTACTGATTTCTACATTTATTATTTGTTATATATTCAGACTAAATGTAAACAAGAAGCCAATCTCATTCTGAAAAATAGTCTTGAGTCAATGGAGAAAGAATTATCTTCTGTAAGAATGGAAGCAGAAAATTATAGACGTTCCCATTCTGTTGATAGTATAGAGTACAAAAAAAAAATTTTAGAATTGGAAAATATAGTAAGTAATAAAAATTTAGTTTCTTTTTCTTAATATAATAACATATATTATAAAAATAAAAATTATATAAAAAACAGTAAAATGTAATAAAAATTTGTTATTTTATATACTTTCAGGTCAAAATACAAAAGGAAGTAGAATCAAAATTAAGACAAAGTTTAGATAACAGTGAAATAGAGCTTCAAAAGTCAAGAAAACTTTTGGAACCTTTTGTAAGAAGCATATACTTATTAAATGACTTACTTATATATAAATAATATATATACAAATAATGACTATATATTATTTTTTATTTAATAAAAAAAGCATATAGAATGTAGTCCAGAGGAATTATCTATGTGTTGTGGATATCAATTTAGGCAAGAGGTAATAACTTTTAACAATTATCAATTTATAACAGAAATAAGATACTTAATTGTCTCTAACTAAAACTTTTTAATTTTTACAGAATACAACCCAGCTTGTTAATATATTACAAGAAGCAGTACAATCTACAAAGAATGGTCTTCAAGATGTTGAATGCGAACTTAAACTGCTGGTATGTTTAAATCAGATGAATGTTTCCATTATTTCGTATTATTAGCATCACACGTCAAAAATATTGAACAGTATTATTACATTTATATTTTAAAAAATATATTGTAAAAATACAAGCAAATATTTAAAAGAAATAATTTGTAGGTGCGTGAAGGATCTGCTCAACCTTGTACCACAGTAACTTCGGTAATGACAATCATAGATAAATTAAGAAAATATGAAGAACAATTAAAAAAATGTTATGGAGACATTGAAAATCTTAGAAATACATTGTGTTCGAAAGATAAACTTGTAAGTATAAAATTGATATAATATAGTAATATATTATAATCGATTGTGTTATAAATAACAATATGTTTCAAATTATACTGTAAGTATACGTAAATATGTATGTGCATACATTTTGTTTCAGTTAGAAAATATGAACCAAGTAGTTATGATCCAAAATGATTCTATAGCAGTAACACAAAATGAACTTAAGAGTCTCTATAAAAAACAACAGGAAAAGGTAAGTCTTATTCAAAAATTGCATTTTTATAATTATGAAAAAACTCATAAACATTATAAACGTTACACGCTTTTGTTATTTTATAAGTTATACTTAAGATTAAAAATTTTGTTAGAAAAAAATAACTTTAAGATATAATTTCATACACTAATTAAATTATATTGGATATGCATAAATATTTAAATACACTAATAGTAGATAACATCTACAGCGTATACTCTTTTCTCCAAATTTTTCGTTACACATAAACTCTAATAATATCACTTCGTCAATTGAAATCAATTGTTATAAACTTTTTAATTCGCGGTATTCTGTCTTGCTTTTAAAATGTGATTATGAATATTGAACGAAGCACAAAGTAATATATTTTTATTTCCAAGAGTTATTAATGAAGGTATGTAAAAAATAAATGTCTTTATACTACATTATGTAGTACCAATTTTATTGGTTTTTTTTTTTTTTTTTTTTTTCAGATTAATATGCAGGACTTTATTATAGCTCAATCTGAGAAAGAAAAAAAAGAATTATCAAAACAGGTTTGTACTCTATCAATTGTACTAATGCATACGTCTATGAATTATTTATATTTTTTTATGAAAATAATAATGTATTTATAAAGTTAATATTACATGCATCTCTTGTATCCTGTACAGAATGAACTTCAAGCACAGACAATTGGACATTTGCAAAATGCTGTGGTTGAAGCCAAAAGATGTTTAGATAGTATGGGGCATAAAGCAGTAAGTGATATGAGCGAACTGTGGAGTTCGATTTCGTCTTCAACATTCGGTCACGGGAATGTGCATGATGTTTAAATTGCTTTTATAAACATATTGAACAATGATTTGAAAGTATACTAAGAAGCATATTATTATGTATGTATGTACTAATGGTAATTATTATTGTAAATATTTTTCAAATATTATAATTAAAACGGTAAATGAGATATTTCTAAATAGCCTTATTTTTTTTGACACGATAAATTTTTAAAATTTTTCAATGCTATATTCCATACGAAAATATAAAACTCTTATTATCTCTTTCCGGATATACCAATGGTAATTAATTGTGAGTGCATAAGCGTGATGTGTTACAAAAAGTTTAAGTCAGTGTGGTATGATATTCGCGATGCATGTGGTATGTATTATTTTATTTAGAAAATATAACATTAAGTTAACAATGCGTTAACAAATATCGTTACAATCTGCATAAAAGGTGTGTATTTATAAAATCTTCTAATCCAACAATTATATCCACTTTATTACTTCAAATAATATATATAAGTTCTTAAGTGCTTATTAAATAAGTGTATGACATTTAACTAACTATATTATAAGCTACGCTAATTATTGAATTATTAGGCTTTTATTACATTTTATATATATTTATTATATTTACAATTTTATAATAGTTACTACTTTGATAACTATAGATAAAATATTGACTGGAAGTTAACTTTCTTGCAGATTTTTGTTAAAGATGAAACTATTCAATTATTAACAATGTTTATTGACGAAACTCAAAGTCAATATAGCAACTGCTTCGCAGAAGTAAGTTTAATACTTAACTTTAATCTTTATGCATTTTTGTAAATTATTTTCCAAAATAATAATTTTACAAATTTATAATATTAATATGTTATTTCCTAAATGAAGGCTGCTGCACAAGAAAAGTTATTAGAATTGCAACGAGACGCCATAAACACTTTGCAATCGAAAATTGAGTACATGATTAATGATAAACATTTAGTAGTTACATCCTTACATACTACATATTGTTCCATTTTAAGTGCTGTACAGGTATAGCAATAATAAGATTCATGCTAATATAATGTAATATGTATGTGTGTATCCCTGATTTAAATAAATTATAAAGTTATTAACACAGACATTTCAAAATACATTATTAGTTTAAAATTTATTATTATAAAAATCATGAATATGAATAACAAATCTCTCTAATAGTAGTAAAGTATATAAATAAGTTTTAGTTATCTATTACTACAATAATAAACTATATATTTATGAAGAAAATAATTTTATTTAATTATTTTAGGGTCAACTGAAGCTTTGTAAAAATGATTTCCAAGCCTTAATATATAAGGTAACTGTTTTTCTTATTTACAAGTTCATAAAAGTCTCATATTGTACATTTTTTAAATTGAACATTTAAATATTTATTATTTTACAGATAAATACTTTAATGCAAGCGAATATTCATTTGGAAAATAAGTATATTTCTGTAAAAAAATTGTGGAAAGAAACGAATCAGGAACTGCAAGAATTAAAGTATTACAGAATTTGTCGATTTTACTTTTTTCAGGACACGTTTAGCTTAAAATAATAAACTATATTATGATATAATTTTACAGAAATATGTTATCCGAGGACAAGAAAGAAAAAAATATGTACGAAAATAAATCTATCCAATGTAAAGTAGTTATTGCACACAAGAGTTGTATGACACAAAATCTTGTACCGAACCATACTTCAGAAGATTCTTCGATATTAGATAAACAAGAATATATAGAAAATTCATTTCAAAATGATGAATCACAAGCTCAGACTGAAATTGTAATAAGAGAAAATCAAAATTTAAAGAAACAACTACAAAACTACAAATTAGATTTAGTTGCATTTAAAAAAGAATTAAAAATAAAAGAACAAGAAATAAAAGATCTTGAATGCTGTTTAAGATCTGAAAATCAGAATCTAAAAATAAGTTTAGAAAAACAAACTAAAGAATTTGAGGAAATAATAGGAGAATTAAATATTGCTAAACAAAAAGAGATTAATTTTAAGGAATATATAATCGATTTGGAAGCAAGACAAGAGGAGAGAATAGTAATGTTAATTTATAAATTAATATATTTAAAATTAAGAAGAAATTCGTTAATAATTATATGATCAATTTTATATATGTATATAGTGTAGTCACTTCATTTTCAGTGTATGGATTTTCGGCCTTATGTAACTAATTCTTTTTCCATATATATATATATATATATATATATATATATATATTATACCACTTTCATTATTTATGCAATATAGTGTACAAATAGTTACATATTAAATATTAATACTTTTAATAGCATTATTTTGTAGATAAAAAATCTAAAACAGCAAATTGATTGTAATGAATCTTTAATAAAAAAGCAAATTCAGACTATAGACCAATTGCAACAAAAATTGCATACATCTGAACAACAAATTAGACGATACATATCCGAATATACAAGTTTTAAGGAAAGATTTTTATCAATAAAAATGTTACTTAAAGAAAAATCTGATAGCATGGCAAAATTACAAGCAGATTATGAAGTATTAAAAGTATGTTATAAAGTTATAAATGTATATACTTTATTGTAATATGTCTCGTATATATCGTAATGTTACATTTCCATATTTACAGAATGAGAATTCAATTCTCAAAACAGAAAACATTGTATTGGAAAATAAAAAAAAAGAAGATTTTTACTTACTAAGGAAAAAGGTATCAGTACTCATAAATTATATGTTTAATTCTACTTTTCTATGAGTATACAGGAAAATAACAATATACCATCATTTCCATTGCAGTTAAAAGAAACTCAGACGGAGTTATCTTTTATCAAAAAAAATTATTATAAAGCAGCTGAAGATTATAATAAAGCTCAAGAAAACTTGATCCAATCCGCAAGACGAGAGGCAGAGTTACAAGAATCATTAACAATTGCAGTAATAAATTATAATATTATATTTGATTCGTTTTTATTTTCATAAAAACATATTTGATCGTTCAAAAATATACTTGTCTTAGGAGAAAGAATATTGCTCAAAGCTTTCAAATTTAGAAGGAAAAATTGCAAGATTGGAAAATTTAATATGTAAACTTAATGAAGAATCAAATGATACTAAAAAAAAATTATCTTCAAAGAATATTGAACTTTGCCAAACACAAAATATGTGTACATCGTTTGCCAATCAATTGAAAACTGCACAACAAGATGTAAGTCAATATTAAATTAAGCAGTAATAATATGTTTCTAACAATATTATTATTTTATATCAAATTATTAGTTTTATGAACTTCAAGAAAAATACAAAAAAATGGACAATTCCAGTTGTCATTTAACTCAACAATTACAAGAATGTATAGATGAAAACTATACTCTTGTGCAACAGAACACTTCACTTGAACAAGACAACTACAAGTTTACGAATCAAGTGAGATATATCTACTATTTTCTCTAAATATTAACTTCTATTTTGACTAATATAACTTTGAAAAGTGTAACTGTTTATAGTTACATAACATGCACCAATCTTTGACGGAGTTGAAAAAAGAATGTCAATCAAAAGACAAGTCTTTGGCGTGTGTGTCAGCAGAATTAACTGAAACAGTAATAAATAGGTCAGAACTTTGTAATGAATCCCAATATATGGTCTCGTGTATTCGTACATGGATGGCAGAACAAAGACAACTTGTTGAAACTCTTGTTTCAAAGTTACAAATTAAACAACAGCAGTTAACAATATTAAAACAACAATTTGGACACGAAAAGAAGTAATTATCTATTATAAAAGATTCAAACGTATTTATAATTAATATTAATTTTATTAGAAGGTAAATACTTCATTCAAACATTATTTAATTAAAAATTTCAATTTGTAGAACTTTCCTAATAAAAATAAGAGAATTAAGAAGAATGAACAATATATTAACACAAAGATTGAAAAGAGTACATAGAACAACAATTGGAAAAAATACTAAAAGTGCTGGATATTCATATTTGACTCAAAACTATGGTGTATGTATCATATTAAATATTATTACAACTTATTTCACGTTATATATTAAATTGCACGTAAAGATATAAATTATAAAATGTTAATTGTGGTAGAAAATTTTAAACAGGAAAAGATTCAACTTTTTCTTGTATTTTAAGAAATCTTCTACATGCCCGATTAAATCTATACGTCGCACTTCAGTGTTTGGCGATTCTTGGTGGTTTCCTAAGGTGGAATATTTAACAAGTCAATTGAAAAAAAATAATCAATGGTGGAATGCAAATGTAGCTGATAAATCATCAATGAATAATAGTGGAGGAGATGATAATCGAGATTGTGGTTATCAATCATCTGCAAGCAAATGACAGTATATCATAAAATCTGTCATTATGGCATAGTCGAATAAAATCGATGTATGATAGAATAATAAGATAGAGTAATAATTAATATTGTATACCATTGAAATTTGCAAAGAATCTATGCCTTAATATTATGATTAATATACTCTATTTGTTTTTTTATATATCTTCGTGATTGTATATTTTAATAATAATTTGTATTAATCATATAAAAAGAATTACTTTATTTTGTGTGCTCAATTATCAATGCATTTGTAAATAGTACAAAAGTAATGAACTCATGCTGAATTGGTTGTAGCATTTAGCCTCATTCTAAGATTATAATGTGATAAGCAAGTAAGTCGGAGTAATGCAAGATTTTCCATATAAATTGTGTGAAAGATTTCGAGTAATAGCTCGC
The DNA here is from genome assembly GCF_010416935.1 of Polistes fuscatus. NCBI lineage: Eukaryota > Metazoa > Arthropoda > Insecta > Hymenoptera > Vespidae > Polistes > Polistes fuscatus. The sequence goes on from NW_025113096.1 coordinate 341,981, forward strand.
ATTGGGCACAGTTAAATACTTCATCAGACTTAGGTGGATCCTAAATACAAATAATATAATATACATATATAGATGCATCTGAATAAAATAATTTAAATTTGATTCTTTTAAAAAATTAATTCGTAATATAAATACAAATGACTAACCAAAGTGGTATATAAAAGTAAAGTACTAAAAAAAAAGTTATATGTGTTTTCCATTGTATACCATATATTGGAAAGAAAGTAGCGATGCGTTAAATAGAATAATCCTATCGATGCACAAATGCATTTTATACTAAATAAATTGTCTCTGAAAAGTAAACACATGCAAGAAAAATATACTTGAATTTATAAGTATTAATTCTTATTACGGTAAATAAAAGTATATATTAATTTATTCACCTAGTAACCTCAAAAATTTCCCAAACTATTTTTAGAAAAATATCGTTTCTGTCCTCAGAGATATATTTGGAAAATGTGTTTTCTGTAATGTAACAAAAATGTAATATAAGATTTTTTTAAATTTATATTTATAAGAATTGTTTGTGAAAAATAATAGTGACAACATTATCACACGTTTTACTTACTGAAAAATAATAAAATAACATCTTTATCTTGTTGATGTTGTTTTATATAAGCTGTATCTTTAAATGAAATTAATTCCCAAATGCATAATTTAGGAACTAATAGGTCATAATAAGCATGCACTGGTTTATACGTGTAAAACCAAGGACCGCACAGATCGTCATAATTTGTATTAGAATCAATTATTGTTTCAGATTTAATTTTTCGATGAAATATTACATTTTTATAATCAATAGATACAAATGGTTCAGATAAAAATATTTGTCTGACATTTTTTTTATGTTCTGCTTTATTAGATTCAGCAGTACTTTTAAGTTTATGTCTCTTATCTTTTAACATTTTTGTACGTGTATTTATATATTGCGATTACTTTATGGAGATTTCTTAAAAAAATCAAATTATACAAGATCTAAAAAATGTGAAAAACTATATTCGAATTATTTAATTGCAACTGCCAATGGTAACTTAAACGACAAAAAGTCGATTATTTTTTAGTTTATTGGCTTTTTGGATACAATCTTTCTAATTGTATAAAAAAAATAAGTGACAGTATATTATTATAATATTCACAAGTTTATTTTCTTTTTTTTTGTATAATCATTCATAATTTATCATGATTTATCAATAAAATTAATATACAATATGTTTTAGAGCAAGAACTGTTATACACATTACAATCTAAGAAAGTAAATACATAGTAATTATAGCAGCAGGAATGGCCTGTACTATATCTTACAAGATGCTTGCGTGCCAAAAGTTCATCAAATGTTGTATATGTTAAATGTATTATTATTGTTATCGTTATTATTCATTACCATTAATATTACTTATTACACAAATCATATTTGCTTATATGATTTATATATTATAATATATTTATATTTATATTTTTATATATATATATTTATATATATATATATATACATATACATGTATATAAATATATATATATATATTCATAACGAACACCGCTCATTACTACTATAATAACAAATGGGAGTTTTACCACTTTTTAATAGATTTGATACTCAAAATAGATGATATATCGTCAAATACATTGAGACACACGTTTTAGTCAATCACTCGAGCAAGTGTTCGTGTTGCACATTTCACCGCCCATTCCTTATAGTGGTTTCCCTTCGTGTACATTCCTTTCAAATCATTGCAGACACTCATGATGTACTTATCTGTGTTGAATATAGTACATATCTGTAATCAAAAATAAATAATATGCTTTCTGCGCAACAAATTATTCAATTATATATATTAGACAGACTTTAATAAAGAGATAGAGATGTTATGGTTAAATGCACTTAATCAAGCTCTATTAGCTTTATTATAAATGTGCATTACAAATTCTTGCGAGTGAACTTTTTATTCATAATACATTAATTATACATATTTATTAAATGTATTTTGTATTTCTCAATAAGTAATGAAACATTATATTAATAAAATAAGATTCTATATTAGCCAATTTTTTTATAAATATAATGATATTGTTGTTTAATTATTAATATAAGTGTATATATTATTTGATAAAATTATCTGCAATAAATAGCTATATTTTGTACACACTAACTATTCATAACTTACCTAAATTAACAAAAAGTTTCTGAAAACAAAAAATTATTCCAAAGCTTTTATGAAATTTAGGACGCTTAATAATTTTTTAACAAGTAAACATATTTTGACATACATGGAATGTAAAAATGCGACGTGTTCATTGAATAAATATTATTATTTGTATCAACAGTTCTAAACTTGAAATACATCTATATATTATGAAATATAAGAAAATATTCACCCATAAGTGACATAAAAATTAATACATTAGAAAAATTGAATTTTACACTCTGCATTGTTCACGTCACATTGCTAATGTTGAAAATAACTATTAACAAAAAACTTTAAACTGAATTACTAAATAATAATTTATGTAACATAAAATAGTTTGATGAGGCAAAAGAAATTACACCACACAAGATTGCACAAGTATGTATATATAAAATGGTGTGTTCGGTCTTAATTATAACATTTTTTACCTTCATTCGTATATTTGCTATTGAAAATCAACAATTTGAATCAACATAACTAGCTTTTAAACTTTTTCTATGTACTTTTTTTCTTTTATTAAATTAGAATAAACTCTATATATAACATAGTACATCAATTTTGGCGAAAGATTGACGCTTTTTGTTTTGCATAATGATGTCACCAGACAACAGATTTGCAAAAATTATTTCATAATGACGTATTGTTATAAGTAGGATACAAAGATGACTGCACTGAAGAAGAATAAAAGGCACAATCAGAGAGATATAAAAATGTAGAACAGTATTGAAGTTTAAATCATCGAACTATAAACATATATCTCTTGTTACAATAGAATAAGGAAAATAATAATTGTTTAACCAATATTACATTTGGTTGAACGATTAAAAAAACAGAAACTATAAGCAGCTTTTCTGTCAATGAATTTATCTAGAATAGAAACGTTTAATTAACTATTGGAATGATTGTCATTTAGAAAAAAATAGCATAATATGAATATTACATAAGATATTCCATGAAATTTTATCAATAATGATTCTTAAAGTAGAGATAAACATAGATTTTTAATATCCTTTTATATAACTTCCATCATCTTGTGTAAATATTATACAGACATACCAATTAGATGATATAATTATTTCATCAAACAATACAATATCCTTTAAGCATATACTGTTCTATGTTAAATGCAAATATATTATTCAGAGATATTTTATCTTTTGTACAATGTAATATACAACCTAAGGTTGATATTTTGCTGAACAAACAAATAATGAAGATTTAGAAATATATGCTTTGGAAATAAGAAAAATAATAAAATATTTGTTATTTATGCTGAACTATTAGATATTTCTAATGAAAATAACATTAAATTCGGGCTAACTTTTAATAAACTGTTTCTCCTTTATAAAAATTTATAGATGTATCGTGTAATAGTAATTTCAGTTTTGAAAAATTTTCAATTACTGAATGTTGCATAATTACTCTACTTTTTTGTAGAAATAGTTTAAAAATAGCCAATTATCATTGTCATAGATACCAATATTAAATGTAACACGTACAGATTTGGATAATCACTTGCAGCAATTGCCGGTTGCTGCTTTTTGCCCTTCTGATTCAACTAGCCGACGACCTTGCCCACTTGTACTTGCACTTCCCGACTGCTCATTTTTCGGAAGCTTTTTAGCTGCAAAATACAAAGCCAAAATAATTTTTTCTTCTTTCTGTTATATACGTAAAAATATCAAACTATTATAATTTTAATAATCAATATATATGTATGTGTGTTGTGTTTAAACCATTTTATACATTTGAATTCCATTTCATATATTGACAAGAACTGCAGTTTTCATTAAAAGTATGCTTCTTAAGCTTACCAATTGCTAAAAATATATCATTAACATTCATTGCTGTTTTGGCTGATGTTTCCATAAATAATAGACCATTTTCATCAGCATATGCTTGAGCTTCATCATACTCAACGACTCTTTTGTTTGTGAGATCCGCTTTATTCCCTGCTAGTGCTATAACTATACTTGGACTGGCTTGCCGTTGTAACTCTTTCACCCACGTTTGTGCACGCACAAATGTGTCCTATTTTATATTAAAAAAAAAATATATCATAAACAATATTGTAGTAAAATATCAATACTTAATTGTATTATGAATGTGTCAGATATATAAAATAATTTACAAAGAAATGAGTATTTCACTATACAAATTATAATATGTAATATATCAATAATAATTAATAAATATTGTATGTATACAAGGTTGGTCATAATTCGTAGTAAAAATAAGATCAGCGATATACAATGTGAATCTATAACCCTAATCACCAGTTAGGCATATGTGTATCAAATTATTTTGATTACAATTTACACAAAAATGAGCCTCCAATTAAAATTCGTTATTCTTGATTTTCTATCTTCTTAATCTCATTTGTACCAATTGTGGATTTTTAGCCCACCTTGATAAAGAAAGAACATTTAATGCACAGCACATTTACACACCTGATTTGTAATATCATACACAACAATTGCTGCCTGAGCACCTCGATAATACATTGGTGCAAGACTGTGGTAACGTTCTTGACCTGCTGTGTCCCATATCTCAAACTTTACAGTCGTGTCATCCAAACATACAGTTTGCGTTAAAAATGCAGCTGCAAATTAAATTATTAATGAAGCAAATAAAAGATTATAATTAGTTTATCAATACTACAAAAATATTACTATTTTTCTAACACAATAGCAAAAAGATGCTATACTTTCATTGCATTTTATCCACATATAACTATATAATTATAATAACATGCAAACACATCTTGCAACTTGTTGATTATCTTTCTATCTAGTCTATCTTTAATACCAAAAAAACTATGCAACTTATTTTTAAAAAATTTATCCAATTTATGGCAGAATGAAAACTGACCAATGGTAATAAACCGAGAAAATTTATTATGTATGCAAGCAAATATCTAATAGAATTGAAATATATTTTGAAGATCCTTCTTACCACCTATCGTGCTTTCCTGATATTCATGGAACTGTCCTTTAACAAACCTAAGCACCAAACTTGATTTTCCAACAGCAGATTCTCCTAGTAACACTAGTTTGAACTGACATATTTTTCCTTGTGTGGAACCATTTGGCCTTTGAGCGGTACCCCGATTAGCCATGATCTCCTAAAATATGAGAAAATAGGAATCAAAATAAAATACTTAGAGAAATTTATATCTATACACATATTCTTTAAACGCATTCTTCTTTGTATTTTGTACATAAGAAAATATGCATAAGAATACTATTACTTAAAAATTAGATAAAATCTTAAAATAAAATATTGCAAAAAGAAATCTTGCCTAAGGATTATTCAAATTTATTTTTGTAATATTTTATCTTAATATTAAAAAAGTTGCCTGTATTAGCCTTATGACTAAAATCTTGTGTGCTGCATTTTAAAATAAAGCAAAAAAACATCGTATAAGTGCGTTTCATCTGTACCCAAAAGTACAGTAGAAGAGAAATACAATATTAATTTATATGAAACGTTATATGAAACTTCGTATGAAACTTTACTTCACGAAAAATACATGACTATTCATTGTCATTTTAAAACACTGTTTCAAGAGATAAACGTCTATTTATACTAGATCTTTACTTGCAATAGATAAGGCACTCATTAACGTGCATAGTACTGTAATCTTTACAGAAGTTCTATATATTTGCATTAAGTTTAGAAAAGTATTCAAATGAAAAAATAAGATAAAATAAAAAATAAGCAAGTATATGAACATAAAATATATCTCTAACTATATAAATGAAAGAATTAATATAATATTTGATAATAAAAATTTTAATTTATATGTTTTTATAACTTTACATTCCAAAGAGAAGAAAATCTTAATGCATAAAGAGTCAACATTACATATCATTCATCCTTTACATATATGCAAGCATATGCATCATACTTTTTCAAGTAAACGCAATCGGATCTAACCTATGACATCGCAGAAAATATAATTAACACAAGCATGCAAATACAAATTCTAAATTAATTTTTTGTACTTAAAATTCGAGAGAGACTTTATAGGAATGCATTTATAATAATAACAATCACTTACGTTAAAAAAAAAAACAAAACAAAACAAAGGAGAAAGGAGACTAATAATAAAAAAAAAAATACACAAAACGATCTTTAGCCCATTAAAGCAGAGCCATTGTTAATTGCATTATTCAATTAGTCTCTACTGTTTCTGACAGATTCGCCTCCCCTTCTCTCTGATAATATTACAATTGATAAACTGCAACTGATAAAACCGAAAGCTAGAGAAGAAAATGGAAAAGCAGTTAGAGAATAAACGAAATTGATTAAATTAAACGTCGTATTCAATGATTTTAACAAACCAAAATTTCATTATATTATTCGTTCTACTCATTTAACAAATTCACTCACTCTATAACTTGATACAAAAGTATCACAGAAATGAAAAGAGAAGAAAAAAAAAGATCCGTCTTTTCTAAACGCGTAATCTCATGCAGTAATTATCTACGTAATTGACACCTCGTAACCTTGGATAATAGTATCGGACAAATTGATATTCTCATGGAAAAAAAATCCACGAAAAACCGTTAAAGCGATGCATTGCAGCTATCGTGAAAAATAAAAAAGGGATGTAATATTACGGAGGAACATGTATACGTCACACCTATAAAGCGTGTAGCGAAGAAAGAGAACGAGACAGAGAGAGAGAGAGAGAGAGAGAGAAAAGAAAATATACCGCCAAACGCGAGAACCACAGTTGTAAATGAACGAATAAGAGAGAGTACGAGGAAGACAAGTAGTAGCTCAGAAAGATAGAGGTAGGGAAACGAAAAATGGTTGAAACAGAGAAGATGGTAGAGGGAGGAGAATGAGACGACACTAGAAAAATGCTAAAGAAAAACAGAGACGAAATATAAGAATAAAAGAGGAGGAGAACGATGCGCGAGTAATTGTTACAGCCCTGAGTACTTGTCACCACCCGTTAAAGCGTCATCGATGTCCAAAATATCCAATTAGCTAATATGTATCTTGTAAACTAACGATCACGAAAGATAAGAAGACGTGATTTTTGTTATACGTCAAAAAGGATTTTTGTATCACAAGTGATAATTTTCTCACTCTTCGTTCTCTCTCTCTCTCTCTCCCTCTCTCTTACATTCTCTCTGTCGTTTTCACATATACACACACGCGCTCACTGGCTCACGCATGCATACACACACACACACACACACTCCCCCTTTCGTGCTTCCTTTGTGACATTAAGTATAAAAGCAATCGTGACAGCTCACGAACTGAGTTTCCTCACGATTTATGCATAATCAGTAGTGCAGTATCTATATTTTCCCGAGAATACTCAATCAAGTATAAATGTTCTATTATTTCCCCTTTTTTTTCTCTTTTCTGGTAGTTATAAATTGATATAAAAACGTAATGCTTTTAAGCACTGGAACGCGTTCGCGTCAAGTAATACGGCTGACACAGCCACCTGCAATTGTACGACAGAATTTTCGAGAATTAAACCTACTGTAAGTGTTCGAAAAAGATCGCTTATACGTTGAACAGGAACGTGTAACACTGATTTTTTTAGAAGGAGGACAATGGACGCACGATACACGGCACGATGATGATTAATAATGTCAATTCACAGGCCGCGCGTATATACGATCACTTTGGTCTCTAGTAAATCGGCCCAATAACCGACCATAGATCGTGCAATCTATATAGAATGTATACATTTATGACAGCTCAGTGGATTCACATAACACGATTTCGCGAATTGACACAGCTTCTTTTGTCCCCCTCTCTTTTTCCTTTTCTCTTTCTCTCTCTCTTTCTTTTTCTCTTTTCTTATTTCCCTCTTTTTTTACTTTCTTATATTTAGCTATGTTAAAAAAGAATAATCTCACTTGTGACGAATAACGAAAGGACGAACGATAACGCGTTATTTGCGTCTTTGTCTACACTTATGGACGAAATCCCTCCGTCTCTCTCGTACGCGTGTGCTCGCACTTTCTCACTCTCTCTCTCTCTCTCTTTCTCTCTCTCTCTCTCCCCCTCTCTTTCTTTCTTGCCCTATCTTTCTACATATTTCTATATATCTCTCAGTTTCTTTCACTCTCTCTTTCTTTCTTATTAAAATTATGCATAATGCGAGAAAATTTGGAAATAATAATATTTAAGCATGACACTTTCCAAAAAGTCCTGCGTACTTTTATAACACGCACGATACACACGCTACTCGGCCGCCACTATGTCTCGACGGCGATACAAACGACACACAACGCAAGCCTTTTCCACAGATCAACGGCTTGAACCGATCAATTACCAATTATTTCGTGACAAGCTTGAAGAAATGTGACCAATTTCAGTTCCTAAGGATCCTTTTGAGATGAGGTTTCCCCAATACCGTTTCCTTTTTTTCTGCAATATGAAATTGCATGCATTGTACGTTTTGATGAGCCTGGTGATAGGACAATAAAAACCACCAAACCAATAATGTTTGAGGAATTCTTGCCAGAGTCGTTTTCTCGAAATATTATTGGTACGGATGTGTCGCAATAAACTGATACTGCGTCACTCTATGTGATATCCATATTAAGTATCTTCATAAAGATAAAATTAATATGAAAATATTATATTTTTGATATTGTGATACAAATGATTTCATATAAGGATGGTAAAAACGTGATCTTTTTTATTATTAAATATATAATATATAAACATTTATCTATGTATAAAAATTTAGATTCTGGAGTGCTCGGAATTGTTTAGAAAAAAACAATTTTCTAAAGTTTTCCCTAGAATGTATTATAGTGACAAAAAGTTTAGATTGGAAAAACTAGGGAAAAAGCAAGATGGAATACTTATCATCATATATACGACAAAAGTAGAAGTATGATCATATCTTGGTACGTCCAAGTTTTTTTGCGGCATATTTAAAAAAGATATCGTTTATATATTTATTTATATTATAGAATTTTAAATAAATAATCGAATATTCATTTTTTTTGTACATTTTTCAGTACACGACATACATAAGAAAACATAATTAAATGTTCTGTTGTTGGTAACAATGCTAATCGAATTAATTGTTAATTAATGTTAACCAAATTTGACCGAAATAGCACTTAAAAAGGAAATTATTGATGTTAACAAACAGTAATATTTGAAGATGGCGAAATTTTTCTATTTTTTTAGATTAATACTTCCACCAGACAAGAGCATAAAGAGCTATATTGGAAATATGCTATCTTAGTTTTTTTACTTTAAGGCAGAGAAAAAAGTGCATTGGTGTTGGGTGAATAGGCCTTGTTCATTATCATTCTGAACGGCCATCGCCGTTTTTCCAATCGTGCTCTCTTAATCTTTAGGTTATGAGAAGCGCATGATACGCAGAACGAAACGTACCACACGCGTAATCCACGATCGCAAGCGCATTAAAACGAAGATACGCGAAGATAGTTATCGATAACCACGTTCTATAAGAGAATCCATAACCCACGTAGTATTGAAGTTATTCTTGCATATTGCGCAGCGAATTTCTTATCATTAATAACAGCGATTAGTCAAGATCTTTACCTTTTTGTTTTGATTATTACTATTATTATTATTATTGTTCTTATTTTAAATTAATACACCGATTAAACGAAAAAAAAAAAACAATGTCAGCATCACCGATCGCTAGGCAGGCTACCCAAAGTCAAAATATACCTTCGAAGAGGATTGTTATCGACGATCCTAAACAATTACCAGCAAATTATTCATCCACTCCAGGAGGTACACTTTATTCCACAACTCCAGGAGGTAAAGTCGTTACTTTCTATTTTTGAATCATTTTGCTTGTTTATTTTACCGACAGATCAATCTGTCGATCATCGATTAGGCACATTTATACACAGAGCATGCCATTGATTCTTTTATTCTTCTCTTTTTTTTTTTATTTTTTAAGTATAAAAGATCAAACGTCTATTTATTTGGTATAAAATAACTTATAATTATTAAATATGAAATTTTATTTATTGTTCATATTCAGAAAATACAAAGAAACAAGTGAATATTCTGAGTATTATTGAAGTAATTAAAGAAGTTTTAATTTAATTTTTGGTCATTCCAGTGGTGATTTTTATGAGTCCTTGAATTATTTGTTCATTCGCCAAAGCAAAGAATTTAAATGAGAAATTCCAATGAGAAAAATAAATCGATAAACAGATTAAAATCTCTCATATCAATTGTAGACGATATTTCGATGGTTAATTTGTTTAACATCAAAAGGTAATAAAAATTAATATTTTTAAATGTTCATGTTAGTTCGCATAGAATCATATTTTGCCTATTTGTTGTTTAAATTTGTATTACAACGACCTTTCTTACCTGGATGCCATAATTAAATTATTTCTTGTCAGCTTGCCAAAAAACGATATAAAATATAAAATTCGTTTATATTTCCTTACGCTACATTTACCGAAATGATTTAAAAGTAAAGGAATAAAATAAATGAGGATAATAAAATTTAATTTAAACTATAATTTCAAATTAGAAAAGAAATCGGTAAACATTAAACCTGTATATAACTTTATTATAATAATGTTGTATGTTTCGATTATGTAACTTTCATATTCCACATATTGTATTGTATATAATTGTGTTTATAATTTGTTAAGTATTTTTGCAATTACTAATATTTTATATATATTGTTTTATAGCAGAAAATATTCAAAGATTAATTTTTTGGTAACATTCTATTTTTAATGAATTCAAAAAAAGAACATTCAAAACAATTCTGATAAAGAAATTGCATCAGTTTCTTTTTTTTTCTTTCCTACCATTTATCATTATTTATTTTAAATTATTTATGTATATTCCTATGATCGTGATAAATCATTTTGGACAGTATCTTGACCGCAATAAACGCGCACGTGTAAGTATACGTATATATATATATATATATATATGTCGTGCATTAAGTCAAGGACGCGAGAAATTATTTCAATGTATTTACACGCGCAATGTATTTATTTTGTTGCATGCTCGCTGGTGCAGAGAATAATAGTCTGTGTTGCAATCGAAGTGTTATAATTTACGTATCGTAAAAATAAATTTAATTTGTAGATGTTATAATTTTTACGTTACACACATCATTTAAACTTTTTTCCTTTTACATATACATATATGACGAGGGTTAAAAAGTTTTGAGCTTAACGCGAAGAGTGCACATATACACAGCATGCATGTATACAAAATAATTTAGAGTTTATAATAAATGTAATTAAGATTATAATGATAGCTTTGATAACGATAATGTTATTGTACAGGTACTCGCATCGTTTATGAACGGGCTTTTTTGATGAATTTACGAGACTCGCCAATATCACGTACTCCTCCGAATATACCATCAATACCTGTGGATCTTTTGAAAGTTACGCCAACTATTTCCACACCTACTAAGATATCCCCTGGTAAAGGTCAGTTCTCATTCAAGAAAACAATTTAAAAATACATTTATATATAAAACTTCAAAATTTCCGTACATTAACATCATAATATTAACATTTTAGATGCATTAACGATTGAAGAATCTCCAGAGCAATTTGAAATGGATATGTAAAATGGAAGAACTTGCAATCCAATTATTGTGGCTCTAAATGTGTTCATCTTCTAGCCATTTATGGCTGTGCTCATGATAATATACCTACCAACATTTTTAAATTGTGCGATTGATTCTTAGGATACATTATAAATAATTTTATGTTAAAATATCTTGTTGTAGATCGTAAATCTTGATAAGTAACAATGTTTATTGATAAACTAATGAATATGAGAAGTATTGAATATTTTCAATAAGTGAAATATTTTGTAATACATTTATAAAGTGCAAAATTATAAGAAGAAATTATAATAGCGATTAATAACGGTAACTATGATAATGCTCTATTTCAAAATTCTATCGATATATTTTATATCCTGAATCTTAAGAATTTCAATGAATAAATAATATTTTTAACAAATTTTACAAGTTTCATATTTTTCTTGGTGCATGGAAGAACCGGATATAAAATAAAAGTAATTTAAATTTTATCGATGTATTTTAGATAAAACTTTACAAAAATGTTATAACATTATAAATTATTATAATTATATTATAAAATTCCAGTATCGCATATAAAAAATATAAAATCTGTTACAATTTAGAAACAAGTATATTTATATTTTTCATTTTCATTTGGAAGAGAGTAGTTGGTTTAACGTTATATTGTATAAAATTAGTTTAATGTGTAACTTAATATGTTTATTGTAAACTTTTCAGCTCTGATATCCTTTCGAGAATAATTTTTGCTACATTTATTTTAGTTCCATCAGAATTGTAATCTTCATAGTAGATCAATTCACATAAATCTCTGCATTCTGGATCATTATATATTATATCTCTTAATTTTAAATAAAATGTTTTTGTTATTTCTTTGCGATACTTCGCATACAATGCCGATTCCGGATGGAAATGTTTTTGTACTTCAAACATAGTTTGCAAAGGTGTTGCACCTTCAACTGTTATATATTCTGGTTTGACACAAGGTTTTTTTCCTTCAGGATAAATCTTATATACGTTATTATGATAAGATCGATTTTTTACCCCAGCTCTATCTCTTACTTCTTTTTCTAATTCTACTGCACTTTCCATCCAGCTATTTGTAAAGTCTTTCAAATCTGGAGGTATATATGTTGAAGATGGAATTAGAATAAATAATTTTTTGATTGAAATAGATATGTTATGACTATCTTCTAAATTCTCTAATTTTTCAATTATGCCTTTACTTGCTGTACCAGTGGATGGTAAAATAATTCTCAAATAACCATAGTAGTAACTATAGGCCATTCCAGTACCATAATCAAGTCCATTCATACTACTTATATCTATATCTACGTTTTGTTGAGATAAGATCAGTGTTTTAAACAGAATGATTACAAAACAATAAGAGCATATATTTGATACATTGTAGTATCTCCAAATATACCAAAAATTTTCATTCATTACTTGCGAAAAAAGAAATATAATAATACATATTCCAATGGCAATTTTATATTTTAATGACACTTCCAATTGTTGTATCCCATAGTATTTCAATTTTGAATCAAATAAATTACAGAATTGTATCATTAAATCACATAAAATATGTATCATAATAAGCATTGACACAATACAAAATATATTCCATATCGTGGAAGTAATATTACCTTCATACTGTGTTCCAATAGCTACTCCAATGAGTATAATTTCTAAAATAAAATAGAAGACTACTTTTAGATTTACGCTAGACGCATATGATATGTTCTTATTCATTTTTGAAATGATTGACATCATTATAGAAATGTCAAGTTATAATGTTTAAATATTTTCAAATGTTTCCATTCTGAGAGATGCAATAATTACACTGAAATGAAAATATATCGATATTAAGAGTCACTAATTATCTAATCTAATCGAAATACTTAGAAAGAAATAATCACACTACTCAACATAAATGAATATCAATAAAACGAAAATCACTATGAAAGCTTATAAAACAATCTATACTTACAGTAGTACCAATAAAAATACATTTAATAAAAATCGACTAATCCATAGTCGTATTTAATAACAGGTTGAAGATAATATATATTTTATATCGTTTTCAAGTGTTGTTATCTGATTGAGATCATTTTTGAAATTAGCGTCGTTTAGAGTCGTTCGTAACATAATAGGAACTGTATTGTATTGTCAGCACACATGGAAGAAAACAGCTGATACGCAGCTGTCAAACGAGCAATAGAGTGAAAGAGGGTTGGGGGGGAGAGAAGGGAAAGGACTAGTTAGAGGTGAGATAGAAGGGAGACAACGAGAGGTATTTACTTGCAGTAGGAGCGATAGAGCAATTGCGAAAGGAAGAAGGAAGAGAAAAGGGAACAACTGTACAGACATTTAGTTGCCAAGAGAGAGCGCCGCTGGTGTAAGTGGAAAGTGCCGATGGAGTCGTGTGGTACAGTCGGGAGACATCTACGATCGATAAAGGCTTGAACGCGAAACCATTAGGAAAAGAAATCATAATATAAAATTGGTCAGATCTCGTGCACTGACTCCGCGCTCATTTAGACAATATTGACACGTGCCGATATCTCGTCCGATCGATCGTTTCACCTTTATAACGTTTTCGTTAGAAACGATTAATATCGTAGATGGATTTTAAAACGCGATGTATCATAATGACCAATCAGCTGCTCGGTAAACCATCGTGAGACCTCGAATCTGTCCACAGACGAATGACAACAAAAGAGACTGATAGAAGTCGCGCGCGCGAGAGAAAGAGAGAGAGAAAGACAGAGTGGGTTTTTTTCACGACTTCCCGGAGGATTTCTGGTTTTTTCCGTTCTGTTACACGCCGCGAATAACGTCGCCTTGGTAGTGGTGAAAGTGTCGAAGAATATGAAGAGAAGAAATGTCGAGTTCGGTAAGCTTCGGAGGCCCTTGAAACGTAACAAGCTCACCGAGGGGATTTACGGAAGGTAAATTTTCGCCGCCATATGCGTCTACATTGGAATGGCCGTTCTTAAAAATAACCAAAAATCTGATCATCATATCTGTGAGAGAACGTATCCAAACTTATCAAATCCTAAAACTACTGATAAATATTTTATCGGTGAAATGCGTTTATCCATCAACCCTGCTGGACGCTGATTTTGGATTTGCGCTCGCTTTGGGAACCTTCTGTGTTACATGGCTCTTAACATTTAACTAAACTTCAACCATGTGTTCCTGTTTTTCCAGTATAGAACGATCTTAAAGTGTAGTGATATTTCTTAAGTAATATTGTAAAGCGTCATTTATTCAATCACATATACGTTACATATTCAAGTTTTACAACACAAACTTGATCAATGTTTTTAATAGAAGACGTTTCTGTAAAAGGCCTAAGTTGTTATTTGTCATTTCGTATATTGCTATAGTTTTATCATATTATGTAATTCGTTTATTACAATATGGCATAAGAGCAAGATTTACATGACATGGATCTATTGTATTTGTTTATGTTACAATATCGCATTATTTTTCTCACTTTATTATTAGGACTATTCACTACCAAGTTAAACACCTATGACATAATATAGTTATTATAATACACATACACTAAAGTTTATAAAAAATTCATTAAAATTTATTTTTGTATCTAAACGTATCATTTTCTTTTGCTTTACGTATAAACAGATCTTATTTATTAAGTTTTATTATGTCTATTTATATTATAAACTATTCGTACAATATTATGCAATTATTAAGTATATACTGTTATATAGATTAGAAATTATTCAAAATCAAAAATAGAAATATAATAAAATAATAATTTCAGGTGACTATAGGTATTTAAGTTGAAATTTTTGTAGAAAGATAAATGATCAACAGATTTTTATTTAAAAGATGCATTTTATAAAATACGCTTTTAGAATATATAGTAACTAAGCCTTATTTATATTATCTACGATATATCAGTATGTTTGGTTAAATACATGCGCATAGATGTCATTTTGTTGTTAACTATCCAAAATGTAACAATATTTATAAACAAAAATTATCTAGTTTAAAAGTTAAAGTATGATCATGTTCTTAAATTTTTGTAGAGTCATTGTTTTAATATCATTTTGATTTGTTTAAATGGAAAAATGTATTTATATTACTGTTTTATAGTACATTTCAACATGAACGCAATAAACTGTAAGATATGTATTTTTTATAATATTTTGTTCAATATTGCAAGGGAGATGAAGCATATATAAAATATGTATATAAATATATATATTAATAAATAAATATTAATTTAAAGAATTATATTTGTGAAAAAAAATTTACAAATAAATGGAATCTTATGATTCTAGCAAAATGTGTGGTATGTGTAAATATATATAATATTTTTTAAATATTTTATCAGATATCTTTGATTACCTGAGAATTATGCGCATGTATACACTTACTGACATATACTAATATATAATATTAGTGTGCTATCATAGCTCCATGTTCATAACATATAATTTTTATTTCAGTACTTTGCTTTATCTGAAGTTCCTTCTACTATGGGCCATGGTGATTTTAGCAGATTTCATTTTAGAATTCCGCTTTGAATTTTTATGGCCTTTCTGGCTTCTCCTCCGAAGTGTTTACGATTCTTTTAAATACCAAGGCTTGGTAAGTAACTAAATAATAATATATAATAATTAATTATTATTATTATTATTATTATTATTATCAACATAATCATCATTAAAGTTGAAGATATTTTATATCTAATCGCTTTTTCTGATCTTCGGAAAATAATTAATTCTTATTGACAAATGAGATTTCTATAATAAAAGATAATATTGTAGTGTAAGTAATTATAGTAATATGCGTAGCATATGATATAAAATGTATATATATATATATTTGTATAATAATATAAGTCGTCCACACATCTAAATGAATACAAAAAACATAGAATATATACTATATTGAAATTATATTTTATTTTTTTCTTTCAGGCCTTCTCTGTGTTTTTTATTTGTATTGCACTCACATCCGATATGATTTGCTTCTTTTTCATCCCTGTGCATTGGCTGTTTTTTGCTGCCAGCACTTATGTTTGGGTGCAATATGTTTGGCACACAGGTGTGTATAATACATATATTACAAAAATTATATAATTATGAAAGTTTGTTATTTTCTTTTTACTTTATCCCATTTAAAAAATAAACGATATTATTAATGTTATGAAAAAGTAATATAAAAAAATGTATCCAACAGATAAAGGAGTGTGCCTACCAACTGTGATGCTGTGGCTATTATTTCTGTATATAGAAACAGCAGTTCGATTAAGAGATTTTCGGCATATGCCGTTTCACTTAGATCTCTGTCGGCCATTCGCAGCACACTGGTAAGCTGATTTATTTTTTATTTATTATATATAATATTCAAATAAAACTGTTGCTTGGGTGTGTACAAATTGTTGCAATTAAAATTGAATATACTAATCAATGAAATATATTGTCTTATATCATGAATTTTTATCTTTTTCCAGCATTGGCTATCCTGTAGTTACATTAGGTTTTGGTTTTAAGAGTTATGTTGGTTACAGAATGAGACAGGTTAGTTATATATACAATCGTTCTGTTTAAATCAATGAGATAAAATATCTTCATTATGATATTGCATTTTATTAGAGAAAACAAAAAGATGTTGCAAAGGAAAATGAGTTCTACCTGCAGTTGTTACAGCAGGCTCTACCGGTAGAACAACAGACAAGTCTGCAGCAAATTCAGTCACAAGTACAGCATATTAATCCATCATTAGAGCAACATATAAGGGCACAATCGCAAAGATTAAATTCACAATATAATCCAAGTCCTGAAAAAAGCAAAGGTAGTTTGTATTTAATTTCTAAGTGTTATATGTTATATATCAGTTTATGCCGGTGGTTCCCAAAGTATGCGTCGTGAAAATCTGGATTCAGCGAGGAGGTAGAGAATAGAAAAGTTTAGGAACCACTTGTGTGTATATGTTTAATTTAATGAATTTTTTTACATATATGTAATTATATATCTTATGTGTTTTCAGGAAACAATTGTGTTGAAGCAAATGTACAAAATGGTGGATTGCAAAATGGTACACAGTTTATGCTACAGACACAAAGTACCACTATGAAAAGTAATCATAGAAAATCTTTAGACAAAAGTGAGAAACAAGAAGATCAACACAATAAACATACTATAACAAATGTATCACAATCTGATAAAAGTGACAAAAGATTTATACATACAAATGGATCAACAGTATCTCACAACGACGTGCAGTTTATTGAAAAAGTCGGGTAAGAAATTTGTTATAAATGCATACATTTGTACTATAACCAAATTAAAGTATGTGC
The DNA here is from genome assembly GCF_010416935.1 of Polistes fuscatus. NCBI lineage: Eukaryota > Metazoa > Arthropoda > Insecta > Hymenoptera > Vespidae > Polistes > Polistes fuscatus. Next base: position 360,072 of record NW_025113096.1, read on the forward strand.
TTAGAAACAAACCAGAAAAAGGAATGTTTTATAATGCAGATCAGTGAATGATTTTGATGTAAATGAAATTGACAAAGACAAGTCAGTTAAAGGTGGAGGTTGTGGTCATTCAAATGTAAGATCACAATCTAATGGATCAGTAACAGGAAAATGGAATAATGTAAAAGAAAATCGAGAGACATCTTCGAATGTTAATGTTCAACGTGAACGTAATACTCGTAAAATCAAAAATGCTAGTGATACTACAACTGAACAGCAGAAACAACAGGATGAATATTGTCAAAGGTATCATTTAAATCTTTTATTTTAATTTTATTTATATCTATATAATTTGACGACAAATTTGTCATTAATTCCATTTATTAATATGTTTAATTTGGTTTTCCATTATTGTAAAATAATTATAACAATATAATGATATGTATATTTTAAGTATTAACTTTAATTTAATACTTTTTATGTCTGTAATATTTAGGTCATAATTATGAAAAAGTTTAGCTACTTCTATAATAAATGAAACGCATAGTATACATGTTTCTTTGAGCTGCCTGTTTCTTAGGCATAATTCAATGTCGTTCAAATAGGTTACTGGTGTGTCGCAGGCTTGAGGCAGATATTAAACGCTTGAAGTCAGATTTACAATCCAGTCGACAAGTGGAGCAAGAACTAAGATCACAAATTAATACACTCATGAATGGGGAACGTCAGGCAAAAGGAGATATACAACAGCTCCAACATGATAATGATCAATTACAAAGCAAGTAGGTACTCTTAATATATATGATTTTTACTGCTTCTTTTAGTTTCATATTTAATCTTCTGTAAAATGATATTAATTTAACAGGAAAATATATAATTGTCTGATATATAATGTTTAGATTACATGGATTGGTAACAGCTCGACAATTGGATAAACAAACAATGTCATCGCTAGAAAAGCGGATTGCAGAAGAACGAAAGCAACGCACTGCTTGTGAGGCATCCTTAGTTTCAGAAAGACGGGCACGAAGAGCTGCAGAAGAGGCACGTTCTGCTATTCCACCACCTCCACCACCACTTGTCAGACAAGAATGTACAGATGCATGTAAGAATAAAAGAGTGCAAATGGAGCAAGACCTTAAAAATCTTCGACGAGAAGTAAAAACAAAAGATGAAAGGTATGAATAAGTATGAAATACATTAGAAAAGACGTTATCGATTAACATGCAATTACTAATTATTACTATGTCAAATATATCCAGATGTAATGCACTAGAAAAGGATGCAACTCGTTGTAAAGAAAATCAAAGAGAGTCGGAGATTTTGCTTGGAGCATTGAACGAATTACAAGAGAAAACAAGACATTTAGAAAACAGTTTGAGCGCAGAAACTCGAATAAAATTAGATTTGTTTTCAGCACTTGGAGAAGCAAAACGTCAGTTAGAAATCAGAGAAAGTAAGCCACTACCAGTTTAATCTTACTTACATAGTCATTTTGATCACTTTTATTAATTATTAAGGAAAAGAGTTTCTCTATTCCGCTTTTATGTTACAAGTAATTTTGTAATATTGGTATAAATGATTTTCTTGGATAAGAAGAACCTTTTTATATAAAATTTCTTATTTTTCTTCAAATAGGTTTAATAAGATCTCAAGAAAAAGAAATTGAGATGCTCAAAGCAAAGATTGCTCAGGACTTAGCTGTGATGCCACAGGATACATTTGGTTCTGCACCAACTTGTGCAACGTCCAAGCTTCGATTGAATAGTGAAGTACGAGTAACAGGAACAAAAATACGTACGAACGAAAGCAGTTGTCCAGGTTGTACCGTGTCAAATTTGGATCCAAATGCAACAGCATACACGCCTAAGAGCTCTTTGATAGCATCTACTGAAGCTTAAAGACACAATTTTCTTGTTACATCAAATCCTACCAATAGTAGGATAAAAGCATGTTTCTGTTTTGTTTCTTCATGGAAAAAGTCTTTTTTTTTTGTTGAGTATCTCATAACTAATATTATGTATCACAGTATTCACAGTAATATAAAACTTGGTTACAAAATTATGAGTACTCCATATTCTATATATTTTTTTTGTTAAACTATGTAAAGCAGATATTTGTATTTTTTTGTAACAATTCAGTTATAAAAAAATTAATTAAATTTCCAAAATAGATATTTTTTTTCGCGCCTTCCACGAGGAACTTCAGAAACATGTTTTGTCATATTATCATCAAGAAAAATGTGGCGTTATTTACATTACTAATGATCATAAGGGCATAACGAATACTGGATATATGAATGTTGAAAATCCAGTGATATCTTAACGTGTAACTTTTATGCTGTAGATTGATCTTGCAAATATCACGGCTTGAATTGTTTATTAATTATTATTATTATTAAAAAGTTTATATATAATATATTAAATTATGATTCGGAAAGATGCAATTAAAAGAAATATTTCTAGAATTTTAAATTATTATGAAAATCTATAAAATTAGTTTGATTAGAAAAGTCTTTCTTTCTTTTAAATTATTTATATTTGTTTTTCTTCTAATATAAATTTAATAACTTTCAAATGAAGATGATTTGTTATTGATGTTGAAACAAAATTTTATTCTAAAATTATAAAAGTTAAAATATTAACTATTCATAAGAAATTGAATTAATAAATTTTTACAGTTTTAGATATAGGTTTAGAATGTATGCTGTAAATGTACATTGAATATATTGTAAAGAAATATCTCTTAGAATAATTTAAATTTTTAAATCTTTATTAAAATGTAACAGTTACAAGTTTGGTGTCTGCAAGCGATCTTTCTACAACATATGCCTATGACGACTTGTTGGTGACATAAATTCATATGCAAGTCGTATTCCGAAGCTAGTCCACTATACAAACTGTATTTAATGTCATCGGCGAATGAAGCCATTTTAAGTTATGTGATCATCATTCGAAGAGTACCCATTAACATACAAGATGAAGGGTTTATTGTGTATCATCAAAATAAACGACAAGAGGCATTAAATTCATTTTAGGTAACCTTGTCTGATTCGATACTCATTTTTATAAGTTTTATGTGATTTTTCAATATCTTTATTTTTAGTTAAATTTTTTACGTATTGGCTTTCGAACGGTACAAAGTAGGTGTATTTAACTAAAGATATACAAATTATAATGTAATAAAAATAGACACTTATGGGCTTTTTAAATTAAGATTAAATAATGATTTATTGTTAGTCTCTTAAAGAAAAAAAATGAGTGATTCTTTGTTAATCCTTAGAAATGTTATGAGTTATTAAAACATCGTTTATGTAATGCCATTTGGATTTCGAATTTATATATGAACTTATATATAATATATATATATATTTCATATATTTATATATGAACTTATGTATAAATACAGAAGAAAAAGATAACACTATTTAAGTTAATCTGACTTTTTGTTTTTAAAGTTGGTTTAATTATTCAGCAATAATGATCTAATTACTGAGACTGTCTTGACGACTATCAGAGTAAAAAATAAATAATCCTTTGATATTTTTCAATGTAGTTTTGAGGTAAACAAGTAAAATCTTTCATATCAGCTCACAAATATCTCAAGTTATTAAATTAGATGTAAAGGTAGATGGTACATAATGTTAATGTGATATATGTTATTCCTTGCGCAATTATTACGTCACATTAGTGAGTAATTCATAAAAAAAAATGTTAAAGGAATATGCTAATGTATTCCTATTTTTTGTTTAAATGGTGCTCGAAAAAAAGTTATATTAAATTCTTAATATTAGATTTTATACTTTTGGTTTCTATTAGTGCACGATATAATTTAATAGTCTATATATTATAAGAAAATTATAAATGTGACGGCATTACGTATGTGATAATATCAGTAGTTGTAAATTTCATTTCATTCAATATTTCCTACCCGCGAGAAAGCCAGTACCTATATCATTATTTAAACAAGTCAAATCATTAAACATCATGAGACCATTTTTCCATAACTGTACATACAAACCACTGTCATGGCGATGAACTCGTTAACACTTGTGTAGTGGATCATGACCAACTAGTCAGACAAAAGATATTTTACAAGCACAAATATTAAAAATACCTAATATTTGTTAAAGTTTGTCTCATGCAAAAAAAAAAATAACATAAGCCATTAGTTCTTTTCTGTTGTACTTTATTCATTATATATTTGAATAATAAGTTACCAGTGTGGTCTTTATTTCCTGGACAATCCACTTAATGGATTATGAAACAAATTTCATATTAATGCACAATCTTTAATTAAGTTCCAATTTTTTGGAATTTTTGGATTTAAAGTTTTCTAAAGATTATTTGAACGCTTTCTAAAGTTTAATGATTTGTAATAATATTTTTACATTCTGATATTATTGCAACAGCTATTATGAAAGTATATAGACCTGAACATAATGTGATTAAAAAAAAAAAACAATTGCACTTTTATTTTTTTTTATTATGCGTTCTATTGTTTTTGTTTCCTAGTAGAATATGTGTCGAGTGTTAAAGAAATTACACCTATCTTGCTCTTACAAACTATTACAGACTTCCGTCTTCACATTTATGTGTAAATACGTAATTGGATAATGTGATGAAAAAAAAAATGTATATAATTAATTGATAAAGGAAGTTCTGGTATATTTAGAGCAAATTATTGAAGATATAGGGCATTTGCGTGTCTTTATCAAATTTTTATGCAAGGTTGTAAGTTTAACTTATTATGGCAATGAAATCTTTTTTCTTTTTTTTCTCTCTCCTACTATGCGTGCAAATAAGTTATAAATTGATATATACATATCTAATGTTATAATTATATAATGGAATGGATATTTATTTTTTAGATAGATTACAATCTCAACTATATGCAATGTACCTGATGAAGGGTATACTGCAATATCTTTGGTTATTATATTTATCCTTCATTTCTTTTTGACTGAAGGTTGGCACAGAATCATTATTTGTACTATTTATATGAGCAATATCCTTTATATTGAATTGTTGTGATATATGTATATGCTTATATGTACATGCAAAAGAAAGACAAATTTTAAAGTGTATTTTACACAATTTTTTGTGCATATACGCATGTTAGCATAAGTAATATGATAATATTTCTACTTATTATTACAAAAAAATAATAATTAATTAATTAAAATAGTAGGGCTAATTTTTGTATTTGACTGATGTATATGGTTTTCATATACTATGAAATAATTAGAAGCATAAGTACTTAACATATTATTTTTTGCAGTTTAATATTCTCTTCTTCTTTGGAGATGAAAGAACGAGACGAGCACAAATTTAGATGTCTGTATTTACATCTCTTCCTGAGTATTATATATATTTTGCAAAATTGTAAAGCCATATGATACAATATTTCGTTAATAAGGGACAATAAAGTGCTTCTGTTCAATAAGACTTTCAAGAAATTTTATTGCAGTTCGAGATTATCATAAAAAATAATAAATTCACTAAACTAATATTTTAAATGCTTCCAATGTTTCAGTATGTACTTAATCATACTTTTATTTAGCATTAAGTTAGCATGAACATAAGCACTATGTATTTGGTACAAAACAGTTACTGATCTCACGATATAATTAGCATACACGCAAATGCCCTTTACAAAGAATTCGACGTCAATGTATTTATTAACATTTATTAAAAAAGATCGTATTCATAATTTTGGGTTGAAAATCATACAAATATGTTATAGTTGACTTTGTTTTGATGGTGAAAATCAAATATGTATCTTTCCCATTTTTTAATATACAAAAATATCTGTTATTACTAAGAGTTTATATTTCCTTTTTTATCATTATCTGTTGAACAATCTTACTCCATTTATCATTTTAAATTTACTTCCTACAAATTAAATCTTATTCTTTTTAAATTTGGAATATATTTATAATATATATCAATCGAGGAATATAAAAAGCATGAATCGAGTTACATAAATGTACAATTATAGATTCAAAAATGTTAATTAAATATTTATTCATTTTGTTTAACAGTTATCTTTCTTATAAAAATTCTTATAAAAATTACAGGGAACTTAAATATATTATAATTATGTTAGTCAAAACGATTCTAGTTAATCATTGAATCTTCAAATGTACTTTATTATTTCTAGGTGTAATATTTAACTACACTCGAAGATATTATCTAATTCATGCTGCATTTTAGAGTACCAATGCATACTGCAATTTCATAACGTTCCTGTCCCTTGAAAATATTTGTAAAATGGTTGATATTAAATAGTGAAAAATCTTCATTGTGTACCATGTACCATTGTCTGTTTAGTAGGAATATTTATTAAAATAAAAATTATAAAATGGTATCATAGATGATTCAGGCAGTTTCATCAAGTGCTGGATTAATCTAAAGTATGTTTATCTTAAAGTAATATAATTTTTTTCGGGTACTAATAAATCCAATATACGTATGTACATGTAACTATGCAAAGTAAAGGTATGAAAAGTTTACATGTTACTTTCAAAACTGTTAAATCATATAGTCATACAAAATGACAAGCATTTATAACGAATACAAGGAGCCACTAATTTTATTATGTCATAAAAAGAACTTCTCTGAGAAATATAAAATTGACAAATATAAAACTTTCTTTTATATATTAAATTTAATTATCTCCAAAATCAATTAATGAAATTTTCTTATTTTTATTATTATATTTTATTTGTCATTACATAATTTTATTTATTTTTTATATTTAAAAATAAATAAACTACAATTTATTAATGAAAATACGTAGTTTATAATATGTGGAAATGCAATGCTTCCATAAAATATCATTTATTTACTCAATATTGCATTATGTAGTATAAGGACAGAATTTTATATTTTTTAATAATCCATATATTTTTTATTTGTTGTTATATATATAATATATATATATATATATAATATAATTTTTTCATAAAATAATTTTGTTTTACAGATCTCACTTATGTTTCTTCAGACTCAGATTTCTTTTTTCCCACAACTCCATGTTCCCGGAATTTAGTACATAATGGATCTCCTTCGAACACCAGAAACGAGAGTATACACTTTGTATAGTAGTCTGGCATTAATTCTATATTATTTATAACAGTGGATAAAAGATGTGCCCTATCAACGTGTACTCCTATTTTGAAAAGATTTTAATAAGTATTACAAAATGAATAGATTTTTAAATTAATATATCATATAAGCAATATGCAGAAGATTTATTAATTTTACAAATATAGATGTTGATATATTACCTGAATTTTCAAACATGAGATAGGAAAAATGAACATGTAGATAATAATATGATGGTTGATAATGAAGGTATATCCTAAGTTGAGTCGCAGGTATATTGTACTTTTCAGATATGCATGCTATTCCAGAATCACGTATATTTCTTAATAGCGGAAGATGAGATGCATTTAATTCTCTCATAGATCTAACTTTTTGAAATGGAAGAGCTAAAAGTTTAAGTGACTGAGGTTGTCCATCCCATTTCAAATCTGGTACCATTACAAAACCTGTTTCTTTATTTGCATCCTCGTATACAATTTTATCTTGTTCAGCTTTATGGGCTAAAATATTATCTATCCACTGAAATTGATAAAGATAAGAAGTATGACTTTAAATATAATGCCTTTATTCATTATATTTTATTCAGTTTGATTACTAAGCACTATTTATATGAATAGGCGTAATGGTTTCATTAATCAAATCAATATATACATACCTCTAAAGAAAATTGTTGTGATGTAATATGAGGTAAAGTAATTTTTTCGTATAATTCATATGTCTCATTGACGATATGTAATTCTTTTTTTTTAAACTTTTCAATGTGTTTCGGCGTAGCAGGATGTATTAACAATACATTTAAACCTTTAATTATAATATACAATTACAGTATAACTATAACTTATTTTTCTTTACTTGTGTTTTGTTTATCATCTATACAAATCATTCAAATTTAATATATATATATTAACTTACCATTATATTTTTTTACTGGAAAACACTTATAATTTCCATAAATATGATTACTAAAAACTTTTTGAATAGTAGTATCTTCGTTAAAGAATCCTTCTTTTAAAAAAAGTTCGTCAGTAGGAAAAGTGGTCTTTTCTAATGAAAGAATAGCGGGACTTTCGCTACCTTTGAAAGTGCCTTCGATAAAAATTTGTTTTCTCGTATTATTATTTTGTAAAATTCTTTTCATTTCAAAGGTGGATAAATTGATTTCATCTTCATGCTTGCCATCGTCTGTTTCAGTAGTATTTTCTATATCTAGTTTAAGTTTTTTTGCTGGAGAACACTCTCCTTCGTCGTTATCCAAGTATTGATCCGCCATATTTTTAATAAAACGCGTTCAACGTACTACTTTACGTGCAACACAAACGTTCTTTTACTTAACTACCTGTAATTTGAAACTAATATACTTTGTCAAATTTGTTCTCTCTGATATGAAATAAGTTTTAAGTAAAACTTAAAATACATCACTATTACCTTTAATATTTTGATACAGTAATCATAACATTGCGATAGTATTATTTTGTAGGTTGATATTACTAGATAGTGTACACAATGGTACCGCTTGTTTAATATGCGAAATCACGCGTATGTACGGCCAATCATTTTCGTAGAATAACTCCTACGCGTAAGAAAGGACCAATCAGGAAAGGGATTAATTAGTATTTTATTCTTTAATTTTTAATGATATATTAATAATTATTTTAATATCTACTTTTTCTCTCTCATATATTACCACAATATATTCTTGTTGTTTCATTACATGATTATTTACTAAAATATTTAATTACTTTTTATTGATATTAGAAAGGAAATTATTCTTTGTTATAATAAAAATTTATATTAATCTCGAGATATTCAATATATCTTTTTTTTTCTAGAAATTTAATATCATTATACAGAAAGAATGATAAATATTAATAATAAATAATAATAAATAAACAATACACTGACATTATAAAACAATTGTCTTTGTATTGTTAATAATGAGATGTTAATTTAAAATTAATACGTTTTTTGTTTTCAATTCAACAAGAGGTCAAGGACAATAATAAAAACAAAAGAAAAACATAAAGTATTAGTAACAATCAATGAAGAATATCAAATCTAGTAATTTGATTGTGAATCTAGTAATTAAAATAAATATTAACTTCTTTGAAAAATAATTTTTGTTCAATAAAATATTACACTTTGTAAAGAGGTGAAATTTATTTTTGTAACTAATGAATGTATTTTTATTCTTGCATAGATATCTATATACCTTTGGACATAGCTACAAATAAAGATGTCATCTACGCATCGTAGGTGCACGGTTTCAAATATTTGGTGACATTGATTCAGATTCAGCATAGAGGTTGTTCGCTGACCTTGTTTAAGGATTGAAGAATCAAATATTTCAGGGAAGCTGTATAAAATTAATTTAAAAAAATGCTAGAAGTCGATGACAGAAAGGTAAGCCACAACTACGATTATTACAATTATTTTACTTTAATTTGTGAGATGATCATTTATTATATTAATTAAATTGCATTTATACATATAAACATATATAAATATATATATGTATACATATGTGTTTGAAGTGTTTTAAATTGAACGGTTAACCAATACTTTTAAATATATTTTCTTTCATAATGTGATATTTATCCAACTAAAATTTATATACACTTTAGAGGTTATCTGCATTGGAATTTTATCTTAAGTTATATACAAGAAATCTACGTTTTAGATTTATACTATCTAATTACTTTAATTAAAACGAATAAAATTATAACTGTATAGATATATTTTTGTCCTTGGGACACTTTTGTTTTTGTTAAAAAAAAATTCTCAATGTTATCTGCAAAATGTTTTTCTTCATTTATATAAATTAAAAATTGTATCCATCATTAGGGAGAAATTAAGACTTTACTTATTATTACGTTAAGATTTATAGATTATATAACATTGATTAATTATGTAACGAGTGCTATATAAATACTAAAAGATGATAAGCTCAGAAAGATATTTACTTGGTCTTTTTGCAGAAAATAATCAATTAAATTTCATAATAAGTTTTATTGATATCGTTTAATTTGTCTTTTAAATATATATATATATATACATTTTAAAAATCAATTTTTTTCATATGCGTATTTTATATGTATAAATTAGTATTTAGGAAAAAGTTGATATTTTTTGTAAACATTTTACACGCATTAACGTTAGAAACAATTCGTTAGAATCGATAAGAACTATTCATGGAATATTTCCACGCAATTAATGAATGGAAAACTTATCAACTCGGAAAAAGGAATAAAAATAATTATTAGAAGATTGAATAGTAAAAATACTTATCATGCAAAATAAATTTCTTATCATTCTTGACGTACATACTTCGAAATATGCATAGTGACATTTGCATTTTTAAAAATTTTTTAAATTTCAAAAAAACACGAATAAATATACGAGAAGTTACGTTTACTTTTTTTTTTATTTCGTTATATATAATTATATATATTCACTGACCTCTTCCTAATAGATAAAATATTTACTAATATCATACTCATTATCAGCAAAGTTAATTTTTGAAGATATCGATCTCTTATATACGACTTATAATAATAATAATCTTATCATAGATAATACATAAAATTAGAATTTGCTTAATATTAGATATTTTATAAAAATGAAAAGAAGAAGAAGAAGAAGATAAACCTCATTTGAAAAAATTTGTTAAAACACTACATCTACTGATAAGTTTATTTATACATATTTATGTCGTAATTGATTATCAACAAAAGTTATATCTTTTGCAATCGAAAGAAAAAGATAACAATCATTTAAGTTTATTAGAATAATTAAAACGATTTTCTAATAAAAGTCTATTGAAAAGAAAAGTTACAAAAATATTGACTGTGCAAAAATTAGAATTGATCGATTGATATTCGAATAAGTTCAATTAGAATTATTATATTTCGTTGAGAGAAGTGGATTGAAAGAATCGTGGAAGATCAAATGAAGAGTCAAATGTTGTTTATGATAATTGATATCGTGGTCGAAGATAAGATGACTCGTGAAGAAGGTCAAATAATAAGATAACTATTTTAATGGGGGGCTCGGTTCATACGGTTTTTCTTCATTTTTCATTTCTAAGCAGATTTTGAAAGAACTTTGTACGTTTTAGTTTCTTATATTTTGTTCCCACCTCTTCCTCCTACTCTTAAAACGAAATGATAAGCTGTTCATCGTTAGTACTCTCTCATTTAACGCAACAACGTGCTGTGTAGTCGTAGATTAGATTCGTTGGGAGTACAAGTTCGTCACGTGTGTTACACTGTCGTTCATTCCTTCATATATTCCTGTCGTGTGTGGAGCAGTATAATTCTTCTAACTTGTGTCCCATTGTGTCATCGTCATCGTTGCGTCACTGCACTTTCCTGAAGGCATTGAACAACAAAAATAATATATTTTTCATTACGAGGAAAGAACGTCAAAGAAAACGCGATGATTGAGTATCTTTTACAAGTAAGCTTCATGACTGCTTGAAACTATAAATTATCATTGTTTTTATATACGGATCGTCAATATTATTTATAAGTATGAAAAGAGAAACTTTGACGTTTTCGTTTCATTAATCCTCTTCGTTCAATTTTCTCTACGTCTTGTCCGAACGATACTTCTAACGAATTGTTTTTATAATTATAAAGTATCTATATCAATGAATATAAAATTATATCGAAATTGTAAATAATTATTGTTGTCACCTTAGAAATAATGTTTTACAATAAATATTTGTATTATCGTTTCACAAGCGTTACATAGAAGTTCAAAGAATTCATATTTTTTATTCAACAATTTTGTTTTCTTTTCCCATGGATTTTTGTATATCGCCAGGTTAATTTATTCGCATTTACATATGCAAATATTCATTCTCGCGTCACATTTTCTTTTGAGAAACATTACAAACGAAGAAATTCTTTTCTTTTTCTTTTTTTTCTTTTTTTTAAAACGTACGCTTACAACATTTTCTCATTTATTTCTCCCGCTTAAATGGCGCGCGATACTTCTAATCTTTTCTTGCGACACATATTTATGCGTTCTACTTTTTTAAATCTCGCGAACAAAATTATTATACGTGCTTAAAAGTTTTTTTCTTTTAAATTTTCATATCGTTAAAACATTATTCGTATAATCGCACATCGATAACTCGTATCTTGATCGAAAAGGTCAACTGTTTAGTGTCCTAGTTCAAATGAGTATTTAAAAAACAAGAATTGCTTTATTTGCTTAATAGTATATCCTAAATCTAACTGAATTAAACACAAAATAATTGATTTAAATTAATAATAATAATAATAATAATTGATTTATATATATATAATATTAATTGTAATATATTATAACGAAATTATATTCACATATTAAATTAATTACTAATTTAATACTAAATTAACGATAAAAAAGAATTTATTTAGTTAGTGCATTCACATATATTTTTCTATCGTGAACATTGAAGTGCTTACCAACTACTATATAAAATATGCACGTGTTAATCGTCTTCTATTATATAATATAAATTGACGTGTTACGCGAGAGAAATGATCATTGTCTTGAAATATTTTATAGATAAACAAAAAATCAAATACGTTATATTTTCAAGTATAATTGTAATTCTTACAAACTTCTTTCGAATTGGACATTTAAATTCTCACATTTCAATTAATAAAATAATGTTTACTCATTGAGAAAATTAAGTTAACTTGTATATGTAATTTTGCTATATGTACTCGTATAAAAGTACTTTTAAAATCGTGTGTGTATATATAAATCAGATAAAATAAATGCAAGATACGCGTCGCTCACATTACACACACGTATACACAATCACGACACACAGGATCATTGAAAATATAGTAAAGGTTTTTATGAATCGAGAAACATTTGAATGAAGGAACAAAACTATTTACTATTCTTATTTATAGTGACATAGTTACGAATATATGCTCTTAATTTTAACGACATGCTCTTATAAAAAAAATATCTTATTGCAACATACCAAGAATTTTATCGAATTTTGAGAATAATTATTATTATTACTTTTTTTTTTGTTTTTATTTCTATAAGCTCCTTTATACGTATAAAACTAACTTATAATATTATTTTACTGCGTTAATTTTTATAACGTATTTTTAAACGATCATCATGTGCGAAAATTCGTGCTTAAATAATTATTATAATAAGGCTGCTGTAATATTCGGTTATATGAAGACGAAAGGTAATATTAAATTGACTTTTGTGATATATTATTTAATTAAAAATCGTAGGCACGTGGTCATCAACGTAGTTCTTCAGATACACAGGCATTTCGTCAACGAACTAAGATAGATGCCGAGAATGAATTGCAACAGGAATTAAACAAATTGGTAGATACCGCTCCCCCAAATAGGAGAGAAGAATTTGCCCGACAATTCGATGGATTTGCGAATCTTTTTAAACGATTTTTAGAAGAAGAAGGACCATCTCTAGAATGGGATCGCATTCAAAAATTACCGGAACATGCTGTATGTAATCACATTTTCTATTCAGAGCATTTTTCTTATATTCGAGATATTTGTAATTCAATATTTTCATTTGTACGTTTATTTATTTTTAGATACATAATTACAATAGCCTTTCTGATCCCAATAATGAAGAAGTCAAGGCTATGTTAAATAAATTAATTGTTGTTAAATTGAATGGTGGACTGGGTACAAGTATGGGATGCCATGGACCAAAATCAGTAATAGCGGTTCGCAATGGATTGACATTTCTTGATTTAACTGTTCAACAAATCGAGGTAGATATAATTATTTATAAATAATAGTTATAATTAATGTAACTATTATCTTTCAATAATAAACATCTAATCTGAGGTATTTTATATTTGAACAGTACTTGAATAAAACATATAATGCGAATGTACCACTTGTTTTGATGAACTCATTCAACACAGATGAAGATACTCAACGAATCATCAGAAAATACAAAGGGATAGATGTTGATATTCATACTTTTAATCAAAGTTGTTATCCTCGCATTAATAGAGACTCGTTTCTACCTCTTGCACAACATTGCAATGTAAATGAAGATATGGAAGCGTATGATTTTATATATTTTTTATAACCACCTATTTCGTAGAAAATAATATTATATTAAATATTAAGACATTTTTATTTACAGTTGGTATCCTCCTGGTCACGGAGATTTTTATGAAAGTTTTAAGAATTCTGGTCTACTGAAAAAATTCATTAAGGAGGTACTATATTTGATTGAAATTTATTATGTATATATATTCATTTTTTAATTTATATATAATATCATTTATATTTAATTATTATTTGTGTAGGGTCGTGAATATTGCTTTATCTCGAATATTGATAACTTGGGTGCGACTGTAGATTTAAGAATTTTGAAATTGCTGCTGGATAAAGGACACAGCTCCTCTCCAGAATTTGTTATGGAAATAACTGATAAAACAAAAGCTGATGTCAAGGTAAGTTTTATTATTTTTAAATGAAGTAATTAAGAACATCTCTGTTTGGTGATATTATACAAATTTGTCTACGTTAATTAATTTTGTTGACAGGGTGGAACCCTTATTCAATATGAGGATAAACTTCGACTTTTAGAAATTGCACAGGTTCCTAAAGATCACGTAGATGCTTTTAAATCCGTGAAAACATTTAAATTCTTTAATACCAACAATCTTTGGGTTAAACTTGATGGTATAAGATAATTTATATTAAAAAATTATTATGTATCATTAAATCTTTTATGTTTGCAATACATTTTATATATGTTTTATAGCTATTGAAAGAGTTTTGGTAAATAATTCGCTCAATATGGAAATTATTGTTAATAACAAAACGCAACCTAATGGTTTAAACATTATTCAACTTGAAACAGCTGTGGGAGCTGCAATGAAATCTTTCGAAGGAAGCATTGGTAAGTAAAGGAAAAGATGTACTACTAATATATTTATGATTATTTATAATTATAATTTATAATATCTTTCGTAGGTATAAATGTACCACGTAGTAGATTCTTACCTGTCAAGAAAACATCTGATTTAATGCTTGTCATGAGTAATCTTTATATACTTCGTAATGGATCTTTAGTAATGAGTCCACAACGAATGTTCCCTACAACACCTCTTATAAAACTTGGTGACAATCACTTTTCAAAGGTAGATTTACGTTTTATTCATTTATGGATGTTCTAAATAATTATTAATTAAACATTAGATGTAATAAAATTCTATTTTTTGTTGTACAGGTAAAAGAATTTCTTACTAGATTTCCAGCAATACCAGATCTTTTAGAATTAGATCATTTAACAGTATCAGGTGATGTAACATTTGGTAAAGGCGTTGCCTTGAAAGGTACTGTCATCATTATTGCTAATCATGGAGAACGTATAGATCTTCCATCTGGAACTATCTTGGAGAATAAAATAGTTTCCGGAAATTTACGTATATTAGATCATTAATACAGATTCACATCTATCTTGATAGGCTTGCACAAATTACTGAAGCACACATAATTGTAAATGCTTTCCTAATATTTTAGATGAATTTAACTAGTCAAATAAATTTGTACATAAGGGTATATTAAATGAGATTTTACAATTTTTGAAATTAGAGAATCTGAAATGTATGTAAATGAAATGATTGTAAAATATAAATGGCTTGATGCAACAATACATTGTTATTCTTTTTTCTACAAAATGCAACAACAACAAAAAATACTTGAATGCTTCGGCAGAAGCATTTCAAATTTGAAAAAAACAAATGGTCATCTTATATCATAAAGAGGTAATGTATGTTTACCACAGTTGTTCTGGGAAATCTTTGAAATACTAATTGTAAGTTACTATAGAAAACGCATATGATTTGAACTGTTAACGTTAGCTATAAAAAAAATAATAATATAAAAATAATATATATTCTTTATGTTTTTGTCCACAAGTCATTTTCCAATAATATTGACTTTACTGCATTTAGACAAGGCGTGTTTACATGTTATATAGTTTGCGTTTAATTTCTTTAAAACGATGGTTAATACAGCTGACTGTAGAGTTTTCTAGTGAAAATCTTTCATATGAATTCGCTTTAAATACATTTGAAAAATATAACCGTAAAACTTTCTCTATCTTTCTATCGACAAATTTATAATTTGATAATTCGTTTTAAAATTATTTCGTCAATAGAAATCTATTTAAATACTTACGAACATCTTTTATGCAAGTTACTAACATTAATGGATCAAATTTCGAACTTATAAATTGATTGGTCAGTATTGGTCAGTGAGGATAACATAACCAATCAATGACCTCAAAATTAAGTGCATTACCACATTAAAAAAATAAAAGAATTTATAAGATGCATTGTAATCATTCGTAATACAACAGCAGTTAGTAATTAATTGTAAAGTTTAATAAAAAGTAATTACATGATACGTAATGCAACATTGTGATATAATTTTTACGAATAAAAGAAAGTTTTACCGATAAACGTAACATAGTGATTAGAAATATTTTGCTACCTTTATTTTATTTTATCTAATTTTGTATATGTGTCATATCGAAATTAAATAATATGTAAATAAAACGTTTACGCTTATATTAATAATAATAAATTTGATGACTAATTATTAACTAAACGTTCAGTTTTTATATACTGATTGTATTTAAACGCATACCATTAAATGATAGTAATGGTGCAAGGACACATATCAAAAATTCTATTTCAAGCAGTTGATGATGACTTCTAAACAGAATACAGGAAAAATAACATTAGGCATGATTAAAGGTAAGAATATTATTTAGAAACATTATTGAAACTTAATTAATCATTGTTAATTAATGCCAAATGAGTTGTTTTGAAATAACTTTATTCTCCATATCGCATATGGTCAATCAAATTTCCAATAAGTAAATCTGTAATATAAATCTGATAAATTTAATTAGCCTTGATGCTTTTGCAAAAAAAATGTCAATGTTTGCTGCATTACATATTTTAATAAATTTCACAGCTTTGTCATACCTAAATAAAATGTATATTCTTTTATAAAGGTAAACCATTTACCACATCTGTTCCAATAATACATTATCATGCAAGTGATGATGAATTGGAAGAACTATATCTTAGTACAGATGAAGAAAAACAAGATTTGGAATATGAAGAAGTCTCGTCTCAATTATCTTTATCTCCATCAAAGACTCCGGACAAAAAAACAGATAAAGAAAAAACGGAAAGTAAATTAGATCAAAGGTCTTCTAGTATCGATGGAAATATATCTGAAGGAACATCCCAATCTTCTGATCCTTGGAGAGTATTATCAGAGATCAGAGGTAAAATTACGAAAACGTTTGAAGAAAAACTTCACGAAATAAAAAGTGAACACAAAAAAGCATATAGAAATAGTAAAGAAAATTCAAGTATCAGTGATCCAGAAGATTTAATAGATGTAACACCGATTGAAAAAACTATTACTGATAAACAAGAGAAAGAAGAAGCTCTCCCAATTGTTGATATAAAAGAAGATAGTAGCAGATTTATTGGTTTCTCTAATATAAAAGTTGGTATTAAAACAAAAAATTCAGAAGAAGATAGCATTGAAAGTGGAGTAGAAGCTGCTGAATTAAATGAAAGTTTTCCTAATGGAACAGATGACAAAACACAGAGTAATACACCAGATATTAAATGTATTGATATAAAAGATAATGATAAAAAACTGCATGATACGTTAAATCAATCATTATTACACACTATCCTGTTTTCACCTAGGACAGAACCTAAACCAACATTCGCATGGCTTAAAAATGAACTACTCCATCAGTTGTTTCATCGAATATTTGTTTTTATTATGGTAATCGCTTCTTCTTATTACATTATTCCATTTCCGGAGTATATTCTTGGCTTTGTCGGGGGTGTATTCACATCTATTATAGCATATGATACAGTAGCAAGCATGAAAAGAATATTAACAACTGTACCAGAAGGTAAACAAATATCAACACATAAGGTTCCAGTCGTAGAAATACCTGCAGTAGAGGAGCACGCTGTTTTAGAGAGATTTGAGGGATGGTTAAATGAGTTACCATACTTATATGATCCACAAAATTATCATGTGGCACGCACAAAGTCTGTTTATTTTAGACTAGAAGGTGATACTTTGCGAATAATGGAAACAAGAATGAGAATACCAAAAAGGGCTGTTTGGGATGAACCAAAGCACAAACTCAAGTTTACCCGGAGAAGAACTTATAGCTTGGCTGGTGCAAAGATAGAATTACTTCCTGAAGGTCTTATTAGAAGAAGGTATACTCGTGACTTGTACTTCAAATTTAATAGAGTATTGATATCTATTGGACTATACATGGTACTGAAAATTGGTCAAGTGAATAAATAATTGATATTCGTACGACCTATTTAGAACACCTTTTTCTAATTGGTAATTACTTCGTAGTTACAGGCAGTAGTCATAAAAACAGTCCAAATTATTCATATTACGATTATTCCTCTTCCCCCTTAGTTTAAAAAATACAAAAAAAGAACCTTTCTATTTTATGATAAATGTCTTTAAATATTGCCATTTTTATTATACAGGAGATGGAGCAAAAAGTACCCAATTTGTATTACGATAGAAAAGGGAGCCCTAGTTGAAAATGTTGCCTTGAAAGACTGTTATAACAAAGAAACTAATGCTTTTAAAAATAATAAACAAAAGATTATAGAGGAAGATGTAGAAAATAAGGTAGATAAAAAAAAAGATAAAGAAGATAATAAAGAGAATGAAGAACAGATAGAACAAGAAGTCGAAGATGAAATAGATGAAGAGGAAGATGAGGATGAAACCGATGAAGATTTTACACAAACGCGAAATTTAAAAAATTCTTTTATAGGTCACAGCGAGAATGACCAAAATGATATATGCAAACTATTTATTTTTGCGAGAGCTGATCGTCAAAAAGAAGATTGGTAATATATATATATATAATCATTTTTACTATAATACGAAATTATTATATTTACATTTTCATTCTATATTATTAATCATATAGGTATAGACGTTTGGTCACTGCAGCAACTTGTAAAAAAAGAAATTCTATTTCAACAACGAGTGATAGTTCAAATCCATCTCTGTCGCAGCAAACGATTGTTAATGAATCGAAAGTTCCAACATCGCCTAGTCCTGCTTTTGACCGTCCTCCGGAACTCAATTACAATACATACATGAGTCAGTACCTTGATGTAAGTATAAAGAAATATGTTGCTAAGAAGATACAAATTATTATACATTCTTTTAAATGGATACAATTTAAAATAATGAATTATTTTAGACTGTTACAACAACTCCGAGTTCTGAGATTGAATCTCCTATTCCTATATATGATATGATGTGGCTCAATTGTTTATTAGGTCGTATATTGTTTGACATGCACAAATGCTCCGATACTATAAATCTTATTCAAGACAAAATTCAACGAAAACTTTCGAATATAAAACTACCATACTTTATGGAGAGTTTAACTGTGTCGGATATGCTCATAGGTCAGAGAGCACCGTTTATTCAAGATACGTCAAAGCCAATAATAGATGAACGAGGACTTTGGATAGATTTGAATGTATTATACAAGGGATGTTTAACTATGACTATCGAAACAAAACTAAATCTTATGAAATTAACCAGAGCTGGTTCTATGTCTAGTAATTCTAGTGATGTGATAGCTGGAGAAAAATCTAAGACAATAAGATCTCCTATGTTTGATAGTGATGTAGAAGATAGTCCAGAAACGTCAACGGAAGAAGAGGATAAGTCTAATATGACGATGTGTACAACATCAAAAGATACACCGTAAGTCCTTTTCCTTATTAATAGTTAAATCTACTTTTTTATCACAAATCTATTTACTTGGTAAGTTGATCTTTTACAGTTCTACCCAGTCTTCGGGGAGAAAGTTTCTTAGTATGGTAGATAGATTGGCTGCAAGTAAATACTTTCAGCATGTAAGTATATTTCTGACAAATATATTTTAACAATAGAAACAACATTGTTATAAACTAAATTACATAAAGAACAAAAAATTGATATTTATATATATATATATATATAATTTATTTTTCAGGCAACCGAATTATCTTACGTGCGTAAAGCAATGGAAGGTGTTTCTAATACTGAAATTCGATTAACGGTCAGTGTATCTGGCATAGAAGGCTGCTTATCTATAAACATTCCTCCACCGCCTTCTGATCGGCTTTGGTATGGTTTCAAGCCAACACCGAAAATTTCGATTACTGTAACACCTGCCGTAGGCGAAAGAATAGTAAATATCGGTTATGTGACCAAATGGATCGAAACCAAATTACTCCGAGAATTCGAAAAAATTGTTGTTTTACCGAATATGGATGATCTTATTATATCATTATGTCCAAATTATCCTTATGCTACAACGTAAATCTTTATGGACGCGATGTATGTAATAAGCGCAAATGTATTCACAAGATGTAAATTTTGCATAGAGTTTTAAATTCGATGTCTATATTTTATTACTGTACAATTATAAAAGGTATTAGTAATGTTATATTCAAAGAAACGTTTTAATTATATACAAAATAAAAAAACAAAAAAGAAAGTAAGAAAGAAAAATATGATCTGTAATTAGTCCACCTTGAAAGTTTAATCTATGCAAAAAGTATATATTTCTAAAGAGCAACGGTAAACAATAAGTATGATGATTTTAGAAAAATAATCAGTATTGTATCGTAGAATAAAATACGTAAATAGATATATATATTTTTTTTACTGAAATAATATTTTATATTAAACTCTCGTTAAATTTACAAAATTAACAAATGCGTTTCATTACTCATTAATAATTAGAAGCAGAAGTCATATGTACATTTTCAAGGTGGAAAAAAATAAAAGATGAATAATTTTCGAATATTTGTTATACAAAAATAAACCACAAAATTGAAGAATCAACAATGATATAGCTCTTTTAAGTGTATATATTTGTATTACTCATTGAAACTCGACTTCAAAGTCGTGATAGTGAGCGTGTTTGCTGTAAAATAATACCTCCGTGCTACTTGCAGTTAAAGGAAATTGGTCGAGTGAAAGTCCGAACATAGAAATGTTTCTACACGAGCTTGTAAAAAATAGAGAACGATTTCTCGGATGTATTTATAATAATATATAATGATTTGTGCACGATTCTTTTGACGTTATTATTCGTATGTATATGTATATACGTTTTAAGACAATAATAACGTCTTTTTGTGGCGATTTCACCTTTGTAATTTACTTTTAATTTGTATAAGTTCCTTATTGTGAAATAATGCAATTAAAAATCTGTCGATTGTGTTAAGTTCAAAGCTATAACGATACCGTATGTAATGCAAAACAAAAAGAAGAAAAAAAAAAACAATAAATGAACAGTAAATGATTATAAAAGCTAATATATGAAAAGTGATCATAGCTACGCAGCGGAAGTTCTCACGTAAAGGAAAATAAAGTTCCTTCGCGTATACAGAAGCGAGAGCATGTTTCTCTCTTTTTGCTCTTCTATTACGTACGACGTTAAAGATGACAAACAGGCTAGTTTAGTAAAAATTTATTGATTAAGATAATATATACGTCACGTTATTTTTCCTTCTATAAAAGAATAATATCACAGTTTAGAGATCTTGCGCACGAAGTACACTTACTCGTGTAAGTTATGTACATCGTATAAAATATATATTCTATATATATAGATAAAAATATATATCTTATATATAGATACAGATAAAAATTGTAAATTCTTTTCAATATATCTTTGAAAATTAACCCGGTAGTAAGTAAGCACATACTTATAAAAAAAATATAAATAATCTCTAAGATAAATCGTGATTTTCTATGATCTTTACATTATCGAACGATGTGCAGCATAAACACGTTTATCTTTTCTTACGTTTCTTACGTACATCATTAACATATAATATCAGCACTGTGCTTACTTAAACTACTTTTTGAAATTTCGGGACGATTCCGATATCTAGTAATGAAATATAAGCTTTATACATATAATTGCAATGATAAGAAGAAGTTGATGAGAGCATGTTAATAGTCTCTCAGCCGCTAGCTTTTTAGCAGACACGGTGCAGTGATCGATTCACGCACGACTTCCGCCCAAGTTTCTAGTCTTGGTGCACAAACAAGCGTGAGATCGTCGAGTCTTCTACGAGCCATTATTACAAATTCTCCCTGGCCATGACGAGCGTCACAAGCAGAAGATACTCTTATACGGATGCTCTTTTCGAGATGAGGATTTGGAAGAATGGAGAATACCTCGTTGGTCTGTTAAGAGACAAACAAAAACAAGAATAAACACATGAGACTGTTAATCCTAATATATAAGGATAATACTTATTTACACTTAGAACGCGTTCTAATTGGCAGAAATCTTTTCTTTAAACATATCTTACAAAGTTGATGACAGACTTGATTTAGGAACAATTTAAATCTACATATGAGCCGTTTATTTTAGGAAAAAAATGAGTTAATGATATTTATGGTTGCAATTCAATATCTGATTTTTATATATATATATATTTACACCACTTTTAAAATAATCGGCTCACATACGTATACTATAATATATTAAAGGACTGTGTCATTTACATATGAATCAGAACTATTCTTCTTATGCTTTAAATGTACACGAGACAAGACTATTCCGAGTGAAAAGACTCTGCTTTGAACAACGAATCGAATTTTTGTTCAGTAGGGTTTCGATTTGAAAAATGTTGACATTCCAAATCTATATAAAGAAACAAATATTTACCTCAGTTTCCTCGACTCTGTGAAGAGTTTTCGTTATCCTAAAAATTAATTCGGCAGCTTCGAGCTCGGGTTTCCTTTGGACAGCAGTGACGGTACCTCTACCAACAAAGTCACTCTGACAATAAGCCTCAGCTAGTTCCTTCATTGAACAAGGTCTACATTCCGCTTCCTCGTCTGACTCGTCCGGCGTGCTATGATTAACAACGAACGGTTCCACGTCGTATTGTAATTTAGCGCGATTATTATTTGCGGTTAATTCGTCTGCCTCGACGTAGAGAGCTGTACGTTGTTTTTTTGTATAAAAACAACGATGAGACGCTTCGTTTTTTCCATCTCGCGGCGAGTAAACTGGCCTCAGCGTACCGTTGCTTTCCAAATATATCCTTGTTGGGCCTGATGCCTTAACGCAAACGCGAAAACCGCTTGATCCGGAATTCGATTTGGTCCCAATTTCATTACCTCTCTTCCCATTTGCCAATGGAACACTTTTAATACCAGATCGAGATCCAATCGCTGAACTGCTTATTGCCGCACCCACTGATAAAACTATTCTCAAGGCTCCTCGAGGATAACGCCATAAAACGGTCCCTCTTGAACATCGAAGATAAACGGGTCGTACTCCCCGGCCACCTCCACCACTAAAATAAAGACAAACGTTTTCCCTTTTTATCTTACATATCTGGTCGACACATTTTTTTTCATCTTTTTGGCTCAAGTATGTTTGATAAAAGATGAAATCATTAAATGCTATGTAATGTAATGTAAGATGAACGAATATGTTTCTTATCCTTATATTTTAATATTATCTTTTAATTTTAAGACATTTTATAATAATAATAAGTTAAACCTATATTGGTAAAATCATTATATTTAAGTAAAACATAGTCGCATCGATCGCAAATTCATCAAAAAAAAAAAAAATTCATCGTACGTTCTTTGTTATATAGCATATAACTCAACCGATGATAAAAAAATCGCCTTTTATATTCAATCAAAAATGGTATACGTTACATCCAGAAGATAAGATAACCCGAATATGTCTGTTCAAGTTACAATGGGCGTATGCATTTACCTATAGTTACTGCAACTCGCAAACTACATATCACAATTAATAAGCTCACTCATCGTTGTTGATATATTCTATCCCTGACAATAAATTATTTGATCTGTGTTTAATAATTAAAATTGTTCAATGTACAACCTATATTTATACTATTAAAACAAAAATAAGTTTTATCGAGAGTCTTTCTGAATTCATTTGATTTACAACGGCTGGCCATTCGTTTTTATTTAAAAATTTGTATCAAAACAAATAGAATGTCTGATACGAAAAATGAAATAGACAAATAAAAAAGAACAACAAAAAATCATCTCTCTTTTGAGGAGACACTGCATGTACCCCAAACTCTTTGATTCTTACCTTCTTCTTAATATCAATACTTTATTTCTTATCGGTAACCCAAAACTATTGCTTGTTTAAACTGGGTATATCTCTTATGCTTAAATTTAAAAGTTTATCTTTATCTTATCGTATGTAAAATATTATACACATTTAGAAAGATAGAAAGAGAGAGAGGCATTCCCGGATAAACCGGAATAAGCATAAAAATTGAGAATGTCCAAGGACGGTCCTACAAACGAAAGCAACCTAGCTAGCTAGCTAGCCAGCTAGCTATCTGGAGACTCCAGTTCAGCTGAAAAGTGTGTTCTAAATACGGAACGTATATATACCTATATATATATACATAGTAGAAAGAGAGATAATAAAGCAGACTGGTCTCTGTATAAAAAGAGAAAAAGAGAATAAGGCAGAATATAACATAAGAAACTAACATAACAGAGAGAAAGAGAGAAAGAGAAGAAGAAGAAGAAGGCGTGGAATGGGCCACGCGCCTCTCTTGTAGCCATAGTCAGCGCTGTTTTCTCGTGCGGCTACCATGCTCACTTACCCTCTTTTAGAGACAGGACTGACACGTACGGTAAAGCAGAACGGTATGTATAGACACCACACAACCGGGCAAAGGGTTTCCCCCCTTTCCTCGCCTCTTTGTCGCAGAAGCGGAAACAGGTTTCCGTAAGGCATACACGACGGGTCTTAGCATTCTGTTAAGACCAACGACTTTTCTTTCCTCTCTACCTCCCAACCCCAATCCCCACCTCACCCCATCTCCCATTCCTTTTATATTCCACTAGACAAGGTAACATGGACCGATAATTCTCTATTTCTCTTTTTAAACTCGATGGTAAGCGGTATAGGTGAAAAAGTTATTACCATTACCACCACCACCATCATCGCTTACTTCTAATCGCAGTTTCTATTTGCCAGTTTTATGAACCGAAACGGTATTCGAGAGTTGTATACGAAAAGAGATCGACATTTTTCCCCAACCCTTTCCTCTCCCATTCAAAACCGGATAAGAATTTCTGCTTCTACTATAGCTACGGATACAATTCTTGAATCCGTTATATTAAATGTCCGTGTGTACGATATAACGTATTAAATATGTTGATGTGTTATTTTGTCAAATCCGTTAAACTCGCAAATAATTATATTGATCTGTGTTTAAATATGAAAAAATGTAGAATTACGTATTTCTATTAATTGTAAGTTATATATTGTATAGTTGTAAAAGTAATAATTAAAGTATGAGATTTGGTACCAAGTATAAGTTGTAAAAATCCAGAGACAGAAATTATGTGTTTATTCGTTTTATGGCCTTCCAAGAGAAAGTTATCTACTCTCGAGATAGGGAGAGTTTCTTCTATTGATTTAAGAGATTAAATAAGAAATCCTTCGAAAACTATGAAAAAGAAAATAACGAAAATAAATGCAAACAACGATAGTTCGTAGATACGTTCTTATCTATTTCCGTTTTTTGATAACAGATTTTCTGCTATCAAATTCGTGCTGTCCCATCCAATTTTAAATCTACCCAGCTAGGTTGAAACGAAAGTGAAGAATATTTTTTCATCTCATACTTTAAACTACTCGTCTCTTATAAATTCATATATATGATAACTTGATTATTTCCTGAAAACATCTAGTTTTTGTGTATAATAAATCTAACAATTGATTATATCGGAATGCCGACATTTATATATTTTTGCATAACGCAATGAACAATACAGATATAATTCTATAAGAAAAGAAACGTTAGCTAGCTAGGTTGTTTCATCTACACGTAAATATATCCTAAGTAATGTACGCGTTCATTCTGACGTAAAAAGCACGTGGGCGCGTGGATAACGATCTCGAGGAACGATCAAATAAATCTCATTCTCCTTCTTCCTCTTTCTCTCTTCTTCTTGGAAAGCTTCTTTTCAGCAAGCTACTAGCAAGCAACGTGTCTGAACCACTTCTTCTCATTTTTTTATTCATCTTTCTTTCTTTCTTTCTTTCTTTCTTTCTGTACGAAGCAATCACGACGAGTTTTAGAAAAGAGACTGTCCTGACAAAGTGTCTTGAATTACCGTAAACCCTTTCGAGCGTGAATTCGGCGGCATCTCGAGTTTCAGTCTTACAGTGTTTCATGTAAACGCCATGGTTGTTAGCATCAAATACTACCCGTATGAATAGAATGTCGCATAATCTGCTTAAAAATATTCTAAATATATAAAGCGCTATCTGGTCAATAATGTGTAAATATATATATATATACATATATATACATATGTGAGTCGTTCACGGGTCAAAATAATTAACTCCACTTTTAGAATTTTTATTCATTTTAGTGGCAAAGTACTTGATGGATAGTTAACTTTTGATATTTAAAAATACATTTCTTTCAAAATAAGACTTAATATCATTGAATGACAAACATTTTTATAACCATTGAATAATAAATAATATGACAATATATATATTTAATTTTATCCATTTTCTCTAATTTTTCTTTTGTGGAATTAATCGATTTGGTAAATGAATATCTCATATAAAATATTTTACATATATATTTATACATATATATATAAGAACGCGGATATTCAGTGACGTCACTCAACGTTATAAGACTTGAAGTCATGGGCGGGTTTATGGAGAAATGGCAACAACCGGATTTTTAAACCGTTCTCGAAAAAACGTACCAATATATAAATATATTAATAATATATATGCAGCAAAACACAGTGATCCTTTATGAAACATTTCCAATAAAAATGGCATTGAATTCAAATTCGATTATTGAAAGAAATAATTTATTTAAATTTTAACTGTAACAAACAAAATTTCAATATTATTATTATCAGGCCAATTTATGTATAATGATGTATATACGAGTAAGTCTGATGTACAAAGAGTAAGAAATGAATATAAAAGCATGTATATATATGTATACGTTCACGTGTATATGTATGTGTAAATACAGAAGTTGGTAGAGTCCTTCGCACTCCCGCTTGTCTGGTTTAGCCTTCCTCATGAATTTCATTCGATTCGATGCATACTTTCGCGCTTAGCCACGCCACCGACAACACGACGACGACAACGACGACAAAGTTGCAGACGGCTTTTATACTAGTTTTCTCGTCATAGCAACCTTTGATATTACGACCTCGTTCATAATCTTTCTAGACTGATCGAACGGTTTAACGTAGCAATAATAAGTATCTTATTCGCAATTCTGGTTTTACGATAATGTTTTGCAACGATCATATTGTTTCTTCAATCGTATTAACCAACCGTTTGAAATAAATTATTATCTATTTATATAGGAAAAAAAATATAATAACGTAATTAAAATAATACGAATAAATCTGATTTGGATATAAAAAGAAAATAAATGTAATTTGGAACAATGGTGTTTCATTAGGTAGATGTTACTATTTCAAATTTTTTATCTAAAATGTAATAAAAAATATATATAATTAATAAACAATTAATTTAAATGTTAAATAAAATATAGAAAATAAATCGGTTGTTTATGAAAAATCCACTTTTCATTTCGATAACAAAATTGATAGAAAACTGTGAGAGAAAGAGAATTCAATTTATTGTTGAACGAACGATAATAATTAATAATGAATAATTATAAATAATTAATCGAAATATTAAAAGAGGAATAATATCGTTTGGGAGGCACGCGCAGAATCCGTTAACGTGTTTACGATATGACGTCCTACCTGCAACTGTCTCGAATAGTTTACATCTTGGAGAAAAAAGTAAACATAATACGAAAGAATGGAAAGGGATAAAACTAGAAATAAACATAGTTCGATCTTGAAAAAAAGTCGGTAACGACTGTTTACCAAATTTCTTTTCGTTCGCAATCTTGTAAAAAGGAGACTAACGGTAAAACGGATATTTAACAGAACGATCCTCGACTCGATAATCGAATTGAAGCAAGAACGAATCACTATAATCCAGATCAGAGAAGGAGGAACTAGAGCAAACTCATAACGGTTATAAACGGCAGTATTTCTTTTTTATCGTACTTTTTTCTCTCAATTATAATTCTTACCGTCCAACTGTTTGTTATTAATGATAAATGATTCTACCCAAAACGTGACAAATTTCGATCAGATAGTATATTGAATCGTTGGTTAAATCTTATACAATTTATTTTTCCCTTTAATCTACAGTAATTCGTGTAATCGAATAATTATAACATAATTAATATTTAAATAATTCATATGTGTATATATATGGTAAAATGATTATTTTTTTCAATCCATTTTATAAAGAAACCAGAATCCCTTTGGAAAAAATAAATTGGATACATTGACAAGAATTTGATACAAAAAGAAAGATGAATTGAGAATTGTGAAATAAAACGCAAAGATACATATCCAAAAGCCATCACCAAATAAGGTGGTTTACGATGCCAAGGAGAACAACATGCTAGGCAACGGAATCGCAGGAGGATAGAAAGAGATGAAGAAAAGGTAAAAAAGAATAAGCTCGAGTGAAACCGAGCGAATATACGCGAAAGGAGATCGCGAAAATCGGTAGCGCGGGAAGAAGACGAAGGACGAAAAAAAGGGCGAAGGGAGTCGAAATGAAAAACAGTACTAACCTTCCAATCCAATCGCATTCGTCAGCAGGTAGAAGAGCGGCATGCTCTTGCGACGATACCATAGGTATACCACCTAGGATGACGACAAGGGACAGTATAATAGCCGCAAAACCAAAAGGTCCGATTAGTTTCATTTTTCTTTTCCCTTCGAATATTCTCCTTTTTAGGTTTTCTCTTTTTACTTTATACCTGTGTCCCCCTTGTTAGGAATTTTTACCTTCCTTTCTATTTATAGATCTATCTATATATTCTTATAACTGTTGACCCTCGTTACGGCTGTTCATTCAAATCCCTCAACAACATTTGTATTTTTTTTGTACTAAAAGTTGTCCGGTAAAATGTCTTTCTTTGAAAACTTGTCCCTTAAAAGTTGGCCTTCCTTTTTCTAAAGATCCCCTTAGATATGCAAAGTTCGTGAGTGAAGTGGGTGGTCCATTACTATGTTGATTTTAAAAGTCGAGTCTAGAAACGACTAACAGGTTGTACCGTTGGATTAGGTGCTCTCTTTCTCTCTCTCTCTCTCAAGAGTCGTTGCCTTCTTTTCGAATGCTCGTTCAGTGTTCGCTGACGCGCGAAAGAATTTCTTTATGATTTCGTTGCGTATCATCGGCGATCACATCGCATTGTGTATATGTATAGCATAACTATCGAGCTCGAGGCAAACACACGTGTGTATTGAGTACAACACAATCGAGAAAGATGTGTTTCTTGTCTTTATAAGTACTCTTGGTTATTATGAAATTATCGAAACTGCGCCTGCGATAAAACTTGTCTTCTTTCTCCATACGTTATTCGTTGTCTCTTCTCAAATATAAATATCCTTCGTTACTTTGTATATAATAATTGTCTTACGTGCAAATAAAGACGCAAGTTCACTCGACAGAGCTACTTGCAACAATGGCATCCAATACTATTACATGCTCGCTCCACACGACTAATCTAACTGACGTGCAAGATGGGTATGGAGGGGGAAGAAGTTTATATTCCACGAAGTGCGCCACCAAGCAGAGAAATTTGGAAATAACTTCGATTGATTTAAATACGTTTCAATTGGCGGGTTTCAATCGAACTTTTTGAATTACAATTTTTTATGTTGTTATGCAAATAATACGAATAGTATGATCATTTTGTTTTCTACGATATGTCATTTCTTTCTTTGCCAATCATATCGTCAAGAGCTTTGTCCAAACATCGCCTCCTAAACATATACGATAATAGTTGATTAATTAAATCAATTAACATTATCTTCGAAAAAGTTTTCAATTGGTATTACGTATCAGATATGCGATCATCAATATAATGTTTTATAGTATGTAAAAAACAAATTCATCGTTATACTAACGCTTCTTTTCTAAACGTATGCCAGTCGACATGTCCAGGCATACACTCGAAAGGATTTTGTTCGTAATCACAGATTCCTAATATGGTCATACCTGTTGTATATTTATTTAAAGAAATAGTATTGCAATCGTCTGGGCCAAGCGATCGAAATATACTTCGAATATGCCTACGTCGTTTAAAAATATAAAATAATTCTAGTATAAAGTAGAATACGAATATAAATACATACGTCTAGATACCTTGTTTTAAATAATAATGGTGGCTTTTTCACGCCTGATCTGTACAATATACATTCCTTAAGAATTTTTTCGAGATATTGAATTGGATCAGGTGATTCCTCTACGAGAAGATGACCAATTAGAAAATTGAAGAGCTTTGAAATTTGTTTCTCCTCGAGATACGCCTGCGCGCGTGCGCGCGCTCGTGTATCCTGCACACAAGATACAAAATTAATTCAAATTAATGAATTTATCATATAAATAATAGAAAAAATATACAAATTATTATATATCCATTTTGAAATTTATTTATATTGAATTGATTTTCTAGACTTGTATCATACTTGTTCTTCCAACATATTTTTATCGGTCGAGTATCGTTGATAATTTTTATATAAGATTGACGATGCTGTTAATGTTTCAACGATATTAGAAGATTTATCAATATCTTTATAACTAATCATTTTTTCGTTATTCATTATATTCCTACAAACGTAAAATTGTAATATATTTCAAACTTCTAGATATTTAATACAAAATAAATAATCAACTTTATCTTTTGGAGTATTTTTTAAAATATATTTGTATATATATATATATATATATTTACCTTAAAATTTTGAAAATATTTGACTTTTATATATACACTGGTAGCTTCGTATTTTTATAGTATATTATCGTTAAAATTATCTGAACAAATTACAATAATGTGATAAATAATGCTGTCTGAATGATGCTGTCTGAATGATGCTGCAACCGTTTTGAAGTTGGTTCCAGTAATGACGTCATTCAAAATTACAGTAGTTCTCAGACCCACAGGGCTGCCGAGAATCGAAAAAGTTTGAAAACCACTGCATTAATATATTTGATAACCTAAGTTCTTATTGGTTCTTATGGATACTTGTAAATACTTGTTTGTAAAGTTGAATCTGATATGCTAGCTTTCAGTGATTGATAGAATTTTTCAAATTCTAATAATTATTTAAAGATTTATGAATACACAACAATTATTTTGTTATAACATGCGTAAAATAAATGTACCCATGTTATTACGATCGCATTGTACAAAATCTATGTACAAAAGTTCTAATATAATTCGTAAAGAATTTTTAGATTATTATACCAAAGAATTACAACACGAGATTATTCATTCGAGTCCTGTTTCTTTACTAAATGATCATTCAACAGCTTTTGTTAATGCTGGCATGAATCAAGTATGTCTATTTCTATATATATATAAATATATATATTTTGAAATCATATGTATTAATCTGTTAATTATTATTTAATATTAAATCTCTATAGTTTAAAGGAATTTTCTTAGGACATTATGATCCACCTTCAACAAGAGTTGTTAATTCACAAAAATGTATTAGAGTTGGTGGAAAACATAGCGATTTGGATATTGTTGGTAATGATACGTACCATCACACATTCTTTGAAATGTTAGGAAATTGGTCTTTTGGAGATTACTTTAAGGTAGATTTAATTATTTTAAATTACTTAATGTAACCAACTTAAAGCCGTATAAATGTGTATGTACATAATTTTTCTAACTTTTTACAGGAAGAAAGTTGTCGTTACGCATTAGATTTATTGACAGGTCCATATAATATTAAAAAAGAATTTCTATATATTACCTACTTCGGTGGTTGTAAAGAATTAGGATTACAACCTGATACACAATGTAAAGATATCTGGTTGAGTCTTGGTATTCCAGAAAACAGAATATTACCATTTGGAATGAAAGACAATTTTTGGGAGATGGGACTCTCGGGCCCCTGTGGGCCTTGCACAGAAATACATGTAGATATCACAAAGCAATTGGAAAATCAAAGTTTTAAAGTGAATACAGGTCATCCAGATATTATCGAACTATGGAATATAGTGTTTATTCAATTTAACAGGTACATATATTATGTATAGTTCTATAAACTAATTTTTATTTGTGTCTTTACTTTTTATATAATTTACTATAGACTTACAGATAATCGTGTTATTCAACCATTATCGAAACATCATATCGACACAGGAATGGGATTTGAAAGATTAGTTACTTTACTGCAAGGAAAAAGATCAAGTTATGATACAGATCTTTTTCAACCATTATTTGAGACAATACGACGCAACACGAATGCTCCTGAATATAAAGGCACTTTTGGAGCTTATGATACTAATGGTATAGATTATGCATACAGAATATTAGCTGATCATGCACGAATGATCACAGTTGCATTATGCGATGGTGTAATACCAGAAAAAAAGTAGGAAATATTTATTATAATATAAATTCAATGTAATTTTATTTATTTTATCTTGTAAATTTATATGTTTAGTCAAAAATTAAGAAGAATATTAAGGAAGAGTATCGATATAAGTGAAAATGTATTTAAAAAAAAGGGTTTACTTTTTGAACTTACATACACTGTTGTTGATATCCTTGGAGATGCCTACCCAGAACTACAAAACAATCTTAAACAGATCCATAAGATAATAGAATTTGAAGAAAATTTGTATGAAAGATTATGTAAAACAAGTGGTGAAGAATGGAAAAAAATGATTGCAACTAGACCAGAGTTAGCTTCTATTACTAATTGGATGGCATCAGGACTTGTAAATGGATACAAAGATCTACAATCTATTTTAAAAAAGGATAAGTAAGTGTTATTCATAAATATCAAACAATATAACAATGTATTACATTTTTTATTTGTAGTGATTTTTTATTTTAGAACCATATACGCATCTGGTATCTTACCAGGTCATGTCTTATTTAAATTATTCGACACTCATGGATTAAGTATAGAAACAATAAGTGAATTGGCTGCAGTGGAATCTCTCCAAATTGATAAAAAAGGTTTTGAAAAAGAAATGGATAAAGCGAGGCTTAAATCTAAAATTGGAATAATTAAAAATTATCATAATATTGAAAAATATTTACAGTTACTTACTGAAAATAATATACCAGAAACGGACGATTCATTTAAATATGTTTATGAATATAAAAATGACAATTATGAATTTCCAAAACTCAGAAGTGAAGTTATAGGATTGTTCGTCAATGGTATTAACATATATATATATATATATATATAATATACATAATTTAAATTAATTAGAAATACATCATTAATTATAAATATAACATATAGACATTACATGTTTCAGGTAACATTATATTAGGGGAAGAATTAAAAACAATTTTGATGAATATCGATAGTAAGAAGAATACAAATATACTATTAAATGACAAAAATGAAATTGACATCATATTAAACAAAACAATGTTTTACTCATTTGAGGGAGGCCAACAGTCAGACATAGGTTCCATTTATTTAAAAGATATGGTATTTCAAATAAGTAAAGTCGAGAAAATAAATGGCTACGTTATTCACTCTGGCAAGTTTGTGAAAAATAATCTAGTGTATGTATTTATACTTTTTTTTAAATCTCTTTTATACGAGAATAATCTATTAATTATGAAATATATATTTTTTTCAATAGAAATACTTATTCAGAATTAGAAAATTGGAACGATTGTGTAATTTGTATAGATACAAATGTTCGAACAAGTCATATGAGGAATCATACAGCAACACATTTATTAAATGCTGCTTTAAGGTTTATATTCCCAGTTGTTTATCAACGAAGTTCTTTAATTTCTAAAGACAAATTAAAATTCCAGTTTTCTTCGTTTGGAGATAAAATTACATTAACACATTTAGCAAAAATAGAAGAACTTGTTAACAATGTTATAAAAATCAATGCATTAGTAGAAAGTAGGATTATTAATTTGTCGCAATTATTATCAGAAAATAATGTTACAATGATACCAGGCGAAATATACCCACAAACAGGTATTAGGTTAATCGATATCAATACAAATGAATTAAAATCAAAGTAAGTTATGATTGGATTATAATTTCTGATCATTTTCATTGCCATTAATTCACTCGTTAACACAGAATATTAATCTTTTTAGAGAACTATGTTGTGGAACACACGTGAAAAGCACAGGATCTCTGGAACACTTTTGTATTTTAAATTATAGTTCTAAAGGTGTATTGAACTGCACTATTCATGCCATTACTGGGCCATTAGCTAAAGCAGCTGAATTAGCTGGTAAAAATTTATTGGAACAAATTGTAAAACTAGAAAATTTAGTTAATACAGAAAATATTAAAAACGATGAGTTAAACTTACAAATTAAAAAGATACAAAAGCAATTACAAAAAAATACTGATACTGCAGACCTACCATTATCTTATCTTATAAAAGAAGAATGTAATGCTAAGTTACAAAATTTGGTTGAAATAGCTATGAAACAGAATATAGCAAAAGAAAGGTAGATATCAAAGTTATAGATATGTATACTATTTTTCATTTCATTAAATCTTTTTATTTCTTTTTTAAGGTCTTCTATAGTAACAGAAGTGAAAAATTCTATGAAACCAAGAAATTCTTTCATTGTTCATCATTTACAATGTACACCAAAACATCTTTCCTTACAGGATATAGTATCATTTTTTCCTAATATACCAATACTTGTGATATCATATGATAAGAATGTCATTAAAGCTAGTTGTAGTGTACCACAGGTAAAAATATCAATTTTATATTCAATTATATATAAAGTACCTTGGTATTTTATGATAATAAATAATTATTTAGAATTACTTTCATTTATAATTATATACATTCGATTAATTTATTCTAGGAGTTTCTATCCGATACATTCAATGCTCAAACATGGATGAAAGTTATTTTTCAAGTTCTTAATCAAAAATATAATGAAAACAAAGGTAAAAATTCTTTGAAAACAACTCACGCAAAATTTAAAAATATATCTGAGCAACGTGCAAAGAAGTTGATAGAAACTGCAATTATAGCAGCTACGGAAAATGTATCTATTTTGATAGATGAGAAAAAAGTAATTACAGAAAAAAATTAATAAAAAACGAAATAGACTTTATGTAAGATAAATTTAAATATCAAATGATTTAAAAATTGAACTATAAAATATTATACTTTTATAAGTTATATAAATATTATTTAAATATATAAATAAATTATTAAAATATTAATATTTCTGTATTTATATTTTGAGATTATGCTTTATTAAATTATCTCTTCCCATATTATTTGTAATTTACTTTTTACCTTTGTTGTTGATTTTTTACATGTGTTTCATAAAAAAGTCTTAATGAATGCCATTGGGCTCTGTGAAGTAATACATGTCGCCTTTTACTTTTCATATAATCCACTGCTTCTTCAGGAATCCAACCATTTTTCTAAATATGAATATTTTATGTTAAAATACAATTTACATTTGGATAAATTTATAATTTTTATATAATATTGATTAATCGCATATCATCTAACCATCATTAAGTAACATCCAACGAGTGTTGCACTACGTGTTCTGCCTGCTTTGCAATGGACATAAACTGTTCCTGACTCTTTGAGATTATTATGATTATCATTACTCAATTTTCTATTCGTGCTTCGAAATTTATTTATAAAGTCTACACCCGTTTTTAACTTTGTCTGACAAGGTGCCTCAAAAATATCTGTTGTTGATAGTTGTAGAAATTCGACATTATATTTCTTCCATTCCTAATAACAATGTCAAGAATAAAAATCAATATTAAACAAAAAAAATATATATGTTAAATACAAAAATGATATAATTTAATATAAATATGTATTAACCAGTTAACTGGAATTGATAGTTTGTACCTTTTCTGAATTAGATAGTAAGAATAGTTCATAATCCTCGTTCATAGAAACTACCGCTTTCAAGTTTTCTTTTTCAACTAACTGTAACATTGTGAACCGAATAAATAATGAATAAAAACAAACAAAAATATCTGTTTAAGTAAAAGGTAAAAAATAAGTATAAAATAATAAAAATAGGTATACCTGTTTTGACATAGTTCGAAAAGGTAATGCACCCAAAATTACAGTCTCGTCGATTCTATCATACCAATTTCTTGACGTTATTTTCTCCATAAATATATTGTATAATAACGTCGGGTAAAATGTGATTCTCGCGAACATTTTAACTACAAGCAAATTAAAATTTTTTTAAGAATTTAAAAGTAGCACATGTACTTTATTTAAAGTCTTTAAGTTGATAAAAATAAATTGCAAAATTGTTATGCTTATATGTTATGCTTACATGCTTATATGCTTAAGCATTAAAAATGAATCTTTAAGATAAAAATAAAAAGTAATATTATATATATAACTGATAAAAGTAACGACTCTTTCTTATCACATTTGACAAGATAGTAACTCGTAATCATACAAGAATATTTATAAGTGGGCTTTGCCCCACTACAAGAAGAGAAAGTAACAGTACTTTAAAACATATAACGTAGAAGAGGACGTCTGTTATTTATAATCTACTTTGACATTTATTTGTGATAAAGTATATACAAAAATTAATATATACTCTATTAAAAATTGTTAATTTTTGTAAAAAGAAATATACATCAGAAGGAAATAAATATTGTTACTTTTCTATTACTGTTTTATATTACGTTGGTTTTGTCTTTCTGTCAATTATATATTCTATGATAAAAGAAGTAGTAAGTAATGTAATATCATTCTCATTAAAACTGGTTATATTATATATTCTAAATTATATTATTTTTTTGTAGTATAAAATAAAAATTATCATCAGCACGCACATACAGTACTGCTATATATAACCACTATTACATGTATAATAATACGTAGTAATGCAAATATAAAGTATTTAATAAACAGATATGTTTATTAATACCATAATTACTTATATTGAAAAATACGATCCAATTTTTGTTGAAAAAATTTGCTTAATTTTAGATTTAAGTATTTACATTTATAACACTTTCTATTTAATTACAATTAATTATGTAACTTGTCATTTTTTCATTTTAAATATGAGATTTATTTATAAAATTAATTTTCACTAGATAAATTTATCCTCATCTAAACAAATAGGACCAAATTCTCCCTTTCTAAACATAGCAATAAAATGTTTAGCAGCAATTTCCAAATCAGGTTTAACAATGTATTCATTATTACAACGTAGTTTTAACGTTTTTCCTAGTTTAGCAGCTATAAAAGTAAGAATGTAAACGATATCATCATTTGGCTCAGGCAAACCTAATTTTTCAACATACTCATATTTTTGATATTTATTTAAAGAGAAAAGAAGAAAATCTGCAACTGTCGTATATCCTACCAAATGATCTTGTAAGCAACCAATCAAAGCTAATTTGAGACCACAATTTATATTATTTACGTGAGGTGCTAAAATACCTGGAGTGTCCAATAAAAAGAAATTTGGATTTTCAGATATTTTTATACGAGTTAGTACGGAACGTGTTACTCCTGCTATAGGTCCTTCTTGTGTAGCTTTTGCTTTTTTTAAATGAGTATTTCTTAAACGATTGATTAAAGAAGATTTTCCTACATTAGGTATACCGATGATCATCATCGCAAAAGATTCTTCGTTACTTCTATTATATCGTTCAGAATTTGATATTAATTTTTTTGCCAAAGGTAATATTTTTTTCATTCCCTTACAAGTAGAATCTTTGAAATTAGTAAAAAGTATATTAGACAATCCTTCATTCTGTAAATGAGATACTATTTGCTTCTTAAATTTTAAGTCGGCCAAATCAATCTTATTTAATACAAAAATATGTGGTTTTAAACCGGTTAAAGTATGACGAAAATCTGCTTGACGTCCTGAAATTGGTACTCTAGCATCATGTACTTCTATTATACAATCAACATTCTTCAAACGTTGTCCCATTTGCTTTAAACCTTTATCCATATGTCCAGGAAACCATCGTAAAGTTTCTTTGTTAACTAATTTAAATGTTTCTCGAAAAGTTGTTGCTACTGTACCTCCTATATCCTTCATTTTTGCTTCTTAATAATCTTCGAACAGTATTATGAAAAATATCCTGTAATGTAAAATTTGTAAAAAATATTATTCAAGGCATGCTTATTTTTCTAATTTAAGTGTTGAATTTTTATATAAAAATTTATATATATATATATTTTAAATATAAAAATTATATTAATTTATAAAATATAAATGAAAACATAAATATTTATTATCTATTACATGTAACCTGGGATAATATTAATATAATATCAATCATAGATTAATAAGCATTTTAAATATCCTATAATATAAACCATGCAAACATTTACATACGTTTTTAGGTTAAACATAATACGTAGCTAACAAGTCCCCTTTTTTATCTACCCAGTTCCATTTTTGTTACTACCGGGACCACCAGTGGGCGATAGTAGGTACTTAACGCGATGACGGTACAATACTATCAAAGAATACAGTATTCTACATACTATCGCTCATTGGTGGTCCCGGTAGTAACTAAGATGAATCTGGATAGATGAAAAAGGGGACTTGTGATCTTCTATGTACTTCTGTATTCTTTAAAACTATTCTAAATAAAGCACTTTTGATGAATTATTTATTCTTATATTTACAATATCTTCGTATAAAATCACAATCAATTAAAATTAGATATTAAAATCCTATAATGTCATAAAATAATTATAAACGCGATAGGGATTATTTTTTTTTGCAATTTTTAGTACGAATTTTAAATATCAATACGTGGACGCGCGCTTTGATCTTACTGCTACTTGTTGCTAGTTTTATGAAAAAGGGGTGGATTATTATGACAACAAAGCATTATAAGTAAAAATTGTTAAAATAATTCTTATTTAACGAACAACTTGTTAACGAAATGAAAACACAAAGTATAAGAGAGTAATAAACATTATTCGGGATCAAAGGATGATGTTAGTTTTTTTGTTATTGTGTCAGTGCTATTAAAAAACGTTGAAGTTGTGAACTCATATCTAAGATCTAAACGATAATTAATAGATTTTTTGATGGACAATCAGTGTATCACTTCATT
This sequence comes from Polistes fuscatus, assembly GCF_010416935.1. NCBI lineage: Eukaryota > Metazoa > Arthropoda > Insecta > Hymenoptera > Vespidae > Polistes > Polistes fuscatus. The sequence continues at coordinate 399,478 of NW_025113096.1, forward strand.
TATTGTTATTGTATGGAGGTGGTCAGAATATTTTATAAAATTTATATTTTCCAAGGAATCGGACATAACCTAGCTTTTACTCCTAAATTAAAACGCCGATTTTGATATGACGTACGAACGTTTAATTATATTTTTATATTTTATTACCGCAACGATTTTCTCAAATATTGCATCTCAACAAGTGCAGGAGGTGTGTATGCATATAAATTCACATAACGTGATTTATCTCTATTTGTTTTCAAATGAATGTATGTATGCACATATGTATAATATTTGATCAATCCATTGTCTAAACACACAGTATAAAGTAACTCATTTTTTAAATGTACAATTCTTTTTATTAATATTACATCGGATATTAATCTATTGATGGCATTCACAAATTCCAACTTACTTAAATATTTATATTAATTCATGTTTTTATTATTACTATTTTGAATTCTTTTAATAAGGAATAAAGATGATTGTGTAATTGATTTTTTGTATCTAGAATCATAATACTGGACTTGCTTGCGAACAAGATGACCCACTTATTATTTTTTCTACTCTGGATGGTGCATTAATTGGAGTCGGTCAAAGATCTGGTGAAATACGGTGGAAACAGGATGATGGTATTACATAAAAATAAAATATCATGTCAGTTATATTAATGTAATTTTTATTCTATTTCATATTATCTTTATCTTTATTTTTGTTATAGAACCACTTGTCAAAGTACCTATTAATTGCTCTAAAACTGCAATGTACGTAATATTGTTTTTAAGTGATAAATTGTTTCCTATACTGTAGTGACATATTTGAAATCTTTTAAATAAATATTAATAGGGAATTTTACTTCTAGGCCTATTTTTCTACCAGATCCAAAAGATGGGTCATTATATTTATTTGGAACAGATTCAGAAGCTCTTAAAAAGCTACCTTTTACTATTCCACAATTAGTAGCTAATAGTCCTTGTCGTAGCAGCGATGGTATATTATATACTGGTAGAAAAATTGATACATGGTTTACAGTTGATCCTAGGACAGGTAGAAGAGAACAAGTTTTAGGTTTTGATAAAGTAGCAAATACATGTCCTGTAGAAATTCAAGATGTTATTTTTATCGGGCGCACAGAATATAATATCATAATGGTGGATAGTAAACAAAAAGATAGACAATGGAATGTAACATTTTATGATTATTCTGCAGCAAAAATGGATAACAATGAAGATGAAAATTACGGTTAATAATAATTAAGAGATAATAGTAATAAAGATTTGATGTAATTGCAATAATAATAATACCATTACGCATTTTGTAGATTTAGTACATTTTACTACAAGCTCAACAGGCAGAGTTGTAACTTTGGATAAAAGGCTAGGCACAATTTTATGGCAATTAAATTTAGAAAGTCCAGTTGTAGCAACTTATACTGTCACTAAGGATGGTCTATTAACTCTACCATTCTCTAGTGTCGCAGAAGGAACATTAGATAATTTACTAGAACACTTTGTAACCAAACCAAATTATATTCAATTGTTGTGAGTAATCTTCCTTCAAGTTTTTAATATTAAAATATGTATTATTATTATATCGAATTTGTTTCATGTTTCTTAGCCCTACATTATATATTGGACAACATGAATATGGATTTTATGCTCTACCGTCTTTAGTTGATTCAGCAACTGCAACTATATCAAGTAAAGCAGGATATTTGTTGCTAGAAGGGCCATTAACAATTGCACAGATTCATAAAAATGATAACAGAATTCCCTTATTCGGGGATTATATAGCTGTTGGAAATATCAATACTGCTAATGATGAGTATCAAAGTATTACATCGGAAAGTAATATTATCACATTAGGTAATATGATTAATTATATAATCATGAAATGAATTTTTCGATTATATGATATTAATTATAGTGAATAATTCCATTATTGTGTTTTGGAATTTTTCTAAACTTAACAGGCTATTACGAAATACCAGCGGAATATAATTCTGAGCATCAACCGCTTCAAATTACTGGAAGTTCTGAAGTACTTCCAATAGAAACATCATCCTTGAATGTAACAACACAAATACCAACTACATTAGCTAATAATACATCAATAGCTGATGATGGAATACAAGAGGGAAATTGGCATAAAATTTTAGCTGAAAGTTATAGAGCAAGCAAAAAGTGGCTTAATCAACAAGAAAACAAAGGATTAAAATTAGCACTCATTATACTAGTTGGATGTATAGTTACAATGTTTTGGTATTTCAATGCACAATTTAAAGAATTTCAACAGCTGTCACTGGTGTGTGTGTATGATATTACATTAAATATTGATTATTATATATTATTTTTGGAAAACTATAAAATTCATTATTATATAACAACTTTTAATTTTTACGGAAATAACATGATTGAATTTATCTATATTTTTTTTTAACATAAATGATTTATATACCTCCAGAGTTCACGAGAAAATAGTCGCACAAACAATAATAGTAAACGCAGTAACACTGATATTCCTGAAGAAATAGGAGGAGGTCTAGTAAGGGTGGGGAAGATTATTTTTAATCCCGGTGAAGTGTTAGGTAAAGGATGCGAGGGAACATTTGTATATAAGTAAGTAAAGAATTATATTTTTTTAATTCTTCTATCTCTTTATGAGAATTCTTATTATATGTAATCTCATTATAATTGTATCAGAGGTGAATTTGATGGCCGATCAGTAGCAGTTAAGCGATTATTACCAGAATGTTTCACATTAGCTGATCGTGAAGTAGCACTCCTTAGAGAATCGGACGAACATCCTAACGTTGTACGATATTTTTGCACAGAACATGATAGAATGTTTAGATATATTGCTTTAGAATTAGCAGAAGCTACTTTACAAGATTACGTAGTAGGAAAATATGACAGAGAAAAAATATCAGAGAAAAATATATTACGACAGGCTACATCAGGACTTGAACATTTACATCTTTTAGATATTGGTAATTCTTCATTTGATGCTTAATAAAACCTTTATAATATTTAACCATTACTTATTATATATTTATAGTTCATAGAGATATAAAACCACATAATGTCCTTCTATCGGTTCCTGGACCACGGGGAGAAGTCAGAGCAATGATATCAGATTTTGGTCTTTGCAAGAAGCTGCAAGTTGGTCGTGTATCATTCTCGCGACGTTCTGGTGTAACTGGAACAGATGGTTGGATAGCACCAGAGATGATAAATGAAGAAAGAACGACGTGTGCTGTTGATATTTTTTCTCTTGGTTGTGTTTTCTATTATGTTCTTTCTGATGGAAAACATCCATTTGGTGATTCCTTAAGAAGACAAGCCAACATACTTTGTAATATTTTAATAAATCTAAATATCTATACGAGATCTTAGATCAATGCTTAAATATCTTATATATATGTATTATAGGTGGGGAAAGTGACTTAACAGCGTTACATGGAATATCTGAAAGTGATAAAGAATTAGCATTGAATCTTATAAAAGCAATGATTTCTGAAGATCCGTCAAAACGACCACCAGCTACAGTAGTCTATAATCATCCATTATTTTGGAATTCTAATCAAGTACTTAGTTTCTTTCAAGTATGTAAAATTATTGTTATAATAAGAATAATATATATATATAATAGAATTTTAATATATTTCTATACATTTTTTGTATAATTTAGGATGTTAGTGATCGTGTCGAGAAAGAACAGATTGGTAGTCCAGCATTGTTAGCTCTTGAAAGTGGTAATCAACGAGTTGTCAAAGGAGATTGGAGAATGCATATTGACGAAGAAGTTGCAGCGGATCTTCGAAAGTATAGAAGTTATCATGGTGATAATGTAAGAGACTTATTAAGGGCATTACGAAATAAGGTACATCAAAATTACTAATAATGTCTAATAAATATGTAATAGTTTACAAAGCCTAATAACAAAAATATGGTATAATTTTGTGATTGATATTTACAGAAGCATCATTATAGAGAATTAATGCCAGCTGCACAAAAAAGTTTAGGTGAAATTCCCGAAAAATTTGCGGAATATTGGCTTAATAGATTTCCATATTTATTATGTCACATTTGGATTCAAATGCAAGAGTTTCGTAATGAGCCAACTTTAAAGCGTTATTACCATGTACAATATAATTTTGTTCATTTTAACGAGATAGAAGAGAACGAAATACAAGAGAACGAAATACAAGAGAATGAAATACAAGAAAAAGAAGTGATTCCTTCATCATCACAAAAAGTACAAGAAAGGACTGTTAATTGGTATCCAAATCGAGCTAGATATCGAGGATACAGGAGAAAGCATGAAAAAAAAAAGATTGTCGAATCATCGACGGTGGAATTACCAGCACTTTAAGTAATTTTATTATTTATTAGAAATATTTATGTGGGAGAGACTGATTATGATACGAAAGATTAAAAATTACACAAATGTTGTTAATTTTTTACAATGATTTAATCATAATAATAATCCTGAGATAAAGAAAATTTTTACATCTTAATAAAATATGTAAGAAAATAATTAATCATTTATTATTTATTTAATTATTTAATAAATAATTTATATTAATAAGTTATTTTTTGTTAAATAATAAATAATAATAATATTAATTTTTCTTACAATTTGATTACTGATATGCTATTATTATACAGATTTTAACTATTTCCTAAGTATCAAGGAAATATTCGAAAAAGAATTTATCTCATAAATGTTTTAATGTTCGTATAACTAACAAGAATGCAATCCTGTTAGATAACAGCAAACCAAAATTGAACTTATGAACGTTTCAAGATGGCACTTTCGTATTGATCATGACTCGATACATATCTGTTTCATAGTCATTACAATAAGTTATTGCTATAGTATCTTAATTAGTTTTAATCTACATATACAATATGTGCGCATACACAGATAAATATAAATTCACTTGTTCAATTTGATATGATTGGATAAGAGACATGTGAAAATAAGTTGTTCTTTTTAAAAATTAAATTCTTTTGTACAGTCATACAATTGTATAATTTATATATTACTATTGAGAAAATAATGTGTACATATTAGCGAAGGAAAAAATAATAAGAATGTTGTATTGTTGAACGACTGGCAGCATAAATTTACTATTAGCGAATTTATTTTTGTGTAACTGTTTACGTTGATAACAGATTGCAGCAAAATTATTATATTATTTATGCTAAAAGTTACTTAAATTTTTCATAAGCGTAACATTATACAATATTCAATAAAATTTCTAAATTTTTAATGATCATTTTATGATCATTAAAATGCCTTCGTATTTCTGTGATTTTTCATACTAAATGATTTTCCAAAATAACCCTACATGTAAAAAAAATGTTAATTGATGAAACCATGACTAAAATAATTATTAATAATTTATAGAAGTAGAAAAATTTAAGAGTAACTCGAATATATATACTGCAGACCAATAAATTATACATTTTTTTATTAAGAATTAAATAAAATATTGAACAAAAAAATGAAAGAAAGAGCGGGTGTTATTTTTAGTAAAATATAATTATTGTAGCGTTTAACTAGTTTAATATATATATATTTTTTTTTTAAATGATAAAAAAATATTTAATAAATATAAACAAATTTATAAATATTTAATAGACTACTAGTATTTTTCTGTGAATCACATCGGTTGAGAAATATTTATCTAGACAACATTTAACAAATGAAAATAATTAAATTATGAATCTGTATGTCAATATAATTTTTTATAAATGAAATAAAAGTACAAATAAAATGCCATGATGGAATGTTTACACTGTGAATAAATTTGATATAATATAGTAATTATAGAAATACTTAATAAAAATAATATTAAGATATATATAAAAGGCACTTGCTACACATAACTTAGAATTAAATATAAAATCCTTTAGAATAATGGTGCATAGACTATGAGTCGTAACTTATCAGAGTTGCAGTAAAATAATATAAAATTGTAAAGTAATAATTATTATTCATTTTCACGTAAATTATATGTTCAAAATATGTACACAATGTAAATATATAAAAATAAAATGTAAAAACAGTATAGCGATAGAAATAAAATTTCTAATAATTTCTATTAATGCGACGATAACTTAATCACTTTAGTGAAATTAATCAATTTAGAATGATGATACTTTTATTATTTATCAATCAATGAATCAATCGATATCTAATAAATAATGACTTGGATATTCTAAAGAGTCACATTTTAATATTCTACGAACTTCTTTAGAATTTTGTTTTTCAAGCAATAAACGCGGTGTTACATTCTGTAAATTACGAATATTTGTGTTAGCACCACTTCGAATTAGCAATTCAACGATTCTTATATTGACATTTCTAATCGCTAAATGAAGAGGAGTATCTCCGTTAAAATCTTTGGCATTAATATTGCATACTCCACAATCTAAAATTATTTTTACCGCTTGTATTTTATTAGCTGAACAAGCTAAATGTAATGGAGTGTGGCCCTCCAATTTTGTTTTTACATTAACATCCGCTCCTGCATCTAGAAGTAATTGAATTATTTCTAAAGATCCAACAGTAGACGCTACATGCAAAACCGTTTTGCCATTATCATTGTAAGAACTAAAAACTGCTGCTGGTATTTTATTCTTTTTTTCGGAATAGTCATGCATTGGAGCACATCGTTCACAGCAACATAATGGATGACAAAGATCTGATGTTTCTGTCGTTTGCTCATTTTGATTACTCCATCCAAGGTAGTAATTTGTTAACTGTATATCGCCTTTGCTAATTGCAGAAAATAATTTTTTGATTTGTTCTGTAATATTCATGTCAGATGAATATTTAGACTTTAGTTTATTTTCAGTTTTTAAAGATAATTGTGAAATTGTTGATGAATGATGAACTTTTACAATAGAAGGAACTGCAACATTTGTTACAATACGTTGCAATAGTATTTTAACTCGTTCACCTTGTGCAACATCAAAAGATGTTTGGCCCCATTTATTTTTGATTTTGCAATCTGCTCCGTGTTCTAGAAGAGTTTCTATGATATCTAAGTATCCCCACTTAGATGCACGATGTAGTGGTGTATCACCATCAATATTAGGAGAATTAACATTAAGATATAAATTATTATGTTCTGCAAAGTAAAGCAAAGCTTTTACACAACCTTCATGTCCACGATCAGAAGCTAGATGTAATGCTGTATTTTCATAATTATCTACTAATATAGGATTTGCATTTGCATGTAAAAGTAATAATACTATATTTTGGTGACCTTTCATAAATGCGCAATGAAGAGGCGTGAGTGAATCATTATCAGTTAAGTTAGCGTCAGCTCCATGACTTAAAAGATAATCTACAATATTTACTTTTCCATGGAAGCTGGCTATATGTAAGGCAGTTGAACCGTGTTCGTTTCTTGAGGATACTATTGGTCGATTTAAAAGACGATTTTTAGCTAAAGATATTTCACAAGACTCACAACTACACAATGGGTGACATAAAGGAATGTGATTATACAAGTTGATAAGGTCGGATGATAATAAATTTTCTACTTCTGATAAATCACCTGTCGTTATGCATGTAAATAAATAATCCAAAGATGTGCGCTGTTCACTTTCAGTTTGTAGTTTTTGCTCTGAATCAGAGATTTGACTAATTTTATTTTTTTCCATTAATGCACCAGATTTTATATACTCCACTGCTGCTTCTAAAGATGTTGTTAGGTAGGCAAGTTCATCCGCTTCATTAATACTACTCGCTGATAAGCGAAAATATTTTATAAAAGTTATTTGTGCTATCCAATTTGATAAACTAGTTTTGATGACAAGGTATACCAGTATAGGTAGTAAATCATCCGATGAAATAGAAGATACTCCTTGAGATATATAACGAATACTTCTCCTGAGGCATTCAAGTTTTTCTAAGACAGTCTTATAACGAACTATATGCGATAACTCTAATTTTCCTCTATGAATATTGGTATATAGATCTAAATGTATTCCTAAATCATCAAATTTTAAGTCAGTTAAATTCCTTATTATTTTATTTAAATTAGCATCATCGTCAGCCATATAAATGGATATTGATTTTTGAAGAATTTTTCTTAACGCATGTAATATATATGTTTCAACTGCAATTTTTATATTTTGAATGAGATATGTGGAAGTAGTACTTGTATCATTAAACTTCTTATCCTGCAGTATCATTTCAATGCAGTTCGAATATAATTGAAAGACGGAATCCTTCAATGTTTCTAACGGTGTATTCTCAATGTTTGAGTACATTTGCTGAAATTCTTTTAAATTTAATTTTAAAGCATTGTACGTTTTTTCATTAATTTCAGACCGAAGTAAATTTATGGCATCTTGTAGATTCTTTACTATAGTCAAATGATTATACGACGATAGTGATTCACAATTGATAGGACATTCTATGCACCTGCAATATACATAAATGTATTTTAAATTATATATACTTATAAAATAGATTCAATTTATATTTTTAATGTAAATTTACTATTAAACATCATAGTATAATAATTGTATGAAAATATATTTGTATTTACCATATTTGATACTTCCATGAACCATCATTATAAAATGTCTCCTCAAAAAGTAAACGTAAAGAATATGAATCAGATGTTTCATAATTTACAGTTAATATTCTATTTAAAAGCTTGACATTTTTATTACTTAAAGAACGAAATGAAGTTTTCGGCATGTTATAATCTGGTATCAAAATGTGTTCCTCTACATCTTCTTTGTATAAATTATCTTTTGTAAAAGTACCACAACGAGGTACGCAGACAATCCAACCTTCGTGTGCAGCTAATCGTAAAGTTGGTTCATAATAATTTCTAAGTTTTTCTAGAAATGGATTTTGAGATACATCCTCATCGTAATTTACTTCCATGTTTGAATACTATGTTTATAAACATACCGCACAGCGTAAAGTATCACTGCAAAGATAGAACAAGGAATATTGTTTTAGGATAAGTAACATACTTATAATAAATTTAAAAAAGGAAAAGACAAAATGTATTTATACCTCTGTTCAAATGATAACTTTCACAGAATTAACCATTAATTCACATTTTATTATAATTACTAATATTATCATTAGTTTAATAAATATAATTGTCCAAGTGTAAACATTATATGCGCAGTATATTTGTACATATATATTTCTATTTATTAGAAAAGAATAGAAAATATATCACATTGATACATTGTCTCATTTTATATCGATTTAAAAATAACATTTGTTGCATAATCACTCCATCTCGACAAGGCGAAATGAATCAACAAGTCCATATTTCTTCAGTAGTTGTCATTTTTTTTTTCATTACTATATATAAATCAAAGTGAATATAATTAGTTAATCATTTATATATTGTCTCTATTACGAATAAAAAAAAAATTAATTCGATAAAAGAATAATAAAATATAAAACATTTATGATGTGTGTGTGTACGATAAAAGATAAATAAATATCAATTGAAATATATATTTCGATTCATTCAAATTTATATAATTCTTTATAATTCAATAATTTAAAATGATGAAGATTTTGCAATTTCTTATTATTAAAATTCGATAAAAAATAATGACATCAAATAATCTTCGATAATAATTATTTGAATTACCACGATTTCAATTGTAAAGGAAATGAAAGCCTTCGACCAATCTTTAGACAGATATAGAAAGATTTCCGTCGATTACCGCATTTGCGTTTAAAACGAGTAAAAGAAGTGAGCATTTGTATCGAGCGTATTTTTCTTAAGGTGCGTTGAGAATTGTCCTTTAAAAAATTTCTCATTACGAGTGAATATTTAAAATAGGAAAAAAATTGTTAATAAAATATGTAAGTGTATTGTAATTAAGAAAAACAAAAAAAAGAGAACGAGATAGGAATAAAAGTATATGTAAATATTTTCTGGAAAATTCGATGATTCGTTGTCGAATATAAGTTTTCGACCAATGCGAAGACGTTGTTTTTGAAGCACGTTTCTTACGCGCTAAGCAACAGCGAAGCGAAAAGCAAGAGGTTAGGTCGAAGGAATGTGTGGAGGGGGAAGAACGAGGGAAGAAGATAAGTGCAAACGATAGAACGGGACATAACGTTTCGTACAGCGATTGCGCCGTACACTAGGTTCGCGGTCGTGCAAAAGTCCACATGAGGCTGTTGCCAGTTATTGATCCTGGCACGCTTAAACAACACTGCATTGCTGTCAACTAGGAAAACAATTTCCGTCGACGCAGCGCGTTCGTAAAATATCATATATCCGCGGAAACGGGCTGAGCACAATTCGCGAACGTGCCTATATTCACGTCGTGTACGTTCCGTCGACCGAGACTCTACTCGATATTCTTGACCAACATTCTTATGAGAATCGAAAACACGTTAATAATTGTTCTATATCAAAATGTAAAAAAGATTACGTTTTTTTTTCTCTCGCGATAATTCCTCAGGTGAAAAAGAGAAAGAAAGAGAAGGAGGGAAAGAGAAATAGATAGATAGATAGATAGATAATATAGATAAATAAACATATAGATAGATAGATAGAGAGAGAGAGAGGAGGGAGAGGAGAGTGGGAACGAAGAGAAAAGTATACAGAACGATAGACAAAGAGAAAGAGAGGAAGTGAGAGAAAGAAATAGAGTGGAGGGAGAGGGGGAAGGAGGGAGAAGGAGCGAGAAAGACGAGTAGACGAAGGAAGATAGGAGAGGGAGAAAGAGAAGTCGAGCAACGTCGCAAGAGAAAAGATCTGTCATCGGGATTTTATTCGGTCCTCTCTCTTTCTCTCTCTCTCTCTCTCTCTCCGCGTGCGTAATGACAAGGTAGAGAAAGAAGAATTTCAAAAAAAGGAGGAGGAGGAGAGAAGGAGGAGGAAAAGAAAAACATCGTTTTCCTTGCTATCGTGCGAATCCTTTTTCTTTTTATTTTTTGTTTTGTTCTCGGAATAAGTCGCGATTAAGTTTCGGTAAAGAGTTCGTCGTAACGCGAAGAGCAAGACAACGCATTGTCCGCACGTCGGCCGCACATGTGATCGTCCAAGGTGTCACCATCAGCTCGAGATGAAGAAGTTTACGATCAAAGGGGTGCTCGACGGTTTCCGTTCGTCGATGCCTCAACCAACTAAATCTGATCAGGAGATCGTTGAAAATCTCAGATCCGAACACATTCAAGTCAAAAAGGTATTTTCATATATCCTATATAACCTAGTTTTCTATAACAATCCGCGTAATAAAAGTAGTTGACGTTTCTCGTATTGCATTCTTTTCCTTTTATTTTTTCTCTTCACGCGATATCTAATTCGTTTATTGCTTTGATTTGATTGATTAAATAGATCGTTAATCCTATGCATAAGTGTTTACAATACCGCGTGATGATGTGGACATTCTCTATAATGATCGGTATCGTGCGTGATTATGCTTAAAATTCAATAATTATCTTTATTTCTTTGACAGCTGTGTTATACTTACATTAATACATTATACTTTTAATCACGTATAAAGTCCACAAGCTTGGGTTTACTTTTAACATTAATTATTCTTGTAGATTATTTTTATTTATATTATTGTTAATAATAATTAGTGGCATTTATTTATCGCTCTATGTTAAAGTTTCTAAACAAATTTGTAAGTAATTTTCATAACGTATACTAAATGTAAGTCATTTCTAAATATTTTAAAAGTATGAAAATGTATTCATTTTCCTTCCATAATTATAATTTTCAACTTTAAAAGAGAAAGTCTTTGATATTCCTTTCCATACGAAGTGGCAGCATCATTCTTTGCGATCTTCTATATAATTAAATTGTAAAGAACTTAGCGTCAGCTAATTTATTCTTTCTGCGATAGAAAGTGTACTTTGTATTTCTCACGGTCAATGTTTCTTGTTAATCTAGATTTATAATTATAATTGTACATTCTGATTGGTGGCCGCAGTGCTTTCTTGTATACCTTGAATTTGTTGAAAATTTAATTAGATGTTTCAATCAAATTTTTAACTCTGTAAATTTTGCACGTTAATGAAAAGCAGCAAAATGTGTGAAACATCTATGGACAAAGTTTTACTATTTATATATTAATTGGAAAATACTTGTTACAAGATCAATAGAATATTATTTAAATGCGTGCTAACTTACTTATAGATGACGTTTTAAAATAGCATAATTAGTACGCATAGTATACAATTTTTATATATATATATAGATGCACTTCTATTAATAGTCTATATTAGGAGAGATGTCTTTACCAACTATTACAGTTTGCATATACCGATAACAACCACAGATGAAAATGTCATTTGAGGTATGAATATTGATTTTGCAGCACCATTCTAGTTCCAAACAAACATTCATATCGCTTTGTTCTTTGCGAATATATAGAATGCGAAGCTGGTTTAATTTCTAAATAGCTTTAATGGATTTAACGTTTAATTAAAACATAAAATTTAAGCTAAGCTTTTGGAATAGTATTATTTAGATATAAATTTTGATAATAAAATCTAAATTTGTTAATATATTATAATTTAGATAAAAATTATTATTATTATAGTGTAAAGTGTAAGTTGAATTTTAAACTTTTCCTATACTATAATAAAAATTGTCAATAGAGAATAAATATCGCAGTTATATTATATTTATATTTCATAGAAAATTCTTAACTGGTAATAAATGCGAAACAGATGGTGCTATGTAACTGTAGAATTTATTGACAGCATGTTTGTTAGAAAGAGAGTAAATGATGGCGAGAGATCGGTAGCAGTGACCACAGGCACGATAACATTGATCAATATAGAGGCCAGAGATGTCTGGTTTTGTCTGTTAGGATTAAACATTTCTTTCGATATTTACCTGAACGATATCGATAAATTCATCAATTTCAAATCAGTCGGTCGGTACTTTCAATTTCACAAGTTCAATTTCATCGAGTTATGAAAAATGAATTCCGTTGTATCTTGAAAATGAGTTAAAAAATAGTTCGACTATTTTTGATCGGTCAATAGAGTTTATTTACGTTAAAAGAAAAGAAAAAAATCCGCTTTGTTTTCTATTGGAATAGAGCGTATCGGTGGATTAGATTCGGGACGATGCACTCGGTATGCATTTAGGATGAGGGCACGCGCTCTGCTCGTTTCAACTTGTTAGGATAATAATATTTCGGCCGTGTGGTTGTTTCGCGTTGCGAATCATTTTAAAATCGACACTTTTGACAATGATTGATCTCAATTGTAACGCGGTTTTGTTACGCATCTCTTCCAATTTCACTTTTCGTTTATTTTGTTTTCAAGCATGGATTTACAATCCGCGTAAGTCGTTTAGATCTCGTGGCAATGCGGTAAACTGGAAGGTACGTTATAATGTATGTAGGTATGCGGTCGATAAGACATCTCGCAAAATCATTCTACGTGAAAAAGGACAAAAAATAACATAAGGAAAATAACCCAACGGAATCGGCGTGTAATTTTCTAGATCAGTGATTTTCAACCTTTTTTGCTCCATTTCTCCCTTTCATCATAGTTTAGAGTCATCATTTTCTTCTCTTTCTCGAGATAGTCTAACTGTTATATTTTTTTATTTTTTTTTATTTTTACTATAACAACATTTATTTGAATGACTTCTTTCCGATCTTTAAATAATCATTTAATTGCACCGAGGAATATAGGATGTTCAAGAATTCATTTTGCGCAGATCGTACATAATCTATAAAACATATATAATACTTTATTGAATAGCGTTTACAATTTCTCCCCTGAAATTCTAAAATTCCCCCTTAGGGAGAAATTCTCCACTTGTCGAGAACCCCTGTTTTAAACACCATAGCCAATGATAGAATAAACGATCGTCCGTCTAGATTTACTGGCATTTATCCGAGAGTTTTTCTTTCTCTCTAACGGAAATGCATTAGTTTCGCTTCGTTCTCGATATAGTCGTTGATTTATGTATTTTTGTCCGGAGCACGAAAAACGTAGTTTTTCGAGAGGAGATATCGTAGAAACGTTATCTTCAATTTTAATCGCGTAATCATTGAAATATACGAACCACCTATGAACGATACGTACGCGTAACTCGACAAATTTTCTTCTAAAGATTCGCGATAGCTTTTCGAAAAAAGTTAATTATTCTAATAAATCAACTTCTTTAATTTAAATAATCCGCATTTATATCTCCTTATCGTATATATACCTATCGTATTAGCATTTCAATTTGGCTCAAGTTAAGCGGTATCAGTTTTTCTTCTTTTCGGACGATAATATTCATCAATCTTATCATAACACGTATTATCACTTGACCGAGATGGTAGTTCATCGGCATTAATTAATTCCTCTTTTCTTACGCGTAATGAATGAAGGTTTCTCATGGCTTGTATATTTAATATAAAATATATACATGTATAAAAAAAAATAGAAAAAGAAAGAGAGGAGGAGGAGGAGGAGGAGGAGAAGAAGAATGAAAAAGGAGGAAACTTAGCGGCTTTACGGAAAAAGCTTTGTACGTAGCAGAAAGATGATCGTTAACAGATGCAGCAACCCCCTTTCTCGTTCCCTCTTAGTTATTCGTAAACGAACGGAGACGTGGCACATCCCGCGGCGGACGTTTTCAGCCTAGGAGAGAAGCAGCAGCAGCAGTACAGGTCGCATTTGCGGTTCACTGTGCAAATGATTACATATGAATACATGCCAAGAACAAAACCCTTTTCCATCAGCCGAGGTAAAACCCGTCTTTGTATCAATATGAGCAGTTCTTTATCTATACAACATTCGTTCTACAATGAAGCCTTGATTATCTGTCATATCTTATGCGACAAACTTTTACCTATCTAGCATCGATGTACGTTCCCTGACAACAATGTTATATATTTCAATGTAAAAATATACGCGTAGAAAAATCGTGTCGTTACGTTTAATAATAATATCGCAAGAATTTCTCTAGTCTGATTACTCATTAATAATAATTATATTTTATTCTTTATTATATCCACCATAAAACGTAGTTTTCAATTTAAAATGCGACCTGGCGATAACGATGGTGAGTCTTTAATTGTTAACGGTAATGAAACGTCGATCGCGATTACGTGTTTCGTTTCTAGATATCTATGTGGGTTACGTGTATGTGTGTAAATAGATGGGCGTGCCACGCGTGATCGGTGATTAGGTATTACGAACCTTCTAACGCCGAAGCTTTTCCATTAAGAGATATGGTTCTTAAGTGAAATTTCCTTCGAAGTTTGCACCCTTTTTGTGCCGAAACTTGAGCTGCTTTTAAACCGTTACCCTAGTCCCGTTGGATATTAAATTAACTTTCATGCGTCTCCTATAAATTCTATTTATATTCATATATTATTTTTGTTTTCAAGAGAGAGAGAGAATAATTCAATGGTATATGGAAAAAAAAAAGGTGTGAACGAATAGAAACGCAAACTTACAAAATGCAATTGGTTTCAAAGGATTATTACGGTCGAACAAGTTTATCGCGAATTATATCTAAGCTTTCTAAACGGAATAACATATTCGACGGTGCTTTGAAATATAAGTTCTTTTTTGTATTATTCCCTTTGATAATAATTGAAACAATGTTTCCCGTGGACAGACCGAAATAGCGTTACGATAACAGCGAGAAAAACCTCGAATATTTCAGCCCGATGCGAGTCCTGTTTCTTTTCTTTTCTTTTCTTTTTTTCTTTCGTGTGCAAGTCACATTTGCATTTACATTTGCAAGTGAACATCGTTGAGATGAAAATACAGAAAACTCTGACTTTTCCGTGAATTTTCCAGAGGTAGATTTCCAACAACCGTATCTCCGGTGTATATTCGGCATATAGGATATATATATATATATGTATATCTATTTTTTTTCTCCTTTGTTTTATTCTTTTTAATCGATAAAACAGTGCCTAAGGCAAAACGGGTGTTTCCGATACTTCGTTACCAAGCTATGACTGATATTGGAAATTGTTCGGGGTCAAACTTGAACGATAAGGTTGTCCGTAGTTCGGTGATAAAGTTCAAAGAATTTTTTTTTTTTTTTTCCTAAATATCTTCGTGTACCCATCTATTTAGGTGTAGCAATTAAATTCGTTGCATCAAAAATCGTCATCACGAAAATAAAATCGATAACTATATTTCGAGGAATAACACGATGATTACTTTACAAATGAATATTTAAATTTGCTTGTAAAAAAAAATGCATAGGAAATATTAATTTCTACAATCTAATAGATTGAAATCAATCGGTGAATGTTTTAAAAGAAAAAGAGAAAAAAAGAAAAAAAAAAAGAAAAAGAAGATAACTTTTGCTATGCTCTCGGAATAAAATACGAAATTTTCACGCGAAAATTTTATTCTAAACTTCCATAACGCTCCTCGTGCCTTTGAGTAGACAAAAAAAATGTATTATCGTCCCTTTTATCGTCTCGTTGGCATCGTCGACATGAAAAATTCTTTCTTTTTTCGATGCTTGGTACAAACATATTTCGTTTTAAAAAGGACGCATAAGAGAATACGAATTTATTTATACCGGTGTCTCTTGCATGACTTTTGTCTCTTGATTTTTATATATATTTTTTTTTTCTTTTTTCTTTTTTTCTTTTTATCGGCTTCATTGTTAGATACTTTTGAAATATTTCTCCGATCCTTATGGGTCATAGGAATTCTCTTGACAATTAATTGTTACCGTTTCGCGTACCTGTATATGCAGCTTTGTTAGATCCGTTCGCTGAATCGGAGTTTCGATTCGATCCAACGAACGTCGAAATTAATTATATCAGGTAGTGAGAGCTGTTAGTTATAACGTTGAACGATGACAGGTAGCATCGAATTTCATAGCGAATATTTTTCAAATAATATCAATGCCATCGAAATAGTTTTAATCCGTTTGTCACGCGTTTTCAATTTATAAGCCGTTTTTCACGAGGAGTAGGCACTCAATATTCAAACCTATAAGAATAAATCAATTCGCAATATAATGATATTTATTTTTAACGTTACTGTCAAGTGTTGATGCATTAGCATTTATTAATTTCCTCTTACCCCCCCCCCCTCTCACCACCAATCGTAGTTATATACGTTTGAGAACGTACTATAGATTAATTATATTTTATTTATCGTGACATTAGACAATAACGTTTCGTTTCACGTTAAAAAGTAAAGGAGAGCACCAAGCAGTCATCCATTTCTTGTTGTCTGAAGGTGTATTAAGGGTCTAAATCCATCGAAGCTTTTCAGGACAGTATTAGGACAGTGACTGAAAGCTTTCGGTAGATTTAAGGACAGTGATTGAAAGTCTTCGATGGATTTTTGGTCTTTGATAGATCTTTTTAGGCAAGAAGAAACGGATATTGCTCGTTGGTTTCTATTTTTTTGTCTTTTTTTCTTTTTTTAAATGAAAATGTAAAGCCAAAGCGATCATTGTTAGTGGCACGATAAATACAATCTAATCAACCTATCGTGTTTAAATCTGTATAGATGTGATAGGAGGTAAACCACAAACGTTAATGGGTGACAACTTGACAGTGCAATCGATAAAACAAAAATATCGTTTCGTTGAAAATATTAGAGGTAAGTGTCCATGAATAATAAATGAAGTTCTTTTTTTTCCTCTCTTTTTTCTTAAATTTTAATCATTCGAATGTAACGGGTCTTTGCGACAGTCCGTTCGAAAAATGTCGAGCTCTGTTATACCGTAAGAAAATACACCGAACGTGCACACTTACTTTCGACTATTACAGTCTGATGCGTTTGCACTTTTAGAAATTGAACAACGAAAGCCAGGTCATGCCGTCTGGCACTCAAACGATTAAAAACATTACCGTATACTGACAATAATTTCATTTAATATAATATAATTTTTTTTACAGTGAAAAATCGTACACCGTTACGCTTATTAAATTTTTCATTGAAAATTATTCGCATGGCGTATTTATTATAGGATGAAGATAATCTAGAAATAATTACATTAGCATATCTTAATTATATATTTAATGAATTCTATTTGAAAGTTTCATTTCTAACAAGTTAATTAAATAAATACGAAAATAATAAATAGGAAACGGCCGCGCCTTAAATCGTACATGTCGATAAATGAATTATAGTTTAAATTATTATTAATTAATCGAAGGAAATGTGTAATGCAATCCAAAAGCACTAAATATAAGTTCGATGTACAATTCTTTTCGAAATCCACCGTTAGATTGAAACGTTGTTTTCTGTGAAAGTTTTTTTATTAAATATTGTTTATATGACTTTCTAAAAGATACGCATGTGTATAACGAGAATAATATTCGTAAAAAATAGAATTTAAGATTATAACGTTCGAATTTAACATTATCTTAATGATTATATAATTGTTTAAACTAAAGAAAATTTTTTTTAACGTTCCTGCGTAGAGATGACTTCGAGAGTAAAATTATCTGCTAAAAAAATATCAAATCGAAATTATTCAATATTCAAA
Source organism: Polistes fuscatus (assembly GCF_010416935.1). Lineage (NCBI taxonomy): Eukaryota > Metazoa > Arthropoda > Insecta > Hymenoptera > Vespidae > Polistes > Polistes fuscatus. The sequence continues at coordinate 417,923 of NW_025113096.1, forward strand.
GTACGTTAATACATATGTAATGTTTAAACAATCTTATATATGAGAAGAATGCATTAGAGTATTAAAATAATTGTTAATTAATCAAAGGAAATGTGTATTATTGTTTAAAAGCACGGGGTATATGTTCGGAGCTCCGTCTTGCTTGAAATCCACCGTTGGACTGGCACGGTGTCCTCTGTGAAAGTTCTTTTATTAAATATTGTTTATATGACTTTCGAAAAGATACGCATGTGTATAACGAGAATAATATTCGTAATAAATAGAATTTAAGATTATAACGTTCAAATTTAACATTATCTTAATGATTATATAATTGTTTAAACTAAAGAAAATTTTTTTTAACGTTCCTGGGTAGAGATGACTTCGAGAGTAAAATTATCTGCTAAAAAAATATCAAATCGAAATTATTCAATATTCAAAGTACGTTAATACATATGTAATGTTTAAACAATCTTATATATGAGAAGAATGCATTAGAGTATTAAAATAATTGTTAATTAATCAAAGGAAATGTGTATTATTGTTTAAAAGCACGGGGTATGTTCGGAGCACCGCCTTGCTTGAAATCCACCGTTGGACTGGCACGGTGTCCTCTGTGAAAGTTCTTTTATTAAATATTGTTTATATGACTTTCGAAAAGATACGCATGTGTATAACGAGAATAATATTCGTAATAAATAGAATTTAAGATTATAACGTTCAAATTTAACATTATCTTAATGATTATATAATTGTTTAAACTAAAGAAAATTTTTTTTAACGTTCCTGCGTAGAGATGACTTCGAGAGTAAAATTATCTGCTAAAAAAATATCAAATCGAAATTATTCAATATTCAAAGTACGTTAATACATATGTAATGTTTAAACAATATTATATATGAGAAGAATGCATTAGAGTATTAAAATAATTGTTAATTAATCAAAGGAAATGTGTATTATTGTTTAAAAGCACGGGGTATATGTTCGGAGCACCGCCTTGCTTGAAATCCACCGTTGGACTGGCACGGTGTCCTCTGTGAAAGTTCTTTTATTAAATATTGTTTATATGACTTTTCGAAAGATACGCATGTGTATAACGTGAATAATATTCGTAATAGATTGAATTTCCTTATTTGGAAAGTCATATAAACAACATTTGATAAAAGTACTTTGACAGAGGACACCGCGCCAGTCCAACGGTGGATTTCGAAGAGGACGGTGCGTCCAAACTATACGCAGTGCTTTTAAACTACAATACACATTTCCTACGATTAATTAACAATTATTTAAGGTATATTAAACATTCTAATCTATTCTACTAATATTATAGGTACCTCTAATAATTAATGGTTTATCTTTGTAGTACTAATCGTTAATGATTATGGCAGTGCATTTATGTGCGTTAGATGGAACGTTTAAATGTTTTCCGATTATTCGTTACGGAAGTGATCGTCAAGATGATGAATGAAAAAAAGTCGTATACGACCTATATAATACGCGATGGTGGTTAGTTCAGCTAGCGAAACGAAGCGTTAATTTTAAATAGGGAAAACCTGGATGCTTTGTAAGTAGTAGTTAATCGTATCTTTGTAAACTTTAACGCGGTTGCCGGTGCACTTTATCCGCGATTATATTACGCCGTGGAAAATTCGCTTTAGAGGCTTGACGTTGACGTTACAAATTAAGCAAAATAATGAAAATCATAGAACGGAAATAAGGTAGATGATGAATTTAAACGCAATTAAATTCGTTTGGTTATATTACGTTGCTGTTGGTAGTCCAGGAAATTTTATCGGAAAATCTCGATCGAATTTGAATAATTATATAAATCAATTAATGTAGAGATACGCGTAACTCGTCAAATTTTATTTCTAGGATTTCTCCTGTTCCTACGAATTTACGATTAATTAGAATATTTTCATTTCTATTGAGATCTGCAAGTAGTATTCTATAAATGATCTACTATTCGAAGTGTTATCATTTTTTCGAATAAAAGAAATTGCATAAAAATAAGAAACGGAAAGCGTGTCATGGACCAATAAATGACTTACACTGCGCATATTTATAGGCGGTCGGTCTATCTCTAGTCGGGGTGCTTTAGGAAAGTATGTTAACAATAGAGAAAACGCTGATTATTGATCCAATGCAGAGCTGTGAACATATTCAATATTAACTCCTGAAATCTTGGAGTTTAAATAACTTCTGCGAGTTAACTTGACACACTTTTAAATAAATTTCGAATCGTTTTTGCATACGTTAATGTTGTTCCAAGAGAAGGGTATTATTGTTATTTAATAAAAAAAAAAAAAAAAAAAGATAGGACGATTTCGTCGAGCCGCGATTAGAATTTTTCTTTTGAAAACGATCGAAGTTATAATCTCGGATAGTTATCGATGGCAACTTTTTCCAAGATTTTCTTCTAGAAATCCTTCGAATTGTCTGTTGGAATATAAAAAGGGGAGAGATATTGCAGCTAAGGCGGCCTCAATATTATGTAAATTTTCTAAACGTGACGAAAATAAGTTCATACGATTTTCACTATAATGGTTCTTTTGTTAGATGCCAAGAAACTTTTTTTTTCTTTTTTTTTCAAAAATATTCTCATCTTCTCATTCATTTACATATATATATTTTTTTTCATCGTAATAAAATTGGGCAATCTGGAACACTTTATTACCATATTAACGAAATAAAATAAAAATAAATACGAAGTACGACTATATTGCATTTTATGCGCTTTTACGAAGTAGTCGCGAATGAAATATGAATAATTTTACGTTGTAAGTTAAATTGAAGAGTCAAAAAAGAATATTCCGATCTCCCCCAAGGATGTTTCATTTTCTACGAGTATATTTTCTACGTATAAACGTTTGTACATGTTCTGCCTTGACTCGTTAAAGGCACGTCCAAATGTTCATACGTCAGGGTGAAGTAAGACAAGTGTTGAGGTCTGGCTTTGATACAACTAATTTTATACAAATGTATGAAAATAATGAAATACGAAGTAAGTAGGTCTCTTGTGTACGTTAGATATGTAGATATGTATATAGTTAACTACCAAATGTACGGATTCTCCAAACCAAAGGTTCTCAACGAAAAGGGAAATTATTCTTTTGGGAAACATTTTGTGGTTTAAGGAACGGGATATTGGAACAACTGTTTAACAAAGTATGATATCCTGTAAATTACGTACGATCTGCAAAATCTATAATCTAAAATATTATTACAGAATTATTTTCATTTGCGAATTTATATTATATTAAAAATGTTGTTATAATAAAACTAAGAAATTTCAGTTAGAGACATGAATTATGGGAAAATCGAAAAAGAATGAGAATCACTGATCGAAATCACCAACGATACGCTGGACGATTTATAGACTATCTTTTAGACTTAAAATATAGGAGAAGTTTCTTTTTAAATGAGCGTCCCTTTTTTTGTTTTTATTAGTTCAAACGGAAAATAAATGATTGCGGATTAAAGTAATAAATGATATTCGATAACGGTACCATAAATTCGTCTAACCTGTGACAACGAAATCGTGTAAACGAATAACGCGAGTAAATGACGCGTCGTTGGTTTTCGCTTATTAAAAAATACGAAAAAGAAATTGTGGAAGAACAAAGAAAAGCATCGAAATTTGAATCCTTTAATGTTCATTAATCTACTCGACGTGGCGTAGTATGCTTCTCGTTCTTTAATCAAAGAGAATAATGCCGTAACTGTTGTGTTGCGACAGTACCTAAACTTGGCAAAATTCCATTTCGATGTTGGAAACGACGCGTAAAACTGCAGTACTTTTTTGCCGAAACAATGACTTCAAATCTATACAAGCGTACTCGTGCGTTCATTCTCATTTCGGCGAAACTATTCCCGATTGGGTGCGGGCAAGATTAATTTTCGACGGGGGAAAAAAAATTGTGCTAGAAAAAATTACATCGAAGGTAACAGCAAACAAGCCTTTGTTGAGATTATTCGGAGTCTTATTATATAATTGTCTTCGGTTATTCTTTTCAAAGAATTTTGCGCACACACACACATCGATACCGAAATCCGATTATGATCGATTACAGTAGGATTATACCACAGGTATTGTTACCACCAACGGGGTTTACGCATACCAATAAAACAATAGGTTTTCCGTTTACAAAAGTGAATACGGGAAACGGTGTTTGCAGGTTTTTTTCTCCAATCGTTTCTATAATCTTTATACGAATTTTTCTCTACGCGAGTACGATCTTTTTGTTTTTCTTTTTTCCTTCGTTATCTTTTATATATTCTAAAATCGTTAGTTTTAATTACCGTATATATACGTTCGTAGAAGAGAGAAGAAGAAAAAGAAGAAGAAGAAGGAATTCTTTTTTTTTTTTATCGAGCAATCCTTAAATTCGATTTACGCGAAAGTTTCACAAAATTGGCACGGTGCAGAGAATTAATGGGAAACGTTTCTGTATGTCCCTTGTAATTTCCGTAACTCGTACTCATTTACGGAATGTCGAACAACGTTTTCCAACGGAGTGTCCAATTCTGTCGTAACAATCCGATGAGAGCTACTTTTACAATCTGTATGTAATATTGCGGCAGAACTTTAACTACCTCAACTAATTGAAGCACGTGCGATTGGAATAATCGATTTTGTTTGATTGAACTAATAAATGTTCGTTACGGTGTACATCCAATCCGACACACAATCGTCCAATGATACCTCACCTTTCTTTCTTTTTTTCCTTTTTTTTCATTCCACTAATGTAAATTCGAAATGGACGATCGTTTGCACTATTTCAGTGATTCTGACTTTGACTTTTTTACTTGTACAAATAAGATGCATCAAAGTTAATCCTTTTATCGAGCAAAAGAGAGAAAAAAAAAGAAGAACAAACTCTTCATCGTATCTTCGTCAAATATAAAATAAATAAATATAAGTTCTTTTGCTGATCCTGTGTTTTTTTTTCGAGACAACGAAAGAGCAACCCTAAAGAAGAAAAATTATAAATAAATTTTGTAAAGCTATATAAAAGAGCGTTGTCCTAAGTTAAGGTCCCTAGCCGTTGAGAAGGGAGAAGGGATGCAAGGGGAAATGTCGGAAATTGACCAGGAAAAAACCGACATACGTAAAACCAACCCACCGGATGAGTTTAAATCGGACGTATGTAATATAATAAGACGAAATAGGGAAGAGAGAGAGAGAGAGATGTGGTGCCGCATTCGTAAGTTTTTCGTATCGTTGTATTTTAACCTATTTTTCATTCTCCCTCTCTCTCTCTCTCTCTCTCTCTCTCTATCTCTTAGAGTGAAATAGAACGCGGGCAGTTTTGTACGGCCATGCCGCCGCGTTACTGCATCAAAATCGATTTCGGCGTACATCCGTTTCGGGCAACGCGATTTAACCTGAACCGGTGCTTTTGCCCCCCCTTCCCCTTCCCCCTCCCTCCCTCCCTATCCCCCTCCCCCCGTTTTTCCTTTCACGTCTATTTAACAACGCGAGGATTATCCAGTTCTATCGTATTTGCAAACGCAACTCGTAAAACGACGACGAGTTATTTTCGTTGCTTAGGTGATAATTATTTTTCGATTATTTTTTTCATATGAAAATGAGATGTACGTTACGTCGAGAAACTTACGTCGAGAAAAAACACGTATCTTTACTTATTTATTTTCATCAAACTTCTACGAACGTCGTCTACACATTATACGTTAATGCATTCCACGTTGATTTAATCACACGTTATTCGCACAATTCCTGGATGCATTCCGAGCTGCATACGCGTTAACGAAATTCTAGGTTATAGGTAGAATTAAAAATGATCTTTGAAATGAATATTTTTCGAAAAATCGTATCGCGTGTATTCGGTTTTAATTCGAAGAAAAAAGTTTGTAGAGAAACGTTACGTTGTTTAGCAATTTTTCGCGTTTAAATGTTAGCTTTAGTACATCACGTTTAGATCGATACAATGATAAATCAAGCGTTCGCTACAAGGAATCATAGTTTTCTCTCTCTTTCTTTCTATTCCTTTAATAGTTGCGAGAGTATGCGCATACGGGGTGTCCAAAAAGATTGGGACCTAACTCGTATCACATGTTACTTAGATCAAATGGATGAAACAAGTTCATATAAACTTTGGTCCCTAACATTTTGGGCACCCTGTATATATTGGTCGCTCGCATGCGTTAGACACGAGCAATATTGAAATTTTGATAGTAACATTTGATATTAATAGCGCCCATGTTATCGTCTATATAGGAAAATATTGGAAACGCCGATAGAGAGCAGAGAAAACACGGTGGATCGCAAGTAATGAAACGCCGTACATTCGAGCGTTATGATATGGAAATGCAATGCTTTCCCCGGGAACATTGCAAACTTTTAAATAAAATGAAACGTCAATGCACCGTTCCGCGAATCGGAAATATCAAATTTTAAGTAAAGATTGAAATAACAACCAAAAAAAAACACAACCCTGCCCTTCTTTATACGTTCGCGAATGTATATCTGCGTTTCAAATAGATGTTTTCTTTATTTTAATATTTCCTGCAGATATTTGAATTATATTTTTTTCTTTTTTTTTTGTCGAATTATATAAGCATTTATCTATTCGATTCGAGTAAGTTGCATTTCAAATATATTTATATAAGATTATTCCATTCGAATTCATTCGAACGTATGAAAGAATTATAAAAGAAAGATTTACAAATGAAATATATATTTTTGTAAAGAAAAGAGAGAGAGAGAGAGACTCTCTTTTACTACTAAATATATTTATCAAAAAAATGACAACATTTGAATACGACGATTGACGTAGTTCAATGATGAAACTGACTAAGCTTGCAACGTGCATTGCGATTATGTCATCGAAATAAATAACTTTTCCGTATGAAGTAACTATTACGAAGGAATACAATTAATTTATAATATCATCAAGATCATTATCATCATTATGATCATCATCATGATTATTATTATTATCGAATTACGATAAAGGATGTAGAGAGAAAGATAGAAAAAGAGAAGTATATAGCAGAAGCTTTAAACGTATTTCTCTTTCTCTTTATTTTGCGACATTCATACACTTATTCATTCACTCACTCACTCATTCTCTCTCTCTCTCTCTCTCTGTCATTCTGTATAGTCGTCTTTAGAATGTGGTTGCATCAAAGAACGAGAGACAAACCACGTTGCTCGGTGTCGGAACTAAACTTATTGATTCAGTATTATTCGAGCGAGTTTAGTAGTGCGCGCGCTTAAAAGTATAAGTGTATATATGTTTTACACACGATCATAAGAGTTACGTGTCCGAGGAGGATGACGAAAGAGTGGATGGGTTGGGAAGGGGGTAAGGTAGGGGGTAGGGGGTAGGGGGTAGTCATCATAGACGCGACACCGTCGACAAAGGTATAGTAGAATTAATGGCAACCAGTTGACGCGGAACACAAGCAAGACACACGGATATACGACGATGATATACTCGCACGAACAATGCTGCTGCCCTTCACTTTGGATCCATTTCTCTTTCTCTTTCTCTCCCACACATATCCTGGGAAGAAGCTCTTTTGTTGAAACGAGAGAATGGCCTTCCCAGTCGTAGTCGTCGTCGTCGGCTAAAACGGAAAAGATGCTATGAAACACACAAATGCCTCTTATATGTTTCAGACATTCAGACATGGGTTTCCACATCAACCGACAGCCGTTGCTTTCGACCCAGTTCAAAGGCTCCTTGCGATTGGTACTAAATCAGGATCCCTTAGGATGTATCCTTTAACGGTATCGTTACCTCAACATCGTGTCTTACGTTTTACTATTTCTTTTTTCTCTCTTTTTCTCCGAGATAGGGAACTCTTATTTTCTAGTTAATATCGACTGGTTTTTTCTCCCATTTTTTTTTTCTTTTTTTTTTTTTTTTTATTCTAAGTCTTCTTATGGGCTACTCCGTTACAAGTTTAATCCGCGACCTCTTTCTTAAACGTCTCTCTTTGCATTCTCTCTATCTTTCTATTTGATTATTTTTAATATACTACATTTTCTCTTTTTGTTTTATGTAAAGAATAATAATACTTATACATTTTAATTACTTACGTATATGTCATTTGTTCGCGTATTATTATTTAAGTAGCTATAGAAGAGACTCCTCCTCGCGTCGTATATCGGATAAAACATTTTGCGTCGTTTATGTCTTCTTTTATTAGAAAGGAGAGAGTGGTAAGAACGAGATGAATATATAATTTTAGTACTAAAGATAGAAACACGACTAATGATCATCGTCCCCCTTTCCATTTTGTAATTTAAACATAAAACGCATCGGACGAAGATATATGTTTCTCTTGCTCATGATTAAAACTGGGTCGTATTTGTGATTTATTTAAAAGGGGTATCAAACGATCGTAACTGTTACTTATTGATCGCTCGGAGAAAAGGGGTGGAGTACCGAATTAGAGAGAGAGAGAGAGAGAGAGAGAGAAAGAAAAAAAAGGAAAAAAAAAATTTAAACGGAGAATTTCTCCTATCTAAGCCTTTTCGTCACGTCCGATCCAAATATGAACCGAAAAAGGGGGAAGGAGCCGAATATCTCAGATAAACCGGCTTCTTCGGACTCGTTGGTACGTTAAGCCAAATCCGAGCTTTTCTCCAAGGAGAAAAGGTGACTGCGAGTTCTAAATCGTGAAGCTTCGCCGATGACAACGACTGATGTTCGTAGTTTGAATTTAAGACGATTTTTCGAGCAACCTGTAATATAAAAAATGTCCTTTCGAATATTCTTAGAGAAATTTATTCGCGTTTCGCTTTTAAGAAAACTAATTATCAGTTTAGAATTTAACGATCTCGTTATTTTGCGAAAAGTTTACTTTGAAATTGAATATCTCGGAAGAGCGTAACAATTGCTTAGCCAATTATTATATAACAACTGGGAACATTACGCTAATTGCAGCATAATTATCTCACGATATCATTGCAACGATAATGAGGGTTCCGCGTATGCGCCGTGCGCGCGTTTGCAACGGTTACAATAAATAAATCTGTCGGACGGAAATGCATTTGTGAGGTGTGTTGTTTGTATCCGGTGATATGTTCTATTTAAATATATATTCATATGAATATTTCGACATTACAATTTAAATATGTTTTATTAACGTTCTTTAATAACAGTTATATTTTTTTACAATCGAAGATACGGATAATAGTCAATTTAAGTATCGACATTAAATAATATAATTAGAATTATTTTTAGATAATAATACAAAATAAATGTAAAATATTACTTCGATGTTTAAAACACTCGTCATTTAATCGATCGTATTTTGTATGCGTGTATGCTCGCAATTAACGCGTGTAAATCATTTATCAAATTTTGTTCAAAATAATATTCATTGACATATATTTAATATTACATATGTTACTCATCGTACACAGACTTATTATTTTTCGTATCTCCAAATGAAAACTTGGTGGAGATATGTCAAGGAATCTTTTATGCTACAAGGTTAATGCAGCATTCATCGAGCGTGCATTTTCTCTTGGGCGTCTTCCTTCCATGCGACTGCTTTCACTGACCTATCTTGTTCAACGTGGTCAACACACGGGTGACGATAACGATGCGGTTGTAAGCGTGGTAGCTCTCATGATATGGCAATTATCATCAACTGGTTTTCGCAAAGGGAACGAGTAGTGTACTTTCCGACGGGGTATACGTGTAACATGTTTATTAGCTTCAAAGTTAATACACTTTGCTCTCCCCTTTGAGAGATACATGGCTTGCGCTGTTTGAAATTGTGTATATATGTATTATATATACTCGACGACGACCTCGACAACGATCAATTAAACGAGAAACTTCAATTTTACCTCGACTCGACTCTGAGAAAAATCTTCTTTCATTTTCATTTTATTCTTAGAATTATAAAAACGGATTATTGAATTTTTGCATAACGCCGTTCGGGTCATTTGAACTTCCGCATCTTACGTCCGTTAAACGTTATTTTTAAGATGAGTGTAGCAACCTCGGTCTTCTTTCCTTTGTACCACGCGAGAATATCGTTTGAACGTAAGTAATGGAACATGATGCTCGAACGCAACGTAGTTTTTACCTTCGTAATAATAACGACACGATTTATTCGCTAAGACAATCCGGATTACGTTAGAGAAGAAAAAAAACTCACTTCGTCCCGCTCTTTATCTCTCATCCCTACTTTACATTCGTTATCGTTGAAAAACTTACAAAATAAAAATGGGGAGATTAAAATAGTTTAAACTTGCAGTTTAACTTTAAAAGGAATTAAGTACAAACGATGTAGAGTAGAAATGACTTAGGTATACTATCGACGCGGATAAAGTTGCATTTTATTTTTCGCCTAAACGTTACGGTTAAATAAAACAATTATAATTGCTTTGACCCAACTACGCTTGTTGAATTTGATGAATATGCAGAACGAAGCGTTGTTATCTTTTCTTACGTATGCTGTATATACTTACACACGTGTATGTAAAAATACGTTAGGTATATTTACGATTAAATATGGTGTACAAAATGGTTAGATATTTTTTTATTTACAATTAGAGTAAAATATCGAGTAAGAGGTCAGATCCAATGAGACCATATAGCAACTCGTGCTATCCTATTTTTTGTTTCCTCGATCCTACTAATTCTCTACTCAGCACTGATGCTTGACGCAGACATATAGTGGACAATTGCGGCTACCGTGGCCGTCGAGCTCTATTTATCAGACACGTACATGGTATATATATATATATATAGGAGCTCTCTTCGAGGTTAGGCTTTCCTCCAAAGGTGCTATTATCACGACCATCGAGATTACTGGCTAACTCTAGCTAGCCTATCCTAACTCGAATTCACGCTCGATACGAAGAATACAATCTTTCTTTATACCTCCTACACTCTTTTTTTTTTTCCTTTCCTTTGGCTTTTATCGCATGTTACTATCTCGGAGAGAGAACACCCTTCCGCCCCGTCAGCCCCCTCAGACAAAACTGTTCACCGATGCTTTCAGACACGGAAATTCCATGAAATACTAAACGCTTGCCTAACTTGGAATATTTGAGAATTTCTTTCTCCTATACGGGTATTCATAATTACTTCGTATTTCATGCGGAATGCATTGTTGCGTTCTTCGTAATATTCGAATATTCGAGCGAGAAATGAAAAGGTGAAATCGAAATACGTATAAATAGGTAGTATCGTGGATCGAGGTGAAAATATGTTATCAAAGTTCGATTTTGAAACGAAGTCAAAGTCGGAAGGCAATTGAGTATTTTCCTGAAAGAATCGTATCACGCAATCTCAGTCTGGGCAGACCAGGCGTGGACGCTCACGTAAAACACGAAGGGTGTACGGCGGTGATGCAGTTGAAGTTCCTGATCAACGAGGGTGCCCTTATTTCTGCTACAACCGACGACACTCTACATCTATGGAACTTTCGTCAGAAGATACCGCAGGTAGTGCAGAGTCTGAAGTTTCAACGAGATAGGTCAGTCAAATTTCATTTCTTATTTTCGTAGTATCTATTCTGCTATATATAATAATAATAATATAATAGATATTTATCACACATCGTAAAACATATACATATATATATATTTAGCGTGATAAATCAAGTCGGTCGGATGTCATCGAGTGACATCGGACATTTCATGATAATCCAATCATTCGAAATTCTCTATTTTCTGTCTCTCTCGAATAGGATAACCTGCATCCATCTGCCGCTTCAGAGCAAATGGCTTTATGTCGGTACCGAACGTGGCAATATTCACATACTCCACATCGAAACGTTCGTTCTATCCGGATACGTAATTAATTGGAACAAGGCTATTGAAGTGTAAGTATGGAAAATCATTGAGTTAGACAGTAATGACGCGTTTAACTGACCACATATATATATATAATACACCGTTGCGATCGTCGCAAATTAGGCCTCCTCTTCCACACACACACACACACATATATATATACACACACGCACACAGCACACAAAACGGCAACCTTTCTCCAACCTTTTTTCTCCGATCACACTCCGTAATATTGATGATGCCGATATCTCATTAGACACGAATCTCTGTTTCGTTGTTTGCAAAGCGAGAGAAGGCAGTGTACGAAAGCCTACCAATCTAATTTTGATCATTTTCTTTCCTTGATGCGTTAGGTAAGTACTTACAAATGCATAAATTATTCGCTGGGATGCGTATCCTAGTTTGTCTGTTTTTTTTGTTCCTTTTTTTTTGTTTTTTTGGAAACGTGACACCAATGTCGAAGGAAATTAAGGATTTAAGTCACAACAGTTATATATATAATATTTTTTTTTGTAGCCTTTTTTAATATATAATACGATGTATTCCTACATTTAAAATTTATAAGCTAACAACTTGTTGTGTTAATTGAGATATCGAATGTAGTAAATCGTGCAACAAGCACGTATTATTATATAGTTTTGATTTACATGAATGGTACGGTAATGGCGCGTCGCGACTGATTGCGAGATGATATCACAATGTGCCACCAGTGATGGATTGTATCCGGATATTTAACCGGTACCAGAGTGGCCAGGTGCTATTAGTTACATAAAATGTAATCAATTAACATTTGATTCTTTCCTTTTTTTTTTTTTTCATAGACTACGAATGTGTCAGAAATGTCACATTCGATTTATATAAATCCAACGAAATATTTTCTATAATGAAATTTCTATAATGCACATATTGTGTGTGCTATTTTAATTTAATAATTACAATAAATAAAACTTGAAAATTTGATTAGCAACCACGATAAGCTAATGCTTTTCGCGATAGTCAAATGACGATTGTGTAACACCTTGTACGGTCATAGTTAAAAAGAAAAGGTACTTTTATTGTTAGAAAAAAGAAAGAAGGAAAGAAAAGAAATGGTTTGAGAGTAAGATTACTTCTTCGTATCGAGTAGTATAGGTGTGTTATACGAAGATGGTGTCGCGCAGTACTCAATACTAAAAAAAAAGGAAAAAAAATGAAAAAAAAAAAAAGAAAAAAGAAAAAAAATAGAAGAGAAGAAGAGAAGAGAAAATAACACAAAAGAGAATGGGCCGCTGTCGTTAATACGAACCCTCGATTTTCCGTTTGCCATTTCGTGTGTTATATGATGAATATGCATGCAAAAGGGAAGAAGAGAAACGTAAAGGGCCTGTATTCAGAACGCCCTCTTTAGAGCTATTAGAGAACCCTTTTGTTTTTCAAGATCTTCGATGTCAGGTACGTACGTATGTACACCTATAAGAAGAATCGGCTCTTTAACCTACGAAAAGCAAAAAGGGCGCGACGGGCCGTTGTTATCGTCGAACAATGGCGTTTTGAATATGGGCCATCGAATTTAGTCTCTCACTGTGGGCCAATATTTCAAATGGAACAAATGACGGATATTAATTGAAAACTTGAGAATGCACAAATACCGCCACCACCACCACCCACCACCACCACTACCACCACCACTACCACCACCAATCAATCCCTGTTTGTATATGCGAGTGTGAACGATAATGATTTTGCGATTCTTTCCTTTTACATCCTTGCTTTTCAAAATGATTTAAGCGAGAAGATTTATTACAGCTCGTATCGATTTCGATCCTTTTTTTATTTTTTTTCTTTCTCTTTTTTTTTCTTCTTTCTTTCTTACACTTGGTTATAATCGACGGTTTTAAAGAGCAAAGTTGAAAGAAGTTTTGGCCGGCGGTGTGTCGAGGATAGTCAATAAATTCTTAAACGTCGTCCAACTCCAGTGATTAACTACTCCGTTGCCTCTCCTGATTATCGTTGTGTTTACTTTTTGTGTTATGCCCGCAGGTGCATTAGATTGAACGTCTTGACGGTGTGATAAGAATACAAAAAAATAAAAAACAAACTAGACGAGAGAGTACGAATTATTATAAAGGCATATATATAAGCATGTAATAGATCACGTATACCACTTTTTCTATGTTTTTTTTCTCTCCCACTAATATAAAAATGGAACGGATTTTAATGTATATCTTTATTTTATGGAAAAACCAAAAATAGAAAAAAAAAACAAAAGAAAGAAATTGTTCTCCTCTCCCCTATCCAAAAAAAAAAAAAAAGAAAAAAAACAAACAAGGAAACAAGGCAAGAATAATGTTATACACATGTATGTATATATATATTTTTCAGATCTAGAAAGACCCATCCTGGTGCTGTAGTACACTTGAGTGATAATCCTTTAGATTTGAGCAAGGTACGCGCGCTTTTGAGTACGTTTCTTTTGCATTATTTATCCATCCTTTATACCATAATAATATTTTTCACTTGATATATTTATATAATATATATATTATATATATATATCTATTAAAAAAAAGATAGGTTGTATTTTTTATGTGTAAGATGTATAAAACGGCAGTATTCATTATTCTTGGATCATAAATACGTGGGCGGAACACATTTTTGAATATCTGCCATGTTTTGTGGTGTTACATTTAATACTTACATTTAATTACATTTAATTACATTTAATACTTTCTCGTGGGTAATCGTCGATCGTTTCGCATAACTTTTTTTTTTGTTTTCATATCCGGAAAAAGTGTGATTTATGGCGTATTCTTTGAGAAAACAAACTTCGTCTTAAAAGTGATCGTCCGTCAAGTATTCGAACGTAGACAAATTTAGAACGAATCTAACGAAAGTGACGCGTCGTTATTCGTGCTATTTCAGATTACCGGGGTAAGAATGCAAGAAAAACTTTTATTATCATTATTCTCTCTCTTTCTTTCTCTCTTTCTTTTTCTTTCTCTCTCTTTTTCTCTCTGACCTAACTTTCGAACGAAGGATTACACGTAGAGAATCTTAGAAGACAAAACTTTTATTAGAACGGATAATTTTTCTCGTATTTCAAAACTAAAGATTTCTTTTTTTAAAAACATTCAAGAAACACAGATTGCGAGATCCTCTTATTACGATTCTTATATTATAATTTGACGTATTTATGATCGAAGACCAATCACCGCGATTTATCAAAGTGTCTAGTCAGAATATTTTTTTTCTTCTTTTTTTTTCTTCTTTTTTTTTTTCTTCTTCTTCTTCTTCTTCTTATTATTACAAATTTCTATTCTATTCTATTCTATTCTATTTCTTGACGAATGTCTTGTATTTAAAATCCCATTAAGTGGCAGAAGTGTGTGCTTGCATGTTGGTGTGTGTGCATGCGTGCATGCTTTAATTGTTGATCGTATCGATGAACTTTATAATAAACGATGCCTTTTTTCCTTAACGAAAATGAAGTATCACCGTTAGACGCAACTTTTCTCGATCCCTCTTATTATAGTCGAAGATGATGATTCAATTGATTTCATTTTTCTTTCGCGAAAAGCAAGCAAGGAGCCGTAAAAATGCAGAGTCATCCGAATTTCCAAGCCACTTGGAATCGAAGATCGAGAAGGGCTGACGGTTTAACTATCATAAATTTCTAACCGATATTTTTTCTATAACGTCATACCTTTTTTAACGATTATACCTATCCGAACTTTTACGAATTGCAATTGCAAATCGATTTTTATCATACTCTATCAATTTATCATCGTAGGATATTTTCCTTGCAACGATCGTAAGTTTTTTCTTGGTCGAAAATATAATCGTCCCGTTGGATAATGTGTACGTATGTAAATATTTCGAATGTAATGCTACTTGTCATACCTTCGCTTTTATAATATACACTGAATACGAAAAATATTCCCATGCTATTTGCAAATCAAAGAACTTTATACAAATCGGAGGAAAAAATAAGAGAGATCTAAATTTTTCAATAGGAATGAAAACATTCTTCGCGTGTAATATGATATACATCATAAATAAAAAAAAGGAACAATACATTATAATAATTCCTTATAAAAAGCTTCTTTTCGTAAAAGCGAATATATTATACATTTTGTAGATTTTTGTATACTTGCATTTTGTATGTTTGCCTTTTATGCATTCTGTAAATATCATCAAACTCGGTCAATCCTAGAACGATTTATACATATTTAAAAATCTTTTCTAAAGTAGTATCGAAGTGTTGAATTTTATATACAGCAGTAATATAATAGCGATTTTATAGATCTTTAAAATTGTATAACTCGTTCTAGTGAACGATCGAGTTGGATGATATTTACAGAATGTAAAATAGATAAACAGATCTATACGGTATATCAATTTTGATGAAAACATTTGTTAACCGAACTTAACAAAAATATTTGATAATCAATATTGTTTACATTAGAAATTTATTTAATTATTAGTTACTAAAAAGAAATAAGATTTTTATTTGTTTGTTTTATTATCGATATAGCATTAAATTTCTATTAGAAAAGTGTTATTCGATTTTAAATAGCGTATGAATATTTATTTTATTCATTGTATTTTGTCTGTGCTAATTTCAGGCTTAATATTGTCGGCAGGCACGTGTGTACGTGTTAAATGTAAATAAAAAAGCGTTTTACAAACAACGATATAATATATACATTATACACATTAAAAAAGAAAGTTTACAGACACCAAGAGTTTGTATCGATAATTCCGACGAATCCCTATTAATTATAATTGAGAAATTGTTGTGTGTATTTTGACGAAATGCGATTAAACGAGAAACGTACGATAATAATCATTTAAAGTACAGACACAAATTTGATATCCAGTTATGATTCTGATAAATAATTGTTCGATACGTGAGTATGCTCTATTGTTGTTAAGTTTATATTGATCTACGGTAGTTATAAAATCTCAATTACAACCTTGGGTAGATAGCAACGTCGTTTAAGATTATTTTAACGAGCTAACCTACATCGGATTTACTACACGAAGATCGATTCCTACATTCGGTTGAGATCTATTTTTTATCTTTTTTTCAGATTGTCTGGAAAAAAGAATTCTCGTTTCGCGCTAAATTTTAATTAAACGATAATGTATATTTTTCCAAGGTTAATATTTTTCTTTTTTTTTTATTATAAAAAATTAAAAGTGTGAAATATTTTTCCAGACAATCCAGTAATTTGATTGCTATCAATTTTGACTTACGATTAGATTTCATTTCAGTTTGATAACAACACGAATGTATTATTCATGATGAATACCCCTTCTTCTCGAGCATCAGTAATTAAGTTCGAAAGTTCGAAGATCTTTTGTATAATAAATCAATCAAAGTAGTCATGGATGATCCAAGCATTTTATTTATCTGACATAGAATTGTGAATTGATTCATCTCTATAGATTAGCTCGAGAACGTCAGTGTAAAAAGCCTCCATATCAGACCACAGTAGGTCGTAGAAATTGAACTCTTGTTTGTTAATGACACTATGGGCCACGATCTTATACGTGGAGCTTGATAATTCGTAAGAACTATTATACCACATCGATCATAATCTTATCTTTTCGGTAAGAAAGTCGCAAAACTTACAAATTAGTATGAATCACAGTAGTCATTGTTTAACAGTAAATGTAATTAATATTCTTCTTCTTCTTCTTATTGTTATTATATCATTATTATTATTATTATTACTATCGTCATCTTCATTATTATTGTTGCTATCATTTTACTATCTATTATTATAAATTACAGAGTAATCTTTTGCAGAGAGAGAGAGAGAGAACTCGTGGGATACTATCATCACATACGCATTTTTCATTCATCACAGTTTTCATATGCGTTTATCATTATGTGTATGCAGAATGCATTTTGTTGCGAGACATATTTTCAGACTATCGTGATATATATATATATATATAAAATTATATAACAGTCGCAAGAAATAGTATGTATCATTAAAAATCCGTCATTATGCGTGTCTTTTGTCGGGCAAGAAGACCTTTTTGCCGCTTTATGTTCTCGTACACGCCATCGCAGTTCGGAACTTTTTGTTTTCAGATGCTGATCGGATATGAGAGTGGACAGATAGTCCTTTGGGATTTGAAAACGAAGAGCGCGGATTACAGATGTCACAGCGACGAACCCTTGAAATCAATAACATGGCATCACGAAGGCAAACAATTTATGTCTAGTCACAACGATGGTTCGCTATTGACTTGGACGGTGCGTCAATTAAAGCCAACAAATGTCACGCATCCACACGGTGAGAGTCAATATCCTCTCTCTTCGATTCTCTATGCTCATAATTGTGTTATCGGATATGTCAGACAATACTTTCCCTATATATAGATATATATATATTTTCCTATTGCAGTTATCTTCCGTTACTCCCGTTATTTTTCCCTTTTATATCATTATTTCTCATCGTTACACTTCGTCAAAATCATTCGTCGAATCATTTAGCAAGAAATTTGTTTTGTTATTTAGCGAAAGCTACCAAAGAGGGAGAACCGGAACCCTGTAAATCTATACAAAAAGTGGAATGGAAAGTGTCAAGATCCGGGTTCGTAATTATACGATTATTCTTTAACAATTGTTTGTTGTTTTTATTTTTTTTTTTTCATTTGCGACAAATTAGATCATTGTCAATTGTGTAATTTATAATAGGGAAGCGTACGTCATATTTTCCGGTGGTCTAGCTTACGACACAACTGGAAGGACACCTAGTATTACGGTTATACACGGAAAAACCACGACTGTTTTAGAAATGGAGCACAATGTCGTAGATTTTATAACGCTTTGCGATAGTCCTTGGACAAGTGGTACGTGATATCTCATTTGTTTTGAAAAATAATTCATTGCAGTGATCGCATTTAAAAAAATTTTTCCAGTTTTGCTAATAAAACGATTGTCGATTGCCAATTGTGTTTCGTTGCAGATTTCCAGGATCCTTACGCTGTTGTGGTTTTACTACAAAACGATCTCGTGATCATCGATTTGTTAACACCAGGATTTCCATGTTTCGAAAATCCATATCCGATGGACATACACGAATCTCCCGTGACTTGTTGCGCGTACTTTGCCGATTGTCCCTCGGATTTGGTACCCGCATTTTATTCGGTTGGATCCAAATCGCAAAAGAAAACTGGATTTAGCGAAAAAGAATGGCCGATCTCGGGCGGTGAATGGAGTTCTAGTTCGAGCAGTTACAATGAAATTATTATAACAGGGCGAGTTTATTTTATCGAGTCTAATTTTATATATGTTTCATTCGTATTTTCTTATCGATTAAAATTTGAACGAATATCATTTTGAACAGGCACGCGGATGGTAGTATCAAATTTTGGGACGCTTCTGCCGGTACGTTGCAAGTTCTTTACAAATTGAAAACGGCAAAACTTTTTGAAAAGAGTAGAGCCAGAAGCGTTGACTCGGAGGAAGATCCATTGGCGATACAACTCATTTACCTGTGTCCCGAAAGTCGAAAGTTGGCGATCGCTGGCTCGGGAAAATACGTTGTATTGTTTAAATTTAAAAAAGCCGAAAGTATGTCGGAAGTAGCCGTGAGTATTAATATTATATTAAATTATTTATTATATATTACCTTGGTTAAGATAATATTATCACTTAGGAATATTAACATTAGAATATTTGTAAGATTAAAAATGTATCATGACGTTTCTGAAAGATCAACCTTGGTGGTTTACGGTTTAGACATTAGAAGTACCATTGAGCCAAAATCTAGCGAGAGAAACGGAAAATTCACCGGAACACGATGCCCCATCGACGGGAAATGTTCCTTCGGCCGGAGAATCCAAACACACGTCGGAATATAATCATCCGTTGAAAGTTAAAAGTGGTTTGCAAAAACGTGCTGCCGGTTTTCAAGCAACGTTGATTTGTTTAACTATCGCACCGAGCGGAGAACAACCTGAAAACATAACAGCCCTCAGTTTAAATTCATCCTACGGATTGTATGTATACGATTCATTATTTCTATATATTATATATTTCAAGTATTTTTTATTTATTTAATGATCTATCACTTTTTTAAACATATTTTTGATATTTAACGATCGTTTCTATTTGCACAACGTAAATTATCGCATAAGAATTATATTTTGCATGTATTAATGACAAAATAAGTGAAGGTATTGAATTCTTACGCACACACATATATAGCTTTTTCTCTATCTCTCTCGATATTGTAATAAAATTCAGCTGATATGAAAAAAAAAGAAAAAATGAAAAAGAAGAAAGAAAATCAACTACGTAAATTTGGTGTGGAATTGGTGAATTTCAGAATGGCCTATGGAAACGAGACAGGGTTAGTAATAATCGATATCGTGCAGAAAATCACTTTGATCGTGTTGCATGCAACAGACCTTGGTGGAAGCGGTGATCCTTACCAACGAGTTCTACGAAGTCCCAAGCGGCAAGATGACTCCAAGCGAGAAAACGAAGATAAAGCGAGGAGCCCGAGTGCAGATCAGGTAAAATGTACTTCTTTCTTAAATGTTACAAATGATATTTAGATTTATCGGTACTTTTTTCTTTTTCTTGGGGTTCTTTTTTTTTTTATTTCCACCGTCCTACCGCCCTATTTTTTTGACCAAAAAAAAAAAGAGAAAACCAAACCAACGAACAAAAACTTCTTGGAACTTTAAATCCTGGACGTTTTTGCATTTTGCTTTTGTTTAAATAATACCATCGCTGAAATTGTTTATCATTGCATGATTGTCTAATTTTCCGTATAAGCTGACCATACAGATTTTTTGTTTTTTTTTTTCTTAATAGAGAGAGGATAGTTAACATTTAATGCGGCATACTATTTTTTTCGATAACAAGAATAGATCGCTTGAATTTGTTTTATAAATATGTCGAGATACGATTTAATTTTTTCCTTTTTTTTTTTCCCCACAAACTTTTTATGCATAGAGGTGTTCTTTATATATATATATATAAATATATTTATTATATATGTACATATATAATCGTTAACGTGCAATTTTTCGCACGTTTATCGAGCATTCTCATATAAATACGTTAATTATTATAGCTTGCGTTTTATTTTATAGCCGAAAATAATTTTAGTACCGTGTGATATGCATGAATATACGAAATTTAAATCTTATCGCATAAAATACCAAGCATTATAAACCCTGACGCGTACAATTAATAATATAGATATGTTATAGATAGAAAACAAAAATATATCTAATACGATAGTAAAAGTCGAATAGTTATTTTCACGATAAATTATTGGCATTATGCGTTATTTGCAAGTAACCATATAAAAAAAAAGCTTTCATAAGTACATATATATATATATATTTTGATCATTAGAAAATGCAGATTTTCCTTCATTAGGTTTTTTATCTCTCTGTTGATATATATTTTATTTGTTATAAGTATGAAATATTTTAATGAAAAGATTTAAATACGCGCGCTGGTACCATAGACATTTATTAAATAATTAAAAATTTGAAAACACGCCGCGCAGGAAAGGTATTAATATATTTCGCAATAATGGGATGGGGGTGGTAGTTCTATGAAAGAAAAATAAACGTCCAAGAAGAAGTTGCGTACCATAATTATTTGCGGAATAAAAATTACGTACGAATATTACAATTGATTTTTCTTTTAATTGGAAAAAATAAGTATGCCCATCGAGAATAGGTATAATATAAATAAAAGGGAATAATTCGATGTATTTTATATATAAGTAAAAACTCGATCCAACACGACGATATAGTTTACTAACGTTCCTGATCAAAGATCTAATTGAGAATTGCACGAGCGATATTGGTCAAACTTGTCATTTTCCATGCGTCGATATTTATCCAAGTTAATTAATCATTTGTAGGTATTTTCTTTTTATCGTGTTTTTTCTTTTTTTTTTTTTAATCTCTCAGATAATAGCATTGACACGTATTGTATGGTACGTAAAAAAAAATTAAGTAACACAATACGTACCTTTGATAATGGACGAACGATACTAATTGAAATTAAAAGTAGCAAGTTTCTTTAGTTTTTTTATTTTTTATTTTTTTTATATATATATGTAATGTTATAAGAAAGATGTGTCCTGTGGTCGCGCTTATGTATGATACATTTATGTATTTAATGTTTAGCTAACTACTATGTGTCTACCCACATTGAAACAAGTAAGGCCAACATTTTTTTAACTAAACGAATTGCTAGACACTTATATAAATATTCGCGTGATTATAAGTATTATTATGTGAAATTATTTCAGTTATATCGTGTAATATCAGACGTACTTTTTTTTTTTATCCTTTTAGGTAGTTTAATTGGTAGTGAGTTGTTCGATATTAATCGTAGTTCGGTCTATGGTATATTATAAGTGATTGGATCGATGTTGGATATGTAGAAATTTAAATTTGTGCACAAAAAAAGGGCCAATATATAGAGTCGCTGCTAAAATTGTAAAAAAAATAACTAAATATTAGAAAAAAGTATTATCACACCATAACGTACAATAATATAATTTATATTCCGCGTTAAAATTCGAAATTCTTTATTTGTTTTCACAAACGTACGACGTACGTTTGATCGAATTTTCTTTTTTATTTGCATGCACGTTTATTTCTTAAAACAAGATTATGTGATTTTTGCCATTGGTGGTTTAGTACGATAATCTATTTTTGTATCGGTCATTTAATCAAAAGTGGTAAGAATTAGGTATACGAAATGAGACGAGATTCGATATATGCAGTGAACACATTCGAGAGATGTCATTGTGTTCTAATTTTTATATTATATATGAGATAAAAATTGCATGCACGACATTATATTATGCACTTTGCAACGATACGTGGAGATACGTATTAACACACTAACACATACATTCACACATATTACACAATTAACATGGTGTTTTTTATCTGTGAGTTTGATGGGAACTGCAGGTGGTTGCGTTGTGTTCTAGGTATAAATGGAAAATATCCCCAGTAGGATCGTTTATTTTATCAATTTGTCTTCCCGTTAACACAATTATAACTATCTTTTCTTATATCATATCAATGACTGTAATATTTTGTACCCCTTAGACGTTCCGAATCTTTCACACTTATATGTCGTCGATGATAATTACGATTATTTATCTCCCACTATTGTCATTGTTATTCCTCTTTACCGAAGTCAAGTTTCATGTAGTCAAAGAAAAAAATGCAACTATTTCATTACATGTAAAATGCATATTTGCACACATCAACATTAATTGGTTACTCTTCTTCTTCGTGTTGGTAAATGTTTACTTTTGTAAAACTTATTAATTTATCCAAAATGTGTTTGTTACTCGTTCTCCTTTGTTAAGAAAAAAAAAACAAAACAAAATGATTAAATTCGTTATTTTTATGATACACCTTCAATGCATATGTATATAACATTTATATCTAATATATGTTTTATACATATAATAAACGTACATAAATGTTCATCTTAAATCCTATTTATCTACTGTCTTGATCTCATGCTTATAATTGTTCGATAAATAAAATGAAAAAAAAAAGTTGACATTCTCTTTTTGAAATGCAATTATATTAGAAACGTTTTAAAATTATTCTCGAAATATTAGGCGGAAAATGAAATTCCTGTCTCTCGTTAATAAGGAATGGGTGAATTTAAACGGATTCAGTCTTCGTGGTTTAGATTTCTCGACGTCAAAGAGATTTATTTATCAGTCGATTGAATATCAACCGCGATAAGCTGTTTTTTCCGTCACGTGCTTTTGCTCGAGGAAAATCCAGCTCGAACGGCTTTAGAGTTATTTTACATTTCAAAGCAGAATCAATTTTAAAGATTAAAAACGGCAGAAATTAACGTTTACAACCAAACAGATATTATTATACATTTAAAATTGCGTTGGATTACTTTATTTGGGGTATTTTTCGTAAGATTATTTCTTTTGTAATATTTGACTATTTTAAAAAGTATTCACGAAAAAAGTGAACATTTTTATTTGATAAACGAAACTATATATATCTTTCCGTAATGGGGATACGTATTACTCGAAGAATCTTGAATAATTCTTTATCGTTATATGCCGATTTCTAACACTATAGAAAATTTTACGAGCATCTTAAGCAATTATGGTAATCAGAAACATCGTCTCGCTGAATTTATTATTCGAATATTCTTTGCTCATGGTCTTATCTAGATATCTCCAATGCAAATTCCTTATCGTAACAAACTAAACTGGGAAGTGACAAGTGACCACGTTTCTGCAATATTCTTTTTTCATTTTATCATTTCTTCTTCGTCTTTTTTTCCTCTGTTTTTTTCTTTTCATTTAAAAGTCTTGCAATTAGTTTCCAATTATTTCATAAACGTTTTGAGTTTAATCGTTCGAATACCATATTGATTACTAATTACGTATCATTTGAAAATATTAAAACTTATTATATTATAATCCGATAGAAAATCTTTAGGAATTTCACGCGGCTTTCAGTGTGTTTTAAAAGTGACATGTGTGTGGTGTTTTGAAGTCATAGCAAATAGCGAATTATACCCGCAAAACAACACTTTTCAAATGTTGAGTGTATCCAACAAAAGATTCATCGAATCTAATGGCGTTGCTTTTCATTTCCTTTTCAATATTTCTGAATATAAAATGTATAAACTGTTATATATTTCACAAACGTGTATTTAAAGGTGCACCAAAATGCAATTGAAAATACAATAATAATAATAATAATAGGCTTCTTTCTCTCTGGATGGAATGTTGAAAAGAAAAAGACAAATTATTCCTTATAACCCGATATAATAATAAATTCGCAAAGCGTGATACGAAATTATAACATATATATACGAGAAAGAACATGTATTCGCGTTTGTCCAACGATTATATATCGATTAGTACACCGGTCACAAGTATAAGGAAGCACATTTCAATTCTCTAACTAACAATAAGTAGAAATCGTTGCGGCTTTCTCGTTGAAGCGTGATTAAACTGTGGGAGCGAAAAAAAAAAGATAAAACAAAACAAAACAAAAAAAAAGAGACCACCCGCTACACATAATACGATTGGATTGTGCCTGCTTTTAGTCGTAGAACGAATGTTCTGTCTTTTCCACCTAATGAACCGATTAATTGTACAAAGCCCAACATGTTGAATCCATCAGACTCAGCCGGAAGCGACGAGGGAGAGCGAGCCAGTATTAACGATGCTGCTACCAGATTCTCATCATCAACAGCAACAGCAACAACAGCAACACCAACAGCAACATTCTCAATACCAGCGGGCATCGCCACGTGATTCGAGTTGCGCGATTGAAAAATTGACCGAGGAATCGGCTAACGAGGGCTCCTCGGCCAAATCCCATTTTGGAAGTTCAACAACATCGAATGGCGAGGATAGCCCGAAGAATCATGGTTGGAAGGGTTTTCGTCTTAAACGCCAACTCAGCAAGGTCGATCTCAAGATAAAGAATACATTTGCGTCGTCCTTGGTGTCATCTCAGAATGGGGTACTTGTATGTTCTTATTAAGATGCGCTTATACGACGGAAAAATCATCTTACCGTACGACGAAATCGTATTTCCCGTCTGTCCCCTTTTTCCTCGTCTCGATTTTCTCTCCTTTTATCTTTTTATCTTTCTTTTTCTTCTTCTTCTTCTTCTCTTTTTATCTCTTTCTTCTCTCATTCTCCAACTGTCCAATTTCGGTAGCGTCTACTTTTCAAGGCCACCCCTGTCAATTATCTCGACCTTGTTCACGCCACGTGTCGATTCATTCTCGGGATCTTCTAACTAGCTGTTGAAAGAAGCGGTGCAAAGTGGGTTGCCACTGTGTCAGACGTATATACGGGGGGTGGGGGGAGTATCTCTTTCTATCTATATAGGTGTTCATTAATTCGATGCCATTTTAACAAACGTAATATTAGTTTTACGAAATAGTATCCATTATTTTCAAAGAGTTTGATCTGTTTTTTGGCAATTATTGATGGAATCGAATTAATTGATACACCTAAACAGATATATATAAAACAAGGAAGCTTGGTGGTCATTCCTAAATTAAACGAGTTCAGTCGTAACGGGTCGGTAAATCGAGCGAAAGTTCATACGAGTACCCCTACCCCCCCATTTCCAGCAGGTAGGGAACGAGAGTGCTACTCAGAAGAGTTCTTCCGTTTTTTATTGCAACGTCAACGAGTCCTCGAGAGTCCTTTCGCCGGTCGAAAGTCTTGAGACGGAGGAGGATGAGGAGGACGAGCAGCAGCCCTGCGCGAATACCTCGGGTCGCGAGAGTCCTCAAGGTGGTTCTTCTTGTCCTCGTGATACGAAAAACGCGGATAGCGAAAACGAGAGACAAAACGTTGAACGTAACGAAACAGGAACAACGACTAACGTTACGACTACGAGTATTACGAGTAATAGTAGTAGTAGTAGTAGTAGTAATACTACGAGTACTCCGACGAGTACTACTGCGAATACGATGGCCGTTAGGCCATTAGAATTGTCCTTGCACGAGAATGATCGAAAGCCACGATTGAAGAGGATAGTGATGGGGATACAGAGTAAGAGAGAGGGACGCCTGCTATCCGTGCCCAATCTGAAATACCAGAAAACCGATGGTACGACCGTTTGCGATCTGAGATGCGAGGATAACACTGCTCCCGTCGCTGACTCCTTCACCGGAAATCTTATAAGAAGATTCAGTAAGTGTTTTAATATTAACAAATAGAGAAGAGTGTTGTGTTGCTCGTGTGGCCTTTCTATTTTTTTTTTTTTCCTTTTTTTTTCTTTTTTTTTTTTCTCATAGAGATATTAACGGTTAATTATCGTTTTAGAGATTACTGCATTGTGATTGAATGTATTGGTGAACGAAGCGTGTGCGAATGAACGAAGAAGCTCTGCGCGTCGTCGTACTACTAACGAGAAAGCCTAATATCTTTTTTTCCGTTCCTTTTTATTTCTTTTTTTATTAACGAGACGAATAACGGGGCTTTGACTAACTTTAATTTTTTGGTCTAATTAACAAATCGCGATCTTGCGATCTCGATATGCGCGAATCGTTACTGCTAACACGGTGGGCCCCAGCTCCTCCTTCTCCTCCTTTTTCGTTTTTCTTTTCATTCATCTACCTTTCGTCGGAGAGACAGAACGAATTTATTTAAGCGTTAGAAAATATATATCGATTAAAAGAGTAAAATAGAAATGTGTCTCCGGCTAGAGGTTAAATTCTATTTCCAATCGATTCCAATTTCATTGAAAAATACTCTGTTCTCTGATATTAATAAATGGAGGACGGAATAATGTATAAAAATAATCGATTATATATTGGAAAGTTCGATCAGGGTAACGGATACGGTCTTTGGCAAATTTCATTATGAATTTTTTTCTAATATATGATTCAATTAAATACTATTGCAATTATATTATACGAATACGGAGAAAATGAGGATGATAGATAGTAATGAGAACGTTTGATGTAGTCGACGTAGAGAATCGACTGGCATCGATCGTATGCACCAATGGAACACCATAATTGCACGATGTGCCGCCTAAGCACGTTCTCTCTAGTTAAATGGTTTGTCGGTGCATTGGGTTTGAAAGGATACAATGTTCGATTCTAAACACGTTGTTGAATATTTTTTTTTTTTTTATTCGGTACGTCGTGTCGCGTATAGCAAAACGTTCGCGACCTACCGAATATGGCGTTTAGAATGAGACAGCATGTTTCACTGGCAATTTTAGTAAGCACTGCTTCGGTAGAACCATGATATAATATATTTATATGTATCGTTTAGTATAAAAAAGGACGAGAATTTATTTATACCAAAAAGCACGGAAATATAAATCTATGAAGTGGTGCGATATGGTGGTGATGGTGGTAATGGTGGTGGTGTGGTAGTGGTGATGGTTATGGTGGTGGGTGATGGTTTTCTAGCTCAACGTCAAAGAAAAATATATAAAATCCTAAGTGAAAATGTTCGTCTATTCGTCCAATAACCGTTGTATCCGTTATTCTATATTTTATCTCTTATTGTTCTATCGATTCTTTTTACGAATATGTATTTATATATAACAACAAGTAGAAATCTTTCAACACCGCATTGGCAGTCACGTATTAGCGCGGATTAGATACGAAAAAATTCAGTCGAGTGCGATTTTTTCTTCCGAGTTAAAACTAATGTTACACGGAAAGCTATGCTAATCCTCGATACGCTTTTTTCTGCTCCATTTTCCTCTTATTCTTTTTCTTCTTATATATTTTTTCTTTCTTTCTTTCTTTCTTTCTCTCTTTCTTTTTTATATTTTCTTCTATATAATACCTATCGAGAGCTGATAGTAGGCGGCTCCTATCGATCGATATTTTCTCATCGTTTACTTTTCAGTATTGTGTCTTATGTCGAAGAATAAATCGAACGAACGGATTCGCGTATACTTCAAACATAAACTAGTTTTACTCGATATATTTTCGGAAAAAAGGATTAATTCTCCAAGAGAAATTCTCTACTTTTATATATATATATAAAGGTTTATACGAGAGTTTCTAAACTGAAAACATCTGCCTTTGTTAATCCATTCCCATTATTAATTTTATCTCTCTCCCCTTTTCTTATTTCTTTTTATTTTTCTCTACATTTATTTTCCTCCTGACTTAATTCAGATCCTAATCCCTTCGGCTCGTATCGTTAAATACTTTGTACTTTCGGTGTTAATGGAAATGCATAGGATGCCCGTAGAAACGCATGAGATACAAGTTTAACACTAAACTTATCGATAATTTATTTGGACCTATTTATACGGTGTAATAAAGTAATTGATCAAATGATCATTATTTAAAAGATGTATTTTCTTTTTTTTTTTTTTCGATCATACGATGGTACGTTTAGTGTTAAAGATTCTGTGTTACAATTCACATCGATTTTTACAATGACGAAGTATTTTACATGATACATCATTTTGGAGCATTTATGCGAAGATAAAATATATCTATGGTTACGTTTTTATATTCTTGCGAATTTCTCGTATCGCCATTATGAGAAAGTTGATTATTTGTAATTTTTATAAAATTTGAACACCCATTGTTTTATTCATTTCACGCGAAATTTAGAATTCGATGTTACGATTATATTTCTAGGAATTGTAGATGATAGGTGTAATTTTATGTATTTCAAATAATACGTTCTATCTCCGTTGAGACCTTTTTTATTATTATTTAAATTAAAATTTGTCTTTATCGATTAACTAAGAGAAAAGGGATCTTAAGAGGAATATTAAATTTTATAAATAACTTCGTTACAATCGAGAGAAATGTATCTTCTTATAAGAGTATACTCATTTATTTATCGTAACTTTTTCGTTATAAAACTTCGGAGAAAAGTTATTTCATCTCATAAAAATTGTATATAACGTCCCATATTTTTCTATCTTTTTATATCGCGTATAAATTAAACGTTCTACATTTCCTGTATATCTTAATAAAAGCGAAAGAACGATTTTGATCTGTCGGAAAAGTACTCGAGAAAGAAAAATGTATCTTGAAAAAGATAAAAACATGATTCTTATAAATATTGAACGAATCCCCCCCCCATTGTATAGCAAGTGTATGTAATCGGTATCTAATGTTCACACTAACTAAACAAGAAAATGTTATAAAATACTTATTGCATCGAACATAAATATATATTACTTTCTGATTGAATTTTCCTATAAAAATTTTCTATAAGTCTTCTCGGAAAAACTACGACATTTTATTTAATTTTTTTCCTATATATAAAATATATATCTCTCGAATTTAAAATGTAGATATAATATAAACCGTGGAAAAATGAAATTGATGTAACAAAAAAATTACGACAAGACGCGTAACATTTTTTTGGATAAAAAAGTATTGTTAATTAAAAGGATTTTCCATATTTTTTTTTTTGGGGGTACATCCATTTAATCTCCATGTGCATATACTTAAATTTTAGACTCGTGAGATATATTTTTTTAGAAAAGAATTAAACGAAGAGAGAGTAATGCTTTTTCAAAATGTCGAGATTTACAGACGATTTTTCTAGGAAAAATGATGAAATCTGTGCCGCGATAGGTTTTATTCGGTATTAGTATTTAAAGTACTCGTTCATTTCTAGTCTGACTTTCAACGAGAGTCGTCTATTTTATTTTTCGTAGAAGAGACGGAAAAGGGATGAAAATGTTACACTCTTATTTGAACAAGACAGTAGGAAATCTCGTCATATTGACCCTTGTTATACAGTCTTCCTCTTTTTTTTTTCTTCTTCGCACGTAATTGCGTAAAATGTAAAAAGATAACGAGACTGGATAATATTTTATGCGAGAATAGAACGTTCGAATAAATATTTCATTTATTTATTGTAGGATAGAAATTGTTGGATACTAGATACGGAAAAGAAAGGAGGGTGAGGGAGAATGGAAAGGGATATGTGTGATACGCATTTAAAAACAAAAAGAAAAAAAATAAAGAAAACCTTATGCTATTTAATATAACAAATAGAGATAATATCGAGGCAACGTTGAAAGATATTATTTTTCATACTACGATATATCACGCGTATCATATAATTACTTTATCAGAGAAGTATGATACGAACGTCTTGGATTAAAAATCATCGAACTATAGAATCTCATCCGAGATCAAACAGAGAACCGAACTCGTTTGGTATGAATTTTTTTTCAAGATAATCAAACCTAGTCAATGTTCTATTTTATTTCTCTATATTTTTTCTGTTTAATATATATTAAATTATTATATATATATATTGCTCGGTCAGCCTGTAATTATTCAATATTATTGATTAGCAAATCCATATGTTCTTCCTGCATAGATAAACAAGTGCGATCATGTTATTGAATTATAATACCCGTAGAGTGTTCGAAACCTCTTAGGCACGGCCCCCCCACTCCCCCCATGAGTATGGAATGCATAGTTGAAATGTTTTGACTTAGAATTTGCACCAATTTACTTTCTCCAGGTGGAATTTCTTATTGTTATTCGTCTTAGAGCACATATAGGTTTGTTATTGATTCTCTACCATTTCAAATGTTCCGTTTCGTTTGACAAAAATTCCTCCCCCCTCTGTTTTGTGAACGTTCGAAGTTTTCTCTCGAACTAAAGACGTCAACGAAAAAGAAAAACGAAACGTTTTTATAGATGTAACATTATATTACACATACACAGATACACAAATTTACGTGCATTTACATAACATACATATATATATATATATATATAGAATCGAAGGACGACAATTTCCAAATTTGTTGCATTTTTGAATTTAAGTGTCACATAATAATGCCCTCGATCAAGCCCCCCGCCCCCCTTACCCCCAAAGATAACAAAGATGTCTGCGGTTTATCCCTGACCGTTGATCGTTTCGATAAACGGTTCGAGGAGATTCTACTGTAACCACTTTTTCAGGTTCAAATCAGTTTTGCGGTCTTCCCCGACAGCAAGCTCGATTCAGGTAACACCGAAGAAGATTTTTCAATTAAATATTTCGCAGTTGTCTTATCACCGAGAGAAAAGTACAACGATTGACGCCGCGCGCTTTTTTGTGTCTCGATTTGTTTTCTTTTTTTTTTTTTTTCAAGGCGCACCTATCTTTATTTTGTTTGTTTCTATATTTAATAATTGCACCATTTGTTAGTAGATTATTAGTCCTCCTTTATTATTACGTTATGGAGTTACGATCGTAGGATCGTTAATTTTGGTTTATCTTTATTCGATTAATATTGTAAGTCGATCGATGTACAATTCGAGGAAGAATTTCACGATCATTATCGTTCTTTATTATTCATCCAAGTGTTCGAACAAGTGTTCGAACTCTAGCATATCTTACATAGGTTATATATACATATATATTATTCAAGTTTTATATTAGAATCGCGCATAAAGTTCTTTCGGTGCTAAAGTTTTATGAGATTGCGAATAAAGTTCTCTTTCGGTGAAGAAATATCGAATGTTACGATATGTGTGTAGCCGATTCGACGATTGGACTCTTAAAAATGACACGAAAATTCCATTTCATTGTATGACCAAATGTTTTATTCACACTCTGTTTTTCTTATCACTATATTGCATATACATATATATATGTATATAAATATATCGTATACAATTGTATATATGCATCATGTACATATGTATACATACATTTTATATATATATATATAGTATATATATACATCACATTTTATGTAGAATTACACAGAAGCACCTTTCTCTCGGTACAGCGTCGCTTTTCAAAGCTTTTCGAGATATCTTTTTTAAATGGTTTTGCACGCATTAGCAATAGTAATGATAATAACACGACGTCACAGCAGCAGCGGCAGCAGCAGCAGCGGCATCAGCAGCAGCAGCAGCAGCAGCAGCAGCATTGATTAAAAACGAAAACACACGTTCGACTTGTTGTATCACTCGCGTGTATTTTTGTATTTTATTTTATTTTATTTTTTTTTTTTTTTTTTTTTTTTTTTTGAATATATATATACATACTTATATACACGTGTCACATGTATAGGTACATAAAGATATACATATTATCCGAACGTTACTAAGATCAATCGACTGTATAAGTTATGGTTGACAGGGTGCTTTGTGGATTACTTTTGTTGGCTTTTCCTGGCCTACATTGACTGACTGCAATAGAGGACTCTGTATAGTACGTATTGATGTGTGTTTCACAAGGTGCTCGTTACAAAGTGGGAAAACGATCCTACGCTCGACCTAGGAAGACTACATTTTCGATCGATCGATCGATCGATCGATCGATCGATATTCACAACTTTTTACTCTTCTTCCTTATTTTCCTTTCAAAAGGGAAACACTTCACTTTTTTTTTACTACTACTACTACTACTACTTATTTCTTTCAAATGATCGATACGTTTTTTACTCGATTCTTCTTTCTCTCTTTCGATGATTTTTCTTCGTGTAATATTTTATGTGTTGTTTGATCTTTGAGAATCGATTTTTAAGGTCATCGAATTAGGAGATAAAATTTATTCTTCTTGAAAATTTTAAGCCGTGATGCAGGATAAACTGCAATGATTTACAGGAAATTGATTGTAATTATTCTTCTCGATATTTGACCAATCGTACACATTTAATTCTAATGAGATAAATTATATATGGTATATCTCGTTTTTACATTTTCTTTAGGTCGTTATTAACAACGATTTAGGAAAATATTAACAAACTAATTTATATATCGATTACATACGATTATTATATTAATAACACGATGTCATTCTCACAAATATTTACCGTAACGTAAACTTTTGTTACAGATAGTGGAAAACACCGTTGATATTATACCCCGTTGCACGCTTTTTATATTTCGCGTGCATGTTGCGTTTCTTTTAGCCATACGTTTGAAATATTTTTTAGTTGGCATTCGCAATAGGTATGCTACCGTCGGAAAATATCCGAGACAAATGTATAATCGCAAAAAAATCCAATAATTAATTAGTAATCTCGTCTCTCTCTCTCTCTCTCTCTCTCTCTCTCAAATAATATAATTTTAATAAGGTCGTATGTTTCTTTTCTTTTGTATTTTTTTTTTTATTTTCAATGCTCAGTGTTCGATAAATGTGCATTTCGCTTCACGTTTGTTGACAAATAATTATGTGTTTGCTCGATGCAATTTGTTTTTTTCTTTTTTTTTTTTTTCCTTTAATCCTTTTCTCATAAAAATCAAGTGGGAATGATATCGAATAAGAAGGTCGTTAAATTCGAATAATCGTTATAGGTTCGATTATCGTTGTTACATAAAAATAATATACTTTTGTTTTTGTTTTTTTTTACTATAGAACAACGCCCCGAGTTTTATAATAATTTGAACATTATTATTTCAAGAATCTTACGTTTCCATCATTATCGGAATGAATTCTTAAAAAATCAATCTCTCTTTAGAATACTTTACAACTTTCTCTTCTTCGAAGAATATAATTTATTTATAATTATTGTCTCCTTATCATGTAAATCTCAACATGAAAATAATTACATAAGGAGAATTAATTTGAAATATTACATTATGTTTCAGTAATTATATTATGAAATAGTTTTAAGAATAATAAGATAACGATATATGTTTATTATATATAAATTTATTGAATGTTTAATTGCAATTTAAAGGTGAGATCATTAATATAATCGTTTACCAATATCAATGAATTTATTCGGTCTCGATGTCGATTTTTACAACAACACTTTGGAGAGTTTTCAACGAGATTTTAGCCCAGATTTTTTTCAAAGGCGTCGTTTCAGGTTTTTCCGTTTTAATTTTTTTTTTTTTTCAATATAGCAGCGAATAAAAGTGCAAGGTCGTTTGTGGATGAGATTCGAATCGACGTTCGCTTCAATTCGTTTTGATTTTGCTTATTCGAAAGTTTGATCATAATGATTTATAATACCAAAAACCAAGTCAATTAATTTCGTTAAGATAGACAAAAAGATAAATATTATATTGAGATATGAGAAAAAAAAATAAATTTGTATCCACGAACGACAACTGCAGAGATTTGAACATAGGATTAGCGAGAGAAAATAAGACGAATAAAAACGCGCGAGGTAGCTAACGCCAGGTATTGTTCTATTACTTTTATGTTCCCTGTCACATTTGACGTATGAATGATTTATAGATGAACGAGATGTACGTATCGCTGGTAACTGGAAGAAACGCGGTGGGCGGTACGTGGAGTGGTGGTGGTGTTGGTGGTAGCAGTGGTGGTGGTAAGGGTGAGAGCGATAGCGACCAAAATAATGCTTCGAGCGTTAGCGAAACTTTTGGTAATCGGGGTGTTGACGATAGCGAGGAGGGTGGTGGTGGTGGTGGTGGTGGTGGTGGTAGTATCGTCGAATATAGAGCTGGAATTGGTGGTAGATGTGGTGGTGGCGATAGTGGTGGTGGTGGTGGTGGTGGTGGCAGCGTTGTTCGATCGTTGGCCACACGTCGTACCAGCGGTGTGATCAACACACCTGACGACGAGCATAATAATACTACCGGCATGGCCGTTCGTAAAAGCGGCGCGGAAACGCGTCCATCGCGAACGACCGCCGTACGCAAGCTCCAGAAATGCTTGAGCACGACTACGACCAGCCACTATGATGCGGAGACTTATTGGGCCGCTGCTGGTGGTTCCAGAGCTGGTTCCTCCTCAACGACATCCTCTCCGCACTCCCATGTTCTGCGTAGCAACGACTCCCGTGGCCATTCGTCTATCGGACACCAGCCTTCTTTCATCAACACCAGGCAATATAGCAGCCTCGGTAGTATTCGCCTACATTCCTACAACCATTGTTTTTAACGATGTGTCGATTGCATTCGATCACTGAGACATCAATCTTCTTGTAATCTTCTTGCTCTATCTCTATCTATCTCTCTCTCTCTTTCTCTCTCTTTTTCTCTCTATTTCTTTTTCTCTCGCTACTGCTACTTTTCTACTTCCCCCAACCTTTCTTCCTCTTATCTTCCCCTTATATCCCCCTTTCCGAAACAACATCTCTTCTACATAAACTCTCAGATGATCTATGATATATTTTAGAGGAAACAACAACAACAACCAGTTCGCACTCTTTCGCGGCGTTGCTATGGTCCAGCCCGTTGTCCTGTTGCGTTTCGAGATTTATTTTAGACGAGAGAGTTTTTCAACGTCCCTGTCAAATGAAATGAAACGTCCTCTTTGGAAATAAAAAAGATAAACGATAAGAAGTATCTAAGTTCACATTGCCGAGTAATCTATCGTTCAACGTTCGATCTAGCAACGCCGTTTCTCTGCGAGAACACATTCTTTTCTACACACATTCTGATTGTCTGCGATTGATAGTATCTCTGGTTTTCATGCCGATGTCAGTGTCAATGTATTTTCTTTCTCTCTCTCTCTCTCTCTCTCTTTCTAATACTCTTCTTTGCACCCTGTTTTCTTGTTTTGTTAACCATTACACTCGTCTACTAGGCAATGACAACTTTTGTTTTAGATGGGAACGAATATAAAAAAAATAAAAAAAAGGAAGAAACAACAAAAAAAAAAAGCGGCACTTGTTATACAAATCGCTTGAGATATACTTAGCTGTTGCACTTGCACCCCTTTTTCGAAAAAAAAAGGATGATCTTTCTTTCCGTTTATTAATTGCCTTTCACTCTTTGACGACACACCGAACTACTTGCTTGTTTATATTATTTAATATAATAGATGTGTGCTCTGACTGACGTTGCATAATCCGTAATGGTGTATCTTGTCTGGATGTAGAATAATAGGAGCCGCAAAAAAAAAAAACATTGTTTTCTTGGCGTAGCTGTTAACGATTAAATTCTCGAGTAAAATACAT
The DNA here is from genome assembly GCF_010416935.1 of Polistes fuscatus. Classification (NCBI taxonomy): domain Eukaryota; kingdom Metazoa; phylum Arthropoda; class Insecta; order Hymenoptera; family Vespidae; genus Polistes; species Polistes fuscatus. The sequence continues at coordinate 454,047 of NW_025113096.1, forward strand.
ATTTAATTGCACCCGCGTATTTTGAATCATTCAAAATGCGCGAGGTCTTTGGGGAAATGAGAAAGTGTTCCGCATAAAAGAGCCTTTGTATGCGTGCATACGTGCGTGCGTGCACCCGCGCGCGCGTGTGTGTGTGTGTGTGTAACCACTGTAGATCTTTAATTAGACGACACGATTAGAAAATAAAGAAGAAGAAGTATTAAAAATTGATCGATTACGGCAACCAGTTAAGAAAGATTAATTGATCAGAAATGTTTCCAATTCGATTCGATTGAGAAAAGTATATAAGATAAAAAGAAAAAAAAAAGTTTTTCGAAGAGATACCTCGCAGAAAATTTGTCAAAGTTTAAAAGCAATATTTCAATTTTCTCTTCTATCCTTTTATACTTATAGCGAGATTAAGATCTTTAAGAAATCCTTCGAGTTGCCTTACTTTTTTCTTTTTCCCCCGTTCTATGGGCTTGAATTAATTCAAGCTTCTTCAAGTGCCACTAGAAAATGTAAATAACTGTTAAAGGCACTTTTCTTCGGTATTTTAGAAAGACAAGAATATGTATCTCGAAATAGCATCTTGCATAAGCGAGTGAAGTTTATTCAGGAGTATTATCTACTCCGTTTAACGAACAAACGATCCTAACTGTATATATATACATGTATATGTATATGTATATATACGCATCGGATTGACGCTTCAATCTGTTTTGGCTTTCATCGCAACATTCACGGAACGTAATCGGCGCTGTTTCGCGTTTAATCAATCGCGTATTCAAGGTGTGGATCCGTGACAAGGAGGGACAGGGACCAGGGACAGGGATAGGGACAGGGATAGGGATTGGGATAGGGATAGGGGTCCGTATTGATATCGATCTGTATCACTTTGTGCGCGCGCACGCATATAGAACAAACCAGAGGGAGATAGATGTATCTATATATCTCTCATTCTCTCATCCGATAAGATATAACGTAGGTTAACTTCGATCGAAACTCGAACAACAAGAGAGTCCTCTTATCTAAGAGAGAGAAGAGTCCCTTTTCCTCTCTCGAGGGAATTCGTGCTGCTAAGCTAAACGAGTGGGCCCCACGTCTGCGATAAAATTTCAAACTTGTACGCTCGGCGAACCATAAAGTAGTATGTCGTCATCGAATTTTCGAAACTTCTTCTTTTATCGATTCGCGTTAAATGTCCTTTGTTCTACGACCTTCTCGAATACTCCCAATTCAATTACTCAAAAACTCATTTTAGATTCATTGATTCGAATTAATCGTACCGTTTTTTCGATGCTTTCAATTCAAATTAAATGATTGACCGAATTATCTTTGTTTTTGTTAAATTAAATGATTTTCATTAACGTTAGTTGAGAATTTTGTTGTTTTTCCAGTGATTATAAGAAAATATAATCTGTCTGAACGAAATAATGTGAATTTTAAGAATTTTTGAAGATACTAGGTTTATCAATTTAGTAAAGAGAAAAAAAAACCGATATCTCAATTTAGAGTTTAATTATCGTTACTAAAAATCTTATCAGTTATCAAAGAGATATTATAGAACACACCCTCGTGTACGTCACAACGGGGAGAAAAAAAAAATTAAATTAGAGAGGAAAAAAAAATATAGATGACACATCGCGGTATAGAAGTTTAAGAAATATATACGGGGGACGACTGCGGTGGTTTGAATTCAACCGACATTATTTTTCGAGTTCTCGACGTATAATATCTTTTCCCGACGTTATATTGTTAATGATTTGGATTTTTATTCGTCACCCCGGTAAAATTCAAAGTACCGAGAGAATAAATATATATTTCCAAAATAATAAAACGCGTTGAGAATTTTACGACGAAATGTTACGAAATAACGTCGTCGCACGGGGTTGCATTTTTCTACGTGACATTTTGCACAGCTTCTTCGCATATTTACGTAAATACATTACTTCTCCACATTTTTGGTTGGTGTATATGTATGTATGCGCGATGACGTTATGTGACACACGTTAACGGACACATAAGTTCGCGCTTTTCTTTACTTTTCTCTCTCTCTTTCTTTATTTCTTTCTCTTAACATTCTCGTTGCACACGAGTATGCATATCGCACAGTTTTCCTCGGTGAGATCTTAAGTAATTAATCTTGGTCGCGACGTTAGACCCTTCAATGCGTCTCATTGACAAAGCAAAACCTTCGTTGCTTGTCCTTAAAAATAAAAAGTTACAAAAAAAAGAAAAATCCGAAACAAAAAGTAGAGAAATGAAAGAAGCGAACTAACTATGATGGAAAGTTATTTTGAACACTTTATACAGGCTGATTCACGAAAAAAAAGTCAAATGTGTAACTTTTCATGCAGTTTTATATACAGTGTTCATTTTGAACATCTGTAACAAGAGGTGTAATGGTCAGATCATAATCGGACAATAATTAATTATTAATAATAACATATTAGTTTTATTTAATGAATTAAACGACGAGTATTATGTTTGGGAAACATCTACGATTAATTTCAATTTTTTTTTACTTTTTTTTTGATGTCCATGACCTTGAATATAGATGACCATTGAATTTGTCTTGTGAAAAGGGCTACAATTGTGGGTGTTCAAAAATGCATAGTTCCGTTTAAAAAAAAATGACCTTTAAATTTTCTAAGCGTTTCCGTTCGGCTAAAAAATGATACTCATTGTATAAACAACTTTTACTTCAATTCATTCTTTATCGTTATACTAAAATTGTAGGAGTTATTCGGGGTAGCCGACAGAGGTGTTAGCTGACTCATCCTGTATATTACAATGCAATATTATATATATATATATAGTTCTTATTATCGAAGAAGTTGCACACCCACGGTTCATTCCGTTATAGATGAACATATCTAATGTTCTTGACGTCAAAATCAATGTTACCGAACATTCTCAAAGTTTCGTTGTCATCACTTTTTCCGTCGTAAGAAAATCTTGCACTAGTTTATGAATTGCATACGTTAAATGCAAGTTAGTTGTGACGTGTTCATATAAATTTTGACATTAAACGTGACTTTAAAAATCATGCTTCAAAAAATTCATTACCTTTTTTTCGTGAATCACTTTGTGTACATTATCGGTTTATTTGATAAACTCGTAAAAATTTTCGAATGAAAATGTAACTAAAAATGTATACAATTTTTATATAATTACATACATATATATATTTTGTCCATTAAAAATAATGACTAATCGTCAGTTTCCAAATGAATCAGCATGTACATATTACATATATACGTCGCGTAGAGTCCCTACCTAATGAACTTTTCAACGAGGAAACTTTATACGTATAAATGGCGGCGTCTTTAACTTACGAGTGGGTACCGGATTGAGTAATTTATAATCCGAACTGTGCGAGAACGCTCGCACACTCTCACACATACACACACATACACACAAACACACGTAGAAACTTTAATTGGATCCCGTAGAATCTTTTACCGAAGGAAAAGATATATTCCGAGATATTTTGCCGGTTTGTAACATATCGTTAAAATGACCTTACGTGGCATCATCGATGCGTGTAAATGCTGCTGCAAACATCCTACCGTGACGAGATCTTGCCACTCGTTATGAAATTTCGCATAATTTATCATGGTGTGTACAAGTTACGTTATTAATTATATATTATAAACGTTTGAGTATATTCGAGTGTTTTCAGCGAATAGATACCTCCCATGTATAGACACTTCAGAGGAAGGAATTAAATGATTGGCCTGAATTTATTCGGCTGATTAAAACAACGCTTGGCAATTATTCTATGCTCATTCAGTCAATTGGATGAATCCAATTTCCGAAGAAGAAAAACGGAACTACTATTCGTCCGAGGGAAATGATTTCGCTTAATTGTTTTTACCGTAAGATATTTGACCCGACGGGGGTAGTTCAGTCTCGTCGAATATAGAGTAGAATCAAAGCTATCTCTAAAATTTGATCGATCTTTACTTGCTCGATATCGATAGGGAAAGCTTGCACATCTAGTCGAGGATTGTATTTAGTATTCGTGCACATACTCTCGTTGAGTGAATAGAGGGTTCTCTCTATTTATCGTAATACGTATTCGAAGCCCGAATTTCTAAGAAATCACCTTGCGTACATTCGATGCTAAACTTTTTTTAGTTGTGTTATTATGCTGGCCCGTAATCGATGCTCGATCATCATCATCATCATCATCATCATCATCATCCTGCGTACATCATTTGTACTCTCGTAGAGAGGCGCTTGTGCTTTCGATCAAAAAAAAAATAACAAAAGAACACGACGACGCTGCAAATCCGAGCATTCGAATTTTGTAGGAGTTTGGATTTTTGATTTTTGATTACCTATTTTTTAAATACTAAAATGATGTATTATTCCATCCGATGAAATCTCTCGTAACGAGTATTATTACGATCGCATTATATCATCTACGTATACGTACATAAAAAAAGAAAAAGTAGAAATTAAGGAATCGATCGATGAGTGTGATGCGATGTGATGAAAGATGTTAAGATGCCGATTGCCGATTAAAAAGTCATGGTAGTATTGTGTTGCTGTTATTGTCGTTGCTAATGCTCTTGCTATTGTTCTCTTGTCGCTGTTTCTCTTTAAACGTTTGAACGTTGGTTGCGTCGATATATCGCTGTTGTTTTAGCTGGCGCTCCCGTTGTGTTGTAACATTATTATTGTATCAATGTTAATATTGATTGTATTGTATTTATCTCTTAAACACATCGTGTTTTAATAACGTCATTGTGATCTGTTTCTCATGGGATATAATATATTCCATTTCTTATCGTTAATATATCGTTTACATCGGGCATAGTGAATAAAATAATTTTATTCATTTTCTTCAACATTTTGTAGAGTTTTTATCTGATTACGAAAGTATTTATATACATAGATACAAATTATTTCACATGTCGATGTAAAAAGTAAAAAAGAAAAAAAGAGAGATACAGTAAAAATCGATGAACATTAAACGGAAATATTATTTAACAATTTATACCAAGCAAAAAAAAGATCACGTTGAAGTACGAGCCGTTGTGAAAGTATAATACCGTAGAGTTTGTCGTGCATGACGCTTGTAGACAGATTAAACGAATTACACATTCTGTATGTAATCGTCAGTTTATTTTTGGGATCGCTGGCCGGATAGACAAATTTGACGGTTCCTTTCAACGGTCACGGAGCTCAAGCATGTCCTCGCTTGAGAACATCACCACGGAAACCATTAGCTGCCTTACGTTCGCTGATTCCTATACGAAGAAAAGCGGTAAGTCGAGTTTAATTGTTTGGATTTATTAATTATTTAATACATTTTATAATTACTATCTTTCTCTTTGTCTCTGTGTGTGTATATGTGCACGTGTACATCGATTTTACTCTTATAATAATAATAATAATGTATTGTAATATACGCGTGTATCGAATTCTTTGAAGATACCACCACTTTACCCACTTTATGGGTTGGTACGTCTCTGGGATCCATACAAACCGTTGTATTCAATGCACCTGCCCCAGGCGAAAGACACGCATATCCTGTGGTTGTTTCTACATGTAGTAAGATTTTCATAATTTTAGAGTATATAATGTGTTCACGTAAATTATCTGATTAAAATATCACACGGATTTTCTAATTCTATATTTTATTGCGAGCAGATGGATCGACGTTTAAGTTGAAGGGTTGCATCCTGTCGATGTCATTTTTGGATTGCAATGGCGCACTTATTCCATATTCTTTCGAATCCTGGAAAGATGAAAATGTCGATGGAGGAAAAGAACGTAATAGTAAGATTAATATTTCTATATATTATATTATTTGTAACGATCGATATACGTATTCTTATAAGTATTTTTTTTTTATCTTATATGATATCCCGTACGTATATTTTCTCATAATTAATCATTCATTCTTGTATAAAACTCACATTTTATATAGAGAGTGTTTCCTAATAAGTGAAAAGTATTGCAATGGTGGATTCAGGACACCAAAAAAGAAAAGAAGAAAAAAGTTCGTATAAACATGTCTCCAATGTGGCCTCGTTTCCAAGTTACAGCTTGTTCTATTTTCTTACGAAGTTAAAGTAGCATACTTGGATATTGGTTTGCTGTTTATCTACAAGATTTAAAGAACTTAAGATACTGTTAATCTATACTTGTTTCGTAAGTGGTATGCACTTTCAGAAAAGGTGAGGTATTCGTATAGTATGTTAGTGCTGCAATATTACATTGAGTAAAAATAATTTAAATATAACATTGAGCGTGTGTTGTGTCATGACAACGCGTTTGTTAGCAATACTTTTGAAAAATTGTTTAACAATTTAAACAAATTGTAACTTGGAGATGAGATCGTATCGAACTTATTCCGATGTTTAAAAAATCTGTCATTGAAATATTTCTTATTTATTAAAAAACACTCCGCGCGTGGTACATAATGCCACTGACATTATAAAATATTGCATAATCGTTTCAATATCATTGTCAAATACGAATAACTGTAAAAAATACCGAGCCCGTTTATTTGCGAAGCACGTTGCATTCGTCATGTTAACGTTAGCTCGGAATGAATCGAATCCTGTTTATGACATGAAATAGAATAACGGATAACTGTATTTGATGCTTGTTAAAGAGAACCAAGGAAAATGCAATAGCCGATTATCACCGTCCTTGAACACTCAAGTTACGACCGGGGACGGTTTCGAAGATCGACAATTTGTCGTTTTGACGTCTGAGAAGCAAGCTAGGGTCGTGGCTTTACCCTCGCAAGATTGCGTCTATAGGCAACAATTGGCGGAAACTCATATTGTAATCAAAGCGGAGGTTACCACTTTGAAAGGTAACAAGAACTTTTCATTTCGATAATTGAAAACTTCATTCTATGATGTCCTATTCTAGATTTAACCACCATCATTGTTGAATAATTAACAGATAACGCAGTTGATTTTATAATGAAACAAACAGCATCCTATTTGCAAATGATAGTACATTTTGACGAATAATTTATTAACTATTATTTGGAACAAATAATACAGGGTTTTCACGAGAAGACGCAACTCTTTAAAATTTATAAATAAAACGGTTTTTTTTATTTTAAAAAGCATACCAAAACCATCGTAATCATTGAAAAGTGTTGCGTCTTTTTGCGAAGACTTTGCTGATAAAATTGAAATGCAATAGATTTAATCTTTCAGATAACGTTTGTCTGGTATGTTACGTTTCAAACGGTCACATATCTACGTATAGTCTACCCAGTCTCAGGCCACTAATAGACGTCGATTTTTTACCACTTACAGATCTGAGGTAAGCTAAATGTTTAATTATATTAATGTTTTTTTTTTTTCGGATTGCCTATATTAATAGTATTTCTTGATTGTAGCAATGCTACAAGAATTTATCGATTTTCTTCAAATAACGCGCTTATACGTTTAAAAACTTTTATTGTGTAATAATAATTATTTATACAAATTTATATTTGAGCTATTAATGCTATTTACTAATGAAACTAGTTATATTAACCTACTACTACTAGCAATTGTTTTCCTTTCAAATGGATGTTAATCTTGCAAAATTATTAATACTTATCAGAAAATAATTCGTCGTTTAAGCAAAGCTCATAAATATATTTAACAGCGTATAAAACGCAATTTACTTTATGCACATGTACATATTTGTGTGTGATACATTATATAATATAATATAATATGATAATTAAATCGTATGAAAGCTTCATAGTAGCGATTTCATTGCGAAGATTTATCGTAAGATCGGCACGATATTAATATATTTATATATATATGCTTCTTTTTACAATTTTTCTAGCAAATTATTCTGATACTCTCTCAGATGCAGTAATTTTGTTACATTCAAAATTTTTCCATATTAAGTGTCTCGTAATTGTAAAATTTTTCAAAATATTTAGCTTCAAGCTGCACCAAAATTGCTTCAATTTTTATATTATAAATTTTTAATATTTGTAATATACATTGAATTTTATTGGTGCATGTAATCGAATAATACATTATTCAAATATGGCTTGGCTCTTGTCGAATAGTGCGGACGAAACGTATTCTAATGCTATTTGAATTTATAAAATATATATATATATATATAAAGCTTTATGCTAAGTATAAATAGCAATGCAAAATTTTTCGATATATATATACATATATACATATATGATTTATTATGAACGAAGAAGAATTTTTAATCTTCTGTGATAAAATATATTTTGATTATTATCGTTAATGTTATTCGTAGAATGTACAAATCTAATTAAACAATTTCGAATTCTAGAAAAGTAGTAGCAAAATTATATGGCATGCGACTTTTCTCGTCTACGATACTAATCAAAGCACTCCGTTGATCCTCGACACAATCACGGCATGAACTTTTTTCTACGAGCACTTCTTCTATCGCACAGTTTATATCTTCGTACAATCACATCTTATATAAAGATTCAAAGATTCTTTCATTTTTAGGTCGATAACACATCAATATATATGTATGTAAATAATATATACATATTGTGTGTATAGTAACAGATTAATAATATTTTATTGATTATTATGATATCGTTGGGGAATGTAGAAATCGCGCAGCAAAAGGAACATGCAAGCAAGATTTTTTCGTTCGCGTACCTTATTATATTTTGTCGCGTTCGAAGATCTAGACAGGCAGCTTTATAAATATTCTATCAGATGATTATAATTAATAATTATTTTAACGTTCGTTATATACGGTCGGCTGCTTATCTTCCTCCTGTCTCTGTAATCTCTAACAGTTTTCAGACTACAAAACACGGCATTGTAGACCCCATGTTGTCCATATGGGGTCATCAACTGTTTGTTAATGGCGATACCGATCAGTAAGTCATTTATGAAATAACAAATCTCCCAATAATCTATGTTACATGATACATAGTGAAATATATCCTGCCTTATCCGCGTCACACTTATTTCTTTTTCCCGTTAATTTAATTTTTTTCTTTTAAACAATAAGTGTTATGGATCATTAAGCACATGTCAGCAACGTACATATTTTTGTTTGTATACATCCTTCCTTCTAACATCTTTTTTGAGCAATTAATCTATTCACCTAGCGATGCTTGATGCTATGTATGCGTACGCACATTATATAAACACATTTTATTATTCGGCCCTGTTATCATTTATTTTCTATGTATGAAACAAATGTTAATGAGTACAATTTGTACGTTGCGTTAAAATTCCTACGAATGTCTTCTTTTTCAGGATTGCGAAGACTCTTTGCTTCAGTAATCGTGGCCACGGTCTGTATCTGTCATCACCTGCGGAGATACAGAAGTTTTCAATATCAAGCGAGTTCTGGTAGGAGAACGAATAAAATTACTTTCATTTTACAGTTACTTTTTACAGTTACATTTTACAGTTTACTTTACAGTTCATTTTTCCCATAACAAGTTTTTTTTTCTTTTTATAAATAATAATAATAGTCTACTACGTGCATTATTGTATTATTTGAAATTACGAAGCTTGTCATTTTTTAGCGGAGAGTTGACCGAAATGATGGGTGATTTGTTTACTGGTCACGATATGCCGGAACCACCTAAGGAAAGTTTCTTTAGGGGTCTGTTCGGCGGTGGTACGAGAAGTCTCGATAGAGAGGAGTTGTGTAAGTTTTCCTTATTCAAAGAGTATTTCCCATTCCAAAATATTATTTATCTTTCTTTTTCTTCTATGCTTACGTGATAAGATGTTTTCTTGAGGTGTTTGCCTTTCGCTAAGAAATATATATATATATTACACGCAGCACACGCTTTGTAGACACGATAAATTTGAAAATGTTTAATATTAAAGTGTAAAAATCGTTTAGTTATAAGATAATTAGAATATACTCTTCAATGATTTCACATTTAAGAATTCGTTTAAAGAATGTAGGTATATACCAATGATTTTTTCTATCCCTTTTTTTGAATAAATAACAAATAATGCGCTTTTTTAACCAGCAAAGACGTGATACGTTTCAGTTGGCGAATCGAGTGGTCGTGCCTCTCGTACAGTGGCTAAACACATCCCAGGACCGAATGCAGCAACGGAAAATATGAGAGAACGGGTTACCGGAATTGCTGGTGAAGTTGCTCAGGCACATCATATGGTAGTAGAGCGTGGAGAAAAATTATCCCAACTCGAGGAACGAACGGCTCGTATGATGTCAGAGGCTGAAAACTTTCAAACGTCGGCGCACGGTCTGATGCTGAAGTACAAGGATAAGAAATGGTACCAGCTATGAGAGTATAGTCTGATACGAATCTGGGTGCGATTCATATGGACGAGTACGGAAATAACATGCAAGTTAGCGTTTGCGATTTATCCATGAGTTATTATCTCTTTGATAAGAAAGCTAAATTAAATATATTACAAGCTCCGCGTGTATGCTCTACGGCAAGAAAGAAGCATGTATGCGGGGCCAAAAAGTGAGTAGAGTGAAAGTATTCAAGGGAGAGAGAGAGAGAGAGAAAGAAAAGAAGGAGAATGAGGTTGAATAGATAAAAAGGAATATAAAAGAGAGAAGTTGAATGTGCGAATGAATAGAATATAGGGTCGAGATGATAGGAAAAAAGAAAGAAATACACAAACATATATACACCACACATATTACAACACGTACACACATTCATGATCATCTGTGCTGGTCACAGGTTCTAGGTACGCACACATTAGCGAAACGAAATAGAGCGAATGGTAGGTAGAGTAAAGCGACTACACATACCGAGGTCACTTCCCAACATCAACGACATTGATCATATTCTTTATCCAAAAAAAAAACATTAAGAGACATGAGAGAGGCGGTTCGATAAGAGCTTTATAGTACGACCGCTTAAAAAATCATAAAGAGGCGATACGAGTCGGGACTAGACGATGATCGTGCTATACAGGAGTCAATACGAGCAATTATGAAATAATTCGCCTTTTAATCAATGGTACTCGTTAATTCATTCGGACGTCCTGCACCAACCTATATCTCATTGCACTATGGTCTTCTGTGTTGTCTATGAAATGAGAAGAAAAAAGATACCACGATAGAACAAGTGGATTCGAGAGAGAAACGATAATAAAACATCGTTATACTTATAATCTCGTTTTACATAAAAAAGAAGATAGGAGAGTGTGTTTAATCTCGAATAGCGGAAAGTATTAAAGACATAGTAGTCAAAATTTCAGGTGCAGGGACGTTATCCTCCGAATGTATTGACAATAAAAATGTAGTTAATTAGAATCGAACGTGCAGAGCATTGGGTAAAAAACGCGTCGAACGATGAAGTATATATTTTATCCACGCAGGCGGGTTTAGCAGGAAAAAACGGGGCACTGCGAGACCGCGTTAACGCCGATAAGAATGTATAATTGTTATCGATTGTAGTTACTGCTAGACACGCTAATGTATATATATACAATGGAATGAGACAAAAATTAAGAATACACAGACACATATACAACACACATCATACACACACACATACACACAAAAGTAGGAAAGATTCTGCGTTATAAAAGCTGTTTATATATATATATATATATTATATATATACGATATAATGTGTTATAAGTTACGCTACTTCAGCGTCGTTGGTGAATTCAAATGAATTTGTAGTGCATAAATGGCACGGAAAAGGGGGAAAACTATTATAATTTTAACTGTACGTATAGACTAGATAACATAAAGACAATATGATAGACACACGTGCGTTCTGGATGCGTGCGCGCGCGCGCGCGCTTGTGCGGATGCAAGAAATTCAATTGAATTTATCGAGATTCTGAATCAACGTACTGCTTCCATAGCAATAATTGTATAGTCGATGTTAAAGGTACTAATCACTTGCATTATTACTTATAAATGCATCCTACAGACGATTTACTAGAATGCATTCTTCGAGTTGTTTAAACTTCGTGGTATGATCTTTCTTGGACAATATACATATAACCAAATCGCATTGAATTAATCCCGTTATTGTATCGTGGGATGTCTTCACTATCAATTATTAGTACAAAACTCGCGAACTTGGCGAGTCGTTGGAGACTTAATAGGCGGCATTTACGAGAAAAAATATAATAATGGAAACATGTTATTCGACGACCGAGCGGCTAATAAGGATCGATTAAACTTTCGATTGTTTGATAGGTACACTACATTTATGCTATCCTACATCTAGAGGAGTCATTGCTCTTTGGAAATCGGAGATTCTGCATGTGAGCGATTTAATGATAATAATATATTAACAAACAAACAAAATATAACAAATTCATAAGTGGAAGTCTGTTTGAACGCCCGCGCTATGGGAATGAACGTTTCGGATGGGCAAAAGAAAGTGTTTTTTTTCCGGACTTCTGTGAAAGTGGAAGGTCGTTTACTGCTCTAATAGTGGAACGGTAGTTAAATGTGCCATAGTTATGAAGGAATGGAAATATATATTACCATTTAAGTGTTTGATAATATAATATACTCCACAACTTCCGTTGTACACTGCTAAATATCATACTTTACAGATTTCGACTACTTATCTAACAATTAGTCGCATCGGAACCTGCAAAGATGTGTTTGAAACTAATCATTTCTCGCGATATATAAAACGTAGTTTCAGTTATACTTAAATGTAGCTAACTCTTCTCTACTTTTATTTTGGTTCTTTGAATCATTTTCATACACGGTGCTTGTAATCTTCGATTGGTAATTATTTAGTGGAAACAGAGAGCTGAAAAAACTGTCTGTTGTATATCTTCATATCACGATAAAACTATTGTCACGTACTTGATTGAATAAACATTAATTTTGCCTATTCCTTGTGCGTGCCGTTACAATATATATTAAGTTATTATACTTGAAATTATATTATAATTCAGTATAGTATTATGTATCTGAACTGGTGAGACAACTGGACAAGGGGTAACTCTACGCGTAAAAATAAGTCAAAGAAAGTATAACATTATGTCGTTTGAGGCTCTGTTTTTTAGCATGCTGTATAGAATTTTCAAATATAATTTTTTCGGAAACGGTACCTTAAATGAAACGATGTTACTCTTTTTTCTTATATTTATTTTGACACGTACAATCATCCCCTGTTCAGATCCACCCTGTATACGCAAATACTAAATTACAAAGTAGTTCGAAGAACAACCGCTGTGGCGCATGTGTCGTGCAAATTTGAACGTTACGATACAATTTTTTTTTATACTTATACGATACTTTTGCAAATTTGAACTGTTACGATACAATTTTTTTTTATACTTATACGATACTTTTACTTTTATACTTTTTACGATACTTTTCTTTTTATAATTATCTATACGAGTGATTTTGTTTTATCTCTACGCGATATTCGGTTATAAATTTATTGTTTATTTACAACATTACAAACAATTACCTATAACATTTTTTTTCGTAATCCAGATTTGACGATCGTTGGCAACGGATCATAAGTTATCAATTTATTTTTCACAATTTGTCGAATTCAGTGATAATTATTGTGTATTCCATTACCATTCATGAAAATGAGGAAATTCAAAATTAACAGGAGCGGCGATAACAACTATTTAAAAGCAGGTAACTGTTATTTTTTATTTAATAATATATATATGTATATTTATTGTTTTCCTTACATCAGAATAAACTTAATTCCAAATTTAATGGAGTAAACTGATATAGGAAAGATGCAAAAGTTTTATTGAGAAATATATTTTCTTCATTGTTACAACAAGATAGCTTCTATATAATCGAAATTATAATCTAAGTAGTCACTAAGATGATAGAATGATCAAAAGAAGATATACATTAATTGAAGTTTAAAAGATTGCATATATATATTAATACTAAAACTACTGACTATTACTGTATACGTATTTCTAACAGATTTTTCAAAATAAGTGCAAAGATAAATCTTTATTCATATTTTTTTCTTTTTTTAAAATTTTTATCCAATGTTAATTCAAAATAAAGAAATACTGATAAAATAAAATAATACGTATTTATATTCAACAAAATATTGGGATCATTGAATAATGAAGATTCGCTTGACCTCAACCAATTAATTTGGATTGGTTTGAATTAGTTCTAACGTTATATCTGAATTTAGAAATACTGAATTTTCAATTATTTTACATTACATTTGTTCGCAAAGGGAATTTTGATAAAAGGAGATTATTTGAAATTCGACGAAACTCTAATGGGTAGCAATTACAAGAAATAAAAAGATGGATCCTTTGTATTTTACGTCATTTTTCTAACAATAGCTGTTATCGACAAACAAGTCGGTACGTAATTAACTTAACTTCTTTGACACTAGTTCTCACGTAAGAATAGGCGTGTTTACGGTGAATGATGTACACCACTCGTTTCCTCTTTTTACAGAAAGCTTTCTTCTTCTTCGTCCCTTTTTTCCTTCTTCTCCCTTTCTCTTTCTCTCTCTTTTTCCGCAGCACGCACGTACACTTCTCATTTCCAATTTAAAAATAATGAGAATTTACGACTAGCAGGTACCGCTGTCGCGCACAGACACCCATCGACTTCGAAACCTCTCTCAGCACCGCGAAGTGGAATGAATTGAAAAAAAATTCAATTTAGAGGCAGCACAATAGCAAGCCCTCTCTACTTTTTCCTTCTACTTCTTCTTCTTCTTCTTCTTCTTCTCCTTCTTCTTCTTATTTTTCTTCTTCTTTTACTCTATCGTACTCTGAGAAAACGAACGAATCAATGATATTTCACTTACACGGTATTTCGATGGGAAAATCAACATTTCCGTAGCAAAAATATATACAGGTGAACAAACTATGGCACCTTAAGTTACTCTGACGACAATTTTCATTGTTTTACATTAATAATTGATAATAAAGTACTATAGTAAGTATTGATATTAAAATATTTAATATAATATTTATTCAGCTTCAAAGACCCCAATGGGATTTGGTTTAACGAGTATTAAGGATACAAAAATACGTATTATATATGTTACTTTTAATCGATGAAGTTTGAATATACAAATGTCACTCAACTCGATCATCGTTCGATTATATCTCGTTTGTATGCAATTAGTACGTCTATAGAGACTTGAAAGATCGAATGAAAAGTCTTGGAAGTTTGTAAAATGCTTCGGGGAGTGCAAAAGGAATGGGGGAAAAAATAAATAGAAAGTATGCGAACGTTATTGGTTGTATAGCGTGTTGTGACACGGCGTTTAAACTTCATCGCCACAAGTATATACATAAGTTTCTAATAAAGAGTACTATGTAACGTTGGTCGAATGGTATGCACGTGTATGCACGTGTATGCACGATAACGTACGCGTAATGACAGAGGGGAACGGTACGCGACACGATAATAGGAAGGATGTGTATAATTTAAATATTTCTTATGAGTCCTCAAATAGTTACGCACGTACAACCGTGTCGTATCTTTTCCATCGAAATTATAGGATTGCTTGCTTCTCTTTCTCTCTTTTTGCATCTGCTTAAGATAATATATTTTCACGGTAATAATATAAAACGTGTGTTGGCACGTTGCGAAATTTTATTTTATACAGTATAATGCAGGACTTTGTTGCAATAAACTCCGAAGATAGATTACTTCGCAAAAGTGGTGCTTACTTTTTTGACAAGCAAACTCTCGCGTTTTGTTCTCTGGTAACACTTCTCGTTTGGGTGATTAAAAACCCCGCAAAGATCTTAAACGAACATTTATTACAATTACGAAATGGTATACATTTGTTCCGTTGATGATCAAAAAATGAAAATCCATATTGAATTATACTATCCCCCGAGCACACTGCCATCTTCTTTTTCATTACACTTATCGTTTCTTTCTTTAGCAAAAGAGATCAATAAAAAAGTTTCACGTTAGAAAAGAAATGAAACGATACTGTTCATTTCTAATGAACAATGGTCATATGATCGGGTCTTGTTCTTGTCGAACGAAGTGGGGTACTTAAAACAGGGAGATGAAAGGAAGAGAAACTCGTCAGGAGGTAGAAAAGGAGGGATATGAGGGGCGGAGGGGGTGAGGAAAGCAGTCTGTCTTGACCGAGTGCAATAAAATGTAAATGCTTGGCAATTCGCGCCCCGATACTGTGAGTTACATTTCCTCGAGGCGTATTTCGGATCTCTCTCTCTCTCTCTCTCTCTCTCACACTTGTTCTTTCCATTTGGAATCCATATAACTCGAAGGTAAACGGCGAGAGTGTCCGAAGGATAGTAGAAGGTACGTAGTAATGTCCCGACCGCGGGCTACGCGCACAGTGCTCTGCGCCTCGTCATTTGCATGAGTAACGGTGGAACCTAGAGGTTAGAATACCAACCCAACAGTAATTTATAGTCGATAATTCTTGCCGAAGCAATTTTCGCATCCAGTGCGAACCATCGGTTGGTTTCTCCCTCTCTTTCTCTTTCTCTTTCTCTTATGGGGGGGGGAGGGAGGGCACGTCAAGAGAGCGTTTGCAGGAAATGAGACGGAATGTTAAATAGCCTTTCTATCTTTTTTTCTTCTTTTCTTTTCTTTTTCTTCTTTTTTCTTTTTTGGATATTATATATTTTTCGTTGAAGCGCCATTTCGAAATGGTTCATTGGATTTGTGACATTTAACACGGAGAGACATCTTTCCCTTTTTTTATTTCATTTGATTTTATTTTACGGGCGAGATATATTTCGGTACGTAGATCTCGTTTAAATCTGATTTCAAAATATCTCTTTCTCTTTATTCGAACTCTTCTGTTTTATTTTTATCGCATGGAAAAAAAAGAAGAAAAAAAAGGGTAAAATGTATCGAGCAACATGAAATAAATCATGACGCGATAAGGCTATCAGATAAAATGTACTAAAGCAGGTCTTTAATGCATAGGGTGGTACGTTATAACGCGGAAACCTGCTATGAGGAGTATCGATCGGATCGTAAAACACTAATGTCCGTCCATCGTGCTGATGCGAAGGTAAAAGAGACCAATGCTATTTGAATCTATGCGAAAAATGTTCTACTTTTTCAATTGTAGGTGATATTCATTCCGATAGATACAAAGAGAGAGAGAGAGAAAGAGAAAAAGAGATCAAACGAAATATCTACTCGCGTTAAATATCGTAATAATTTTTTAAAAGTACAATAACAATCTCATTTTCTAAATGGCGGATAGAAGTTATTCATCCGTATTCCATT
Organism: Polistes fuscatus; assembly: GCF_010416935.1. Lineage (NCBI taxonomy): Eukaryota > Metazoa > Arthropoda > Insecta > Hymenoptera > Vespidae > Polistes > Polistes fuscatus. The sequence goes on from NW_025113096.1 coordinate 471,201, forward strand.
ACAACATTAATATCATTTGATTGAAATTCAACGCGTAGAATATTTATATATTTTCTTTGAAAATAATCCATTTTTTTTCCGTTATTTTATGCGAATACTTACGAATAAGGTATCGCGTAAGAACGACCCCCTGTTATCGTTGGATATATAAAAAAAAGATGCGGAAAGAATCGATGGGGTATCTCAAAGGTGGGGTATTATACGCATATTTTGATATGTGTGAAATGCGTTCTGTTTACGCGGAAGTTTTAGTTACGTGGAGGATAGCAAAATGAGGAAAGAAGGTTGAGGAAAAGGAGGAGGAGGAGGAGGAGGAGTGTGTGGAGGATTATCCGAGTAACATAAACCGATACAGACGACGTAAAGGTACACGACCGATATTAGATATCGAGATGGTACATACTAAGGCTTTTTAACCTCCGTTTGCCATCCAGTGTCGTCCCACCGAGAGCTATCGAACCGATAGGAAAGCACCTTCCTCGCCATCCCCAGACGCCTTTCCTTTTCCACCTCCTCCTGATTCTTCTCCTTCTTGGGTTCCTCCTATCGCACGATTACCATATATACACCACTTTATTTAGAGTACCTTTTATCGCGGTTTGGCTTACGTCCTCGACTCCCACATTTTCACATTTTCGCCTCTTTTTTCCTTTTTTTTTTTTCTTTTCTCTCTTTCGATCCATACCGTGGTGGTTTCTATGACGCCTTTGCCAACGGGACGACAATGCTCGTTCGGATCAAATTTTTACTATCTCTTGCTGCTTGCTTGACTCGAGACCGCACTTCCCTTGCGTACTTTTACGTCAATACTTACTAGCTTATTTTTCAAATTTCGTTGGGGTTTAGTATCTTCTTACACGCGCGCGATCTTGGATACTTTATTTTTCTATATGGAGTATTTATTTTCTATTATACGTGTCATGGTAATATGAGAAATATGATTTGTTGAATATTAATAAATATTATTTTTCTAAGTATACGGTGTAGATAATTTATCGCATCGTTAAATAAAATTCGACTTTCTAATCTTCGAAAGCGAGAAAGTAATATATCGATAAAGCTTTGATTTTTGTTTAGAAAAGATTTATCGAAAATATTCATTTAACTGTGCGTATCCTGTCGTTTTTGGAATTCAATAAAATCCTGTTGATAGTTCAGTGAAACTAACGATTCGATTAGATAGCCCCAAGTCGTTGCTAATCATGTTTGAAATCGTTAAGTCCTTGGAATCTGTGAAAAGCAATATTTTGTTAGAAGAGGATTTTCAAGTTGAACGAACGCAAGCATTGCTCGTACCTACTACGGCCGCGCTCTCATCCGCGTGCCCAGGTGCTATTCGTATGGGTTAAGGCCGGGTGAACGCGATGAATAGATCTTAGGTTTCTAATCTGATTTAGTGGTTGCCAAAGCGTTGCTGCTTCGAGCGGGACGTATTACTAAAAGCTATCCGCGTGTAAATCTATACGTGGAATTTACGTTACCTTGTTCGAGATTGAAATGATAAATTTTGTCAAGAAATAGGTAGAGAGAAAGAGAGATAAACGTTAACGTTATTAGACATAAACTAAATGCGACCTCTTTGGTACTTAAGTAACATAACATTTAAAAAAACTTACAGAGAAAAGTAAAGAAACATGACTGTTTTTCTAATGAAACTCTTTCGTCATCTTTAACGACATCAGAAGTAAAGAATCCTAACTCGTTGTGCGATATGTCAACAATCGCAACTCGAAGTTTCGAATTAATGAATAACGGTGTGACGTACGCGATCATGCTACTTAGAAACTTCGGAGAACTTTTTCTAGACAAAGGATGATTTCTACTCTTATGTTAGTTGTATAAAAAAAAAAAAAAAAAAGAAGAAGAAAAAACAAATAAAATAGAGGTAGTATATCGGGGGTATTTCGTTAGAAAGAAAAAAAAAAAAGTAAAAACGTCCCGCTAGATTGGAGCTAAGGTAAAATTCCGAGTCACCGTGACGGACCTGTCCTTATTATGGCGAAAGCCTCTTGAAACAAAGCACGAGTCAAGAGGAATTAAACCTATCATCTTCCTGTTCGGCTTAACGATAGGCCGTCGATGATACGATTATGGTGAGATGCGAGGATGTAGGGATGCCGACGAGAGTAATGATTGAAAATAACAGGAATCACGTATAAACGTTCCATCGTGGCTCCGTAGCCAGTGTTCCGAGCGTATTGCGAAAGGGATCGTCGGAAACGATCGCGTACCTAAGGAAAAAGGCATCCTATGATCAGCACGAAGATGAACATTATGGTAATGACCTTCTTTAACTTAAGATTATAGAATTATAACGCCGTTAAGATAAATCATTCGTCCTGTTTTCGTTTCTAGCTTCGATATACGTCATTACTTTGATATTAATCGCGTACGTCCGGTAGCGTAAAACTTCAAATCAAATTTTTAACGCAAAATTCTAAATTTATCGATAATACGAAGGAAATAAATCAGCGGGGGCGATTTTAAAACAAATACTATACAAAAATTCGTACAATTAAGTTCAATTTAAAATACAACGATGAAATTTGACAAAAGGTACCCGAATATTTTCGATAATTCATTTTACTATTCGTAGGAACGAATTTTTGTCGTTTTTTTATTCTTTCTTTTTTTTTCAAACAAAGAATTCGGCTGTATCTCAATATTGTTCTATCGGGGAAAGCTAAATAAAGTTCATGCTGGTAGACTAAATGGTGCGTTCAAAATCGGACGAAGATAAATACTGCGGTTCGTTTGCCAGGTATCGTTTGTCGTCGGTTTTTCGATCGGTCATTCGTTCTTTCGTTTGTTCATTCGTTCGTTCGTTCGTTCGTTCGGTTGGTTGGTTGGTTGGTTGGTCGTGGGCTCACGCGCACACAACATACTCTAACTCACGGTCGTTAGGCTTATATAAAGCAAGCGTTTGCCTGATGAATGAACTCCGATCTTGACGGGGAGCCCTCTTCTATGCGATCGTGTAAAAGCACCCGAGAGAGGCACCCAAAGGCTTTCCGCGGTCGTTATGGGTATTTGTACAACACAATTTATCTCCTCCCGAGGCCAGGACGCGCCGTACAAAAGCCGTGCGACCGTGCCGTGAACTCGAGTCGTGGCATGGATCCGCCGTAATAATCGATTACCGCCAGTGAAAGGAAGAGAAATCATCGGGTTCGAATCGGGGGTCGAGGGGGACGGCCAAGAGAGACCAATTCGCACGCAAGCTTTTTACATTCAACGAATCTTACTAAATAAACGAAATGCTTTCGAGATACGCCAATAATAACCGTTCTTATTCAATTTTATATTTCACTTTTTTTTTTTCTTTACTTATGTTAGACAAACAAAAGTGAAATTGTTCGCTAACGTTTTCATATTTTTATGATCTTTAAAAATGAACGAAAATATTCAAGGTGATGAAAATGATCAGTGATTTTGGAAGATCCTGTAACTTTGTTTGAGAATATAAGGGGTACGTTGCAAGGACTGAAGATCTCGGTTAACTTCGTAGGTTTGAACACGGACAATGTCGCGCGATGATGTTGAACACGAATGTTCGTGTAAGAGTTTGCGAGGTCGGTAATAGATTCACACATACTGTCACATTTGGCAATAGCAAGCAACCACATCTATGCAAACGGTGTCTGCAGAAACGGCATACTGCGGTTTTTCCTCGCTCATTATTCTTCCATTTAATCTGATCGATCTCAACTCGCTTAGAATATCACTTATTTTTCTTGTTTTTATGTTACATACACGCTCGTCGATTATTTGAAGCTTTGGATTGTAGTAATCGTCAATTAATTTTTTTCTTATATGAGATGAAACATTAAATCATTGAAAAACTATAATAAATTTAAACACTCAACTCAACGACACAGTACTTGTTTATTTTTAACAATTGAATGCAAATAATAGTCAATTTGTTTTCGCTGGTTTAGATAATAAAATAATATTTAAAATTATACTGTGTCGTAATGTAAAACGAAGGAAATGGGGATAACATCGAATGCAAGAGATTAAATTGAAAATTATTATTCGACTTGTCATCGTATATTAAGCGTTGATTCGATAGAAAAACAAGTTCAAATGCTATATAATATTTCACAAGAGCATCGAATATATAAAATGTCTGATCTTTACGACCTCTTTGATAGTATTGAACAAGTGTATTAGAAGGTATTAAATAGAGAATCTTATAATTAGTTACGAAGTCATTGCTCTTTGTTTTTTTAATAGTTTAAAGTTTCATTGACCGAAATTGTATCTTTTAATGCATCCTCATAAAACGTGTCTGCCATGAAGAATAGTATTATAACGAAAGAATAATTGTCTTGCGCAAACAAGCTCTCTCTCTCTCGAGAGAGAGAAGTTAACTATTCCGAGTGATCAAGATAAATGATTTAGCCAGAGTAAAGGAACGTCTACGATAACGAAACGTCTTGTAAGAACAGTTAAGAAGAAGAACAGTGTCATTTCGTTGTAAGGTTATTCATTCGGATGGATCATCGAAATTCGCGCATTCTCGGAATTTCGTTCGTTTCGTCGAAAGGAAAGAGAGGAGGGGAGTTGAGGGGGGGTGGGGTGGTGGAACGTGAGAGACGATAAACGGAAGACGAAAACGAGTCGTAATTTAATGGCCGACGGAAAGAAGAACGATAAAAGCCGGAAACAGATGCAGAAGAGAGGGCATGTCGGCATTGGTGGACGCCGTTGGGTTACGAGGGGTGATCTCGCTTGCCCTTCGAGTGATTTATGAACAGACGCAGTGACTCCATCTACTTGACCCGTTCACCTCGTTACAAAGGATAATGTATTCGTGAGAGGCCAACCTCGGCCAGCAGCCACCACGGTTCTTCCGCATGGTGTGTCTTCCTTTCCTCTCTATGAAAGTAAACCTAACCGAACCGAACCGAACCAAGCCAAGCCGAACCGATTCCAAATCGGAATATAACAGGGAGAAATAATATAATGCGATGCTAGATTCGTATCACTAAACTATCAATTTTATTTTATTTTATACTTTATTTTTTGATTGTTGTTGTTGTTGTTGGTTTCTTCGATATGTTCCACGAATTCGCGTCTTTTCGCTTATATATGCGTGGTTAGTATATTATTCGTATTTCGCATCGATAAGTTAACGTTATTTTATATCTCTCGATTTACGTTGTTTTAATATTTATGAGAATCGTCCTATCAAATGTTTAATCCGTTTTAATCTTTATGATTCTTATTTTCTTTATTTCTTTTTTTTTTTGGTGTCTACCGTATGCATGTGTGTGGGCGTGTGCGTGCGCGTGCGTCTTCTTAATGTATATACTATCTTATATAACTTGTTATTATTCCCGGTAGATAGGTTCACGATTTACTACCATTTACTAAGGCACGAAAGAGACATTTTTAAGATTATATTTCAATTTTGTAATAAAAGTTTTCGAGATAACGGCAGCGTCAAAACGAACGAACGAACGATCGTTACAAAGGCGCCCATTGTGAGTCCCGTCAGCTGCATCAATCCTAATCCTTGACGTATCTTCGATTCCATGCTTTTACGAGCGAGTTGTAAAGCGTAGTAACGTTTCAAGTCATTCGGTATGTTTTCAGAATTTATCATAGTCATCTCGAAGGAACGATTTTTTCTTTTTTTTTTTTTATAAAGAATCGTATTACGATATTTCAAAATGCTACTTAATTCAAAAATGCTTACTTTCCAAATTTTACAATATAATCCTCGGGGAAATTTGAGGAAGGTAACAAAAAAAAAACTACAACTCATACTTTTTCTCTCTCTCTCAATAGGTTTCTCGTATTTCGATTTTAAAAAGTTATCAATGTGAGATCGAATAACATAGAACAACGATAACTTGAAAAATACAAAAATCCCACCACATCGATCGAAGATACAAGAGTTCTAGGCGATAAAATCTCGACATTTACAGTGTTTGCAATTCGTTTTTTTTTTTTTTACTTTTCTTTTCTTTTTTATAATTTTATCATACTAGAATAATAAATCTATTTACAGACAATATTTCTCTAACATTCGGTCTTCGCTCTTCTTTCTTTAATTTAATAGAATATCGATAGACGCAAGTTAAATGGCGTCACGCGATAGATACTAAAACTTTGGTTACGCAAAAATAGATGCGGTACGATGTACATAAGTATAAACGTATATATATGTTACCATTATATTGTATAGTTCAGTTAAATCCGAAATAAGTAGATCATATATGAATTTAAAAGAGATGCCAGTAGTTGAAGTATATGAGATGAAAAATATTCTTCAATTTTATTTCAACGTAGTGGAAGGTACGTTTCCAAAATCGATAGAACACTACGACTGACTGAAAATCTGGTTTCCAAGGATAGAAAAAAGATAAGAACGAATAACTACGAGCACTCATTGTTCGCGTTTATTTTATTTTATTCATAGTTTTCATAGTTTTCGAAGGAAACCTAGTTTAATTCCTCAAGTCAATAAAGAAACCCTATTTCGAGATTAGATTATTTTCGTTTGGAAGGCCATAAAACGAAGAAACACATATTTTTTCTTTCCAGATTTACAACGGTTTAGTATAGGCAGGTATTGAAATGAAGTTGAAGAATCTCTTGCATCTCGTATTTCAAAACTACTCTCGCCTCTTGTAAATTTATATATTTAATTGAAGTATGTATGTACAGTAATTTCTGTTTTGTTTTATATTTCAACAGGTTGGTATAGTTATTTCAGAGTTTCGACGCTTATTTCACAAATTAACAGTAACATATATACGTACAGAGGATATTTCAGATTTAGTGATACAAGGGGAATGAAAACTACATGAAAAAATAAAGTGAACTTTTTTTTTTTTTGTACAAGGCTTCATTTCCGAATAAATCGATGTTGAAGATGATTTATCGGGTGATATACGCGTAATACGTGACTATATTGTAAATTAGTGTTTTTTTTTTTTTATATGCTATTATTTATTAACATCACCAATTTTATATTTTGTTATATTCAACATACAATATTTATATCGGTGATATTTGTTAGATGTAGGCGTAAGTGAGGCCTGTATGGGGCAGCAAATACCCTTTTCCGATTGTACCATCAAATCGAGAAGATCCTCGATATATATATATATATATTTATGTACATATACAATATACCCAGTGTTTCTATTCTTCTGAAAAAGATAGACGGACACAGAAATTTATGAATATTTCTTCGACGTCGTCGTAAATCTTTTTAACTTTACGAAGAAACGCGTACAACGATAAAATGCGTATGAACAAATTTCTAGAAAAGATGGCGAAGGTACGCGCATATGCATGTGAGCAACAAAGAGAGAGAGAGAGAGAAAGAGAGAGGAAAAGAGAGATAAATATACAAACGGGATAGAGAGAGAGAACGAGCAAGAAAAATACATACATTTGAAAATTTAATAGATATATATATATGCGGTAAAAAAGCGTACCCGTATTTTTGGGCTTTAATAGACAAAAATGTAATCTCCTCGAACCCTCTCTCTATTTCTCTCTCGCTCATCCTTGCGGAGAAAAAATCACAGTCGTGGGCTTTTTCAACAATGGCTGGGCGGCTCCGTTCCTCTCGTTCTTCTTATTGATGAAGTCCAGATGCTGCCCCGAGCCTTGGCGCAGCGTAAAACGAGTACGGCGAGAAGTAATGATGCGGGTGTGGGTGAGGTGGGGGTGGGGGTAAGACGTGAGCGGGGTGGGTCGGAGGTAGAGGGAAAGCGAGAGACGAAAGGGAATGAGGTAACATAGGTGGTGCGGGTTTACCGTACGGATGATAACGCGCCGTGGCGAGTGGGCTGAGCGGGGGTGTAGGATAGGTTCTTGAAAAAAAAGGGTGGCTGGACGGGAGGGCCAAGGAATGCGGGGGAGGTGGCGGTAACGGAGGCGAGAGCATCGAAAGTGCCGTTGCAGTGGCCACGGCAGCGGCGGTAGCGCCGGAAGGGTCCGTGCCGTTAACGGAACTCGGAACGGAAGCGTTCGTGTGGCTTCTGAGGTGCTGAAGGAGCTCCTCCGAGGTGGCGAAACGTTTCCCACAGTAGACGGTGTCCCCGGCCATCCAGTTGCAGACGTACGGAAGCTGGGAGGCTGCAGCGAGGGCACTCAATTGCGCGTGGGCGTAGGCAGCTGCAGCTACGCTAGCCGCGGCAGCCGTTGACATTCCGGAGCCGTAAGGCGACCCGGATCCAGATTTATGATCGCACTGGACGCAACCGGACGGGCAAGAAGACGCGGAGGAAGAAGAAACCGTCGAGGGAGGTAGAACCGTAGGACTCGTCGAGAGTTTTGCTTGCGAAGGAACACTCGTGCCGGTGGTCGTCGCCGCAGCAGCCGCTGCCGCCACCGCGGCAGCCAATAGGTGAGAGTTCAATTGACACCCGGTGCAGTAGGGATCCCGACAGAGACCTATGGACGACGATGCGTCGGTTCCGCTGCTAGGCGACGGTTTCAAACGGCTGCCGTAAGCCAAATAGGGACTCGTCGGGCCACCGATGAGTCCACTTTTAAGCGCGTGCTGATGCGGAGACAGTAACGAGCTGCCGGCCGACATGACGTCTATTGGCAATTGCGAACCACCATAGGCCAAGTGATAAGCCGAACTCGTCGAAGGAGGTAGACCGATTTTGAAGGTACCGAGCGGTAGATCCTTTATCGATGGATCTGTCATGGCCAATACTCCGGCAGGGCTATAAGAATTTGGCCTAATCGTAGGACTACCATGATGAGTTCCTCGAACGGAGGAACTCGTTGAGATTCCGTCGCTTGGACTCGGCTCGCTTAGGTATACTGCACCTTCCGGTGTAGTCGTTTTTCTTCCCTGCGGGGTCGCTGCTCGGGCCGAGGAAGCACTCTGATTGCTCGAACATCTTTTGTTATTATTATTTCCCGGTGTTCTCGAACGAGCGGACGTCGAATGACTGGATGCCGATCGTTGTTGATCTTCCGGACTGGACGTTTTTTCCCGACCAAAAGATTCGTGAGAATTTTTGGAATTCGATCTGCTAATAACGTCGCTCGTAGGTGTTCTCCTCGATGGCGAACTTCCCTCGCGGGAATGATCTCGATTAGATTTAGACGATTTCGAAGTTTTGTCCGAACTATTCAACAGGGACCTGCTCGACGGTGGATCCGCTCCGATTTGACTACAAGTCTGGGCGAGAAGAGCGAGTGGACTTTTCTTTGCATCCAGCTAAAATATAAAAAGAAAACAATTAACGTTATATTTCGTCATCGTCAAATTTGACTCTAGTCTAGGAAAATTAAATGAACACATTCGTATAGATATAATTTGTCTTCAATTTGCGGACACGTATCATATAAATAACGCTAGTTAATTGGGAAGCGTCGTAAAGTCGACTAGAGTATATTAAAAATGAAATGTTAGGGGTATCTATACGAAAACGTATAGATTTAACGCGAAATAGGAACCGAACGAGTTGGTCGCGTGTTCGTGATTTGTTTACGTTAAAGCGTTTGGCCAAGGGCGATCGATCCATCGCGATGTGCATCGTTGCAACCACCGACGAAACCACCACCGTAAAACGTTGCTTTCGGCGTTGCTGCTGTTACCGTTGCTGCTGCTGCTGCTGCTGTTGTTCTCTCAACGAAAAATCATTCTTCAACGTTTTCTTTATTTTCATCCGACGTGTTTTCAAAAGCTCGCCAAATCGTCGACTTTTATTGGTCGGTTGTTTAAAACCCCGTACGTATTATTTTTGATTTATCGTGAAATCGAAAGTATTCGTTTCGCGATAGACGATTCTACAATAACGTTGCTCTAACAAAAAAAAAAAAAAGGAGAATTATTATTTTTTGTTATCTTCAAAAGTCTCTTAGCCGTTCCGTTCGATCATTGTCTGGGAGCAACGACGGGTCATTAATCTCACGGAGTATGAAAACTTTGACGGAACGTCATAAAGATCTTTACACTGTCGTCCAGCTTCTTCATTAATTTATTATTCGCTAAGCAAAGGTTTCTCTCTTTCTCTCTCTCTCATACTTTTGTAACCTTCTACCTCCCATCCATATCCCTACCATCGATTCCTTTGAAAATCGCATTTCACTAGGAACTACTACTGTGACGTGGGCCCCGTCTTTACGAGAAACGTTTTTCATTCTTGTCACGGACCGTACACGATCAGTCACGCGTTCCGGACTGTGCTAGGGGGAGGGGGGAGGGTGGTGGTTGGCGGGGAGAAAACGAGGAAAGGCCAGCGAGAAGGATTTATGTCCGTCATCGTGACGGATAGAAAAGGGAGGAATAGAAAAACGGAGTTTTACTGCGAGAGACATATCGATATGCTTTTGCTTCTCTTTTCGAAAGAAGAAGAGGAAGGTTTTACTCTCAGGTGAGAGAGGTACGGGGAGGGGAGGGAGGAGGCTAAGAAAAGAGTGATCTTCTCGACAGAAGATCGATCCATTTGTATGATGCCGTCGCGATCGACACTAGCGATATACGTTCGATGTTTCTCTTCGAGGTAGATTGGATAAAATGAAATCAAATAAAAAGGATCCTCTTATGGCAGAATGAAAAATTGTTCGTTAATAGAACAAACCATTAACGCGAAAAAAAACTTCGTGATCTTTACCATCTTACTAATTGTAATTAAACTAATCATTAATATTAACTCATTAAACTGTTGTCTCAAGACTGAAGATAATAATAATAATAATAATAATACAGATTACCTATAAGACTCGTATACGTTATGTCACAACACAAGTGTCACAACGAGTGATAATATAAATAATATTATAACCCAAATACATTCAATAATAATGAAAATAATTGGTTAGGAGAAAAACGAGCAAGATGATTGGTAAATGATCGAATAAATTTGATCGTTCATTCCTCGTTTAAATTTTTTTCTTAAATCGTTACGCGAGAGCCGCGTTATCAAATTTTCTATGAGAAATTAATTATATTTCGTTGGAATCTCTTTTTAAATGTAACCGTAAGATCATTTTAGGTTTTTCGTATAGAAATGTTGGTTGGAGGGTGTGTATGTGTGTGTGTGTGATATTTTTGTTGGTGGTAAAAGCAAGGACACGTATATACAAGGAATAGTAGTAGTAGTATCGATGTGCAAGAGCTCGATGTACACGGCGGATGTACCGCCTCTCGTAGGCGTAATTAAAATGCAACGTCCGTTGTAAAGCCGAGGTGCGGCAACGTGCACTACGGTGTGGCACGTCGAGAGAGTGAGAGAGAGATAGAGATAGATAGACGAGGTGTGCGTGAGTTTGCTCGTGCTAATGGTGCAACGCGCATTCGTTGTGTTGGTGGGTTGGTTGGTTGGTTGGTTGTATCGGTGCTACCGTGAATTGCCGAAGAGCCAAGCTATTTACGACTACGACGATGACGACGACGAGCAAGTAGAAGACCATCATCTATTAATCACGTTCGTGTAACTTAACGGTTTCGGTTTTTAAAACGTTTATATTTTATCATCTTCTTATTAACTTATTTTTAATTATGGGACGAGTTAAATATAAATAACTGACACTTACACAAGAAAATTATCGACTCGTTATATATTTATATGATTGTCATTTCCCAACCGATGAATTCAACGACAATTGTATTTTTAAAATATCGTTGCATCGCGAACGACGCATAATAACTCGTTCGACTGAACGAGAACAGTTATTGTGAAACGCGATCGTTGAAAGCAACCTGATTTATTATTTTTCATTATAATGACTAATACTTCTTGTTTGTTCTTTTTTTTTCCTTTCTTTTTTACATAATTTTTAATATTATAACAATGATCGTTAGTTTTTGTTAGTTTTTCGCGATCGTTTCGAATGTTCGACAATAAAAGTTTTGCGATAATTTCCAACGCGTAATTATAGTAATAATTTTTTTTTTTTGTTTATTTTTTTTTTTTAAATGGTTACAGATATTTATTTAAATTGTACGTATAATATAAAGTAATTGCCATGCAACGTAACCTTGCGAATGAAAATTTTCCAATATCATTGAGAATATTTGATGTTATATATTTATTAAACGTGAAAGTTTCCGCAGTGCTTTGTTCCTACGACTGGGTACGGTGCGAAAGCTTTAGTCAATCGGAACAATTGTTGACAACTACGAAACGGTCTTTTGATTTGAATGTTATTGTTTATTAGCGAATGCTCCGTGGTCACGCCATTGACAGCTGGACACAAAAGCGATATGTAGAAGAGAGAAAAGGGTGGTGGATAAAGGGTGGTGGGACGGGGGTGAGAGAGAGAAAGGGAGAGAGAAATAAAAGATAAAAAGAGAGAAGAACCGTATGTACAATTTTAACGCGATTGATTTAAAACACATACTTTTTTGAAATACTTCTCCTCTCCTCTTACAAAGAAAATATTACAAAAATAAACAATCATACGCGTTACAACGATCGCAGCTCATTTTTCCCCTCATTAAAAATTAATAGAAGAATAAAAGAAAAAACGTATATCTATACTAACCGTAGTTGGCAAAGGAGTTAGATAATCCGGACATAGATACTGATTAGTGTTAGAAGCCAGCATCTCTTAAAGAGCGCTCAAAAGCGCTGTATTTTGACTCCCCTCTCCTTCTTCCCCGTTGAAAAAAGAAAACGATCGTTTTCAAAGTACAAATCCTAAATTAGTTGAATCCGTTGAACGATTAGACGACGATCTATCGTTATTTATGTATTCACTAGATCTAAGTACACCGTTAGTGCTCTTCCTCTTTCTTATCTTTTCACAAAAAACTTTGTTCGACGCACTTAAGGAAAGAAAAAGGGGGCCTCCTCCGGGAGGTCCCTTAACGAGGGTTTTATGGCCGAAAAAGTCAGATATGTGTGCGACGACGAGCGACATCGAATCTAACGAAAGGATAAGGCAAGAAACCCAGTCGAATTAGAACGAAGACCTTGATGATGATGATGATGATGATAGTTTTGTTACGCGCACGCACGTCCTTTGGGTTCGAAGGTTTCAGCGTCGACTGAAGCGCTCGCGCGCTTCCAACTCTCCGTTTCAACCCCCCACCTTTCTGTTTCTCATCCAACGCAACCCTACCATCCCCACCACCTTTGGTTATTCTCTTTCTCTGTTCCTCTTGCTCGTCAACCAAATCCCCTAGGATCATCGTGGTGGCATGAACGTGCGAAAGGACGAACCAACCAACCAACCAACCGACCGACCAACCAACCAACCAACCAACCTACCAACCGGCCAGGCTCACGTCGGAATGATCGGAACCGACGGGTTGCGAGACGAGATGCGAGACGAGATGCGAGGATGTGACGTGTGACTTTGACCGACGTAACGTTTTCACCACATACACCGGATCCTACCATCGCCGCTACCCTTTCTACACATTTTTTTACAGATTTTTATACGGTAAATAGAAATTATTATATAACGATTTTATACGATTTTGTTTGATTATTTTATATTATTTTACTGGTTCCTTATCTCCCCCGACCCGTCGGATACTCGAAAAGATACCTGGGTAAGAATAAAATACGAGATGCTTTCAATGTTTTTGGAGTATTTGTATTATACACACGTTTAACGTTAGTTTTTTTAACGACGAGTGATCTGTGAAAAGTTGCAGGTAATATTATATCAATAGGTGCAATATAAACTTTTGTATTTATGTTGGGTTCTAAACGAATGCGTATAGTTTTCATTTATTTGGATATTTTACCTGACTTCTCAGATACCTGCCGAGTCGGATAGAACTTTTCTATACCTTGCGATAGTTTGAATTATTAACGGTACATATATCATTTATCTTCTATTTCAAATGTAATTAATCTAATAACATATAAAAATATGTTTTGTCATCTTTAAAAGAATATATATTTCGATGGGTATGAAAACATTTATAAAAATACGTCCTGGATATGACAGACTAAGCGTAAAGGTTTCTTAAATTTTATTACCTGTCATAAAAAGGATGACGAAAAAGAAAATACGAGTGGATAGATATAAACTCGCTATATTATTTATTTATAATCCAATACCGAGAGAGTAACGTGTCTATTTTTATAATTTTATTTGAAGGTAATATAAAAAGAAACGAAAAACAAAAAGAAAGTATTAAAAGTACGATCATTCTTTTCAGTTTAGTCTTAAAAGGACTATACGATTAAAAGGTCATTGATAATCAATTAATGTACGATAATCGATTTAAGACACGGTTCGTGGGTTTTCCAATATCGTTCGATAGCTTATAACAAGTTTTACAATTCGTAATTTATTTGATTATAAAGTTATATCGGAGAAACCTTAATGATTCGTTTTAAGATTTTAAAAGCATATCATATATAACAATAAATTAGTTATCGGGGAGGGGGAAGTGCGGGAGTGGGGATGAGGGATACGGATCACGGAAGATTTTTTCCGATCGATCGATAAACTTAAACGTAAGAAAGTGGTTTTCTATCTTGTAGATAGGTCAGAACCAATCTGGTATAACCGTTTCGAAACGTTTTCTTCGATAAAAAGATAGACCTTGTCTCGGATGACTAAAAAACTTACCTAGAAAACGAGTGTTTTGCCGGATATATAAAAAGGTGGGGTATGGGGGAGAGGGCTGGTGGCCTTTCGGAGAGCGTTAAATATCAGAGAAGAGAACCATTTCGGTTATCCGTTAAGGTGAATGTGAGTAATTAAGTGGTATAACTTATAAGCTTGCTTGGCCGCTGTCGAGACGCTGTCGGATTTTATGGCTTTATGGCGACTACAAGATGTAATTACTCTTTATGACCTTATTTCTGGCGTGATCTCTTTGAGCTTGCCGCCTCTGTCGATGAAATAACAAAAAAAAAGAAAAAAAAAGAAATCCTTAAGGTACATATCCGAGTAACCAAAGTGTGCTGCTGCTGCACACAGCGCGTTTCCATTCTACTGGAATGTTTAATATTTTGCAAGTATCTCAGGAATATTTATTGTACGTTCCATTTGGACACCTTGATCGTTTAGATTGTTATCAATAACATTTCTTTTCTATTACCGTTCCATTAAATCTTATTCACGCACTATAAGAACGACTCTACTTGAGTGTATTAAACTTAATCCCTGTTTGCTTGTTTAACAAGCTGTCATTAATAATTTGATTTTATGTTGATTTTATGCTTGACATCATTTCTTCGATCCGGATTGAGCAAATAAATATTTGTAATATAATTTTCCGATCATTATAAGACACGTAAGATTTATATAGGATAATGATTGCTTAAATTATACTCCCCAAGTATAAAATATATAATTTTATATAATTTACATAACTTCATTTACTTCAATGAAATATCCAGAAAGCACTTTACGTTATTCAATAAAATGAACAAAAACTAATATCGCAAGATTAAGAAATCATAATCCTCCCTAAGAATCGTATCGAGCTTTTACACAAATAAATGCATCGTCGTTTGTTTCGGCGAAAGAACTTTTATGGTCTCCGAGCAGAAGAAAAAAGAAAAAATAAGAAGAAAGGGAACGCTTAAAGAGCAAAAGCTTTAAAGAGAGAGCTTTTCTCGAAAGCGGGGTTGTTATACTCGACTTAACGCGATTTTAATAATCACAGCAAGTGAAGAGAAGAGAGGTCGTGCTTTACGATGTGAGAAAGAGAGAGAAAAGGGAGCTTGCTTTTTCGGTCGTGAGAAAGGAACGATCTCTTTCTCTCTTTCTTCCTCTTCTTAGCTCCTCTAGCAGGCTATTTCTATCTTATCTTTTTCCTGTTGAACACGTTGGACTCGACCAAAGTGGCCGTTAGATACGAGCAGTTTCCACGGAAAAGCATTAGCGGCGTTATTAGCGCTAGTTAGAAGATACGCTTTGCTGAGCGACGAGAACGCTGTATAATTATCCGACTCTCCCTTTCTTCTCTTTCTCTCTTCCTCTCTCTCTCTCTCTCTCGTTCTCCCTATTCGAAATCGAAGAGAAGACAGGGACGACGTGTTTATGCGGCGCCGACCGAGACCCTGAGTAAAAGTATCCCGAAACGAAGTATCTGTGACTCGACGAGCCAACTTCTGCTTTGCTTTGCTTTGCTTTGCTTTTGTGTACCTTGCCTCTGTTACTCGCTTATGTCAGTTTCTCTAAGGCTACGACGATGACGTACGTCTACCAACGATTGATTTAATAAACCTGTGCTACCCAATTCTATACTTCACTTGCACCTGCTTCCTTTCTCCTTTTCTCCTTATTTCTTCTCTCCTTTTCTTTACCCATCGATGAATCACTAAACGATAAATTACTATCGGACGTTCTCGAAGAAAGCAATGGGGTTATCCGAACATCCTCGTAAAGAAACCGCACGGTGGAGTTAGTTTATTACCATTACTAATGGGGGAGGGGAGATGTAACGGATGTATCTTGAAAGTTCGATTGTTATTTAGATTTATTTTTTTAAAATATATATGGACGAGTATCTTCAGGATAAGAATATTAATGGTAAGATTATTTTCTTGTGTAACGTCTCCATGGAATGGTTTTCATATTATAAAACAAAGATATCGTTAATACTGTGCATTATATAAGTATATTTATCGTGTTAGTTGATTACAAATATATGTTATTATCAAATTAAAAGTGGTAGTGGGGGTATTCTGAAACAGAAACAATGTATTACTTAATGTAATACATAGATGTCACTAGGAGGATGTTCCGAAAAAATATGCTTAATCCTTTCAATAATTATTTTTACTTAAAAACTTAAGCTTCAGATTTGATCGAAGTTAATCATTCGATTGAATTAAACAATGACAGAGTTAAATATCCAGCGTTAATGTTTCAAAAATATATACGTAAGTTTATGATATATTCGTGAATTATTGAAAAATCGTTTTACGAAATCTTCGTTGGAAAATATATGGAATATATTTGGTTTATCAATAACTAAACGCGAATGTGCAAGTTTAAACGCAAACTTCTCGTCGAAAACATAAATGGCAAAGTGGAATAAAGTATTTCGTTGGGTTCATCACAATTTCACCAATACGTCGCGAAGTGTACGCAAAAGCTTTATAAATATAATCGGCGAATGCGACAGATCTCGTATCGAGGTCGATCGTCTCGCGTTTTTCGTAAGAGACATTCGAACGAATAACGTTTTGCAAAATTTATGCTTCCGGCCATTACTCGCAGTATTGTTACGTATATATATATATACATATTTATAATCGAGCTTTTACACAGAGAGAGAGAGAGAGAGAGATATTTAAAAGTGTTCAGATGTTACTATATTATTCGTCGTAGATTCATGAAACTTAGCCCACACGTAGGCGTGGAAAGTAATCCGAACTTTGTTCGGCTTGAAATTCATGATCGTTTTATCTCAGCCAACAAAGATCCGTATTTATAAAATGAAACTTTTACCCGGAGTAAAAGTTAGCAACGCGTGTCGCTGTTCACCGTCGTCGTCGTCGTCGTCGTCGTATCGAGGTCGAGTGGTTTATGAAGCATCCTCTATATACATAACATATGCAGTTGTGTGCAAATCGATTAAACGTTATGGCACTCTCGCAGTTACAGACCGAGAGCGGAATGATTTATAGGAATATATGTGTACGTGTGTGTATATATGTACGTATACGCCAAAGCGGGAGCAAAGAATTATAGACCGGAACAAAACGCACGATAGATGACACGGGGAGATCGTTCACCGATGTTCCACCGGTTCTTTTAACTACGAAAGATAAACCGTGTGAATGAAAACATTGAATATGGTTAGAGTTAACGAGAAGGGAAGATGAAGATTTTTATTCGAATAGGAAAAATATTCTATTAGTTTTGCCAAGGAAAATAATAATGTTGAAAATTGATCGACGTCTATACCAATGGCGAATAATAATTGTTTTCGTAATTGACGGGGTACCAGGTATGGTAATCATCATTTCTGACATCATCGGGGTTCCATAATTCATTCGTAAATCTTTATTACTAGCACTACTGGGTCGTGTTTTCAAATTTATTATTCTTTAAAGTTGATTGCCGTAGGAACAGCAGGACAAACGTGATCGTTAGAGCAACGCGTTTAAAGCTTCTAACGATAGCTGAGAAGAGTTCGCGCGAACGTTATCGTTATCGGCTTTAGGTAATAACGATTCGTGCCTGGTGCTATAACGCGTTAGCGTATACGATTTATACCTTTCTCTCACGCGGCCTTACTTTTCGTAATTTCCTTTTAAAGAATAGTACATCGTAGTCGTAGTCGTAGTCGTCGTCTGCAAAGAGTTTACTCGCGAACACACCTTTTTTACATTACCACCACATTTATTTACATTAAATAAAATAACGCTCGCCTAGAAAATCGTGGCAATCTAGATAAACTCGGTCGCAGTTTTTAACCTCGATTCCTAAATCCTCTAGTTTCTATATATTAATATTTTTTAAAAAAAAGGCCTCTCACAAATATCGAGTGTTTAATCAATTTTTACAATAAGTACATATAACCTATATGTATGTTTAAAATTTACACGTAAGTATAAAATAGAAGAAAAAAAAAAGAGAAAACGAGCGTCTAACACGCGCAATAATAATTATCGTTAGAAAAATTTCTCAAAGATTATAAAGGAAAAATAAATCGTATGTGTGCGGGCGCGCGATATAATTGCATGGTCATTTTTCACTAAAAGGGACGGGTTAATCTGATTAACATTGTTCCATTTGACGGGTTTAGATTGATGACGTGGATCGAACGTGTTGTAAGAGCGATTAAGCGGGATCGTCTGGCACGTTCGCTGAAAAAAACCATTATCGACGACGTCGTCGTCGACGACTTTCGAACACAATTTTCGAAAGAGGGCGCGTAATATTTTTCGCCACGGAGGAAAAAGATGAAAAAGAGATAGTTCCTTCGTAGCGTTTTCTCCTCCCTTTTTTGATTTAACGAGAGTTTGGTAAAAGATAGAACGTTTGGCATCAATCGAATCCGCGTGTAAACACGATCGGGTATAATCTTGAGACTAATGAACTAATCCCGTCACGTCAACCGTGAGCACGTACGCAGTTGGGAAAGGGGGGGGGGAAGTAGTACTAGGATTTTTCGTAGAAGCATTTGCTCCCTTCTTTCTCTCTATTTTTTATCCGATCCTCTGGAAGGATAGTAACCTTCTCTCTCTTCCCATCTTATCTCATTTCATCTCATTTCTTTTCTTTTCATTCCTTTTCTCGTATGCTCCAGAAACGAGCGTGTTATTTATGGGTTGCCGGTTGCGACTCGGTCGGCGCATTCTGCACACGACGACGAGGGCTGCACGAAATCGACAGCTGTCGCACCCCGCTCGGCACCTTCGTATATCCATCTTTCCTCTCTTTCTTTCTCTCTCTTTTTCTATTTCTCTCCACACTCGACTTTTCTTCTAACGCGTCAAACCTCTAGAAACGTGTCTTTTCCTTTAACGGAGGTTAAATTCTTCGTGTTCCGGTCACTTCTCCTCTCTCTCTCTCTCTCTTTTATTAGGTGTACCGACTGTCCCGAGTTATAGATCATCGTATATATATACGTAACACCAAAGAGAGTTTAAGAAGAAATAAGAGAGAGAGAGATAGAGAGAGAAAGTACCATAGCGCGCGTGCGTTCTCCTCGTATATAACATATATACATACATATACATGCGTGTCAGCGCAAAAGGCGTTATTTATGTTCTCTTTGTCGGGTCATCGATAACAACCTCCACGGCGGCGAACTGCAGCATAGAGTGGTGTGAGCATGGTATAGTATAGTATAGTATAGTATAGTATAGTGTGGTGTTGCATGGCGTGGCATGGTGTGGCGTGGTACGGCACTGGGCGACGTGCCCTAGTCCTGCCTCCGTCCTGGTGTTCTCGTCTTCCTTCGTACTTTCTCGCTATACACGCGCTGGGATAGGTATATATATGTGTTTGTGTGTGTGTGTGTACGCACATAAATAATGCGAGCGCAATTTCCCGTGTAATTGATGGGACGCTCCTCCTCTCTCTCTCTCTCTTTCTCTCACTCACTCCTCTTTTCTCTTTTCCGCCCTTCCTTTCCATAATGGTGAGCTCTGGATGTTAGCCCGTAGTGCGGGCCGCGGGGCGTAAACTCGACAATGCCTTCGTCACGCAGCTCGCATTGTTTGCCTCCGCCGAGAGTTCACTCCGAGCTTGATTTAGTGTCCCGACCCAGGAGTCACGGACGAACCTATGGCTACGCAACGAGTGTGTACCCCAAAATTTCCTCCCAAAAGATCCTAACTCTTCTTCTTCTTCTTCTTCTTCTTCTTCTTTTTTCCGACTTGATCTTTTTTCCCCTCTTCGCCTTTTTTCATTTAACAACTAGTATTTTCTTTTTCTAACACATTTATCTCTTTTCCTATCTTTTAACATTTTTACAGTTCGTTTAACGGAACAACTTACGCTTGTTGGTATGACATTTCCCTCCCTCCCTCCATTCTTCTATTTCTCACTCTTTCCAGCGTTTCTTTTTCATTTCTTTGTATTCCCATAAAATATCTCATCGATACACAAACAACGTGTCTGTCTGTTCTATCCTGACGCGAGCGAAACTTTATTGCTTCGACGAAAGTATTTCGTGACTCGTTTCGATTCTCGATCGATCGTTGTGTTCCGAGGATTAATTTGACGAGATCTGGGTCATCGATATGTGTTTTTCCTTCTTTTTTTTTTAGACATTACGGTGAATTATCAATAACTGATGGAGGGAATAATTATTATCTTAAACGTAAAAGGTTATTTTATCGTCGTCTTACGTTTATCGGATGAGAGATGAATCACGTTTTTCAACGGATAGGAGTGTTTGAACGAACGAATCTCTACGCGGATGAGTTTTATTTCCACCTAACGGGAAAGAAATACAAAATAGCGTTTACGTTCGTTAACGGGTAAATTCAATGGTCGAATTAATTTGGGTTGGGAAAGCAAAGTAGTATTCGTCGGGTTTCTCTTCCAATCGATCGCATAACGAAGTAGAATGATCCAAACGAACGAACGAACGAACGTGTAACAACCACCCTCTCGTCGGTATAGTTGTTCTTGGTATTAGTGGCGATAGTAGTGGTATAGATGCTGGTACAACCAATCCCTGCCCCCACCCTTCACGGAAAAACTCTGATAGTATTTAGTTGGTGGAACGTGTAACCTGCCACGTCACGATGAAGAGAGCATTGTTGTGGGCGTTGTTGAGCGTGCCCGTAAACCGCGAGACGTACACCAAATCAATTTTCATCCATTCTGGTGTGAGGGAGGGGGTTGGTGGCGGTAGCGGGAAAGTGATTTCTATAATGCGGTCGTCCTCGTGTATTCGGGATTTCCGATGATGTCGATAATGTCTCTACTCGAACGGGATCGATGTAGATGAACCCGTAGGATTAATCGATCAAACGACTATGGGCTGTTTGTTAGCTCGATGAAGGAAAAGTAGTCTATCCTGGTAGAAATGTAAGATACAATCTAAGATTAGGTGCTACAATTGCGGTATTAGGCTTACGGATTTTTTTCGAGTCGTTCATTTATCTTTCGATGATTTATTTTCGTTCGAAGTACGAACGTAGTTGAAATTATTCGAATTCCATTTTACCGGCGAGATCATTTTGGAAAATTAACTCTCCAACGAGAAACGCACCTTACTCGTTCCTTATTCTTTCCGTTAGTCCTACTACTGTTCTATCATTTCATACTAACTTAACTACTCGGCTCATCGTAAATTCATATATTACTACCTAGACGACGTAGGTAATTTTGCGCTTATTTCATATTTAAACAGATCGGTATAGTTTTATCTGGGTTTTAGCCTAGTCATTTAACGAAATAACGGATTTCACGAAGTAACGTTAACGTGTATATATATATATATATACACAGACACGTATAGGAGGAAATACGCGATAAGCACGTCCGTGTGGTTGTTTACGAGAATGCGGGAACCGTGTAACGGAGTCCCCGTAAGGTAACGTCGGATGGCTCGGCTCGAAACACCCTCGAAACACCACCCCTGATGGCTATAAAATTCCCGGAAAGCATGCGCGAGCTGTCCGCCCGTCCGCAGGCCTGTCACATACGCTCTTTCTCCCTTACCGGGAGTTACGAGGTTGTAATTTCAGAGAGGGGCCTCTCTTTTGCCCTCTTCGCTTTATCTCTGCGCCACCGGCACCGTTCCCGATCCGGTCGTCTCCTGTCCCGACGGTGGAAACACCGTCAGCGGCAAACTTGAAATTATTACCGGGATAAACTCACAAAAGCTTTTTACAAAACTGTAAGCAGTTCTCGGAGATCCACGGGGATAAGAATAATTTGCGGCTGGCCTAGTGCTTCCATCGAGACACCACCCGTCAACCGGAAATCGTTACCTTTCCCGTTTTTTCCTTTCTTATTTCTTATACGGAATATAAGAAAGGAAAGTACAAATGTGTGTGTATTAAGAGATAGCAAACTTTTACGGTATATACATTTTTGTCCCCCTTTAATACAAATCTTTGGTAAATAAATCTATCTTAAAACCCTCTTAAATAACAAAAATAAAAAACTTTAGGGAATGCGATCTTTCGTAACGTACTCGTGTGCTAACATTTTAGGTTCATCCATCTATTTTTTTATCGTTTAGAGAGAAAGTAAAAGAAGAATTTGCGTAGATCATTATTGTCAAGATTTTCGAAAGAGAAGAATGATATTTTCCTTTAGGTTGCCGGCATTTAGCACCGGGTTGCACGGTTGCGCGGAACGAGAAGAACCGTTCGCAAACAGGGAATACCAGTGGACACACAGGAGCTTCTTCGTTTATGCTCGTGTAGTCGGTTTAACTCAAAGTGCTACCGTGTGTGACGAAGACCGAGAGCGTAAATAAAGTAGCCGTGGCGTCGTTCGCCTAACCGCGCTAAGTGTCCTCCCAATCTGTATGCGCTCTCAATTAACAACGAGACGTAGCCAGGCAATCGCAAAGTGCTATACCACGGAAGTTCGAGTTACGCTCGAGCGATCCTAAATAAGCAACGCCAATCCCAGCAGCACTGGTCCCTCCTGTCGTCTCAACGAAACGTTTCGTAAGACGAAACTCTCTCGCTTCTCTTTATGACTCCGCCCACTAATTCAAGAGACTAACAATTTACTAGATACCAGGATACACAACAGTTGTTTCTAATTTATAACTATTCAAAAACACGTATAACATTATATATATTGATGACAGTTTTACTTTTTTATTTTTTTAAACTCTCAACTTTACTGACAATTTAAAAGTTGTATTTTTTTGCCTATGAATTTTTCCTTCAGTTTTTATAAGATCAAGAATGACGTAAAATCATTTTATAAATTTCATAATTTCAAAGATTAATCAAAGTGATTATTTGCTATTCCGTGATCGAATAGAAATAGAGAAAGAAAGAGAGAGAGAGACATATTCCGAGAATGGTATCGACATTGGCAATACGTTGACTATCTGCAACGTTAAATTCGTGAAGCAGTGACGTGAGACGAAAGGTGCGGGTCGTATCTTATCGTAAATGTGCTTCATAACCGTTACGTTTATACATCGAGCTAGTAGAATCTAGTTGAATTGAGTCGAGCGTACGTCGAACCGTAAAACGACGTAAATGCGACGACGACGACGACGACGACGACGACGACGACCCGTCGAAAGGCTCGTTAGGCTCGTAAAGTGCGTTTCTAGGTTCTCCTCTCTCCTAACAGAGACCACTACCACCCTTTCCACAAGTCTGACTTTAGTGGATTCTATAATCCACTAAGAAAGAAAGAAGGGTGAATGAAGTATGCTAGTGGTCAAGTTAGAATTCACGACGTACGAGTCGAATAAAAAAAAGAAGAAGAAGACTAACAATAAAGAAAGAAGAACATCGAAGCCGCATCGAGCGAACATTTGCGAAGAAGAGAAACAGGAAAAGGGATTAGAGAGACTGGTTAAGGGTGGCGTATATGGTTATGACGTCATAGTATCCACGATTCAGCACGGTGCTGTCACGATCATGCTTCGTACGTAAAGTAACCGAGCGACATCAAAGAGCCGAACCCTGCCGGTCCTGTTTCTGTCTTCCTGTCTCTTTTCATTCTCCCTTTCTCTCCGTCCTATCTATCTCTTTCCCTTTCTAATACGCTTTCAAAACTCTGACGCGTGTATCTCTCCATCCGACTTGTCCACCTATCTTATGTATCAACCCGTCTCTCTTTATTATCTACCTATTTATTCTCCCAACACTTTTTTCCTACCTTTCATTCTTTTTTTTTAATGTCATTTTAGGGCTTTCAATAACTCGTTACTTTGTTCCTTTTTTTTTCTTTCTTTTTATTCCACGAGACTCGTTAAGAATATCTCGTTTCTTCTTTTGTAAACCCGTTCGTAGTCGATTATATTATTTAAATTAAGTATTCTTCGATCGGAAATAATCATTTTATATGGCTTGATTATTTATACTCTCATTGGATATTTCTGACACTCTTGAATCGATTATTATACTTATTTTTTTAAACTAGTAGATGTAATTTATTTTAATAGCAAAGTAGTACTCGTTTATTCGGATACTTAAAGTAAAAAAATAAAATACATATTTCGATCGTTTAAAGGGGACAGGAGGGAACATAATTATCCGAAGGCAACACACTATACGAGTAATGAAGTCATTCGCATTGAAAATAATCGTCATTGTTATAGAATGGAAAAAATATAGCGTCATATACGAACGATCGGAAGCTTCCAAAATATTACCCTCGTCCCTTAGAAGCTTATTCAGTTGCGAAGGGCTACGAGAGAGAAGGAGGGGTTGGTTAGCAAGCGTTTTGAAAGTTATACAAATCAAATGGGATGGGTCTACGAGTGAAAGTGAGAAGAAGGGGTTACACGCGTAGTCTTCGTGTGTTTGCCAACTCGAACGAGCCCCGGTGAAGAATATTAATCCGCGAATGTCGTAAAACCTGTCTATTTGCGATTACGCCGTAATCGTAAAAAGAGAAGAAGAAAAGAAAAGAGTTGTGTGCGAGCTGCGAGAAGGATGGAAATAAATAAAAAAAAAAAAAGGGTTAAGGCTTCGGTGGCCAAAGGAAAGAAAAAAAAACGGTTAAGATCCGTGTATAGAAAAGCGACACTGGCTGTCGACGGCAAATGCAAATAGAAATCATGAGAGCCCGGTAAAGCTCGTAAAATGACGATAAGACATAAATTGTGGTACTGGTGGTGGTGGTGATGGTGGTGGTGGTGGTAGAGGTGGTCGGGGTCCCCTCCCCGTGTACGATGCGAACGAGGTGGCATCGACGTCACTTCGTGGACAGGCTTCGATTTGCTCGTCGTTGCGACCTGCTGCTGTACCTTTCTCTCTCTCTCTCTCTCTCTTTCTCCCGCTGTCTTTACGTTCGATCACGAGAGCAATAAATGTCCGACGTGAGTCGCGAGGATCTCGTTGAATTATTTATATCGCTTTAAACGGATGCGGTGGCAGAGACGGAGAGCGATAATCGCGCACGAAACCGTCCACGTACCGCATCCTATTATACCCTACACACATACACACACACACACACACATATATATATATATGTATATATCGTATGCATTTTACGTATTTTTATATGTGCTCGTATAAAGAATCACCTTTTTGTGTGGGCCGACATTTTAAAACGCGAAACGAACGAACGAACGAACGAATTCGATGAATCATCATGCCGGTAGTTACGCCATCACAAGTTGCTCTCCTACCGAAAGATTTCCTTTACTCGTTTCTCGAGTAATTACGCCTTTCGTTTTCTCCGATAGCCTACCTCGTAACGGTCAGCGCCTCTCCTTTTGATTTATTATCCCATCTCCAGAGATTTCTTCGTTTCTTTTTCTTTCTTTCTTTCTTTATTTTTTTCTTTAAATGATTACCTTACAAAGCATTCGTATTTTGTAAGTAAATCATTAATACCGCAGTCACCGTGATACACCTATTTTTTATTCGATATTTTTCTACGACACGATTATACATTTATCTAATTATTTTTTTTAAACAGAGATCTAAGTTTTAAATCTAATCGATTTTCATTTCAATTTTATATCGGTTCGAATGAAACTTGCGAGATATAAGCGCGAGTACCGTTGCATCTATAACAATTTAAACATTTTTTTATTTTCAATATAATTATAATTACTTCAATCATAAAATCAATACATTACAAGAGTATAAAAACACATTTATTTTCGGAACGATTTTTCTCAGAGCGAACGAAAAGAAGAATAAACAAAAAAATGGAAAATAGAGATTCATAGATGGGAGTTGAAAAGAACGTCGGATTTCGACAGAGGTGACTAATTTTTTTTTTTCTTTTTTTTTTCTCGTTTGCATTGGTCAAGCATTAATCCAAACGATGACGACGACGACGACGACGACGTGGCAGGGGTAGGGGTAGGGGGAGGGGGAGGGGGAGGGTTTCTCGCGGCGTCGATATGGCGCATCCTAGGCACACGTGTTGTGACTCAGAAATGATAACCGATGATTTATCCGTGACAGACTGCAGGTACCGCAGATGGATTATCGTTCTGATTGCAAAGTATGAAATAATTAGGGAGCGGACCGCCAGCTATCCATCATCGAGTAACGATGGTCGCTTGTCAGGCGCCATTCATTTATCATACTCGCTCAGCCATCTCCCCCTCCCCCTCCCACCCTCCCCCTCCCCCGGCCCTTCCCCCCGTCTACCCCTACATCCCATCGCATAGCCGATGTTCCATTGTTCGTATATCGGACGTAACCGTCCGTTACCGCTAATTACCTCCTGTCTCAACGAAAGATTACGTAGTCGAGGTATCAAACGTATTAACGTGTATTACTACTACTACTATTACTATTACTACTACTACTATTACTACTACACGTCTCTAAGATTCACTCATGTCTCCCTTTACAAATCAGTCATACTATCTCGTTCTCTCTCTCTCTCTCTGTTTCTCTTCCACTACATTTCTTCCCTTCCCCTTTTTCCTATCTCTATGTTTCTTCATCTGTGACTTCATATTTTACCCGTTCCATTTTTTTTGTTTTTTTTTTTTTATTTCAATTTTAATCTATACAAACAAGCAATCACGGTTTATTACTCGTGTACATTCGGATAAGGATATCTCGTATAGGTTGTACATGGATTCTCTACGGTTGAGGTATCATCGTCGTTAAAAATTCTCTCAATTGACTCTTGTTTTTTTACTTTATTAAATAGGCTCGAGGTATCTTGTTTCTGAGAATCATTTATTCGTCATAGTCATCTTTTAACCAGCCGACACACAAGAGAGTTTGTTTAATTATTAGATGTTAGATTTGAATCGATCATTGGTTAGGAAATAACGAAGACTGGGCAAATAAGATACGAAATAATGTGAAAGATGTAGAAAACGATTAGATTTATGTTTCGTAACGTAAGTTAATGCATTAAGGATACGTGTGTTGAAATTGTAAAGATAAAAAGAAAAAATGATTCCTTCGATTTAATCGTATTAGAGAAAAACGATGTTACCATCTTTTATCTATTTATTTGTCGGGAAGGTACGGCCCTTTAGAATATATCGCGGTTGAGAAAGTGGAATATTTTGGGTTTGATAACAGCATGAATCATAAGCCTGGTGGTTGGTCGTGTTATATTCGCAAGCATATTTATTGCTCGACACAAACCCCTTCATTTTTCCATTGTCGTTGGATGACAGCTTGTCTAAACACTTTAAGTACCCGGCGGCTTCCCTTCGGCAGCTTTTCTCTTTGTTCGGAGCGGAACGTTCGGTGGCGGCTCTCGGTTTTACGCAGGACGCTACGAGGAAACCACTTTATAAATTGCATCTCTTGCTGCCTGCTAGCGCGAGTTGACGTTTTCGATAATAACTACTACCCTATCTTTTTCTTTTTCCTTTCCTTTTTCCTTTTTCTTTTTTTTCGAACCGGTTGTAGAAGTTGGTGGTAATTCTTCCCTTCCGTTACCCGCTTCTTTCTTCGAGCATTGTGTACACGGTCGTGGTACTCAAAAGAAAGCTATAGCGTGTCAACGGAATGTTCCTTTTTCGTTCTACTTATTCTCTCCCTCTGCTATTCTTTTTTATTTTTTTCTTTATATTTTTTCTTTCACAAAAGATTGTCTCTAAGATTAAATAGTCGGACGTTGTAGTTTTACGATATTTGCCAAGATCTCTCTCGATGTTATTTTTAAACTGTACTACTTCATACTTATCTTAGATCCGATCAAAGAATTACAGATACGCAAAATGATATTTCTACGAGATTTATATTCCTATTGGAAAATATATGACATAACAAATTTTTGTAATTGATTTTATATTACGAGGATACACGTCCGTACTTCAACATAAGTTTCATTTGTACATGTAAAACATTTCTATATTTATTCGTTTGAAAGATTGATTAAGAATATTAAAAAGAAATGAAGAATTAAAAATAAATATATAAAAAAGGACAGAGACGGTTCTCTCGTAGCAATCATAAAATTTTCTTTAGTTTTATCGTACAATGCATGTGACCGAGAGATTGTTCTTCTCGTTCATCCGATAACAAGATAAAAATTGTTCTCTTTTGCAACGTAACTACTTGCGGTCGGTCTCAATACCAAGTAGATGTCGTTCTCTCTTTTCCTCGCGCACACAAAAACACATACATACACATCTCGATTTATAGTTTTATACCTGTGTGCCGGGAAAGAAGAGAGCTACCTCTCCTAGACAAGATTTACTGCGGCACGCCCGTCTCAATTGCGGAACAAATTTATCTTCTCTGCGGTCAGCAGCCTCCCCATTGCTTCCTAGCCTCAATCTTGGTTCCGCTTCTCCTGAAATATTGGCTTACACCCGAGCTCGAAAGTTACTTGACAAACGAATCGATGTACCGACAACAGGGTGGGGAGACGAGGGGAAGGGGAAAGAGAAGGTAAAGCGTAAAGGAGGAAAAAAGAAAGATTGACCTTACCCGCGTTAAAGAGAGAACTTTCAAGAGAGAGAGAGAGAGGGAGAAAGGGGGAAAAAAGGGAAAGGGAAAAAAAGAAGGGACGGTCCCTACGGAACGACAGACAGGCCTGTTGTAAACTTTCCCGCACCGTGATGCGTCGAGAAAGGAGAACTCTCGCAGGAGAGGACGACAGGTTCGCGCCTGTAAATTGTGTTCCCGACATGCAATTAGCTCTCGACGATATCTACCTCGCGCTTTTACCTCGACGAGGACGAACGAACGAACGAAGGAACGAAGGAACGAAGGAACGAAGGAAGGAACGCATGCACCACTACTATAATATACTACACTCGAAGCCCGTTCCTTCCGAGTCGAGGTAACTCGTAAAGACCACGAAAAACGTCTCCGAAGAAGAAGAAGAAGTGGTCGACGTATTTCAGCACGGCTACGTCGATGTGTTTCAAGCCGCGTCAAAGGACGAATAAACGTGATGCGATTAATAGCAACTTCCAAACCGGAATGCGGTAGTAGGGTCTCCCGATAAGTTTCTCCGATGCTTAGAACGTTTCTAAACTTCCTCTCTTCGAGAGTATTCTTTCTTTCTTTTTCTAATCTTTCGATGTATTTGTCTTTTTTTTTTTCTTTTTCCGCTTCCTTTTTTAGACATCGTTAGTCCTTTCCCTTGTCGTCGGAGTTTGTACACACGTATAATACACACGTAGTATTCTTTAGCGAGCATATTGTGCTACTGCTATCTACGCGAGCAAAGGGAAGAAATGAGAAAGAAATAAAGAAATAGGAGAAAAGAATTAATGGCTCGTGTTTTTCTTAGCTTTCGGTGGAAGGCCAGGGCATTTCGAGAAATTACCGACTATCTTCCCCTATTATTCCAAGCTTGATATTGTAATTTATTGTATTATGTCCTCTGCACGTTTCACTCACGTGCTCTGCGTAAATTTCTACGAAGAACCTTTTCATCGAGGACCTTTCTCGAGGAAAACTGGTCGCAATATCAAGAATTACCTGCCACTTGATGGATGCTCTTGTTTCATCGGATCTAAACGAGTGATTGTTCCCTGCGCTTCGAGTAATTCATCTTTTTTCTTTCCCCCTTATATTTTATTTTTATTTCTTTCACATTTTTCCCTTCTTCTTCTTCTTTTCTTTTTTTTTTTTTTTCTTCCTTTCCATATAAAGTCGATTTCATTTTAAAACAAATTGCGTTAAGTTTCTTTTATCAAAATGACGTCGAGTTAATGGGGATTCGATATAATACTGTTCCCCATAAACAAAAGATATATATCTACGAGTAAAAATAATGCGAAACAAAGGAGTAATATTTTCCGAGAATATTGCGTGTCAAAAATCGATAATTTTGTTCTTTTTTTCACGCGTAGCATTGTTATACCCTTTACCTTACGTGTCATCTCGAATAAAGTGGACATTTCGATTCGTCGCACTTGAGATAGACAGAATAGTAACTCTTTCGAATTGATCGTGACATACACTGTCGTGTAACGTGTAAAAGAGAGAGAAAGAAAGAGAAAGAAAGTAGCACTTGGACAAACATAAGCTTGGGAACGGTCGTTCTAAGCGTAAAGCAAGGCAGGCAAGCAAGCAAGCAAGCAGGCAGACCCAAAGACTTTATTTCTTTTTCGTGACGTGCGTTACGCGTACTTAGGTATACACTAACTATACTAACGTTCGCGCGTTCATTGGCATTCCGAATCATTCTAGATTCTTGGAGTTTGGCGCGGACGCGCGTTGAGAATGATACATTATTTCCCATGCGAATGTTTCTTTACTACGTAATGGGCAATAAATAACATAAATTAATGCCTTATTCCAGACATGTCGGTTATTTATACCCCGGAATAACTTTATCCCCGGCGCGTGATTACCGGCAGGCACGCAGCCCTGCGATTTACTCCTTTCCTTTCCTTTTTTTTTTCTCCTTTCTTTTTTCCTTTTTTTTTTTTACTTTCTCTCCCTCTGCCTCACTCTTTGTCTCTCTTTCTCGTCTACCTAACTTCTCTTACTCTCTATCTTTTACTTTCCTCGGCTTCCCTTTTCTGCATTAGCGAGCATGGTGCACTCCTATGGTGGCAACGTTTCTCGCTGTTGTACACAACACGCGACACTGACCAAAGCTCGTTAAGCTCTTTGAGAAATCATATTTCTTTTATCTTATTATATCTATTTATCGAATTTATATATAAAATGTAATAATTATGATGGAAAATTTTTTATTCGACCTAACTTTTCGTTTACAGTTTTTTTGTAACGCGGGAGAATAAAAAAGAAAAGAAGAAGGAAACTTATTATTCGTCACTGACTAGGAACGTTAAAACGATTCAAAATATTAATAGAGTACAGTAATGTATTAATTATACCTTAGATAATTGTTAATTAATCGTAGGAAATGTGTATTGTAGTTTAAAAGCACTGCGTATAGTTTGCACGCATCGTCCCCTTCAAAATCCACCGTTGGACTGGCGCGGTGTCCTCTGTCAAAGTACTTTTATTCAATGTTGTTTATATGACTTTCCAAATAAGAAAATTCAATCTATTACGAATGTTATTCTCGTTATACACATGCGTATCTTTCGGAAAGTCATAGAAACAATATTTAATAAAAGAACTTTCACAGAAGACACCGTGCCAGTCCAACGGTGGATTTCAAGCAAGACGGTGCTCCGAACATATACCCCGTGCTTTTAAACAATAATACACAATTCCTTTGATTAATTAACAATTATTTTAATACTCTAATGCACTCTTCTCATATATAAGATTGTTTAAACATTACATATGTATTAACGTACTTTGAATATTGAATAATTTCGATTTGATATTTTTTAGCAGAAAATTTTACCCTCGAAGTCATCTCTGCGCAGGAACGTTAAAAGAATTTTCTTTAGTTTAAATAATTACATTAACATTAAGATAATGTTAAAATTTGAACGTTATAATCTTAAATTCTGTTTATTACGAATATTATTCTCGTTATACACATGCGTATCTTTCGGAAAGTCATAGAAACAATATTTAATAAAAGAACTTTCACAGAAGACACCGTGCCAGTCCAACGGTGGATTTCAAGCAAGGCGGAGCTCCGAACATATACCCCGTGCTTTTAAACAATAATACACATTTTCTTTGATTAATTAACAATTATTTTAATACTCTAATGCACTCTTCTCATATAAGATTGTTTAAACATTACATATATATTAACGTACTTTGAATATTGAATAACTTCGATTTGATATTTTTTTAGCAGAAAATTTTACCCTCGAAGTAATCTCTGCGCAGGAACGTAAAAAAAAATTTTCTTTAGTTTAAACAATTATATAATCATTAAGATAATGTTAAATTCGAACGTTGTAATCTTAAATTCTGTTTATTACGAATATTATTCTCGTTATACATATGCGTATCTTTCGGAAAGTCATATAAATAATATTTAATAAAAGAACTTTCACAGAGGACACCGTGCCAGTCCAACGGTGAATTTCAAGCAAGACGGTGCTCCGAACATATACTCCGTGCTTATAAACAATAATACATAATTCCTTTGATTAATTAACAATTATTTTAATACTCTTATGCATTCTTCTCATATATAAGATTGTTTAAACATTACATATGTATTAACGTACTTTGAATATTGAATAATTTCGATTTCATATTTTTTTAGCAGATAATTTTACCCTCGAAGTCATCTCTGCGCAGGAATGTTAAAGAAAATTTTCTTTAGTTTAAACAATTATATAATCATTAAGATAATGTTAAATTCTAACGTTGTAATCTTAAATTCTGTTTATTACGAATATTATTCTCGTTATACACATGCGTATCTTTTAGAAAGTCATATAAACAATATTTAATAAAAGAACTTTCACAGAGGACACCGTGC
The DNA here is from genome assembly GCF_010416935.1 of Polistes fuscatus. Taxonomy (NCBI): domain Eukaryota; kingdom Metazoa; phylum Arthropoda; class Insecta; order Hymenoptera; family Vespidae; genus Polistes; species Polistes fuscatus. The sequence continues at coordinate 504,003 of NW_025113096.1, forward strand.
CAGTCCAACGGTGGATTTCTAGCAAGACGGTGCTCCGAACATATACCCCGTGCTTTTAAACAATAATACACAATTCCTTTGATTAATTATAAATTATTTTAATACTCTAATGCATTCTTCTCATACATAAGATTGTTTAAACACATTACATATGTATTAACGTACTTTGAATAGAAAATAATTCTAATATGTTTTTTTATTTTGTTTTTAGATGATTGTTTTTAATTCGGTTCCATTACTTGGCTGAAATATAAACATAACATATATATTTCGATTACTTACATTGTTTTTTAATTATAATACTATGTGTATAACGAGAATAATATTCGTAGTAAATAGAATTTAAAATTATAACGTTCGAATTTTAGTATATAATTATATACTTACATTGTTTTTATATAATTCTTTAATATTGTATCACACAGGGCTAGTTTGATAAATGGTAAAGTGATAAAAAGTTTGTGTCTACGACAGTCAAATATTCGTAAGTGTTGAGGAACATTTTGTATATTAAAAAGTTGCGATCCCGACATTTCTTCGAAATGGAAGTTATATGAATACCGAGACGTTCAGTTTGGTAACTTAATTCTGGCCATCTGTGTATAATTTGTCGTGGAAAACAGACGAAGCTTGGTAAAAACTTAATAATTTGTCATGTTTCTTAGAAATAGGGCAAGATAAAGAAAAACACAGTGTGTCGCGTAAATTATTGAAAAGGGTCGTCAAAAAATGTGATCATTAAACGAATTATAATTTGTTGGTAAAACGTATTTCGTTCGAGTTATTTTCATTGGAAATGAATGATATTTTATTTTCTCTTCTTATATCATTCTTGTCTCATAACGTAGTCGATTAATTTTCGTTTGGTGAAACGAAAAGCAAGCTGTACGTCCATTTCAATCGAATACTTGAAAAATCTCGTTGAATGGTTTTGAAGGTTCGATTACGAGTTGATAGAAAGTATCTTTAGATGGCAGTGAGTACGCCAAACGTTGAACAGCCGGTAAGACCGTTATCTACTTTCCTACGTATAGTGCATCCCCTCGGTGTCGAATGCACTCGTCGTTGCATACAGGGAGAGTCGCGAGAAACTGTATACCTGAAAAAATCTCTGTTAGATTCGAAGATACGAAATATAATCCAATCGGAATTAGAATATTATTTTCCTTTGCATCATCATCATCATCAGCCTATACTGTCCACTGCTGGACAAAAGCCTCTCTCATTAATTTTTATAATTTATGCATAATTGTAGCTAAACATCTAAACGAGTTCAACGGTGTAACATAATTCATTTTTTTTTTGTATATACCTTTTGTTATGCTTGAACGGATTATACACGTTAACGTATATTTAAATGGTATTAAAAGTTATGGAAAAAAGATGTAATCGATATACCGGGTGAATAGAATAAATGATCGATGTTAAAGAACCATAACGTTGTTATTAAAGACAGTACTTTAACGAACTGAAGAAGAAGAAAAAGAAGAAAAAGAAGAAGAAGACGAAGAAGAAGAAGAAAAAAAAATGTCCAACATTTAAATTACTCGATGTCGTTCCAACGAAAGCGTCTATATCATCGGTCAGATTAATGTCACTTCAAATTGAACACCCCGATGCCGACAATCGGCGCACGCGACTTATGCGTGGCCCGACGGACTCTCCCGCATATCTTTCCCGTCAGTTCGATAACCATGAATATGTAGAAACTACTCGGCCGAGAAGAGTCATGTGAATTTAACGATAAATCGTTCAATAAATTATTCATTTCTATTATAAATTGTATATGGACAATACAAATTCGAGCTTGGTAATAATTAGTAGTTAGGTAATATTATTATTATTATTATTATTATTATTTGATTTTTTTCTCTAGCCTTTTTATATATATATAATGCAGGTCGTTTAAGCAAATCAGCTATGCTCGTTAAGTATATCTCTCGTTATGATCGTTACCATATATCTTCCTTCATTATACGTCTACGGTTTGAAAAGAAACGACGTTACGTCGAGATGAGGTATATCGTTAAAAGGCCGTTTCGAAATACTTGACGCGTATGTAGATTATAAGAGCTCCTCCTTTAAGGGTTAAGCGTTAACTGCATATTCCATTCGATCTAACCGATAACGAGTCTCTCTTTCTCTCTCTCTCTCACTTATACTTAGACATATATATATAGTATACGTTATTATACATAAATGTGTTTACACTTGTGCATAGATAAGAATAATGAGAAACCAGTTGGTTTAAATCGATTTAAACGATCGATCGAACGATGAAAAATTTTCATTCGTCTGTTTTCTTTTTTTTTTGTAACATTTGATAATGATAGGAGAAGGAGGAAGGGGAAACTAAGTTCGTGTTTCGTATTAGTCGAGAAAGAGACTTCTTTATGTGCGGCCCTGGATTTCGACGGTGAGTTATGGACTCAACGGCTCAACGTGCACGTTGCGGCATTAATTCGGTCTATCGCTCGAACAAACACATGTCGGATTACTCGTCGCGCTCTGTTGGTGTCTACAAGTATGTATATAACGACGAGGAACCCGTGGGTGGAGATGGAAACAGGAAGAAGAAGAAGAAGAACAAGAAGAAGAAGAAGAAAATACACTCGAATGGAAGGAAGAGAGGAGAAGGAACAAGAATAAGAAATAGAAGAAGATGAAGATGATGAAGAAGAAGAAGAAATAGAAGAAGAAGAAGAAGAAGAGAAATCGAACGAAAAAGGAAAGCGAAGAGATCGAGACAAGTCTGTTCTTTCATTAATCAACGATTAAGCCTCTAGCCTCGTCCTTTATGAATTATTATGATACCACATCTCACGACATCGCCATCAGTCACGACCTGTCGTGTATCTCAGTAACTATCTCCCGGGCCGCCTGGCAGACGTGTTTACATTTATCACCGTCATCTTTTCAGCATGCTTGATTTATCTTCGGAGCATTATCATCTGGCACTTTGACATTTTGTTTAAATGGATAAAAGTGGTTAATGTCGTTTCTCCTTGAGAGGGATGGAGCTTTGCGGCTGGAAGATTGCGGATATAGTTACTAACTCAGTATGTGTGTGTGTGTGTATGTATGTATTTGAGGTTTCTATGTTGATACGTATTTATTATATCATATGTTATATGATTTTGCTTTTTGATAATGGTTTATTCTTTTTTTAACAAAATTATCGATACAACATTGCATTTGTTTTAATTCTAATTGCGTGTAATCATCCCAATAAGAACCCTCCCCCCTCTTCTCGTAGGTAGCATATGTAATTCTATATCAGTGTAAATATCATTTTATTATAATATTATTTTTATTCTTAAGGAAACGTATTTTCTTTTTTACAATTCTACATGTAGGAAAAGGAAATAGGTTAGAAAATATAATACCCAACGAGTCATTCTTTTTAATTTTATTTTAGGATTATAATTATGAAAGAAAATAAAATAGGTCAAGGAATAATTATAGTGCAACATTAAAATGTAACAATGGTCAGAAGTTTTTCTTTTTTTTTTTCGACATTATTGCAATCTTTTGACACTAATTACACGTTTATGATGTTTAAACTATAATATATAACTGCGATAAAGGAGTTTTAAAAGCCATTAACAGTAATTTTAAAAAGCTTGCGCTACCGGTTTAGTTTGTTCGATATATTGTCTTTTAACTTATGCATATACATGCATAATAAATTTTACAAAATTATTATAACAATTTTATTGAATACTATATTATCTTGATTTTTTATAAAATAAAGTTAACTATTTTTAACGAAATATCGCTAATTATACGCTATAACTTTTAACAGTAATACATTGGCCGTTCATATATTAAAAATTGAGTCGATATTTAAAAAACAAATGTGAAATATATTTTCGTGAAACACGAAGGAGAGAGAGAGAGAAGATACGTCATTTATAATTCGTAATAAATTGCCCTATTTCTTTAAAAATATCCCACACATTTCATCGAACATTTAAACCACCCCGATTAAAATATACATTTGTATTTGCATCTATTCGATGCAAACAGATACGAATGAGATATCGAAACGAAGACAACTTGTAAGAAGAAACGTATTATACTTAGCCTGTTAGATTTTTATGCAATTTTTTGTTGTTTAATAGAGACTCATTTAGCACGATACGTATCACTATGCGTCAATACAAATCGTAAGGATAACGCCATTAATCGAGTGCAGTGACGTTTTGACGCATACCGATACAATATTTTTTTTCCCCTAGCGTAATCAATATCCGTTGTCAGATCAATAATGTCGCTCGAGTCAATCAAAAACTTTAGCATCCATGAGGTCGGTGATGACGTTGATTGCTTGGATTTCCTATCATTACCAAAGTTTTACGTCACACGTGACGAACGAAATGCAACAAAACAAAAAAAAAAAAGGTTCGATCGTTTATTATCCGATTTAAATATACCGAAGTTATTTATTTTTCCGTTAAAATATAAATTTATCATACGTTTCTCTTCTCTCTTAGCGATGAAATGTTAAGAAATCGTGTTGTAGTTTGTCGAGAATAAAATATCTTTATCGTGTAATATATATCTATAAAAAAATACAGTACGTTTCTACATTAATTCTATTTTATTCGACACAGATATAGTGTATTATTAATATTATTCTAATATATTTATGAAGACACACATGGATACTATAGCATTAGAAGTTTAAAGAACTTATACAAATTTCAAATTAATTGAATTTTGTATTTGTATCTATATAGAAGTGTTGAATTTTAAAATATTTTGACTGATCGGTAACTAAATGGAAAGATACTAAGATTGATAAATATTCATGCGTTTTAACAAGGCTCGTTGACGATCGTGTTAATATTTTCAAAATGAGTAAGAAACGAGTTAAACGACGGTAAAACATTCAACGCGTTTCGATAGTTCGATATTCCTTTTATACGGAGTGTCCAAAATATTTGAGATATCATCGTTAAATTTCTTACATAGCTATATAATATTATTTTTTCATTGACTTTGACGCGGGGGGTTAGGAAGAAGTTAACCGTGAATTCAAATTCGTGTTCTCGATCGAATTTATACGAACCCTATACGTTTACGTTAGCGTCTTTTACACACACATACAAATATATATATATATATATATACATACATACACAACGGTTTTATTCTATACGTTTCGGATTTTCGTACCGCTGCCCGATAAATCTGTCGACATTAATAATCATAAGTGTAAGTTATTGTCGGACCAATGGACCAATAAAAGCGACGGAGAAGTTAATGCCGGGACCAGCGGAGTGGGGATTAATGCTAATCAAGAATAAATTATAATTATACTAACACCCTCCGCATCGAGTCCCTCGGCCTCTCTCTCTCTCTCTCTCTTTTTTTCTATCTCTCTTCTTTCACTTGGAGATTTCTCTGGAGGTTCCCGACTTCGGGTCTTTACCGAGAGCTCGACAAGTTAGCTAAAGAAGGTAGGTAGGAGAAGGAGACCATGGGAGAAAGGGGAAAAAGGAGGAAGGGTGAGTGGGAGGGAGGGAGGGATGGCCTTAATTTATTGGACGACCGAAAAGACATTGCGCGTAAGCGCATAATTTGTGTTTATCAGGATCCGGCCATTTACTCGTGAAACATATTACCGGTTTATCTGCCGACTTGGATAGCTATTTTATTGTAGGGATGTTTATCGTATATGGCAGCCTCGGAATATATGTACGATGACGGTGCACGCGCGTATGCATACATACATACATACATACACACACACGTACATGCATATCTATACACACGCGGAGAAGCATCTCGTAGCAGAACGCAGTTAGTCGTATAAGTGCCCGTGGGGCACTTAATGCCGCTTTTAAATGCCGTATATATTTCCGGCTCAAAGCTGTCGAATGCGTTTTACCAAGTTGAAACTTCCCTCCCTCCCCCCACTCCCTCCCTCCGTCCCTCTCTCTATGCGATATCGCGGGTTTGCCGCGTTTAGAAATTATGTCATATTCAAAAGGATAATCTTCTTCTAAAACGACGTCGTATTTATCGTTTAATCTTCGGTGCAAATTCATTCTCGTTCTCGTTCGTGCGATTTTTGTTTTTTAAAGGAGAAATACGTCCGGGATCGGTTGATTCGATTATCTCTAGGCGCCAATGACGAATAGAGAGGAAAAACGTTTTAATCTTCTTCTTCTTCTTCATTTCTTTTTTATTTCTCAACATCCACCACCACCATCAACACCATTTACCGTCGTCTAGGCGGAAATCAAATTTCGATATTTTCCTTACATCACCGAACAACCTTAGGTTTGATTATTTTATCATATCCGAGTCCTATTTACATTTAACGTTTTTTTTTTTTCCCACGATTGTCGGTCGTTTTAAGAAAAATTAGACATAGATAAGGACTGTGACAAAGGTTATCTAATCGACAGTTTACCGAATTTATTTTCTACGAATTTTCATGCAGCCTTTCCTACAAACGAACAGTCGTAAATTATATTTCAATTAATTAGATTGATATTTAAAAATTGAAATGCATTGTGCGTTTATCTTCTCTCGTATCATTGCGAAAGAAACAACATTTGATCTCGTTGCGATCGATTTTGATTACATTTAAGTTATCATTTTTTAATACGAGACATATATTTTATGTTACCTATCTTTACCTGTCATCATTTTATATTCGCAAGAAAGTTGCAAGTATACCAGCGGAGTTATCAAATATATCTATCAAAAACAATACTACAGCCGCATCCTACAGAGTTTATGTCAGTTATTCGAGTTGCGATAACGGAAGGAAGGCAAATAGGAAATAACGAAATATCGCTTTAACCGCGAGTGACGCTTTTATCAATAAAGACAAAAAAAAAAACAAAAAGAAATGAATGAAAGAGGAAGAGTTTGATATGAAGCTTTCAAGAAGCCCGTTTCATTCATAATACTCCACACATCAATCGTCCGATCATTTTTATGTCTCGACGATTGATCAAAACGTTACAGAAAATTTTCATCGTAGAATGCGCGGATTGATTGGGGTCAATCATTGTACGAAATAGAATGAGACTCGTTATTTATCTCGTAACAAATATCCTTCTTTGAAATAGAAATTCAACAAATATACGAAAAAGGTCTCGAGTGCAAAGTGTTAATTTGTTAATCGTAATTAAAGGTTTAAGACTAATTCGCATAGTTTTCGATAGATAAATGTGTATATCATATACGGGTATCTCTCGAATAACAAGGTTGTTAGATTAAAAAATAGCAGTATTATAAGAAACAACAAATATATTAGTATTACGTAGATATAGTAGACTATATATTTTGATTGGTTGAAACTAGAAAAAAAAAAAAAAGGTGATAGGGAAAAAGATAAATTGTTCAAGGTAGACTATACATCACGATTACATAAATGTTATACTACATCAACGTAAGTACGAACTTGAAAAAATGAAAATGCATGTCACGCGTTAATTATTTGACATTTAAAAAGTATTAACTAAATAAATGAAAAATGGTAATTATTATTTCTAGACATATCATGAAAGCGATAAGACGATAAGTGAGGTCGTTTTTGCAAAGTATAGAGGTTGATTCAAATTTCACGCGATTGTGCATGATGCACGTGCATTATAAAAGAAGTTCTCGTAGTATTTCATTCGACAATTTCTTTTCAAAGACATAGACAAACGTAACGTTGAGAAACTGATTAAATGAATTAATTTGTTAGCTATAATTTCTACGATTCCTTGATTCGTTTAATAAAAAAAAAAACGATAAAATATACAAAGTATATCACGAAAAAGAATCTATTTGTGCAATTACACAATGTATAAATAATTATGCAAGGGAATTAAAGTGGCGTTCTCGGATCGATAGAATAATTAAACACGAAATAGATAAAAGTATATATCATCAAATTATCATTCGACGCTTATACGAGACACGATAAAAAAAGTACTCTTAGGTCAAGCTATGACATAGTTGCGAGTCTCAGTTTCTAAATCGTTCGATAAGAAAATATAATAACAAGCACGCGCTGCTTCTCTGTCCCTATATATAATTCTTTTTACATTTTTTATGTATACATATTTTTATTTCGATAAGAAAATTACTTTATACGTCCCATAAAAAAATCAGGAATATCTGGGTAAGTTGAACGTTGAAGATAATTCAAAATTGCGTCGAGATCGGACGTCGGAAGGTAAAAGGTTTGCTTTTATATAGTTTCATGCACGAACTTGAGAAACGAACAAGATATTACTCATACATCGCGTTGAACCCGGTACTGGTGGTGCTGGTGCTGGTGCTGGTGCTGCTGTCAGTGGGGTTATAGTAGTGATGGTGATGGTGATGGTGTTGGTGCTTGGATCACGCAACGCCGGCTTTTAGAGAGTCTTAAAGAGTCGTTGATCAGAGGCGAGGTTATCTCTTGTCTCTCTGCGAAAGCCGCTCGAATGAAAGGCACCGACAACGTCCAGCAGCGGGCCATACATCACTCGAGTCTTGTGTAAATAAGCTCAGCCCTGCTCGCGCCTTTCCCTCCTTCTTACGATCTTCCCTTCCTCCTCCTATTCCTCATCCTCCCACTCGACCTCTATCAAGCAAGAGAAAGAAAGAAAGAAAGAAAGCGAGACAGAGATGGTCTCTCATCCCCAACGGAAGTAGCGTAAACCTTCCGTGGCAAGTTCGTTCCGTACTCGTAGGTAAATAAGAAAACTTATTTGCATTTCACGAAACATACGGGGAAAAAAAAATACAAAAAGTCTATCGTCCTATTTTAAAGATACCGCGTCTGTTTTACTTTAAAATCAACAAATTTTGACCGACCGCTAGCGTTCCAACAGTATACGCAACGGATTCTAATAACGAATTACCGTTCGTACAATGATAACGACTGTTCATCGCCATGTCAACCGATTAATAAGCTATCGATCCGTAAAATGAATTTTTCTAAACGTTCGTTATTTCATTTGAAACAAATTACTATGAAGGAAACGTGGGTAATAATAAATATCGGAGATACCGGAGTCGGTTTATCGGCTACTCGAATTAGCCCACTTTCGAAGGAGTTTCGCAGGATGCAAATGGACTGACGTGGCGAGCGAGGGGGTTGCGAAAAGGCGTTAAAGGTTAAACCGCGCTAGATATCGTTCAGAAGGGAATAATTGGAAGCTTCTCGCTCGATTCGAAAACCGCAGAATACATTTGGACGAACTCGTGGATGAGTGGCGAGCTTTCGAGTCTCTGGATACGTTCAGTAGAGTAGCCCGGCAGAGCTCAACGAATCTCTGCCGGGTTTGGAATTTGCGCGTGGTTCGGGGGCTAGAGATATAGTAGCTGGAACCAACAATGGAACTGGGAGCTGTTAAAGAGAGAGAGAGAGAGGGAGAGATACTCGTGCATCGAGAGGACTCCGCAAGTGGTCCCACATTCCAGTAACGTCGAATCGACGATCGGCAAGAGTGCCAAGGGGTACAAGAGGGTGAGAGAACTCGAAATGCGAACGCTTATAGAGAAACGGGACAACGGGAAGAGACCACGAGTGCGGTTTCGCGCCACCGTGTGCATACCATTTCTCTCTCTCGCTCTCTCTCTTTAGGTTTCATCATAATCCTTCTCTTTCTACCATACCCAGTTGATTGTAGTCTCTTTGGGCTAACGGATCGGCCAATTTTCGAGATATGTTAAGACCCTCCACAATGTTATCCTGTCGAAAGCTACCTTCTATCTCTCTTTACATTGGAATATGACACCACGAAGCGGACCTTTCGAAAGCGGTGCTGCGCGCATTATCAAGTCACCGAATCGTATTCCATGTTTCAATGCGTGCTTCCCAAAACCAAATTCTGATCCTTCCGAAGCTGCTAGAGTAATAGTATAGCGTTTAAGCTTTCGACTATTCGATAGGACTACACGAAGAACATGTCGTTTCATTTGCGGATATTTCAAGCTCGTTGTTACGTACGATATATGGATGCATAGACGCATAGATATGATGATGTTGGATTATGAGTTAATCGAGGAATCATTGACGTTTATCGTCTTGTATGCGTGATTCTCGTAATATCATTACGAAAATTATTACAAATAATGTTATTTGATATAACAAAAAAAGGGATTGATAGTACAGTTTATAGTTAACCTGTTAAATAAAATAAAAGATTAAAGGAAATAGCCATATATTGCCGAATACTCGAAAGAGTGCGAATCTATATAAGAAATGTTTTTCTTTCTTTAATCTTGGTAGTAGTTGGACATCGTTCGATCGAAGGAAAGAATCGGAAAGAAGAATGGAAGGTTCGCCAAACGATCATTGATCGTCGAGAGTCAGAGCACGAATTTCGATCGAAACTGGGCGGCGACGACGACGAGGAACCCTTTTACCCGTGCATGTTACCAATGTACGTCGACGAGAAAGAAAGAGATAGCGTTAGGGAGAAAGAGAAGTGGAAGAAGCGGCTTCGATGAACAGAGGGCCGTATTGTTTGTCGCAAGAGGCATTCCCCGATGTCGGCCGTCACCGGAAACATTCATTACAGCGCGTCCCCCGCCAGGAATCACTAATGTATTCGACGTCAACGACGTGGACGTGGACGTGGACGTGGACGTGGATGTTCGTCCTGTTGCCAAGCTTTCAAGGACCCACGGCGCTACGCGGAATCGGGAATTCATATTAGGATAAAAAAGTTCAGACCGCTGCTGGACCCGGCAGAGAGAGCTCTTGTTACATGACAAAGAGAAAAAAGGATTAGAGAAACGCCTAAACTTTCGATCCTCCCTTGTTTCGCGTTCCTTTCCACGTTCCAACTCGTTTTAACTCGAATTTCGTCCGAACTCTTCGTCATCGTTAACTTTCCTTTTCTTTCATTCCTTCGCGTTCATTCAATTGCGAGATTATGCAAGAAAACTGGTTATGATTGTAAGTGAGCGATGTATAAAAAAAAGAACGAACGAGAAAAAGAAACGAGTGCATTTCGAATAAAGGGGTATGGGTATTTAAATATTCCAATATGTAGATGCGAATTTATGAAATAATTAAAAGTAGGCAATTTCAATCATAACAACGTGTTATTTAATACACGTTTCGCGATAACTAAATCACGAAACTGTGATTATTTAAAGTACTCTAATATGTAATATACATATCTCGAGAAAAATACATATTCATAAAGGAATCGAGCTAACGAGTTGCAATTATCATGGAAAAATATAAATACTGTTTCTTTGCATTACATTGCCATAATTACATATTGTTGTTAATGGTATCTTGATAACGCGCGAACGGCATTTTGACAATATCTCGACAATGATCTTTTCATAACTCGTTCAAATATGGACTTGATAAGATTATTAGTAAAGACTTGCCGATTTATATTCGAATATTATTCTTGGAATGATTCGTTCAATGAAACGAGATACGCGAAGAAAAAGTAGGTCGCGACGAGAATAAAACATTTTCACGATAAAAAAAAATCCTTCGTAAATAAAAGTATCCTTCTGAGGACTTAGAAAGTATTATATGCGTAAGATTTGAATGCGATTCTTGGCAAGTTGTCGATCGATAATGCGTTTCGAGTATTACTCATAATTTATACGTTTATTGGTGCGCGCGGGCACACGTACTCGGTATCATCCAATCGTCCTCGTTTTCGTCCTCGTTGTGTCGTAGCGCCTCGACTGAAACCTCGTAAAACCAGAAACGACCAATTAAACGAAACGAGGAGAGCACTGATGCATTCTCTGGCTGGTTGCCTGCTTGCCTGCTTGCTTGCCTGCCGGCATTACCTACAGGTTATACGACTCGCGGAATTACCCTCAAATTATACAGTTGGTACCGATGTGTGCACTTTGCCTTTTTCCTCTTCCTCTTCCTCTTCCTCTACCCCTGCCTTTCTTTTTCGCGTGCACTTACGCGTTGGAATAACAAGACTCGCTAAGATACAACAATACTGGCCCAGCACCATCACCTACGCAATTTTCCCTGTCATCTCTCCTGTCATCCCGTTTTACTTTCCCTACGATCGAAATACGTGCGAATAAGAGAACGGGGAATGCGAAAGAGAAAGGGTAGAAACAAAAGGGTGGTGCATACTCGTGTCGGTTAACTACTGATGAGTGATCAGTTACGAAGAAAGTGTGACGGTTACAATGAACATTTCGTACATTTCCGAGCACTTATTTTTCGATTTGGACTGGTCGATTTAACGGGAGAAGTCATAAAGCATGTTGAGCATGCTTCGAGACTCGACTTTGGTCGTTTCTCTTTGTCACGAAGAGAGAGAGAGAAAAAAGATAGATATATAGGAATGGTACAAGGTGTTGCACACTTTTAGCAGTCTATTTTATATACCAATCAAATAATTTATTTGTTCACGCATAGGGTAATAATTTCAATGAAATATTTCCCCCCATTTAACATAACATTCTTTAAGGTGTATAAAAAGAAAAAAAGAAGGAAGGAAAGATAAGGAATAAAAGTAAAGGAAAAGGATATATATCGTTTGCGTCATAAGGGATCAAAAGAGAAATTATTCATAATGTAATCTGTATAATAATCTATTTAATACCATTGACAAACTATCTCGCTATTACTAAGTAACGACAATTATTACAACCTAATAGGAAAAATATGTACATATGTGTTTCTATCTTAATCCAAAAGCATTCAATTTAATATCATGACTTATGGCTCATTAGCATATCATAAAATGAAATGAATGATATTAAATGCCTGCATACTAAATAGGATCGTATTTCTTTTGAAGATGGAGCAATGATGACAAAACGAGAACGAGCTGGTGGTGGTGGGGGTGGGGGTGGGGGTGTCGGGGAAATGATCGTTCATGCATATCGATTTAGTTATCTAAGGAAAATCGATGATAACGCGTACGTGCAAATTACGATCTGCGTATCGGGGGAAAAATAGAGTACGGAGTTGAGGAAGTCATAAAGAAAAAGCAATGAGAGCACATTAACATGTCGAGCAATGGTGGTGGTGGTGGTGGTAGTAATAGTAGTAGTAGTAGTCGGCTGACTTTAATAGGATCGTCGATAAATCATCGTCGTCGCCCCTAACGGACGCATAAACTCCGACTCTCGTCGAGTCTTCACCGAGAGTAGCGATTAATTGTAGGTTTAATGATTCGTCGGTGCTAAAACGAGCCTCGTGTGCACGGCATAGTGTTCGTTCGAAACGAAAGAGGATATCCGCAGTAAGATGTATACATATTTACGTATGTATCTATTACGTGCGTATTGCATCTAAATTATGGTTTTTGATAGAAGGAGATAGAGACAGATAGTGACAGGATAAATATGATATTTCAAAAAGTCTATAAAACTTGTACTTTTCAAACTAAGATAATCGTAACAACTATTATATATCGTTCCAATGCAGACATCTTTCATAATGTTTCTTGGTATATAGCAAGAAACTGAATATTCTTACGATGCCAACTACAATCGAGGACAATAGAATGATATTTATTATACTACATCGACTTCAGTTATCTAGTAGATGTGCAGACGCTCTGGAACGAGTAGGACGATTGCATGTTAAACAAAGTAACACGAGAGAGTATTGATATTTTATTTTTCAAATAAAATAAGAGACGAGTCAAAGTCAAAAACTATTGCAAGAATTATTTATCTAAAAAGTAATGAGAAAATTTAACCGATAAGTGTAATTATTTGATATCACACGTTTGAAAAATGATTCAATGGTGAACGCGATGAAAAGTATTCGATAGCACAGGTTTATCCAGTAAACCCCGTAGTTAATACGGTTTACAAAACTCCGTTTTCTCGAAGCATCTCTCTCTCTATGTACAAGCTGGACATCGATCATTCCGCGAAGCTTTCACCATCATCGTCGTCGTCGTCGTCGGCAGCGTCGTGATATCGCTTGTACACACCCGCTTACTTATACATAGACACGTTAGTAGAATACGCATAAGAGAACGCATTCTACGTACGTACGTACATACGTAGGATATACCTATGTATATATGAACGTAGGAAACGCGAGCAGAGGGTTTAATATTGCTAGCCGAGATAGAAGCAATAAATGCTTGTCAAGTAAATCAGGATGAAGCACCATCGAGGAGCGCGTAATGGCCGCATTAAGTGAATAACTCACGGTTGCAGTGTCAGAGCCCGGGCGCAGTGTGAAGTGTGCGTTGGACTGTTAGGAACGGTTAGGGGTGATAGCGATGCCATCAAACAGCTTTACGGCGTTAAGTGCTGCTGCTGAGACCGGTCGCTGAGGCATTACCAACCTAATTTCTGCCAAATACCAGGCGTATGTCTGAGCTCTGCCGTTTCGAGAAACTGCCGTCTCCGTTTCTAACTTCTCTTTCGGGATATTCTCATTTGATTTGTTAAATGTTACAAAGAATACGGAGAGAAACGAAATCAATTTCTAACGAGATTTACAACGACATGTATATATTTATTCTCATATCTTTCTATTTTACCTATCCTTTCATTCGATGTCGTTTCAAAAGATCTACCACATATGCGTTACATTTCTATATCGCGTTCTCTTCCTCGCCTCACCATTCGAAACGCATTTCGATGTTTATGACGCGCTGGTAATGACTCGCGAGTTAGAGTAACGTAACCGGCAAAGTCCCGGTGAAATTACGCGAAAGTAAAAATATAATTTAAAAAAGATGCGAGATAAAATTCGAGGATATGCGTGAAATAGTTGTTTTTAGAATTCACGTATACATACTTTAGTTCGTTATATAGAAATTGTTTTCAAGGAAATACATATTTCACATATTTTAGCACGCGATATTTCTATTCGAATTCTACAAATTCGCCGGTGTCACATAAATTACACGGGATCAAGTGATTCGATTAAAATAAATTACGTCGATTGGTTTAAATCCATTACGTTTGCACAATTATTTAAGTGACTTTCTTAAAATCTATTATTTTTATCTAACTATGATCATTCTCTCAATTCGCTAGCGAATTTTTTTATGTCATTAAATAATGTAGTAGAAAAGTGTCTTCGGTGCTTAAATATTTAAAAATGTTTGAACGATGGAACGAATGAAATCGCGGAAACGATTTGCGGTTGAATTTATGATCGGTGAAGTGGAAAATATTTCCACTCGCAAGATTTTTCCTTTAACTCAATATTAAAAACGAAAAAATAGTTGTGAAAATAGTCGAAAATTTTCGATTGGTTTATTTCGGATAGGTGCACGCACAGATTCGCGAAAAGGACGCTCTCTGCGTTCACTCTTTTAAATTCGTCTTTTCACCTTTGTCCGGCTCTTTTCTTCTCTTCTTTCCTTTTATGGCGTATTTTATGGTGTAGTCGGCGAAAGACTGTGAGTATCATCGCTTGTTTCCCTTCGTGTTGTTTCATATATTCTCATTGGAATAAGCCATCTTGCACTGTTAGTCGGGGTGTGCTGGCTAACACATGTAACTTTTTGCGTTTGCGTCGTCTCGTTGTATTCTTTTCCTTTTTCTTTTCTTCTCCTTCTTAACGCCGTTGTCGTTATTGGCTGCTATCTGTACTTGCAAGATAAGGTTTCTTTCGTGGAAATTCAGCATCGTTTCTGAGTACATTACAGACTATCGAATACCTACTTACCCCTTCGTTCGAGTGCACTCACCGTTCTTCTTCTTCTTCTTCCTCTTCTTCTTTTTTCCTCTTTTGCGCGTCTTCGTATCGGTTTCTCCTTATAAAAGGAAAACATGATTAACGAGCCAATAAATGACGAGACTTTTATTTCTTTTTATTTCTTTTTTTTTTTCATTGCAATACGAAAAGAATATTTTCTAAAGATGTTACCGTTTAATTTCACAGATACATAAGTATAATGAAAAAAAAGAAAAAAGAGAAATAAAACATGCTTGCGTTAACGATATTTTATTTACTTTCATTTCAGTTAGGTACTCCGTGAGTTTCATTTGAAACATTTATTGGCACTCCTTTAAGACGTCTTAACGTTTTATCTTATTTTTCATTCCGATAGTTCAGTCATCGTTTAACGTTACCAACGTATTAATCTGTCGTAACAGGTTACCTTATATCGCGGTTGGAATTTATATACGAATTCTCTTTTTCCGTAATATTACGATAGGTATGAAATTTTCTTCGCGCGTATATCAACTTAAGGTTTTACCGTTCTTTTTTAAAATCCTCTTAATGTCTACATTCCGATGCAATAATGGGAATATTCCATCGAATTTATGCAGCCTCCGTGTCACGTTATTGAGATATTTTTACGCGCTCGTTAATATTTCCTATAACCGATATCAACATTTTACATACATTTTTATTGTTTTTATTTTTTATCTTAATTTGCGTTTAAAATAAAATAAAATGTAAGATAATATTGTAATAATTACGTAAGAGGTTTTCTTTCCCCGAACAGGTGAGAAGATACGTAATAAGTATATAATAATATATTACATTTGGTAGAAAGTAGAAAATTCGAAAGGGCGTGTAGATGAAAAAAAGAAAAAAAAGGAGCACAAAAGTATATTTGCAGGAAGAGGTGTAGGTTCACTTAAATATTGGCAAACGCGTGCGTGCAGTTACACGCAATAACGCGTTCTACGTTCTTAAAGTAATAAATTTCCTAGAGAAAGATCACCGAGTTTAGATTAAAAACGATTCGTTACTCTACGAAACACCACCACCACCATCGTCACCACCACCACCACCACCACCGAGCAACCAACCAACCATAGGTCGTTGAAGAAAAATTTGAATAATATCGAACATTAGCGAGCAACGTGGGTTTACACGAAAGCAAGCAAGCAAGCCAGCCAGTCAGCCAGCCGCTAGGATGTTGCATCGAGTCGCATCGTTCTTATACTTCCATTATACTTTTTTTGTTATTTTCCCCGTTCCATTTCTTATCCTCTCGTCGGTCTTTCCTCTCTTTCCTGCTTTCGTTGAATCCCCGTACCCTGCCGCCGCCCCAACTGCCTCGTGGTATCAGTGACACGGAAAACATGGCAGTTCGACGGCGCGCAGAGAGAAGTCGATGTAGCAGGAAAACAAGCGTAAGAGCGCAGGAACCGTGGAATATATTTATAGCCGCCTCGAGCTATTAAGATAATTTATCGGGGCCATTACCGAACAAACGAGAGCATTAATCTATTCTAGCTTCATAAAGAGAACTTCGTCGACGATTTTGTAGCCCGCGCGCCAAACGAGCACTTCGGAGTAAATTGATGGATCCCCCTGACCTGACGGAGGACCCTCCGTAAATTGCTCGTAAATTTTTATTTATTCCACCACAAATAAAAGTCTCTCGTAAGAGAAGTGAGTGAGAAAGAGAGAAGGAAAAAAGAGGGGCGGGGAGGAGGAGGAGAAGAAGAAGAAGGAAGGAAGGAAGGAGGGGAGGGGTAAAAGATGGTTCTTGGACTCCTGCTAGGACGATTCTCATAGAGTGCACGCATACGAACGCACGCACACGTACTAGCTCTCTCTTTTTCTATCTTTTTTTTTCGTAGATCTGTCTCTGGTGGAGTTCGTCGATCGACGATCGTTAATAGAAGTCCGAGGGTTCTCATCCATCGCGAGCTCTCTCTCTCTCTCAGTGTTTGGCATGACACCTCGACTTTACGATTCTTCGATATTTATGTCGAGCGTCGGGTCGCCCCTGTCTTCCGTTTGAAACGTACTTTATGCGATCCTCTAGCGCAGCAGCCGTCGTTTTAACGAACTTTACGAGCGAAATGTGTCTGGAATGTATAACTATAATATTATAACGCTGTAAGCTCGGATCCACCGTAGCAGTAGTAGGTTGCCAAGATAATTTGGCGATGAAACGATGCGTCGGATATCTCTTTCCTGCGATTGGAAAGGGGAGGGGACGGGGGGAAGAAGAAGAAAGGTGAGGATCGCAATAAAATCGTCATCCTTGATCTCTTTCTTAAGAGATTAGCTATTGAATCTTCCTAACGAAGTCGTCGTCGTCGTCGTCGTCGTCGTCGAGAGCCAAACAGTTAGGGAGAGAGAGAGAGAGAGAGTTTCTAAAGACACCTAGTAATCGAGCATGTACTGGAAGTCAAAGATGGCCGACGTTAGGAAAAAGTGGAAAGTGGCGCGACAGGTGATGGATCGTGGCATCGTCGTTAACGCGTTCGCGTTGTCGTCGTCTTCGAAGCTAAATCCGTTACGCAGGAAGCAAGCTCGATTATTTCTCGACGTACACACATGTATATATATATATATACATACATATATGTATACATATACGTAGACGTAGACACGTAAAGAGGAATCCGCGTAAGAGAGTCGTAGGCACGTAGGCAATACATCCGCCTACGGCGACTATCCGCAACCATGACGCCGGAAAGGATCGCGTTGAATCCCAGTGGCGTGACAGGGCTGCCTACGCGCGGCTGTATCTGCATTGATCAAAGCAGCAATTACTGTCATCGTAATATTACTCGGGACGTTACTCACGTCGCGGGGGCACCGAGAGAAAGAGAGTGGAGGGGCGTGGGGGGCAGAACTACGACGATAGCAGCGCCACCGAGAGACCGAGCCGCGAAAAAGCTGCTGCTGCGCCAGCACCGCGCGACAATGCCACGTTGGCACCGCACACACCACCACCACCACCACCAACTACTGCTGATCGCAGCGCCAACTTCCAAGCTTGACTTCCTCCAGCCAGCCAGCCAGCCAGCGTTTAAACGCTACGCCGCGCCGTATGTGTGTAAGCCTTGGGCGTAGACCGGGTAATGATTTCCCGGAATCCGCGTTTGATGTGGCGGGGCGTTATTGGTTTTCTCTGGAAGCACAGCCAATTTTTCACGCAGCTCGTTTCTGACCCCGACAATGATTTGCTGCTGCTGCTGCTGCTGCCGCCGCTGCCGCCGCTGCTTCGCGTTTAAGAGCCGCACGAAACGGCTGCGAACCCGCTATATCCTCTTACATTTCTTTTTTTTTTTCTCTTTTACTAAAATATAATATAATTGTATACCATGCCCCGCAGTTCCTACGATCATTCTTTCATATTATTCTAATTGTAATTTTGGACGCGTCATAAATTTAAACGTTTCTTGACAGATCATTCGTCAAAAAAATAGGTTGGCAAAGAATGATTTAGACGACGTATAGGATCTAAATCTATTAGCGATAGATTCGCTGAAAAATGTAATCATTTCGAATATCCACATCTATTGGGGTAGTTCGACGTGATTTACGATCTGGAAAACATAAATATCGCTTTCTTTCCGAGCCAGTATATGACCGTATAGATTTGGAACGGTTTGTCCAATCTCCTGAAAACTAACCACTCGCCTCTCTTGACTGGACTTTAAGCAGAAATGGCAAAGAATAGATCAAAATGGGAGGTCGGAATGGAACATTGAAAGTACTGCTGATGCTAGATGATAAATTCGATTGAATCGGGATGAAAAGAAGAGGAATACGAGAGGGACATATGGTTGGTCAATATACGTCAAAGTATGGTCGGAGTTGCTTTGCTCGTTCAACGTGTGCTTTCGTGAAATTCTTGCGGAGTAAGCTTGAAAGCTGCATCTAATAATGGAATAGTCGCACGGGGTCAGATACGTAAAAACACTCCGAAGATTTATGGAGCACCACGCTTCGCTCAGCGTGATGCTCCATGGGATCCCCTGGAAAGCTTAGTCCTCGGTCTGTTCGTCGTCTTAGTTGTCGTCGTTGTCGTCACAGGACGTCAATGACAGCAACAGCAGCAGCAGCACCAGCACCAGCAGGTTCTCTCTCTCAGTATCGGTTACAAACGTGCACTACCGCATGACAGAAATAAATAACGCTACAAAAAGTTCTTTTTTAAAGACGAGATTCATGGTTCGGAACACAGGCAGGGGGTATCAATTGATTTTTTTGACTTTTCGGTTTTTTCCTTTGAACCATAGTTATCCGATATTCGACGTTTCAAATGGGGCAAACAAATGAGAAACGCCCCTTTCTTTTGATATTTTTTATGCTTAAGCATCGTTTTATCCAATTTTCTTTCGTAGACTACGAACATATGGATTAGGATTTTTAAAGATTTGCTTTCTTCGCACACAAAAGGGGAAAGTAGAAAAAATTGTCTTTTATTTGCATTGCGCGAACTAGACGGAACCTTTCCAATTTGAAGAAAACGATATGTCTACCTATTATTTTAGGACGATATATTTTGAAGAGAAACAAACATTCTCGAACTGCCGAAAGGACATATATTTCTTTCTTTGAACGAAAATAATAAATCACAAGGGAGACACTTCTTTCGTACCATTAACATCCGACAAATATTTCTTTCGGGGAAACTTTGAAAAAAAGAAAAAGAAAAAAAGAAAAAGCGAAGCTCTTAATCATCCACGTGAGATGTTTAAACCCTGACGAAAGTAAGATTCTTGTAAGAACGTGTGTTCAAGACGGGAAGCAACAAACAGGTCAGGTCGATGATATCTCCCAATCGACAGCGGCATTACAAGCACGAAACACGAGTTCTCCGAGAGAGTCTTGGACAAGTCGCGAGAACAGGGGATAAAAAAAATAGACTGTCGGTGCGCGCGCGCGAAAACAAGCTTGTTAAAGTGCACTTCCGCGAGCGGCATATGCCGGAAGGCTGATGTGTGGTGGTGGTGGTGGTGGTGCGTGCGTCCAGTTCGCGTCAGCTTCCTGAGAAACATTGTCGGGGAGTTATGCGTTGGCAATGTAAGAAGCACCGAAGAACGAGTGCTTGGATTCTTAAGATTCTAGAAAGGAGCCGAGCTCGGGTCTTTCGCGCTTAGAGAAGTGGGTATCCTATGGCGTGGGTTCGCTCATACCTGTGTTCAAGGAAGTCACGAAAATATGTGGGAGGTCTTTATTCCTAAGGTAGGAAGGAAGGAAGGAAGGAAGGAAGGAAGGAGGACGATGCCATCGATGTCGCCGACGACGAGGTCGACTAGAAAGAAGAGAAACAAGATAAAACGAACGGGGGGAGGATAAGACGAAGAAAAAGAAGAAATACGGTCCGCGCTTGTAGCCACGGGCACGAAGGCAACAGAGATATGTTCTCTCTCTCTCTCTTTCTCTCTCTCTTTATGTATAAAGCGCAGAGAGCTCCATCTATTTTCGCCTCTCCCTGTTCCAAGCAGAAGCGGGATGATTTATGCGAAGCGAGTGCCGCGGCTCCGCGCCGCGGGAGAATTCTCGCTTTCTGCTCTCCACCCAGCCATGTCGCCAGGGTGGCGGACTGTGTCCCGGACTTGTGTCCCGGACTTGTGTCCCGGACTGTCTCTCCCTACGTTGTGTTTCTGTGTGACCGACCGAGTCACACACTCTCACTATCTTCGGTTCTCTCTTCTCTCTTTCTTCTTCTTTCTCGGCATAAGAGAGACGATTACGATGCATCTTTCTTAAATGACGTGCGACTACCGACCTTTCCCTCCTCTTTTTTTTCTTTCCATCTTCCTTTCGCACTCCGTCCCTCCTTCTTTATTTTTCCCCCCTTTTTCCCTTTTTTTTCCCTCTTGCTTTCATAAGCAAGCAAGGGGAAAGAAACTAATCAAAGAGCAACGGCGTAGTCTCTTTTGAAAGTTCTACTTCTACAAGGAACGACACCCGGAGGGGTGATCTTTGAAAAATATGTTTCCGGATAGGAAGAAATTAATGGTGCTAGATTAATTGGATAATGGTGAAGGGTAATTAGAACGACTCCGATCGTAAGAATTTATCGTCGTTAGGAATGATATCTTGGTCTCTTTTTTTTCATTGCAAAATATTGTAATACCGATTTCATAAAATGCTTCGAATTGTTGGAAAGTCGTTAACGATTTAGAACAAAAAATGTAGCAACGTAGCAAGCTTGAAGTTTTCGTAAATGTTAGGTACGCGTGGCGCTTGTATCGTACCTAAGGCTATCTTTGGAAAAGAGAAGAAGCGCTCTAAATTACCTTCGATGAGTAGACCGGTAACAAAGGCACGTGTTTTGCTTCTTCACTCCGGCTCCATTTATCTCCAGGAACACAATGCGCCTCGGATTTGACACATCTATCAGGACACAATGCTTGGCCCAACCCGCCCGATTCTTTACCTTTCTACCCTCCTTCCGCTTCTTCTTCTTCTTCTTCTTCTTCTTCTCCTACTACCACTTTTCTCTTCTACTTGCAAGAAAGACCTAACCTTACCACGAGAATCATCTTCCTCGAGCCTGAAGGGAAGACCACGAGCGAGTGACTGGGACAGAAAATATGACCGATATCCTTGACAATGTTTCTGCCGTAATTGTCCCTTTTTTCGTCCCCAGTTACCCTCGATCAAGCGGTATCAACGAAATAGTACACTCGAGTAAACCATTTCTCAAAGGAAGTTATAATGACTGATATATAACGTAACAAATAGTTGCGTGCATATGTCAATAATATAATACTTTTTTTATATATATATATATATATCAAAAAAATAATACTTTGACGTAGAATTGAAAAAATGATTTGAAATAATTCGAGTATTCTTAATTAGAAATCAAGCATATCCGAATAAATAAGTATTATGTATTATAGATAAATATATCTTTGTTAAATCGTAATATTATTTGTTTTAGAACGACGATGAAAGAAATACGATTAGAATGAGCGAAACGATTTTATCGAGAGACATCGACGACTATTATAACGATGTTGTCGTCGTGGTAACTTTATCGAAAGGGTAGATGTAAAGATAGCAACGGGGGAAGGTTCGTAAATTAACGGTAGTTCGGGTCAAAGCGAGCCGCTAAGCCGGTGAATCGTCATTATCGCGCTCACGAGTGGTGACGCTGATAGATGCCGTCTCTAAATGATGATGGATGGCTCGTATAACTGTCGCAATATACAGCTACCCGACGTGCTTCGTATCTTGATTTACTATCCGTTCTTTCGCCATTTTGCAATTCCCCATACGCAAAAGTACCTACGTCTGCCACTGTCATTATCGTCGTTCGCTTCTTTCTTAATTAACTGCGACCTGTCACGGGAAGGCGGAGTTACAAAGGAAAAGAAGAAGAATCTACGCGTATATATGCGTGTGTATGCGTGAAAGAAAAGAAAGAAAAATATGCAAGAAGCACGACGGCAATGACGTCGTATCGGATAAAATAAAAAAATCACCGAGATAAAGTTGGACTCTAAGAGGCAGGCGAGCAGGCAGGCAGGCAAGCAAGCAAGCAAGCAGGCAGGCAGGCAGACGTTACGTCGTTTCTTGTCCCTTTTCTCGCGACTTAAAAGAAGGTAACGCGTCATTTCCGCGCGAGAATGTTTCACCGACGCGTACAACTTGATCGCTAAATATTCCACCCCTACATCCTTACGAACGTAGTTTCGTTTACGTTAATTCTCCTACAAACGGATATATTTATTTTGATCTAATTAAAAGCGAAAATGGTCTGATCGTTTTCGAATTTAAACGAATGAACCGAGGATCCTCGAATTCGTCGACGGAACGAAACGAAACGCGACGACAATTATAACGACGAAAAATTGATCCGAATGAAGACGTTTCCAAGGGTGGTGGTGGTGGTGGTGGTGGTGTTTGAGGATAGGGGAACTCGTGAGAAATGAATGAAGTCTAAAGTCGTTTGGAGAATGAGAAATCGCGCGAATTCAAGATTTCACGAGGATATTTTGTTCGTTTTATCGGCATCTCGGCGAGAGATGGCAAGAGATCTCGTCGTCCCGGAAAGATGTATCGACGCGATTCGTTCCCAGATAAGCTTTGGAAGGAGAGAAGCGAATGAGAAAGAAAGATAAAAAGAGAAAATAATCGAAGGAGAGAACGAACGGCAGATAGAGAGTTGTTCGACGCGCAAACGTCCTACGTTTGTAATAAACGAGAGCTTTTTAGTCGAAACGGCTTTGAGGGATCGAGCTGATTCGCGTATCGCGTGCAGATGCTTCAAACCCCCCCCCCGTTTCCTCCCTGCTTCTCTCGTATTCCTCTTTCCACTCTTCCTCTTTCTCCGTTAGTCTCACACATCGGTCCCTTTTCGTTTACCACGCTCCAACCACGAAACATCATTCATCATTCTGATGCATAGGCTTCCATAACACTCGACGGCGACTGGTCAGGCAGGCAGGCAGGCAAGCAGGCGACCGTGCCAACCCGCAGATATTTCCTTCTCGTGGCTGCTAAATTAACGCCTCGTCATTAGCAGCTTGCCGGTTCGAACCGATCCGCCCAAACTTCGTCCCACGCTTTTTCTCGGACTACCTTAACTCTCTTCCTATCCTCATCGTGTTCTCTCCTTCCCTCTTCTTCTTCTTCTTCTTCTTATTTTTATTCTTCTTCTTTTTCCCTTTTCTTTTTCTATTTATTTGTTTATCTATATCATACTTTATACTCGTACTCTGTTTTATTATAATCCGACTCTAAGTCGAAGGAATAATTGTTTCAAGGAAAGCAGCTTTTACGACTTTACCGCCTTTTCCAAGAACACTATTTTTCTTTTCTTCTTTTTACATTTTTCAGTACCAAGAAAAATCATTTCTATCCGTTTGTTATCCTTAAACGAGCGGGGAACACTTATATAACAGGAAATAATACTCTCGGTTGGAACTCATTTACGCGAATGTCTTTTCTCCCTGCTATTCGAAGGAATTAAAAGATTGTAATAAAAATATTAATGGCATTTTTACAGACTTGTTTTTTTTCATAAAGGAAACGTAAGGTATCGTCGTTTAAACATTTTATTTTTTATTTGTATTAAACGAATATAACAAAGTTGATATTAAAATAGAAAGATTTTGGACAAACTTTTGGTTATTTTTATCGAAGTAAATGGATCGTATGATCGTCTAGCATATGAGAAAAGCCATAAAAATCGTAGTTCGTGCATATGTTCCCTCGTTCGTTCGTTTACTCTGTATTGGTGAGGGTAGGTAGTCGGTCTTTTCCGATTTATCGGTCGCAATAATTTACGAAGAGAAGGCAACTAAGCAGACAATGTAACAGTCCAGTGATCGATCGTACCGCAGTGATACGTCGTCGTGGGATTAGCTGAGACGTCAAAATGGACTTACCGGGTACTTATCTCTTCACCCTGAAACTCAAGGATTACACTGGAAAAGAATATAAATGAGAATGTTACCTCCTCTCCTTTCTTTCCACCGTGTGCTTTCTCTTATCTGACGCGGTTATTTTTCTTCGAGCACACCAGGAAAGATGCATCGTCGGGGATTCCCGTCATAAAGAACAGGCCGATTACGAATCTCGACGCGTCGTCGCATCCACGACAAGGTTTAACAGCCGGAACGGACTTCGAACGACTATGTAAAATCGAGCCTGGATCTGGATATGATGGTCGCGAGGAAACAAAACAAACAAAATATACTAAATTCAAAACTTCCTCCCTCTTATTGCATTCGTTTACACTTGATCTATCATCAACAAAAATGATCTTACAACAATTTGTAACTAGTTTTGAAAAAAAAACATAGTTTGAGATAACTTAAATGATTTCCGAAAATTGGAAAGTATCTAACTAGGATATTAAAAGGTTAAATAAAGCATCGAAAAGATAGAATTTCACTCGCTAATGATTGTCGACGGTTCGGTAGCAAGAGATTAACATCAACATCATTCCCCCCCTTTTGTCTTTCACTCGCGATCGATAGAAATTTTCAACGAGAGAAAGCGGATTCGGTAATATAGTCTTGGAAGGAACGTTAGGGTACATACAGACCACCACCACGGATCGATAGCGGATCGATAGGCTATCGATAGTCGATCGATCTGAAGAATCGATCTCAGGGATTGGAAGGGGGGTACGTTTGGAAAGCCTTGACCTTTGATTTTCTATCGAGCCGCTTTAACGTCAATCGGTTGGCAAGCGAGCAAGCAAAGCAAAGGAAAGCAAAGCAAAGGAAAGCAAACGTTCGTGCGTTCTGTGGCTGTCCTGATCGGATGCTCACCCGTCCGTCCGTCCAGTCCGGCCCGTCCTGTCCGTCCGTTCAGATTGGAATCTGGTCGGGGCTTAATGACGGCTCGAGACGGACAGGTATCGAAGCGGCAGCAACAGCACAAGTCGGTGCAGGAGTTCTCTAGCAAAGGAGAGAGAGGGAGGGTGACGTGTCACATCAACGGTGCCGCGAGATCTACGGCCGCGGTTTTACCGAGCGAGGACAGGCGATGAATTCTTTTCGAGCTTTTGGTACCTCCTTCTCTTCTTCCTGTTCTTCCTTCCTTCTACTACCAACTGTCTCGATCTGTTTCCGGATAACGACCGATGCCGATTCGCGACCCAACAATGGTCTTTACGTTCGACCGAATCAAACGAGAGATCTTTCAAATTATTAGAAGTTTCATTATTTTTTTTTTAAATCCTCCAACTTTTTTCGAGTCAAGATTTTTTCTTATATACTTAGAGGAAATTCAGGGAAGTATTTACTTATTTATCAAAGAAATGTATTCTGTCTATATTACTTATAGGAGAGCTGAGAAAATTCAGAGCATACAATTAAGAGAGGGTGACGAAATAAACCAGAAGTATGACTTATTTATTAGCGCAAGCGATGAACCGATATTCTACGAAACTAGTAAAAGACGATGTCATTGCCAAGCTTAGAATTTCTTTAAATAGTATAAGAGTATGTAACGTAATTCAAACGTCGAGCGGACGATAAAATTCGTGTAAACGTAGCTACTTTCAACGAGTCTGTTAAATAGCGTCGCTGACAAAATTACTTAAGGCTTAAATGATTCTCTCAACGCGTCGCTAGGTAGACAGAGAGAAAGAGAGAGAGAGAGAGAGATCGTATTACCTTTTTTGTAACTACGGACATTGTAGAATGTTGCAAGAAACAGATTGGATAGTGTGTGAATGAGAAAGAAAAAGAAAGAGAGAGAGAGGTAAAGGCGATAAAATCATTAGACAAGCTCGATACCTAGCACCTTGCTGCTTTTCTATTTATGCACGATGAGAGAGAGAGAGAGAAAGGAAGGGTGGGGGAAGGGATGGTGGTATCTACGTCAATCCGTTTGCCTTAGACTTTACTCCTTCCACGAAACACGCGTTGGTAAGGACTCGTAAAGAAAGAGAAAGAGTGAGAGAGAGAGAGAGAGAGTCAGAGTTCTTCCAAAGGCGCGAGACAAAGAAGAGAAATAGAAAGAGGAAGAGAAAGGGAGAAAAGAAAGAAGAAGAAGAAGAAGAAGGTGGGTTGAGAAGGGGGGAATAATATTTATTATCGTCCGTTAGGAAAGGGACTGAACGGACTGAGCGTTGTGTGTATACGCGTATATAAATTAACGAGACGCGTAGACGGCGCGGGCAATAGATAGCGGCCTTAAATAGTAAATAGAGAATTCCAGTAGCCAGACGGGAGGTAGAATGGATCAAAGGGCGCCGACTTACGTTAGAAACTCTCCAACCGAAGGCACGGAACCCTCTCTTCTTCTTTCTCTCTTTTATAGGATAGAATGAAAAAGAGAAAGAGAAAGGGAAAAGAGAAAGAGAGTTTCGGTGGAAAGAAGAAGAAGAAGAAGAGGTAGGTAATAGATTGCCTCTTTCTGACTTTTATCGTAGCAGAAAAAGCTTGTCAGATCCAACGTTCTGGAGTCCCGCGCTCTTTATTACGCGCGCTATGTGCTGTATAGAGGCGTTTCTCGTTCGTACAATCCGAGTGGTAGTCGCGTCGCGTGTACTAAAGTATGACAAATAAAAAGAAGAAGAAGAAGAAGAAGTTAGAAGAAGAAGAAAAATCGTCCCGGAAAAAGGGGCTTCCACGTAAAATGAGTTACGGAAATACTTGGACCGTTGAAACATCCCACCGACTATCGCTGACTGATTTTAGAAAAAGTTTCTCTGTCGTATGGTATTAGTTGGATACTCGTCAGGGAAAGGAAACTTTTCTAGTTTCTATAGTTTGTTTAGAATTTTTATTATATCGTTGGTACTGACGCATACGCGTCATGGTTGTTTCTCTTTTTTTTTTCGATTCTTCCGCTTTGCGCAATATCGGTTAATTTCTTTCAAATGCTACCACTACCGGCGATCTTGATCTTTCGAAATGAGTTTTTCGATTATAGAGAGTAGTCGGCAAGGTAGAATTTTGTACCTTTCTATCCCGACGAGAGAATCTAATTAGCGTCAATCGTAGTCTGTCATTAAGTTGGGATCAATGAACGATATACGCTTTAGCTATCTTCTAAAATCCTCGCCTATGCGATTTCCATAGATCGCTCATTATCATTCTAAACGTCTCGTCATTCCGTCGTCGGTACCTGTCGTCGGTTCCCGTCTCGTTGTCTCGGTGGATGAGCGAAATCGTGAAGGGCTGGTAGGAAGATAAAAGGGGACCCGACGAAGGCATCCTCTCGAGCGTCTTCTTGAAGCCTTCACGGGGCCCCGAACGGGAACAATCGGTTGATTGCTGACCGTTGGACGTCAGCGAAACGGAGATTTCAAGATATTCCATAAATGTAAGATCTTGGAGAATGACCGGAGGAGAGAGCCTTGGCTTGGCACAGGAAAGAAGAAGGGAATAACAAGAAGAAGAAGAAGGGAGAGGGAAAGGGAAAGAGATGGAGGACGAGCACGTAGCACGAGAGGGCCATCAATCCTCGCGGGACGTAGACGAACAGCCGTGGTCCACGGCAAAGCTGCCGACATCAGTCGTCGTCGTCGTCTCCGTCGTCGTCCTCGTCGTCGTCGTCTTCGTTGTCTTCTTCTCTGTCCTTCGTAATGCGTAAGAGAAGGGAAGAAAGACGCGTAGACGCGCCGGTAGAAGCCGCTACTTAGCAAGCAGGCATGTGTCTTAAAACCCGATGGAGTCTGGGTTTCGTTCCCCTCCTCGAAGGATATCAAAGGGCCGCGCCTCCTTTGGAATTCACCAGTTGTTAACATTTAACAGTGATGCCTCTCCGCAATTTTTGTCGCGCATCGCTGACATTTCTCCGTGAATGCTTCTTTCCCCCCCCACCCTCTCCCCGAGGCCTCCCGAGCTCCTAACGAAACGATTTAAATCAACGTGAACCGTCGGGAAAGACTCGCTACCATCTCTCTTTCTCATTCATTTTTCTTAACTTTACTTTCCTGACTTTCGTATTCCAGTTACATTCATCACATTAGCAAATTTTTCATCGCGTTCCTTTCTCTTTGTCTTTCTCTCTGTTTTCCTCTCGCGTTGCATATTATTTCTTTACGACTTTAACGAGTCGTCCACAATTTGTATCGTCTTCTAAAGAGAATAAAAGTTTTCGAACGAATAGAAAAAGACTCGGGAGAATAGGAGGGAGGCCTTTTTTTTTTCGTTTGCTAATCGTCTTTCTAGAAAATTCATAATCACTTTTACCCGTATATTTTCTTTTTTCTTTCTTTCGTTCTTTTTCTCTCGACCACAGTGATAAATATTCGAAGAGGGGTACGGCAGATCGACGTACGCGGAATGGGATGTTAAAGCGGGAAAGATTTAGCGCTTTTAAAATTACGAAGCATTCCCTGGGGGGGTCGTCGGTAACTAGAACCGAGAGACTCGTCCGTCTCGGGATGGAGGTAAAACGCAAGGAGGAAAAGGTTACAGGGGTAACTTGTGAATCCTCTGGCTCTCGTAACGTTTTCGCGAAGACAAGCAGGAGTTGCAGAGGTGGACCCGACGTCTTTACGACGAGTATTCGTCTCTATAAAACTGTCTCGCACTCTTCCCGCGTATTCTCCTCTCTTCCCTTTATTCGCCAAACTCCAAAGAAGACTGCACAAACGACTATACACAACTGTGATACAATGTCGGACGCGGAAAGGAGGAAAAGCGCGAGTGTTGTACGTATTCTTCTCTTCTTGACGTCTTCCCTACCAGAAACGAGAAGAAAGGACAATGGGCGGGTGGTACGCATACATATGTTACAGGAAACCAAGAATTATAAACTTTATTTTGACAATTTATCTTACAAAGGTTGACGTACTTACGACTACGTTCCTTATCCGATCTACGTAATATATCTTCATTTTCGTGATTTTCTTACCAAGATTCACAACCTAAGATCGTAAGATTCATTCTAAAATAATCAATCGGATTAAATAATCAAGCCAGAAGGTTATTCTACGCGTAATTATTTCTTTTAATTAATTATCGTTTTTTATTTGGTTTCCCCGAGGGATACGATTCCTTTATAAAAATTTCTCTTTGACTTAACGTCGAGAGTGTTAAAAACGTTATGTCTGTAAAAACTAGAGAACTAAAAAGCATCTAGTAGTTTAGCGAGTAGACGAGGACGTTTGAGATTCTTTCGTCGTAAGTTTTACGGTTTTAGTAAGAGATTTACGAGTTTCGGCCGCGATGCGACCACTAGTCCTTTAACATCATTAGCGAGTGGAAGTTTTTTCGAAAGTGCTGCGAAGGTTCTCTCTTACTCTCGCTTCCGAAGGACCTGTACCGGATCCATCCTTTCTGTCAACCGAGAAGAATCGTTGGCGAGACCATTCGTGAGATGCTCTCGTGCGCATGCCACCACGGTATGCGAGTTCTCGGTTAAGTTCGGATATAAGACAAGCGCGTTAGAAAAAGTTTAATCGGCTTCCCAATGACACGGAACATGTCTTCGAAGGGATAGAAGGAAGGACCGGTGTATCCGGTTCGCCGAGAGTACGGCGTCGTTCCTCGTCGGAAGAATACTAGAGCGTCCTTATTTCTCGTTTAACTTCGTTCAACAAGAATTTACAGAACGTTGCTGCGATATTTTATGTATCTAAATATTTCACTTGTTTTTCTTCTCTTTTTATTATATTTCAAAATCTACTATTTGTGGGATTAATATCTATCGAATTATCTTTTTTCCAATAATTTATAATGAAATACTTATTTTGTCTTTTTAAACGTCCGTTTATATATATGTGTGTGTAATAAAGTTTGGAAATAGATTGAGAAACATCTCTTAATATCTTTTTGTACTTTCGTGGAAAGGACGTTACTATCGTAAATTATTAACGTTGGAGAATAGAAGCAGCTGTTTGACCACGACCGGTCGTTTTGATTTATTACGTGTTGATGGAGTTGGACTAATAAAAGACGACAGTTCTGTTTTTAACTTAGGAGAAACGTTTTGTGATATGCTTTTTTCTAAACCTCTATTCGTTATATATATATGTATACACACACATACGCGCGTATATATGTGTATATAATGCATATAATATGTCTGTTTTCGGTCGTAAAAACTATTACAATAATGAATGCAAGATTTAGGTTATAATTTACAGTTTTTGTTTGGAAAGTATAATAAAAAGCATTTATGTGTTTTAGCCAGTCTTAAATTAAAGTTGAAAATTCATGACTAACTGGGAGACGATATTAGCATACCAGTTTATTTTAGTTCAATTGAAAAAATCATATACCATGACCATCTACCATTTAACATTTTATTCGTACAAAGAAATATACATATAATAAATATGATCGCGTGTTAAAAAATGTTAATATTAATTTGCAATGATGTTCAAATCGTTTATTCCGATGACGTTTGTTCTTAATAAAAAGAATTAATATTTATCACATAAATTGAATATCACGTATAGCTTATTGTCTCGTTGTTCCATAAATTTTCTAGTTCAAGCAGTTATTTTCCTAAATCTTTCGAGTGAATTATTATTTTTAACGACTATTGAATATATAAAAATATTCTGTTATTTTGTTTGGATATTTTTCCTCTCGCTTGTCACGATAATCGAATTAAAAATAAAAATAAATACATATGAATGATTTAATCTTAATCCGTCGACATTTCGTTTCTCGGTTATTTTTCTATTCATTTTTATTCTCTTTCTCCGTTTTCATTTTTCTTTTTCGTAAAGCCGTATTTAATACTTGGCCAACGATGATATATGTTTCGTGGACGTCTTTAAAGTTTAAAGGCATCGTAAATCGTTTGGAAGCTTATCGGACTTCGAGAATACGTTCCCAGCTGGACATAGAAACGCTGTTAGAGTGTTAGCCTATTCTATTATCAATGGTGACTTCAACGCCGATATGCGATTGGTATCTTCATCGGTCGTGTATTTTTTGCGTTCATAATGACCAACCTATTTCACGTTTACGAGCACGCGTGAATTCGTGACGAACGAAAATAAAAATAATGGGGGTATAGAGAGGGGGAAAAAAAAAACGGAAAAAAGGGTGACAGATGGACGGAGAATTGGAGAATAAGAGAGATAGAGAAGAGGCAGCGTAAGAAAGAAAAGAGAGGGTAGAAAAAGAAATAATTGAACGAACGGTTAGAAGGAAAGAGAGAAAGAGAGAGAGAGAAACGTTTGCGTGACAGATAAACCTAAAAACCGGAAGGATATTAATCATGCGCTCGTTTTCACCTCTTCCAGACACGACTTATTTGTGGTCAGTTTTCATTCCTAAGTATGAAAGACTAGAATTTCACCTTTCTCAATGCAGTTCTTGGATAAGACTGCACCGATATTTCTTTCCTCGTCGATTTCGAACGACGTCGTATAAATTATCTCTGAAAAAAAAAAAAGAAAAGAAAACAAATTTCCGGATTGTCGAGTTATTTTTCGAATCTTTATCAATGACGTTAAGTAAGTACGATCCTGCTTTTTCACGAATGATCGATCAAAAATATGAAAATATATTAAAGGTTGGCCAAGTTTAACCAGTCTTGAAAAAGAAATTTATATATAGGACAGTATCCTTTATACAAATATGATTTGATTAGTGAAACGACAAAATATCGATCTAAATTAAAATCATGTTCTATAAGTCTGTTGATAGTTACAGTTGCGTTTTAATTAGGCTAACAGGATTATGCATAATACGATATGGGTCGTTATATTCCGTGCTTATGATATGATACGAGATATGCAGGAAACAGGAAGAAATAAAACGTACAGTACCAACATTATAATCAACGCGTATAGCTAAAACCTCTTGGACAAAGATACGATCGGATATTTGCATAAATGAAGATGTATATTCCGTTTGATCGTATAGCTAAAAAAAATAGGAACCGAGATAGAAAAGTTTGAAAAATTTTCTTCTCTCGTAATGCAGTAATGAAAAAAAAAATAAAACGTCAATTTTGTTAATCGCAAGTGGTTAGAAAAAGTGTTAAGACATAGTCGTAGACTGTCCCTTTGTATCGTCGCGCGAAGTACCTACGTAAAAGTAAAAGGTTGCAGTCTTTCGAACTGCAGAAGACTCGGAAAGAGAAAGAGAGAGAGAGAGAAAGAAAGAGAGAAAGAGAGTCCGCACCTCGTCGTCCGCACGTTGTCGTCCGCACGTCGGCTGCACGTCGCGCGCGCTAAATATAAAAGCACGGGGCTCGCGGGCACGCACCGGCAGCAGCAGCAGCAGCAGCACCAGCACCAGCACCAGCAGCACCGCCTAGCGTTCCGTGCCTACGCCATCTTGCATGGAAGAGTCATTTGCGTTGGCCCGGCCCACAGAGGGCAGCCTGGCTCCGCCTCCGGTTGCCCGCTTCTACATAAGCAGAACCATCTTTATTACCCGCAGGCACTAACCGTAAAGGAATCGGAGACTTGCTCTCTCGCGAGAGAGGGCGAAAGAGGAAAAGGGAGAAAGAAAGAGATAGATGGATAGTGTGGGTTGCCGGAGCGGGTGGGGAGGGGGCGAAAGCGGAGAAAGACAGATGGAGAGAGAGAGAGAAAGAGTGAGGGAGAGAGGGAGAGGGAAGGGTTGAAAGAAGGGAGAGAGAGAGAACTGGACCGGTCTTACACACAGAGGCGCCGCACTTCGTGTAGAGAGACGAAGAGTACGAAAAGGGGGACACACAGTACGTTTCTCCTGTTCGTGTTTCTTCGAGATCGACCGCTCGTTTCGGGGATCGGCCGAAGAATTATGGTATAAAGTGGTAGGGCATGACGGTGCCGTAGGCATAGTTTGTCTTTATAACGTCTGCGTGGCCGCGGCGGAACATCAAACGAGCCGCTGATGGCTCAAAGTGCCTGACCGGGATATAAATCCACGGCCCACCTCGGCTCGTCCGCCCAGGACGAGTCTCTCTCTCTCTCTCTCTCTCCCTCCCTCTCCCTTTCTTCTTCTCCTTATTCTCTTCGCGCACTTTTTCTACTCTTTTCCTTCCACTCCTTTATTTCACCCCTCCACACCCGCCTCCTTTCCATCTACCGGGCTCCCCAACCCCCCTCCCACCCACCTATATCCTCGTCGTCGCAACTCTTTACGAAGGAACACACGCTTGTCCTTTCTTTCCTGCCCTTCGCCACGGATATCCCGATCCTTCCGTTCTGCTTTAACGCTTTCCGCCACCCCGGTGTTTTCGATCTTCGTGCTTCTCATCACGAAATCTTGTGAAACTTCGGTCTATGTCTTCTTCTTCGATGCTGCTGTGCTTTGTTTAGTGAATATTTCTTACACAAATTAGTGAGATCAAAGAGTTACGATGAGGGTTTGTTTTTCTTTGCTTAAATTAGTGACTTTCCAATGGTGACAATCATTCATAGATAATACATAGGACTCGTTAAGATTTTGTGTCGGCGAGATATGATCGATAATTTGTTTTTTATTAAAAAATAAAAAAACAAACAAACAAACGAAACAATAGTCAAAAGATATTCACTTTGTTGATTAGAGTTTTTAGATTAAAAAAAAAAAAGATATTCATCCCGATAGATTTTCGCGAAGAGAACTTAATGCAGAGATAAGAGGAGTGGAGGTCGTCGCAAAGTGACGTCAGTTATCAGAAGGGCGCGGTGTTAGAAGGACACGCGGTAGTTTTGTCGCGGAAGATATCGGACAAATGGGGTTGTTCCGTAGACAGGCGGGTTATCTCGGTCGGCCGTCGAGTAGCCACCCTACTAAATCACTCGGTTCGAGTCCACGACCTCTGCCGCCGTTATCCCTAACAACCTTTATAGCCAGAGAGCTTTGATGTAGTCCCGTACTACTTTCTTCTAACCTTTCAAAAGTCGCTCGGTATAATTCATGTTCATCGCTTAAATTAGTGCTACGAACGAATTATTACTTTTCCTTTATTTTTCCCATTTCATTAGAGCGTATACAAATTGACGTATCGATTGAATTACGCGAGAAGCGTGAACATTTAAATGTAGATCAATTTTTCAAATAAGACACACGACCCAAAACAAAGATATATAATATATATATGTACAAAAATATTATAAAGAATAAAAACAATATTTTAAACAGAATAATATAATTTATAAAAATATCGTATCACACGATAGAGGACGACTGAATTTTAATACAACATAATATGTAGTTTTTTTTTTTCAATATAACCAATGAATTCTTTACTAGATCCCTTTTTCCCCCAAAAAATGTAAACTTCCTAAGAGGTCTTGACAGTGAAAGCACACGTTGAACGAAACGGAGAGTTTGTAAATAAATTCGCAACGCTTTTCTACATTGAAGAAGAGCCCAAACGGAAATGATAGGAGGTATAGAAAGAGAGAGAGAGAATGTGAAAGATCGAGAAAGAAAAAGCGGGACGTATAGCTGTGGTCGATCGTGACGAGAAGGTTAAGGGACGAAAGGCGAATGGCGAAATAAAAAGGGGGGAAAAGTCTTTGGTCGTAGGGAAAGAAAGACGGGGAGGGGAAATACACGATGTTTCCGTAGCGGAGCTGGCTTGTTTACCGGCACAGACACTATTGGCTTCTCATTCGAGTCTCGGAATTGCGAGCGCGCTCACATTCACGGAGCATAAAGGCACAGGGATATTGCTTCCCTTTGTGCACGCGCGAACGCCGTTTCCTTAATTTATTTATCTTTGTCAGCGGGCGGCGGCTGCTGCTGTTGCTGCTGCAGCCTCACGCCACACACATACACACACACACAGGCAGACACGCAGCACGCACACTTTCTCTCTCTCTCTTATCCTTACATTATTCCAACCATTGGATGGTTTACGTTGAGCCAAGCTGATTCCGAGCCTTTGAGAATTGACTTCGACTCGCCGCCAACGTCGACCCTCACAAAACACAAATTCTTCCCTTCAAATGCTTTCTCTCTCTCTCTCTCTTTCTTTTTCTGAAGTCTTTCTTATAATTCTGAACGACGTTCGCGCCAGAATTCATTTCGACGTCGATCGTTAACACGGCCATTGAAAGAAATTATTTTGGCAGCTGGTTTTACGTGATTCACACACAATGTCTAGTATGATTGGATTTCGAGAAAATTAAATTTCGTTTATCATTTATCTTTCATTTGTCATGCCGAAAGAACAGATGTTAAGCATTGAATCGTGCTAAGCTTTAATATACAAATCTCGACTCCGTATATATATATTCGAGATAGATCAAACGAATTTCTTATTACGAACGATAAGTCACTATCATTTATACGTTTTGAACAATTATTGTCCTAAGAGATATTCTTGATAATATATCCAGGTTTATCAAAGAACGACAGCTCTGTTCGTGTCAGACGTAAAACTACTATATATCGAATAATCGATCTTTCAACGGAACATTCAACATACCCCTTACGGTATTCTATTCTTTGCAACCCTTCTAGACTCTCATATTTATCAAACGCACGTTGGAGTACCAAAAAAGAGAGCTGCTGCACGTTGACGGAAACGCTTATTGCGTCCACAAACAGCTTCGTCACCGGGGTAGAAATTAATCAACTAGAAGGACGGGACCGAGATTATCAGCTTTCGCTTCAACACTGCGGTTTTGTCCGGCCGAGATCCCTGAAGGCCGAGATCTCTGCCAGTCTCTCCCTCGCTGGCATTAGGAAGTTGGATGGCGTTGGCTGAGCTAGAATGGATTGTTGCCCTCGGGGGTGTAGGTGGATAGGAACGAATTGAGAAAGGGTGGGTTTCTCTATCTATCTGTCTATCTATCTCTCTCTCTCTCTCTCTCGCTCGCTCGCTCTTCCATTCCCTTATTCGTTCCCTCGCGTTGTCCGCCTTACTTTTATCCTGCCTAGCTCGTAAAGCGATCGAGCGTTTATTCGCCATACTACCGAGGACAAAGTGGCCTGCGCTCCCTGTCGACTGCCGCTATTTGTCTCCCAAAGAGGAAATCTAAAACTGTGACTATCCTTTTTCGGTATAACGCAAACACTATGAATGATAAACGGGATTCACGAGGAGCAGTTTAATAAGATGATTTGTACCGTCGGCGTCAAGACGTTTCTAGATTTTTAACAGACGTTCGATCATTCGGCGTGTTGTCGGAGTTCAACGAGAGTCATCAATCTTTGAGAAATATTATTTCGAAAAGATGTTCGGGCATCTGACGTAATCAATTATTTGTAATTTAAGTCTTATCGTCAATTAGTTAAATGAACGATATGAAAGGGATATTGAATGATGCTATAAAGGCGTCACTTAAATAGATTTGAAGTATCGTCTCTAGTAGGGGGTTTTAAGTTGCGAAGGATCAACGGTAGGAAAGGTGATCGTTTCGTTCGACGTTCGAATCGATCGATGGTCGAGTGACTAATCGCGAGTCGGAACCGCTCTTCATCCTCAAGGCGGACAAGGAGACGAACGAAGCACCTCTAATTGCCGGTATCACTCTGGCGCACTTCTTCGCGGGCATTTATCACCGAGGATGTACCTACTGGCGAAAGTCGAAAGAAGAAGAAGAAGAAAAAGGAGGAGGATCGGAGAAGAATGAGGAGGACGAGGACGAGGACGAGGACGAGAAGAAAAGTAGGAGGAGGAGGAGAAGTCGACGGTTCGGCTTTCGAATCTCTCTTTCTCTCGGGTCGTGTTGCTCTCCTGCTCGGTTGCTTGGTTGCTTGCTCACTCGCTCTCCCTGGCAAGCTGGATTGGTATCGGAGCGATATATCTCGGGATTGGCTTCGCAGTGGCGGATAGTCCGCATCGAAGCAACGATAGGGGAAAGGGGTGCCACCTTGATAAACGAGCTCATAAATAACGGTAACGTCTCCACCGAAAACTCGGCCGGGTAAATGTATATCCGGGCCCCGGGAGAGGTGTAGCGGAACGCACGGAACACCGAGAGAGAAACAGGGGCGTGCTCGTTTGTGCGCGCGCAACTCGCGCGAGACGGTGGCGCCGCATAGCGGAGAATAACGTAGACCGAGCTCCTTCGTGAGCTCTCTAGCGGAGAGCGCGGCTAATTTAAGATCCTATTGAGATATTTATGGGATCATAAAGCGGAACTGGCTGCTTCTATCGCCGGCAGCCATGCATGAGTCGCGCGCGACCCACAGCCAAGCGGTAGTTTGTATCTTTGTTTATAACCGACGTACCAACGACCAAGTCCGAGACCCGTCCAAAGAGCGCGTACGCTTTATTTCGGTACGCTCGATCAAATAAGTCCGAGCCGCCAACGAGGATGCGCTCGGCCCGAATTTATTGGCTCGCGCGGAACTTAAATCGCGTGGGCAGCAGCATCCAACGCATCTCTTTACCTCTACCCATTCTTCTCGACTCTTCCTCGTCGATACGCTTCGGATTATATCTCGCAAGATGGTGCTTTTCTACGCGCACGAAGTCCATACAACAACGAAATGTCAACAAATGAACGCGTGCACTGGTTAATGTTTAGAAGAGTTATCGAAACGCAGCTGTATTCGACAAACTCTCTCTCTCTCTCTTTCTCTTTCTACCGTGGTAATCCTTAGAAAAGGCACACGGGTATGACTCGTCGATCGTAAAAACGTTCAATTTATTTCTCTTTCGGCGATCGTAAACTATTCCACGATGTTTCACCGATTAAAAGGATATTCTCGCGGGAGAAAGTTTTTCTCAGAGAAAAGTCGAAAAGTATTTTTTTTTTTTTTTTTTTTTTCAAGCGGAATTAAGAACCCCGAAGAAGATCGCCCGAGCACGATAGAGACTCAAAAGTTTGCTCACGAAGGCTCACAGTCGTCCGATTTTCGGAACTCATCTAAATAATTCTAAACAGTCCCTCTGGCGAAGTTCTTTTAAGCATTTCGCCTCTTATCGAGATGCTTACCACGGTTCCTCGAAGGAAGGTCGGAGAGCGTTAACGTCGGACGCGCTATTTCGGTTCGCGCCGTATCCGCTCGTAAAAGTCGCCCAAGGCGTGGGCATCCATCCTAATTAACAACCATGGAACCAGGTAGGGGACCATCTGATACCGCAGCGAGTATAATCCGCTCGTTACCAACACGAAGGCCACACGGAGAAACGTTCGACTCTACACACCACGGTTCTTCCTCTCTCGACCTGGCGAGCCGATAGACTTTGCGTCTTCCTTTCTTCGAGAGAGTTACCTTCCAAACCTATCGCTACGTCGTAATTCTCCGTTGCATTCTCTTGCCCTTGACCTAACGAGCTTTTATCTTTTACTTTCTCTTTCCCCGTAGTACCGATCAACCAATTATCTCCTATAATAAAATCAATTAATAACGAAGACAAAAGTACCGAGATGGCGGTGGTTAAAATGCTACGCGACAAATGTATTTTGAAAAAGGTTTAAGGGTTCGATCGCGTGCGAAAAGGGGATCGAACGAGATGAGCGAGAGGTGGGACGCGCGGACGTGGCAGATAAATAAGACGCATCGCTTTGGGAGTCGTAGCATCGAGATACGTACGAAAGGGGAAGATCAATGCGACG
The DNA here is from genome assembly GCF_010416935.1 of Polistes fuscatus. Classification (NCBI taxonomy): domain Eukaryota; kingdom Metazoa; phylum Arthropoda; class Insecta; order Hymenoptera; family Vespidae; genus Polistes; species Polistes fuscatus. Next base: position 543,476 of record NW_025113096.1, read on the forward strand.
TCGCTGTCGGCTCGAATATATACGAGGGATTTTCACGAGTCTCGCTTCGCGTTACGCTCGCGCAGAAACATTGGCTCACTCTTTCTCTTTCTCTCTCTCTTCCTTTCTCTCTCTCGGCTGTTTTAAATCAGTATCAATCGTAATTTTTAATCCGTGGCAGATCGACGTGTCGATGCCGAAAAGAGTAACGAGCTGCCGAGAGAGAGAGAGAGAGAGAGAGAGATTGGAAAAGATAGGAAGAGATAGGGGGAGATGGAAAGAGATAGAACGAGGATAGAACTCTCTTCCAGCTCTACTAGAATAAAATCGTAAGACTTATCCTTAATAAATCAAGTATCCTATTCGAACGTCCGTTGGCAGGCATGTAACGGAACGAAGTATGGCGGCGGTAGTCGATGGTGGCTCTACCTATCGGTCCGTCGTAGAAGGTAATCCCGTAAGTCGTAAAACGTGTCAGAATGTCCAACAAACACCTACTCATTAGCCCAGGTAGGCCGGACCGCGCGGCGCGCGGAGCGCTAAGATTGCACAAACACGCATTAACTCGGTGTGGGTAAGTTATGGTTCGGGAGAGAGCATAATTCACTCGAGCGAAGAAAGTGTTGGTTTACCTTCTTCGAGCTGTTCGTGTGAGGGCTCCGACTCCTCGTTATTTTATCGGGTGCTGGCCGGCACGTACGTCTCGGAGCTAATTGAAATCCACGTTCTTAAATTCGGGTAGACTTTGTCCGCATCTCGGAGACTTATTCTTCTCGAGTTGAACGTCGCCACTGAGAAAATAAGAGAGAAGGATGGAAAGAAAGATAAAGAGAGAAACTTTTGCGAAAAGGTAAGCCCGGTCAAGAGGATTAAGGACGATATCCCGGAGATCTTCGTTTTTCGCTTGGATTTGTTGCTGACGTAACGTACCTCCGCCGCACAAACTTGTCCCTGCGATACATTAATGGCGTCAAACCGAGGATAGATTTATCTTTAGGGATGTACAAGGGTCGGAGAACACCAAGTGAGATCTAATAAACGATACGCGATAAGGATTCTTGTAATCCCGGATAAAAACGTTCGATGAAATTGTTCCTTGTTTGTCTTAAAACGAACGTTATATAATGCATCCGTCATTTCAGTCGAATTCACTCATTCCTCAATTTAATTCCATTAATAGAATAATTACAAGAAGTCGTCGCTTAATCGCGAGAAAAAATTTCAAAAGTTATTTAAGCTTATTCAAAGATGGCGATCGTTTCCGAAAGAAGAAAGATCAAATTTCAACGACCCCCTCGAACTGTAAATAAAATGAATGAAACTACGAAAGAAAGAAATAAGTATCTTTCTCGAATTGTCCAGACTATATTCGCTTATTAAATTTCAAGAAGTCGTGCCTCTAAAGTCCTTATCTCTAGCGACTTCTTGTGCCAAGTAGAGGAAGGGAGGAGGATCGTGTAACGAGCGGAATGATTTGCGTCGAAGCTCACGATCGATCTATCTTTCGGATCGAGTTTTGTTCAGAGAGTAGAAGAGTGCAACGGCTTCGAGTTGTGTTCACCGATGGTAGGATACATATACACGGAGAGAAGAGAACTGGTGTTGCTGTTAGAGAGTGGTGCTGCCGTAGCCGGTGCTGTTGCTGTTGCTTTCTCTACCCACACGTCGTCGCAGTCTTCTTCGTGGTACCTCTTCCGGTTGTTTTCGCGCTTGCGCGTGCGCCTACACGGAGAACGGTAGTACGTGTAGGTATAGAGAGGCCAGGAAGGCGTGCAAAAGTTCCTCTCGCTTTGCCACAGCAACAGCAAAAGCAAAAGCAACAGCAACAGCAGCCGCCTCTCGTACGAAGAGAACCGATAGACATCTTCGCCGACTCTCCCGCCGCCGTCTAACTAATTGGCTACTGAATTACTGGGCGACATGACCAGTTATTGCTTCGTGCCTCACCTCGCTCGAGTATATCGGAGCTTGAATCTTGCGGTTCGAAGAGCCATAGAACCAACGTCTCTCTCTCTTTCTCTTTCGCTTGCTTGCTTGCTCGCTCGATCCTTTTCTCGTACCTAGCCGTTTCTCTCTACTATCTGAACCACCTCTCTTTCTCTTACTCGGTTCGGGTTAATGACGACTCGTAATACAGCGACGCTCGTGAAACCACCGCTCGTAATGGCCTGGGAGTGCTCCCCTCCGGAACGACATACATATTTATCTAAGTGCGGTGTCTTTACGCCGTTAAAATGCGCTCGATGGCAAACAGTATCGTTCGAATCCGTCTCGAACAATCTTTTCGCACGATTTTAACTATATATTTATATATACTTATCACAAGAACGAATCGAATCGTTCGACGATATTTTATTCTATACGTTGTTATATCTTCTTAATTTAACGTTCATCAAATTTAGTATGTTCTTCCATGTCATCACACGGGATTTATTTTATCGTATACTCTCTCGAGGGGAAAAAAATAATCAAATTGCATTTATGTATCCGCGTGATATTTGCGAGAAGACGATGCAAACGTTTTAATCTTTCTTTTTATTCATATTTTTGTAATGACTATCCGACAAAGACAGTTGAGAAAAATGTCGTATCGTAGGGGTGTGGTCGTCGTGTAATATCTGCTCGTAACCAATGTTATTAACCCTCGATGTCAGTACCCATTCTAACGAAATTACGAGAGCGTCGTAATAAATTAAGAAAGATATTACCCAGGGGATAATAAATTAATAACTTTTATTAAGCGGGACGAATCGTGGCAATAAAAGTGACGATATTATACGTTCGCAACTTTTGACAAGTGCTCACGGATAAACCTAATCGAGAGAACTCGTAGATTTACGCAGGCAGTACACGTTCCCGTATAACTGTTCTTCCGCGTACGACTTTCCTCTTTCAAAGCCCGTATACCTTTCGAACGCTTGATACCGTCCGGTAAAAGCCTAACGATGTAAAAAAAGATCCATGGGCAATATAAGAGAGAATCATTGTTATTTTTCCTTTTTTTTACAACGTTACGGAACGTGTAAATACAAAGTTTAAAAAGTAAAGACACGTGTGAACTTACGTATCGCTAATGCACTTGTCTAAAACCGTACGATATCGTTCCGTAAACGATGACGATGATAATGATGACATATATGATACCAGTAATAATAATAAAAAACAATTACGTCTCCGCGTAGGGTCAATTCGAGGATAACTGAAATGTTCGAATAAAAATATACGAAGGGCGTATATTATTTCTCGGGCACACACAACCTGTTATATTATACGATGATACAGTATTACGAGAATCGCTGGAACTCCAATTCGAACGGTTAAAATGGTATTTCGATCAAATATAATATATCTGCGAGCTCGAATTCTCGTAGTTATAATCGGAGAGAGAAAATTTTACGGCACGCAAAGGGGGAATATGGTGGTTCGCGTTAGAGTGAAGTAGAAATAAAAAATAAAAAAAAAAAAAACAAAAGAAAAAAAACCAGAAAAAGAGAAAAGAACGAAAGGAAAGAGAGAAGCGTGCCGTCAAGAGAAGAGCTAGTAGCACTCGATATAGAAACACAGCGGGTTTTCTCCTTTCGAAGGGGGGCTTTACGTGCGGGCGAGTTAAGGTACGAGTACAAACCGAGGTACCCCTCGGTGATATACGACTTTGTGGGTGCTCGCACGATACGCCAAGCACTAAAAGGCTTAACGAGCATCTTCGTATGCCATGGCAGTCCAGAGTAAACAGGACGTGGCTTATCTTGTCACGAAAAATCTGCGGAGGGAAGCTCCTGGCTGCTCGCTGCCACTTATTTTTCTTTCTCGGTCTTCTCTCTCTCTCTCTCTCTCTCTCTCTCTCCCTCACATTTTTTGTCTTTTTCTTTCTCTCTCTCTCACCTACTCTTACCCTTTTTTCATAATGTTACCAGCAAACACAAGACCTTTTCGTTACGCTGCCCGCACTCCAACTATTTCGGATTTTCGTCTAAAAACTTTTGCCCCGGTCTTTGACTTTTTCTTTTTTTTTCAACCTACGCCAAACTCGTCTCGTCCAACCCCTCAAAGCGATTACGAGTTCTTAATGTTTGTACACTCACGTTCGAGGATTCTAACGAGCCCCGAGTAATTGCTAATTTGTAATTAAGTTTCCCTTCCGTGGCGATGAAGGTGGTTTCGCTTCGTCGGTGAAGTTCATGAGAATGAAATTCGAAACGATGTCTGCATGTGACTCGGTTTAAGAATTTCTTCTCTCTCTCTTTCTCTGTTTGAGAAAGTCCGGACGTTTTTATCTGATTCGGTAATCTCTTGACGATTTTATTTGATACATATAAAGCCAGTTTGTTAACATTTATTCGAAAGGGGGAAAGAAAAAAAAGCAAATAAATTAATGCCGAGTAAGGAATTAGCGATAAACGAGAATGAATATCGGTGTGAAACGATTTCGCGTTAAATTCCACGACACTATTTCTCGTCTATTATATCGGCTTTTCGACAGCTTTGCTCCAGCTATCCGAGATTTATCTCGACCACTATAAGGATTTCGATAGGAGGAGGAGGAGGAGGAGGAGGAGGAGGGTGGGGACGAGAGATTCACGAGTTTCTCGCGGTCGAGTTTATTCGCGCGCATTTACATGATGCTTTCTAATTAACATTCGACACGTTATCCGTCGATTCTATTTTATACCGTTACCACCAGCAATTACCTACATTTACCGGAAATTATTATCTCTAACGCTTCATTATCTCTTAATGAAGCAACGCGGTATCGGACGAGAGTGCCGATGGAGACGTCGCTCGACTAATTGCCGGCCCTCTCTCTCTCTCTCCCTCCCTCTCCCTCACCCCTTTCCCTCCCCCTCGTCGTCGCGACAACCGAAGGCTAATGTCCGAGCTACGATCGATTCTAGATGCGCTCAATTACGCATCTAACACGCTCTCAAGTATAATAATCGTAACGATATCAACAAATTGCCGATTAGATTTTTTACCGTTCTAACGAGGCGAAAGAACCAACTCGACGATGCTACGCCAATTGATTCTTTTCGTTTGTTTGTTTTTTAATTCTATCAGGACCTCTACATCAGTTGTTCTCTTATTAATTTTCTACTACGGAGATACAAATTTGTATTTATCGTTAATAATTATTTGATCGATATCGTTGATACGTTTGAAAAGAGTGATTACAAGCAAATGGAAACTTTAAGGAACGAATTTGTATGCGAAATTATTTATGCCAAATGAAATTTGTCGATAATCGAAACCAGATCATCTACTTCTACTTCGATATGACCATATCGATTCGAAATAAAAGTAGACGCGGTTAGTAAGAATAAACAATCCACTTCGTTTCGAGATATGGAACATCGATTTTTTTGTCTTCTTCTGCTCCGCTATATAAAAATATATATTTCCGACATTCGAGGACCGACGACCAAAGGACTTACCTTCGGTGATTCCTTTTTATAAAGGTCTCGTGGTAACTGGCGATCGTTACCAAAGCTACGACGAAATCTATTTTTCAAATCGTTGCTATCTTTGCGTGAGTTTGCTCGTTCCTTCCTTTACTATTCGATAATGTTAAACTATCGGGACAAGAAAATATATTATACCGGGTGTGTGCGCGCGCGCGCGCACGCGTGTGCAGCACATTGCGTGTTCATAACGTTATGCCGTTTATAGCGAACTCTACTAAATTATACGATAAGTAGTCCATAATCCGTACCGGTGAATTACTATCCTCGTATAATACCACATTCGACGTGCAACGCGTCCGATAATTTCTCTTTTCGCCCACTCGCAAAGCCGTTCGATACGAATTACCGCCATTGCCGGTGCATTGCTCAAAGGAAGTGTCTTGCATCATCGTATTATGTATATATATATATATGTATACTACTCGTTCGAGTGCGAAAGTGAACGATCGGGATGAAGGATTTTTTTTTCGTTTGTTTGTTTTTTATTTCCTCCTCTTTTCTTTATATCTTCTTTTTCACTTACGGAAAGTTTCTTTTTCGCTCTCGATTACACCGTTCTTATCTCACCTCGATATTACAGACGTTGCGATCGTTGTGCCTTCTCTCTTCTTCTTCTCGTGATAATAAAATACATACACGGGTAAAGTATAAGTACCTACGATCCTCCCAAGTGAAATAATCGACGAAGCATAACACGCCAAAGATAATGTCTTCGAGAAAATATTTGAAACGCCTCGATCGACCGACCGACCGACTAGCCATTCAATTTTCTTCATTTTATTCGATACGTTTATATGATATCTTTTTAAATGACATTTACGAGATTTTAATCGTCGGTTATAAATGGAGAGTTATCAAGGAAAAAAATGTGACGGATAATTTTTCCTTAATGTCGTATCGGGAAAAGGGGGGAGAAAAAATGTTAATTGCAACTGACGTATAGATTTATGCGCGTTTCAAGTAATTTTATGAAAATTGACACCTCGATCTGTTAATTGAATGTCTTTTAAGTACGCTTAATATTATTTTTGTCGGCTGACTCGATATCGCGTGAAAGTTTGTAATTCAAAAAAAAAAAGAAAAAAGAAATAAAGCGGCAAATAGGGAAGGTCGGCATAAGTAATAACAATATTCTCATTCGCGCGCTTTTACATTTTACACATGTTATTTTATAATACAATAAGGTTGTAAATTCGACGGGAAAGTACCTCGTAGGACGAGTCAGTACGGTGGCTTATTAATACGAAATGTCGTATTATCGAGGATCGTTCGAGTGGTGTGGTTTACCATGCAAACCGAATGAATACCAAACTGAATTCGAGTAGGTTAGCAAGGCGAGAAAACGCAACCCAGAGCCGAATATACCCGGTAAGGTTCAATAAAAAGACAAAACTACAATTCGGAGTTGTGAATTTGACTGTAACTCCGCTAACTTGCGAATCCGATAAGTATATATGTCCGTGAATCCGAGTAAAATGTTGGAAGAATGGTTAACTCGACGTCTAGTTAACGTACGAAGGTAAGGAACATAACCGTTATCGTAACCATTCTCATTAAGGCGGCACGACCGTAAGCTTGCAGTTCTTTTGCCGAACGAGGCTTCCAAGCAAAAAGAAGAATACGCCGGGAAGTCAATTTATTCAATTGAAAGCCACAGATATTTCTTTCTAACATTCAAATTAAACGAAGATTACATTTATTTAATGCTGATCTAAGGCTATAAATTCAAAGGTTCATTGATTATTCGGATATAGTAATGGATTTCAAGAATCGTATGTTTTAGAAAGAAAAGGACAATAGGACAGAGGGATAGTTTGAAATGTCGGTTAATAATTTATTATTCTCGTTGGATACTCTCAGTTTATTTGCGAAAATTAGGGAGAGAGAGAGGTAAAGAAAATGAAGAAAAAGTAAGGACGTGTCTCGAAAATGAGAACCACTGATGGAGCCACCTGTACCGTCAAGTATGGGTGTACGTATCCATATTATAAATCCAGGAGATAATGACGACATGTTTATACTCTTCATTTGTATGCTAGGCGAGGAACTTCGTCCGTGGCCGCACACCAGACCAGCTCGTTCCTTGTCCGCATACGTCTGTCCGTTCGACCAGACAGCCGCCTGCCATCCTCAGTGGCGTAACACCTGTCTCCCCTTCTTTCTCTCTCTCTCTCTCTTTCTCTCTTTCTCTTCTTCCGACTCATCAGACTCTCCTTGACTTTGAATATTCGTATTTTTGCCGTGTCATAAATCTTCTACCTTACTTATAGGACATCATTTGTTATATTAAATTTTATCGTATAACGTATGAAATATATAAATTGTTATGTTAAGTTATATATATATATATATGAATTTGAGAGTAATAGTACAAATGAATAATAACCGAGTATAAATAATTTCAAGTAAGAACGGTTTGTAGAGACTTTTAAGTCTTGGGACTACTGGGATGTAAAGATTTCTACAGGATTGTAGAAATAAGAGATAAGCTTTATAGGAAGATTGAGGAAAAAATTAATGAAAGAAACCTTTTAGAAAAATTCTACAGATTTGGATAAGACTCGACAGGATTTAACGTGACGTATACGATACGACAAACCGAGATATTTTCGATCCAGCAATCGAACAGCTGAACAGTTGAGAAGAAGTTAATCTTAATAAACATTGTATGTTTCCGTTAAAGTTATTTTCGTAACAACTTAAATTTGATGTTACATTTACGGGAATCTCGAGACAAGTTTTTATCGACGAAAGGTTGGAAAAATTTGTGGGCCAGCAATCGAAAAGAATTGATAGGTGGGTAAAAGGATACGGTTGTCACTCGTATCGATTTTACGGTGGAAACTTTAATCGGGGATAATTCGAGCGTAAACGCTTGAACTCTTTTGAAAGTTTAACTTTGACCGTCCGTGTGCGAATCGATTGATCCGAGGATGATCGGGTTATAAGTTTTTAATCATTATTGGAGAATATTTTTGAAAAATTCTTTCTCGTCTCGAGGTCGTCTCTCGAGATATCGGTCCCGGAGGACTTTCTCATAAAGCACAAGATTCTTACCGTTCGCGTATAAAATGGCTTTATTATACAAAATATATGCAAATTACCTTATTTACGATTATGGTCGCTAATTATATTGCGTACTTATACACAAAATGTCAACGTGGCTGCGCCGACTCGCCATACGTTTGACTTTTTACGAGCCACCGACGATACTACCGACTCGCATAAGCTTCAACCAGAAGAAACCCGGTCTCTGTGTTCGCAAACTCTTACAGATATCATCCTACGTGTGAGAGGGTTACGCGTAACGTATATGTTACAGGCTTAACGATCGCAAAATAGTCCGACAGTTGGTTACATTTAGCCCTACCTATCGCGCGACAAGAACATTACCGCCAACGATATTGTCCCTTCTTTCTCTCCTTTTTTTTAATTTTTTTTCTTATTTTTCTTCAAATGTAGAACGTGCTACGGGAACCATTACCGACTTCTTTTTCCTTTTTTTCATTTCTCGAAACCAAGGACCGATCTCGAAAATTTCGAGATTTGTAAAATCCAGTCTCGACGAACGAAATTAAAAAAAAAAACAAAAAAAGAAACGAACTGCATTCTTTCTTATTTTTATTTATTTTTTTTTATTAATAATAGATACGATTAATTAATATTAATCGTTTACGTTGCAAAATTCGTTTAAATTATATGTCTTTTTGACGAGACATATCGTATATATCTTTCTTAACTTTTTGATCTAATAGTGTAAAGAATTAATTGACGGATAATAGATTTTTTGTTGATTCGATCTATCGATCGAGAACGAGCTCTAATGTAAAGCTTAGCTTATATACCAACGTAAAAGATTTATGGCTTACCGAGGCACGTTATTTAGGTATTTGCGTTCATTAAAACATATGACGATTGATGTCTAGATCCTTCGTAGCGATAGATCTTTACCGAAGGTTAGATATTGATCCAGTCTTACTAGCCGGTCTTTTGCAAACTTTCCTTCGGCCGACTTGAAACGGGATTTAGACGTTACGGGGTGGCAGATTGGACGTTTTATTGATTCATTAATTTCTATTTTATTGTTCCTTTTATTTTTTTTCTTCTTCTTCTAATGGTCTTCGCGTTAATTCGCATTTCTACTCGCTGACCGTAGAACGGGGAGACTCGAATACGATGGCACAAACGAAAAGTGAGAAATTTCATTTACAATGAAATAAATAACGCGATTATAAATTAATAAAGAGAAACAAAATCTACAGGTTTATCGTGATTTCAATGTATGCACACTTAATTGGTGCTCGGGGATAACCGAACCGTTCTGTTCGATCCAATTAACTTCGTATTTTTATATCGTTCGAAAGCGAAGATGTAACTTTCTTATCTGAAACGTCGTTTCGTGTAAAGAGACGGTTATTTATGTGCCCGTTCGCGACTTGCGATCTTATCTGGATTAAAGGAAAAAAAAAAGTAAAAAGGAAAAAAAAAAAAAGGAAAAGAAAAATTGATCGTTTCGAAAAGGCGATGGTTTATCTATGATTCATATTACGTCAGGCAAAAGGAATTACGAACGACACGAGTTGTCTTTTATTATTATTTCCTTCGATTATTGATCTACGAAAGATTACATTATCCAAATGCTTATCACCGGATATAATTTATTGCTATAATGAACGATAATATATACGACGATTCTCCCTAATTGACGGAAGAAAAAAAAGTAAAATTAGATCCGTCGTTTAATACCTTTAACGGTGGAAAAATATATAAAGGAAAAATGATTCTAAATCTACAAAATAGTCACGCAGAAAATGAGTATTTTTCTGTGACTTTTTTTCATTGCCGATTGAGTGAAAATTCGAGCGTTCGATAAAAACGCGTATTTGCCGGCGTTTGAACTCGAGTTTTATCGTATCGCGAATTGTAAAACGTTTGAAAAATAATCGTTACATTATACGCCGTTTTAATTCCAACTGGAATATATAATAATAATATACGGTCTGACAGATAGCCAGGCCTTTACGTTACGTTCGTATTATTCGCGATGAAATAATGAGTACGCGTGCGAGAGAAGCGAGAAACGTTAGTTAAGTACTTCTCGCGCGTACCGTTAACGATACGACGATTATTTAAGAGATACGGTGGTATATGTTGTCCATGTGCACGTTGTTCCTTGATTACAGTTCGTAAGGATGAATTATATACACTAACATACATACTAACACGTATATACGCACACGCAAAAGGAGAATCTGATTTTATAATAAGCTTTAACCGTGACTACGTTCGGACTATCCGACTGCGCGTGTGCTTATGGTAAATGATACATGGTGTAAAGCTCGATTAATGTGGAAGTCGATTGTGAGAAGTAGAAGAACGAACTTCCCACGTTACGGGACGAAAGAGACAGATGACCGCGAGGAAGCAGAAACCGTTCGTTTATTCTCAATGGTAATTTAGAGAGAAGACTTCCTATTTAACACTAGATTGCCTAAGCAAGTCATTTTGACTGCTTTTGTATTTCAATTAAAAAAATAATTATTTAAATAATGACACAGCTTCTTATAATTTTGTGACTTTTTCTACAACATATAAATGGGTTAATTAATCATTGTTGTTGCCCCCCCCTCCTTCACTTCTGGTATATATATGTGTGTTATACCTATATTGCCGAAAAGCAGTCATTTTGACTGCTTGGAAAAGACCAGTTCGTAACTGGTTCATAACTAAGTTTTTTATGGTCAGTCAAGTGGGGTCCCGAATTTTTCAGAAGAACTGTGTCCCGAGATAAATTCAAGCAAATTCTACGATTTATTCGTTTTGACAAACGGACTGAAAGAAGTACACGCATCCGAACAAATAAATTTGCCTTGGTTTCAGAAATATGGGACAAGTTTATTGAAAACAGTCAAGCTTGCTATCAACCAGGGCAAAACATAACAGTTGACGAACAATTATCTCGAAAAAAAGCTAGGTGCAAGTTTATACAATATATGCCTTATAAACCGAATAAATTTGGCATCAAATTCTGGCTTGCATCAGACGTTACTAGAAAGTACGTGTTGAATTGTTTCGTTACTTGGGGAAAGATGAACAACGATCATCGTCAATTCTTCTAAGCGAATACGTTGTTCTGAAACTTGTCGAACCATATACAGGCTGTGGAAGAAGTGTCACGACCGACAACTTTTTTACGAGCATGTCACTAGCGACGAAATTATTGGACAAAAAAACTACATTAGTTGAAACTATTAGAGGAAATAAAAGAGAATTACCCAAAGCAGCCAAACAATCGAAGGATAACATGCCTCGTTTTTCCACTCTCCTATATAGATCAGAAAATTGTGTCCTTACAATATATAAAAGCAAACCGAACAAGAGTAGCTGTTCTAAGTTCCAGGCATAAATTTGTTAAAATTGATAAAAGTAATAGAAAAATGTTACCAGATTTTATTCAGTTTTATAATAAAACAAAATTTGGAGTTGATATGACAGATCAAATGGCCAGAAAATATACGGTGAAATCTAGTTCTTGTAGATGGCCCCTCCAAATATTTTTTAACATTTTAGATTTAGCTGCAATAAATGCTTGGATCCTTTATAAAGAAGTAACCGGAATACAAATAGAACGAAAACAGTTCCTGTTTCAATTAGCAGAACAGCTTTCCGCCGATTACACAACTGAAAGAGAGAAACATTCATCACAACAGGAAGACCCACAAGTATCAACTGCAACATCTTCAAATACAACAGATTCTACCAAACGAAAAATTTGTCAAATACGACTTTGCCACAATAACAAAACAAATAATATTTGTCAAAAATGTAAAAAGTATGTTTGCGGAAGATGTACATCCAAGAAGATTTGCACTTTTATTTGCTTAAAATGTCCAGATAATGAATAAATTATTTTTTTTCGAACTGAAATACATTTTTTTTATTGTTAATACTTATTAATAACTTGTTATATGACTGTTAGTGATATAAAATACATTAAAAATTACTGTTAAACAAATTTCTTTGCGCATTAGTTATTTTTTCACAATGCAGTCATTTTGACTGCTTTCAGGCAATATAGGTATATACTAAGCTCCCGTCTTTCTAGTGTTAAAGAATATTTAAGCGAAATAAATTCTCTTTCGATAGCTATCGTTCCCTCGAACCGTACCGTGATTGAAAACACTTGGATAGAGGATTAATACGGCTCATAAATCTTGATCTTTCATAATGATGGATGTGCTTTGTAATTTATCGATAGGAACTTGTAATGGGATTCCTTTAAATCGATAAATTGTTTTCGGAGCAAAGATACGGAAGACGAATTCGAAGGTTGTCGTTCGCTCGAATCACATTTCTAAAAATAGAACTACCGTATAAGTCGCGTTAGCGAAGATAATCTATGAATCACGTAATGATATTTCTATGGACGCGGGACCTTGACTAACGTCCAAATCCAAAAAAAGATTCTTACGAGTTTGTCGCGATTAATCAAGAAAATTAGAAATTCGTCGAGTATAATTACGAATTGTTCGTATTTCTTTTTATATAAGAGAGTTTGTCACTTGTGGGTTATAATATGACAGGTTATTTAGTTTATTAGCTTATTAGACAGCTTATTTTATACTTACATATACGAAAGGATTTATGAATAATTTATAAAAGACTCGATTTCTTTTGCATAGTAATAGACCTGACAAAAGTTTCACGTTACAAGGTACAATTTAACATTCGAATATTAAAATAACGTCCAATATTATTGACAATATATTTGCTTTTCTCTTTTAGTTTCTTTTCAATTCGCGACACGTACGAACTTTATTACGAACTTCCATTCGGATTTAATTATAATCTATCCTTTTGATTTCCTTTTATCTTTTCACTTCTCCCCCATTAGTATGTTCCTTTTCGATCGAGATTATTTACATTTTAACAGTAGGATCAAAGGCAAAGTAAGTATGCATTACATATTAACGTTCTTCCTTGGTATTCATTAGAAAGCTTAACGTTAGACGAGGTACGCCTCTCTCGTCGTCTTCCATTTCATTCAGCGATAATTTTACTGCTCGAATCATCTTCTTCTCTCTCTCTCTCTCTCTCTGTGTTATCTCGATCGCGCGTAGCAAATTATACCACGCCGTGGAAGAGATGAGATTCCGGTTAATCCGTGCACGACCGCCGTTTTCATCTCACGCGGTGCGCGAGAGGAAAAGAAGGGGGGGGGGGCTGATGAGAAAGAGTAAAAAAAAAAGGTAAAAAAAAGGGAGGGATAACTCGCGTCCCTTTAAACGCACGACGTATAAATTTTCTCGTAGAAACGTTAACGTTATTTTCCAATGGCAAATGGCAAATGGCGAACGATTCGGCTCGCGTTCTATCGCAACCCGCGACGTATGGCCGACGTATCTCAGAACTTTTACACGGCTAAACACGCGAATAAAGATAAAGGTAGGAGATATACGAAAATAAATATGAGCCAAACCCAAAGTGCATTCCGATCCCGAAGACACGCTCGATCGGCGTATCTAAACGGGGGACACGCCTTCAACGCGTGGAAGAAGAAACCCTTCTTAAAGGGCCATCCACCTTTTTCATCCTCCCTTTTCATCTTCCTTTCTTCTTTATTCTCTTTCTTTTCTTACTAATACGCGAAGCTTCTTTATTCGGTTTCTTCGTTATCCTCGCACGTGTACAACGACGTGTGTGTAAGCCCCCCCCCTGCCCCCCTCTCTCTCTTTTTTAAAAGTGTTCCAAACTGACAGCCACGTCTTCACGTTGGATTAACATCGGATATGTTAACTTTTTCTTCTAAGATAATCTCTGAATTTACGGTACGTTCTTGCTCGAATGATATTGACGTGTCTCGTTCAAGAAGAATCTTATACGCGCTCGTTTCTTTCTTCTTTTTTTTCTTCTCTTTTTTTATTAAGCATTTCTTATTACCTTGCTTATTAAAAAAGAAATCTTTTTTTTTCTTTTTTCTTTTTCATTGTTCTCAATCTTTAGCAGTAAACACGTTGTTTCCGTTAAACCTTGGGGAATTGTATTTTTAATTTTCGAATATCATTCGATGAGTAATGGACGCGAGAGGATGGAACCAGTTTCGCGAAAATTTTCCCATACGATTTTGCAACGACGTAGGATTATTTTTGTATTTAATTTGTCTTTATATACGTGCTAGGATATATGTATATGTATTTATTATAATTTACGAATCTGACTATTAGGACTACGAATTGCTTGGTAATAAAAGGTTACGAAGCTTAAACTTCTTCTTTGGAAGAAGTTTATTCGCGTTAATGCGTAAAATTAAATATGCGCATTCCATTGGATGTCCGATGTTGAAAACTAATCAAGAAAATTAGAATGATGCTCAAACGTGTAGCCGAATAAAATGAGAATTAAAATTCATCGAAGATTGCCATTTAAAAAATAATATAAAATCGGCAGAAATGTAAACGAATAGTCGTCGCTTTCGCATCTTCGTCTATTTTGAAAAATCCGTGGTCGCAAAAATAAAGTTTACCGTTGATTATGATAGGCGGTAGTAGTTTCATTTATCCAAGGTTAATCTCTTTTCATAAAAACTTCGTCGAATGGAAGTTAAAGTTTCCAAAAGATAAAGCTGGGAGATTCGAACGAAAAAATCTATCAAATCGATCAAAGTTGTTTTCAGCTAATAAAATAAAGAAAAAACAAGTATAAAAATACTACACGTCAGTTTATGATAGTGAAAGAGAAGTTTATTGTATAGAATCTGAACTCAGGGCCGTAATAATATTTTCTCGAATAAAAAAGGGTCCACCAAATGGAAAAATTAGGAAAATCTTGTTCTAGGTTTTCCTTAATTCTCGAAATTTTAATATATTCGCACGTTTACAAAATTTCGAGTTATAATCTATCAACGTAGTAACCTCCTATACGCTATCCAATATCATCCACGGTAGAACCGATTTTGAAAAGACAACGTAGAAGAAGGAAAATAACGTAGACTGTATGCATTTACGATCACGACGACGGTAGCGTTTACCTAACTGAAAAACACCCGACCGATTATATACGTGTTCAACGTTCTACCATAATATTACATTCCTGTTTACTGACAACGTCGATCTTCGGAGTATCGGCGTTATCGCTCGCGATAACACGTTAGACCACCTGTTTGCTGACGCGTTATTCCACTCATCTTGATCGTTCGAAGCATCGTAGAAGCTCGACGTATCGTTCCTTTCAAGAAATCACTAAAAACAATTTTCATGCATATATATATTTCTGACAGCGCGAGATAAGATCTCATCGAGATGATTAAAGATTAGCTTTATTTAACTTGGAGATGCGGGGGGGATCCGTTAATTATTTTGAAATCAATTGTGAGAAGGAAAAGATGATTAACGATAAGGGAATAATAAATTGAACACTTACATCATCTGATTATTTATCTTTTTTATCATTCATTCGTTACGTATTACATTTATATTTTTAATAAACCTTCCAATCGCCCCCTGGTAATCTCGATTCTCGCATGTCCCTTTTTTTTTCTCGCGCATAGACGCCGATTAAAATTCGTGTCAAGCGTGGATGATAATCAGTCGGACTTTGAAAACCCGACGGTCCGAAAGAGGATCACAATGGAGTTAATTAAACGTCCCGATGATGGACGGGAGGGCAACTGCGATCGACCACCGCGTGGCCACCGTCAATGACTATTACGATTCCGCGGTGCAACGAGTTGCAGATACGCTAGCTGATCTAAGGGAACGACTGGAAAGAAAAAAAGAACCGAGACAGCTTACGAGAAGGAAAGAGATGTGCATGCGAGTATTCGCTTATATGGAAATAGGTGAAAGAGGACAGATTGGGACAGGTAGATACGCGAGAATAGCAAAAGAGAGAGAGAGAGAGATGCAGATCACAATGCAGGTGACGGTTTCGTAGTCGCACCGTGAGAGGAAAAAAAGAAAAAAAAAGCAAAAAAGAAGAGAGGGCAAGTCAAGGGTGGGCTCGTTTTGCTTTGTTTTCTGGCGTTTTGACGCTTTTCTTTTCTCTGACGTTGAAACGTGGCTACGGCGTCGGCGTCTCGGCTTCATGTCGCGCTGAAATTGCTCAAATGGAAAGGAGCGTGTCATCGTCGGTACGTCCGCCCGTCACTCACCGACTCGTTCCTTCTCTCTCTCTCTCTCTCTTCGCAATCTCTTCTCGTTCTTCTCGTGGTTGCTTCCTCGTCCCCATCCCCGTGAATCTTACCAACCTCTCGCGAATTCCCCAGATGCGGATCAACGTCCAACGCGCCGTCGCTAACAACAACGTCCGACCGTTTCTTCGAATTTAACGAACTTCCGTGAAAAGCGGTGACGTTCTCGCGTTATTCCCCCCCCCCAATCCCCCGTTTTCTACTCAACCCTCTCCCTCCGAGTCATGTTCTTTCACCTTTTCTACGTTTACTTCTCTTCTTCTTCTTCTTCTTCGATTTAACGTTATACGCACTACAAAATCCTACGACACATCGATGACGTCTAATAACACGGAACGCGAACCTTCCCACATTTTCTTACAAACTTATGTAATTGAGCGTATTTAAATTTTGACTAGCTTCGACCAGTTGTCGAGATATATTAACATTGACATAAAAGGAAAAAAAAAAGGAAAAAAGGGAAAATTGCGCGTCGGTGGATATCCAGTCGATATTTCTCTCGTGAAAGTCAAACGAAACGCAGCTTTTCATTTTAGTTGAAAGGGAGTAAAAAATAAAACAAAATGAAGAAGAAAAAAATGTTTCACGTATTATAGAACGTTGAAATGAACGGGTAGGAAAAGTGATATAAAAGAGAGAGAGCCAACGGTAGCCCCGAGGACGTGTAATATCAACATTGTCACGGTAACATGATGGGAATTAACCAAGTTCGTTAGAAAGGGAACTGAAAATCGGTGAAATTGCGGAGAACGAGGTTTCGTTGGTGAATTCGAAGGTGAAAGGTTCTCTCGCTCGAAAGGCGTGTGCTCGCTCTCTCGTACTCTTTCCGTAAACATCCATTTCCATTTTCTATTTTAAACGAGGTTCGGGGTCTTTGAAATCGTCGCTAGACGGGCGCCTTTCACGTAGGGCCCGAGGTGCTGGTGTGCTGTTCGGTAGCTGATAAATCACGCCTGTCATACGCCAGGTGTCGTACGTTGGAGGGCGAAAGCATGCTCGTGCGCGCGCGCGCGCGCACTCATGCTCGTTTCACGTCGACGACGACGACGACAACGACGACGATGTCACATCTACCACCTCGTGGAATCCGCTTTTACACGTCCAACCGAACAAATACAAATTACGTGGGAGTTCTCACGGAACGTTCGTGTTTTACGCCTCGACAGACGTGATTTTCCGGATTCGCGAAATGGGGAATGAAAGATGCGCTCTACTCGCTGCCGGAGGATTACTCCTACTATTTTTATGCTAGACTTTCGGTTTCTATCTACGCATGCTAGTTTGCGACATTTATTTGAAGTTTGGTTTCATTGCTCTAAACGACCGACAACGGGCTTCCACTTTTTGCTCGTAATCTTATTTTCCTAGTTGGCAGAAAGATTACGTCTACTAATACAATGGGTAACGGAAGAAAGTACGCGCATTTCGTACATTGGCCGACCCGTAAATCGGGGACATTGACTTGTTAAGATATGAATTACAAAATATCAACGATAAATGAAAAATAAATTTTATCGATTATCAATTATCGTGTCGGTTACACGATTGAATAATTTTTCTTGTATATTATTTAACGTTCCTTAGGAATAGTAAAATATATTCTAACGGTACTTGGGGGATTCGCAAAATCATCGTTCGACGCTGTTAGAGCACATGTGGGTGTAAGAAGTAAAGGAAAGGCGTCGTCTCTCTGGTACACCAGCACGGCTCGTGTCTTCTCGTCAAAGAAACACGTTGTGCGTCGACGCGCCAAGAACACGGCTCGCGTACAACTCCGGTGCATAAACAAAATTTACTCGACGCCACGCTGCTATACACGCACGTGCGTTTGTCATATTTCAAAGTCAGCCAACGAGATCTGCGTAGTCTCGCGGTCGTCTTGGTCGTCATCGCAGTCGTCGTCGTAGTCGTCATAGTCATACCAGCCAACAATTTTGTGCCATCCAGCCGTGCTTTGAAGCTTGAGCCAGCGTAAAAACCGAGTCGGAGGAGCGAGCACCCTTAATGCGACTTCTCGGAGCTTACCCAGAAATATTTGCCAGCCGTAATAATATTTCGAGAGACGGACGAACTATTTCGTCGTTTATTTTCCTTAAACGCGAAAAATTACATTTTATTCTCGTATACTTTTTATGACGATAATCGTTGAACATTAAAACAAATAATATACAAATTTCGTTTGGTAAGATATAGGGACGACTGCTTGACAAGATTAATAAACTTATAAAAAAATAAAAAAACACATAAGATCTCCGGACAAAGAAAATTCCTTAAAATGATAATTCGTTTGAATTCACATTTCTGGAATATTCCTTGCAATGGAAGACGCTTAATACAAGAATATTATATCTCGGATCGTTAGAAAATATTCGAGACGTCGTTGGAAACTCAAAATTGAAGTGCGAAGGAAGGTAATCCAGGAACGAATATAGAGAGGGTAGTAGTTCGTTGATTCTTGGCGAAGTACTCGGAAATATCAAGCGGATCGGGTGTCACGATCGGTTCTCGTGTCTGGATGGTTTCGTTCATACGCGAAGACGACATATCGGTCGGGAGGGTGGGAAAAAGAGATAGATAGAGACCAACCAAGACCGAGAAAAGGAAAGATGAGAAGAGATGTCTTCTGGCGTCTAAGAAGAGACGGGCGTCGCGTTGAAAGCAGACGGCCGAGTGACGAGACGCCGAGAAGACTCGTGTTCGCGTGGGAAACGAGACGTCGTCTCCGATTACGAGTCGCTTCCACGAAATTCTCCGCGAACTCGTGCCAGAGTCTCTGACATATATCGCGCTTCTACCAATTTCGTGACACTGCGATACCCATCCTTCATTAACTATCTCTCACCCTCTCTCTCTCTCTCTCTCTCTCGCGAATATTCCATTTTGATTTCGTATCATTTCCTTTTTCTCTATGATATCAATGTCCCTGCACATTGCACGTAAACCTAGGGTTCAAGAATCAATTTCGTGACGCTGCGATACCCATCCTTCATTAACTATCTTTATATCATTTCTTTTTTTCTCTATGATATCAATGTTTCTGCAAATCCTACGCATTGCACGTAAACTTGGGATTCACGAATAATGCATCTATTTCAGTTAATCTTCGCATTATTGATTCTTCTCAGTTTGTCTTGCGATATCAAAGTTAAAACACGTGCTTTTCTTGCATCGATGCAACTTGTTTCTGACCCCCCCCCACCCCTCACCGAATTACATACATTGCAGTAGCATGTGTCACGAAACTTAGGAATCGATGCATGTATCGTAACATGTTTCAACGTGTATAGGAACTTATACGAGATTCTACCCTGCTTGACATAATAACAAAAGAAACAGAAAGAATAGGATCTCTAGGATTTGAATAGTATTGCAACTATGTAAGAGAAAAAGAATCTAGAATTTCTGCCAAGATCTTTGCCAATATAAGGTCTTGAATATTTACTATGCGATCGAATATTCCCTTACAAATTCGCGCAACGCTTAACAATAACGTGTCCAATGTGAATTTTTGTAACGCATCCGTGAAACGTCGATCTAGAGAAGAAAAAATATCTTTTGATAAAAATCAGAGGTATAGGAAAAGAAAAAAGTAATTGACGTAGGGTGCCAGCGGATTTTCGGCTGAGCGAGGATAAAATAAAGAAAGACAGGCATGAATTTGTCGTGAAACGTTGAGGATCGATGAAAGCCTTTATTGAAATCTCCGAACGGAAAAGATGTCTGACGTGCGTCAAACGTCACAAATTATCAGTCGGACTGGTTTGGAGGATAGGTCTTGGCAAGCCGACGTCGAAATGGCGAAGACGAAGTGTATCATTAGAACTCCCACTTTAATAACGCGATTTTCGTAGGATCTTAAGAAGTATAGAAGAAGGAGAGACGATATAAAAGAAGAGAAGAAAAAAAAAGAAAGGGGGACGATTCAGCTTTTCGTTTCTCTCTCGTTGGGCATTGTCATTACGGCCGATGGGTCCCGCGATCATTTCGTTGGAAATAATTAGCGGTCCTGGAGTCTTGTCGTGGAGGCAAAAGGGCCCCGGGGGAGGTCCGAGGGAGCGTAACGATAATAGTAGGGTGTCTGGCCTGATAATTCCGTCGAGGGTCAAACACAGGCCTCGAGAAAAGGCCTCTCTTTCTACATCTATATATATATGTATGTATGCACATATATAATATACCATATCGATGAATAGAGTGTAAGAGAAGCAACGACACTAACGTCATAGGCGGGGATCCATTATCCTAGTTGAAATCGTTTCCGATCAAAGTCTGCTAGCAGAGGAACGAGCAAAGTCGTCTCTTTTTTTCGGAGGACCGGCTACCCTAACTTTGGTAACAAGTCCAGGCGCCGTTTAAGTAGAGGCTACGAAGCCGGCTTTTTCGAAATAAAAATATCGAAATTAAGGCTGTCTCAACAATCTCTTCCCGTCTCTTCCTATTTTATTTTCCCTCTCTCTCTCTCTCTCTCTCTCTCTCTTCTATTTTCTTCCGAGAATCTCGTTTTATTTTTCAATCGGATTTCACCTCCCACTTAATACCAAGGTAACTCGAGCCGATTTATCACGAGGACGAAAGCGCGAGCACGCCATTACCCCGACCCTCTTCTCCCCCTCTCGACGAACGATCCTTTCCCGAATCGGAAATGCGAAATAGAGAGGAGCGTCGGAGCTTTCTCGATGCGTTTCGAGCTCTCGAGGAGTGATGTATCGTTCATCCTTTACCGAGTGGATTCGAAACGTATGCGGAACGCATTGATCGACGACCAAACGCCGCCACGGCAGAGCTTTGCATTTTTCAGAGCTTTGCATTTATCACCATCCCTTCCTCCCACCCTTCCTTCCTTCCTTCCTTCTCTCTTTTCCCCTTTTTCTTTCACTTTTTCTTTTCACTTTTTCTTTGTTCGACGGGTGAACGCGTTTCACGGCTAAGGGGATTGATCTTATGAATCAGGGTGAGGAGACATCTCGCAGATGCGACGTTACTTCCAATTTTATATCTCTTCTTTCTTTTTTTTTTTTTGGTTCTTTTTCTTCTCGCAAACGATCTCAACGAGCAAACCGGTCGGGATAAACGCGTTATTCTTTTATATATAATAATACCTGTTGTCGTTTGATAAAGTATAAACGGCATCGAAAAATACACGTAGGATCAAATTTTCGATCGAAATTGTAACAAAAATAAGAACGGAAACGCATGTGTGTCTACTACGCGTTTTAACGTGTAATTTGACGAACTGAAAAATCATATATACCGTATCCGTAATTGGTCATGCAGTATACGCCAAAGGAAGAATAATGCACGAGAGGAAAAAGTATTGGAACGCGAGTACGACGGTGAACTAAGGTTTAAAAATACAAAAGAGCCGAGAGCATATAAAGAGAGCACGTCGACTTTTAAATTTGATTCCGGTGTATACAGACTGAATACGTAAGAGGATCTGCGTTCATACATACGAGACGCGAAAAAACAAAGCAAACTGCTAGTACGTGAAGTACTCGATATCGAGAATTTCGCATTTCAACGATGCGTTCTTTCTTTCTTTCTTTCTTATTTTCTTTTCCCCTTTAAAGTTAGATTTAAAAAATATTCCTTTTACGCGCGCACGGACGTTTACCTTCGTTAACGATTCAAACAACCCTACTTAAGCTGCTAATTAACAAAATCTGCAAATGATTTCAAAGTTGTCGACGCTCGTTAACATAATCCTTTCGACAGTATACCATTAATCAACCCTTTTCGAAGAACCCTCGCGAGCGAGTTCGCGCCTACGAAACCCTAAACGTTTTTATCGAACGCACGTATACATGCATACATACATACATACACACGATCAAAGCATACTCGAATACGAGAATCAAAGTGAAACGATATGTCAAAAATATCGTTCAAAAGACTCGTTTACTATCGCGAACGCGAGTCAAGGATCAATATCGGTAGGTTGTATTTCTGTTAAAAATACTCGATTGAACACATTTTATCGGATAAAATTCGTCGAAAGATGATGAATAAAGTTGAGCGGGGGGTGAGAGGGGGGTGGGGGAGGGGGAGGGGGAGGGGGGATAACGAAAGGACCGAGGGAAATACAACGAGGCGAGATATAGATGCGTATGTGTATATTACAAAAGGGGTATATAATGGTAAAGGTAAGGATATACGTTTTTGGGGGGGGGGAGAGAGAGAGAGAAAAAAATGCGGGGGAGAAATATGCGCGGCAATAATAAACTGCGGGGGATGGAGACGTAGGCAAGCATAGGAAGCTGCTGGTGCAGCAGAGGCAAACTCGGCAAGAGAGCCTCGTTGGCTCATGTTTAAATCAGCGATAACGAGAAGCTTCGGTGACATATGTCACTGTCGCTGTCAGCCAGCTACACAATCAATATAGTCACCCGCCCTGTCTGTCCGTCCGTCCATCCGTCCGTCCGTCCCGCGCGTCCCGTCCGTCCATCCATCCGTTCGCCTGGCAGCTTTGCTCGCTCACTCGCTTCGCTTCGCTTCGTCTGCCGCTTTTCAACCTTCGCATGCATAGACCGTAGTATTCCATCTGATAATGTATTCGGTACGTGACTTCGTATTCGACAAATACAAGAACCGGGTCCGGCATCGGCATCGGCATCGGCATCGGCCACCACCACCTACCCCTCCCCCACCCCCCACCACTCCGTATATATCCGTCCTCTTATTCGTTCGCTCTATCTTTCTACGCTTGCTACCCGAGTAACTTTGACAAGGGCCAAAATATGTTTCGCCCGATGTAAAATCGAATCACGTAGCGGTACTTTTTCCTTTTCTTCTTTTTCTTTTTCTTTTTCCTTTTCTTTTTCTTTTTCTTCTCTAGTACCTCTTCAACTTCTTATTCTTCCTACTCTCCTGTACTTTCCACCAAACTGAAAAGCCACTCATATCGATTCGCTCGACAATGTTTATGCTATTTTCTTCTTCTTCTCCATTGTTTTCTTTTTTCTATTCCATGTTTTTCTTTTACTACTTGTTCTCCCTGTCCCTTTTACCGAAATCGTTTGATCCTTGACAAAATAATACAGATTTTTTCTTTTTTGATCTTTTTATAGGATTTAGAAATCTTATCTTTTTCTACTTGGACGTTTGCCCGACCAATTCGTATACAACTGGATTTAATATTCCTTTCGTTGCTTCTTTTCTTTTCTTTTTTTATTGAGACTGTTTTGGGATATTCGAAAAGATAGACGAAGTAATAACCGTGTCGGATTATATTTATATTCTTTTTATACCTATCTCTTATTCCTCGATAACTTGAAACTTTATTACGAATATGTACGAGAGGAACCTGAATTACTGAAGGGTGACAAAACGAATGAACCTTTGAAATAACGAATATATTTCTCAGTCTTGCGTGATGCGAAAGTTGCTATATCATCTCGAGATAAACCGTTTCGATTAATCATTTTCTTACCGTATTAATCTACTCTTGCAATCAGGTACCTTTTACGGTTTCTTTCAATGTCACGATTTTAATTATCCTTTATTTCATTTCGCCATCATCGCTTATTCTATCCTAACTCGATCTGAAACGAAATAAGGTTTCTATGTTGATCCATATCGATAATAAATTCTCTACGCGCGTCTCCGGTTGTCTTCGCGTACCGTAAACGATAAAATCGAAAAGTGTTGTTGCATTGCAAATCGGTTTCGTTATCTCGTGTCACGTGAATCTCGTTGCCTAAGAAATAACCCTTTAAAAAAAAAAAAATAGAAAAAATAGAAAAATATCCATACAAAAGTTGACACATCTCGGTTAATTTTTTTCGTCTACGATTTCAATTACAAATTACTATAGCGACGCTAACTAAGAGAGAAAGAGAGAGAAAGATCGTTACGCGAAGGGTAAATTTGAACGCTTTTGCAAAAGCCCATTTTATTTCTTATTATTTCGTTTTCTTCAACTCGTATGACCGCGCGTGGTCTTCTGGGTGATGACGATATGTATATAACGTTGGATACCTCCTTGTCATTCCGTACGAAGTTGCCGTGCATAAGAAATAAGGGTGGAAAGAAGAGACCGTCTATGATTTATTGCCTGTCGCAAATTCTGTTTCTCCGGCGTGCACGCCAACTACGTTTGCGTTCATCCATCTTTTTCTCTTTTACGGCTCACCGAACAGGCGGTCGGTCCCTTCATCCCCCCCTCCCCCTTTCTCCCCCCTCCGCCTTTCTCCCCCTCTCTCTCTCTCTCTCACTTAGGTGCTACGTCATTTGCTGTCTTGCTCGCTCACCCTCTTTGTTCCGCGCCATCTCTCAAAGTGACTGACTGCCACCTTTATTATCCGCTTGTCAGCATTTTTACACTTTTATCCTGCGCTCTAGTATCTATTGTCCCGAAACGAATTTGAAGACGTCTGACTTCGTTGAATTATCGTTCGAGAAAAAAAGATGAGTATGACAAAAGCCATACCCGAACGAGGAGCAGCGCTCGAAAAGGAATTGCGGTTTAACACGAACTCGAAATTCCATGAATGACGATCATAAATAACAGATTTTCTCGATCGTAATTACGAGTCCTTGTTGCACTTTTTGATGACCGATCGATTTCTGTTTGTTCCAAGAGTTCTCCAAAAATTTAATACTGTTTTTGGTCTTTTTTTTTATTATTGTGATCGTTTATTTTAATTTTATTATTTATTACAAAATAAAATTCTTTCTATTCTTTTCTGTCACACTTTTTTTTTGGGGACGATTTATAAAAAATAATACGAAAAAGTCCCATATTCGGTATTCCAAAAAGAAAAGAAAAAAAGAAAAAAGATATATAGGTATTTTCGATTTTATTCTAAATAATGTCAAGAGTCAACGATAATTTCTATAGAGTTATGAACTAACGTGATTCTCTTATGGCATTCAACGTGTTAAAGCAATGGGAAACATTCAATGGATGATTTATGGGTTACGGAATAATTTGTTCGGCAACTTTCATTCATTGTTTGAAATCTTCTTTATACGTGACATATGTCAACGAAGAATAAAAAAGCCTATTAAATTCAAAGTAATTACCTAAATAACGGAAAAACTTTGAATTATTAGTTCCTTTTGTTTGGCACGTTCCCATTTTCAAGCTTTTCTTCGGATCACCCCAGGATACACACCCTAATACTCTATAACAATGTCCCGAAACATCAAGGACCAGTCAAAATAAATCTTCCAAATGTTATTTGATATTTTTTCCTTTCCGAAAAAAAGACTTTCTTCCTCTTTGTGCGTCAAATTGTTATTTATTGTGCTACCTTAACCCCGTTGCACCTTTCTTAGACCTAATGAATTCTTCATACTCTCCGTGTAATCAGAAATTCTACGAGCCGAACAAAAAGGTACAATTGAAATTTCTGACTTTTCAAACTACTTAATTACCCGATCACAACGGGTCAATGTGAATCATTATTTATTTATTCTTTTGAAATTACAAATTATTAAATCGACGTTTAAAAGTAAAAAGAATAAAAAAGGATATTTTACAATTTTACAAATGACTCCTTGCTCGACAGAAATCATTTTCAAAGTTTGATGCGAAAGACCATTGAAACGAATAGAAAAATAAATACATAGAGGAACAAAATTGATTACCGTGAGATTTAAAATCTAACGTTTGACAAATCGGTGATTTATTATTATTTTTTTTTTTTTTTCGAAAATACGAATACAATAAAGATATGGAAGACACTCGAATAGGCAGAAAGGAAAAGGTATTAGCTCGTGCTTCTCGTTATTGCCACATTAGCTTGGACAGATCGAAGAAAAGCAGTCCTATATGGGATCGTAACGATGTTTCGAATCGTTGCGAAAACACGCGGAGGTATAATTTATTTGGCAACATAGTTTACGCGCGAAACACGCACGTCAGTGGCACGTTTCAGGTCGATTCTTTTGTCGGCGGGCGGTAGCTGCCGACATTACGGAATCTTCGAACGGGTGTTTTATCTCTCTCTCTCTCTCTCTCTCACTTTTTCTCTGTGTCTATCTATTTCTCTCTCGCTCGATCGTTCGTTCTCAAGAGCGCCTGCGGCGTAGATGAAAGGGAACCGTATTAGCCGTAAACTCATCCGTCAGTGTCAAAACGTCAAAGATCCGCCGTCGTGGCATTAGTGGCGCCGTAACTTCGTTCGACCTCTCTTCTTCTTCTTTTTCTTCTTCTTCTTCTTCTTCGACTTCTTCCTCCTCCTGATCCCCTATCGTCCCCCCTTATTCCCCACACCCATTGCCGTTCACGACTTTGCCATAGTAAACGAGACTTTCAAGAGGAGTTTCCCCGTTTTTCTCCACCCAACGATTCCAAGATTCGGATATTACGCGATTCAGAGATTTCGGGTGTTTCTTCTCGTCGAGATATCGAACGAGCACGGGAACACTTTCTTTGATTTTTATTCCGAGAGAAACGAATTTTAGAACGATCCGTTTCTACGTAACCCGGATGATTTTCTTTGGAATTGCTTTTTTTAGGATATCAAACAACTTGAGCCATGTTCCTATATATATATACGATCGGATACTTTTTTCAATTAAATATATTTAAAATCTATATTTTTTGTGTATTATAATTGTTCTAATAAGCAACGGGTAAAAATATACTTGGCGTTGATGAAAAGAAAAAAGAAAGAACAATTCGTTAAAGTATCGAAACGTAAAAGTCACGCAAGACTCGTCAGAAAGCTCGTTAAGGAAAATCGATGTTGGCTGCCAAAGGAAGACGTACATATCCGATTCGTTTCGAACGTCTGCTCGTTGACAGAAGCAAGGATATATTATAATCGTTAATGACATCCCCGAGATCGTTAAAGAATTCCAAGATAAAATATGGATGGCGTGGCTGCGTAGAAAACGGCTTTATACGTTTCTCGAATACCGTACGGTCGCGTTCCTCGAGCTAATTATTGTTTACCGGTTGTTGCATACTTACGTACAATATATATATATATATATGTACGTATGTGTTGCAGTGCACCAGGATGGCGTCATAATTCGTAGCAATTACCACAGTAACGCAGCTTGTACCACCGATCGGTTTATCTCGGCGAAAAGGTAAGCAGCCTCACCGTTCTTTCATCCAAACGCGAGACTCACGAGCACTCTCGAATAGCAAGGAAATTACATCCTGTTACGATCGAGCACAGCTAATATCGAATTTTATGATCGTTAAATTCTATATACTCTGTATACCCTGTGCCTGCGCCGAGCATAGATATAGGTACTCTCGATGCGCTTTATAAAACGGAAGGGCCAAACGAAACGAGCTTTCGAGGAACATAAGTGGTGTACTACGCGACGGCATCGAGCAATCCGATCGGTGTTCTCTTTTTCAGTCGTTTATCGATAGTCGAACGTGTTCGAGCCAATGACATTTTTGGTTGCGCGTATTCTGTTTCGAGAGGATACGGAAAAAGAGAGCAAGTAAATGGGAACAAGAATTACGTTCGTCGTTTCGTTAAATATATTATTTCAATAATAAATAAGAGCAACACAAACAACTAATATTACTTCCAAATCTTTTAAGCTCGTTTGACTTAGAAAGATAATCTATTTGAAAAGGTAAAAAAGATCGAAAATTGATAAAGTCGCTCGTTTGTCGTGATCGATCAAGAGAGCGGATGGATGGACGGGTTGAGAGGACAAAAAAAATATATAAAAAGGAAAGAAATCGGACTCCCCGGGAGAAAAAAAAAGAAACGCGAACGTTAATCGATCTGGATGCAGCAACCATTCAGTCGGGATCGATCGTCCGTCTGTTGGTAAAATTGATCGTAATCGATGCGAAAGGCCGCGCAAGTTCTTTCGCGTCTCGTAGCAGAAGAGTAAGTCCGGAAGCCAAAGGGAAGAAGAACATCTTCGCAAAACGAAAAAAGAAAGAGGAGAGAGAATGGATAGTACCGCTGGTGGAGGTGGAGGTGGAGGTGGTGGTGGTGGTGGTGGAGGTGCTGGTGCCGCCGCAAAGTCGAGGCGCGCAATGCCCGGGCGATAATTAAAACGCTTTTACAAAACCGTAGGCAAACAGCGCTTAAGTGGCTGTCATTCGTTAGCCTCGGAGCGGGTTGGTAGTCGGTAAGTCGCTGAGCGAGCGATCAATCACTCCGAGACCCTCCCCGCCGACCCATTACATTTCTATTTTGAAAGCTGCTTATTAAGCGGGGCCGGCCGGAGAGACAGACAGGTTTCACGGTATAAAATATCGGGTTGCCGTGGCGGCAGGGACGACGACTACAACGACGACGACGACGACGACTACGACGACGACGACGGTTCCGTGTCGAGGCAGCAGCGCCGTGCCGCATGGAGTTGGCGAGACGAGGACCGACCGAGAAAACGAGCGAGTCGGACCGAGACGAGGAGAGAAAGGTGGTGGGGTGAGCGCGAGAGAGAGAGGGGAAGAAAAGAGGGAGAGAAGCGGAGGAAGGGGAACGGCTGTAAAAGCGGTGAAATATCAAAGCCGGGATGGGAGCTGTCATCGTCGGGCCAACATCATGGGTGGCGTGTTGAATTAGAATGCCTTCCCACACCCCACGCAGGGCCGAACCCCACCGCGTTATCCCCACCACCGGCGGCCCCACCACCTCCATTGCTGCGAGCGTCGACTGCGTTCCCCCTCGCCCCTCTCGAGACCCCATTTGCCCGCGGAGTGGGGGCACGCTCGGCGCATATAACATACACAGGTTATGCACCCTCTTTAACGATGGTGGGGATAGAAGTGACCTTCCAAAGCTCCGCGAGACGGCGTTAGGAGCTTCGAGTGCTCCGTTCGACGAGGATTCGCCTGACGGTCCCAGCATTATTTTCCTGGATTTTCTGCTGTGAACGTCGCTCGCGTCTAAGTCCTTATATTCGCGTCAGAGAGAGAGATAGAGCTAGATACCCAGGGGGAGAGAAAGACGGAGAGAGAGAGAGAGAATCGATCGACGGGCCACCGTATTCCGATTATACGGTGAGCGCACGTCCACCAACCGAGTCGGGAGAAGAGTTTCATTCGTTACACTGTCCTTCCTTACTTTTATCGGTTTTTTTTATTCTTGGGCCTTATTATTTACCCAAGTGTGATATCTGTGTGATTCAGTGCAGTGAATTTGTCTTTACAAAAAAGTGCTTAACCCAAATGGTTGTGCTCGAGGAAGGCGGTATGCTGTCTACCGGACACAATCAGTACTTACAGCCGGATTATCTTTCTCCGCTTCCAACCACGGTTAGTAAGATATCTTCGTCTGCCGTCAAATACACGGGTTTTTCAATTTCAACGAGAAGAATCATCCTCCGAACGATAATTACTATTGGTTGCGATGGGCGCGAGCCGACGGATAACTCGAAACTTCGTCCGTTGTGAATTTCTCGTCTCCTGGATTTTTACAATGTTTTACGAAACCTATCGAAACTAGTTTCTTTGATGAAGAATCGTTTTTCAAAATATTTACAAATTTTTTCGATTAATCGGATAGAAAAAACTAAATCTGATATTAGAAATTTTGTCAATTTTTAGATATGATATTCCTTGCTCCTAGAACATTTATTTGTTCTAATTTTAATTTAATTAATTTTTAATTTAACTTGTTATATGAAGCTTTGCTTTGCTAAATCGTTTGTTCAGAAATATTACAAACAATGGTTTATGTGGAGATTTGATGTTTTTCACTTATCGTGAAATATTTTCATTTCCGTAATATATCCTTCATAAATTAGTTTAAAAAATTATTAAGATGCGATTTTCAACGTAATATAAATAAAAAATACGAAATAGTTTCGTATGCATTCGGATACTTGTCGAAAAAGCGGATAGTGATCGGCCTTTACGCGTCCGACGGCAAGCGCTCCGTTGACTCTTCAATTCCTTTAGTCGATCGGAGAGAGTTAATTTGTTACAAAAATCTCTCTCGTGATAAAATAATTCAAAAGGGCAATAATTTAAAAGGGCAATAATTCCTTAAATTTATCATTATCACTTGTATTCGTTAATCAAAAATTTCCCTATTCGAACATCTAACTTGATTTTTGTTCAATATCGTTGCGTGCCTAGTCGTAACAAATTGTACTTCAATTGGAACAACTTGAGCCAAATTATACTAGAAACAATACTTCAACGGTTAAAAATGATTACTGTTTTATCATCTCGGAGATGAAGTACGAATGCAAAGCGTTAAATAAAATCGTTTATCGAGTCCCTCGGATTCTTATGATTTTGTAAATAAAGCATATAAGACGAAAAAGAAAAACGTGTGTTCGTTTTGATGTTGCAGTTGGATGCGAAGAAAAGTCCCTTGGCACTCCTGGCACAGACATGCAGTCAAATAGGCGCGGACTCGCCGACGAAGCCCCTGGTCTCGCCATTGGAAAAGAACACATCGAAAAGTAGCAGCATCGGTGGTTCCAATGCGAAGTCTCCGCCGGCGGCTAAATTGGAACGAAGCACGCGAGGCAGTCCGTCGGACAATAAAACTTTGGCGTTCAAACCGTACGAGACGAACGTGGTCACGAGGAAGAGTTCGACGGGTCAAGACGAAGGGAGGCCGACGTCGAAGGCTAGCGTGCACAGCGTAGGCGGTCAAGAAAACGGGTTAGAGAACATGAGCTCTAACAATAGCAATAACAACAATAACAATAACGGCGGAAATCTGAACGAGAAGAAGTCAACGTCGTCTTCGTCGTCGGGCAGTCGAACGCCCGTCGGTAGAAAATCGGCATCGCCGTCGAGTCACGCGACGGTAGGTTCTTCGAGTAGCAGCAGCAGCAGCAGCAGCAGCAGCAGTAGCAGCAGCAGTGTTCTCTCCGCATCCGATCGCAAAACACCCGGGGATCGTGAAAAAACCGACGCGTCGCCGCGAAATAACGGGACGAGTCCAATAATCAGATCGGGCATGGAAATACTTAGCGGCGGACACGCGAAAGATGCGGCCGGACTGGCCGCGTACAAAGCATCGATACCTGGTTTCACCACTGGAAATCCTCTTTGTTGTCCACCCGGAATCGCGGAGAATCCCGCGTTCAGGCCACCGTTCGCGGGCGCGTCTCCGTTTTCCCATCACCACGCCGCGGCCGCGGCCGCCCTTCTGGGCTACCCGACCACGGCACCGTCGCCGGGCAACCCGTACCTCAGTTACGCTCGAGTGAAGACGCCAGCCGGCGGCGAAGCCCTCGTTCCAGTTTGCAAGGATCCCTATTGCACCGGCTGTCAATACAGTGTTCACGGAGCCCAATTGATGATGGGCGCTGGCGCGGGTGCCGCGAGTGCCGCTGGCACTGCCGGTGCTGGTGGAGGTGGTGGTGGTGGTGCCGCGAGTGCCGCGAGTGTTGCCGGCGGGGCCGCATCCGTCTGTCCAGGTGGATGTTCCCAGTGCGATCATCAGAAATACGGGTTGGCAATGGCATTGTCTTCGTTAGGTTCGATGCCGCCACCCCCGCTCGCATACCCTTCCTCGCTTACCGGGGGTAGGCCGTACGTGTGCAACTGGATCGCCGGTGACTCCTTCTGTGGCAAACGATTTTCAACGTCCGAAGAGCTCCTACAACATCTCCGCAGTCACACGAATCTAGCGGCGGCTGCAGCGGCGGCGGCGGCCGCGGCAGCTGGTGCACAGGAACCCACCAGTCTTCTGGCAAATCCTCACCCCCATCCGCTCCTCTCGCCCTCGGCGGCGGCCCTCCACCGTGCGAGCGGTGCCTCCTATCCCGCGCCCTCTCTCAGCCCTCTCGGCGCGAGATATCACCCTTACGGCAAACCACCCACCGCACCATTGCCTGCATCTCTGGCAGCTTCACCTTACAGCGCCTTCAACGCGCTTGGTCCTTATTATTCGCCTTACGCGATTTACGGACAACGGATCGGTGCCGCGGTTCATCCCTAAGCGGACATTTCTTCTTTTCTCAATCTTACTCCCTACTCACTCTCTTTCTCTACTTTTCCCCTCCTTTCCTTTTCATTATTTGTACATAGCGAAACGTGTATGATACAGATCTATTTAAGCGATCCTTTTCCAAGGGAGATTCTTCGTCTCTCTTTTTCCTTTCTCTCTAAATATATATGTATATAAATATATAAATATGAGTCTATAAATATAAATATATAAATACATGAATATAAATATATATATATATATATAAATATATATATGTGTAAATTAAAAAAAAAAAAAATGATTAAAATCTATGAAATGTCATCATTGGCGGTTTTGCATTATGCACATCACGAGATATCACCGTTTGTTATTGCCCGGAGAGAGTACGCCACGAGAGTGCGTTTTTTCGAGCCGCTTTGACGTGATCTTTTGGATTTCTGCGTCCGTCGTAGCGAGAGGTGTGTTTTGTGTGCATGTGCGTGCGTTTAATTGTGCCCACTGTGAAGGATCTTCGAGTGGTTTAAATGTGGTTTACGACGGTGTTTCGAACATACAGATAAACTGTGATAATGTTGCGTTTTTTTTTCGTAGTAGCGAAATAGAAAGAGTGAAAGAGAGAGAGAGATTGAGAGAGAGAGAGAGAGAGAGAGAGAAAAAGAAATAAAGAGAACTAAGACATGAAACAGCATCTTTTTGAGCTTTACCCGACGACTCTCGAAAGCGTTCAAAGGAATCCTTTGTGAAATTTTGATGAGCTTCGCAAGAGATCGTCGCAAAGCATGTCGGAATGGGTCGTAATAACCGCATGAGAGAGCTATGAAAAAGAGAGAGAGAGAGAGAGAGAAAAATAATTTAGGTATCTTTCGAACCTGTAAATATATCTCTTGTAAAACATCGTTGAGTTTCCACAGCGCTTTAATAAAAAAGATATTCGTAGAATCAGAAGTTGCAGTGTGTCTTTTATGTGTGCGCGCGCCTCTATGTGTATACGGATGCACGTAACACTTACTTATTTACTTTTGTATGTGTGCGTGCATTTTGTCTACGAGGATACCACCCCAAATTCTTTCCCTTCCTATGGAATTTCTATCACGGATCGACGCCGATCTCTCTTCTTCTTCTTCTTCTTCTTCTTCTTCCCGTATGTATTATATCTTCATACTTCGAGTAAATACATGCAGCGTGGAGCTGCCATATACATACATATATATATATAAACGAGGAGCATGCTAGTCCTAGCATTTCTCCTTTTCTTCCTAGGGCAGCTTAGCTTCCAACTTGGAATTCAGTTTTCACGTCTTACCATAAATTGCGCGTGTCTGCTCGACGTTGCATCGTTAAAGCCTTCTTCGAGTGTATATACAATGTATACATACTAACGTATAGGTGTGTGTTATAAGGTTAAACTTAAAATATCGTTGCGTCTATTAGAAAAGAAGAGAGGGGATGCATTAAGATATGGTCTTTAAAAGGGATTACAAAGTTACGCGAGTCGAATAAAATGAACGTTAAGGATGTGCATCTATAGAATATATCATATGAATCTTATACTAGGCATTCGATACATCCGGACATCCTATTCTCGTTTATATCCTTTCAAATCATCCGAAGTTTCCTTTATCATTCAGTCACGCGTCGTTTTACAAGTTTAGAATTTCCCGTAAGAATACTTAAGGTGAGGTGTTGCGTGAAACTGTCTACCCGTGCTGTTGAAAAAGGAAGGGGAGAGGATAAAGTGAAAAAAAGAAAGAGAATGAGGGGCAGGGGGGAAAGGGAAGTCTTCCAGTTTCTGGGTGTTTTTGGTAGTTATACGCACACACATTCAAATGAATTTTCTCACTCGTTCATACATTTTGCTGTTGCTGCTGCTGCTGCTGTTGGCTACACCCAAGAGAGTGAATTTATTTCTTTCATTACGAGACTGAAAAGCGAGTGTGTGTGTGTGTGTGTGTGTGAGAGGGAGAGAGAAAGAAAAATAGAGGGTTCTCGGATATCGGAGCTGCAAGGCAGCTCGCATAAATCTGCGGCCTAGAGTCCGAACGGAGTGCAACTCCGAGAGAGAGTTGCTCGCGAAAACACGAGAGGAGAAAGAGGAATATAGAGTGCTCGCGAAAACAAGAAGGAGAAGGAGGAAGAGGGAAAATGGAATGGTGGTTGTTGAATTCGAAGAGTACATACGCTCTCGTGCGTTAACTTCGTTCTTCTGTAAAACATTGTTCGCGATAATTTAGTTACCTTATAGATAACTATATATATATATACCAAGTCAACAATTTTTGACTTAAATTAACTTGTTTATTTCTGTAAAAAAAGAAACAAAGAAGAAGAAGAAGAAGAAGAAAAATAAAAGTCTTCTCGCAAATGTTAACATTTTATAAAATTTCCATCGAACGCTCGAAAGATAAATGAATGTAATTTCGCGAAAAGAAAATCAAATTCGTGCTGTTTTTGTTTCGATTGCACCGATATAAAAACATATTTCAAGGGCCGATCAAATAAATTGGCAATCGACAACGTAAAGAATTAAGCCTCCTGTACGTTCGGCGAGATAATGGACGACGGCGTTAGAGAGGATGACGTGATTAATTGCGAGGAAGGTTATTTGTTCTCGTCGTACCTTTCCGCTCTCTTTTTCTTTAAACCCCTTCGGCCTTCTTCTTCCTCCTCCTCCTCCTCCTCTAACTCCTTCTCCCGGTCATTCTCTGCCGTGCTTTTTTCTTTTTGATTCTGCGCCAGATCGCAGAGAGATCGAGCGTTCGTTCGTTCGTTCGTTCGTTCGTTCGATTTTCCTTCCTTCGAGTATCGTCATCGCGCACGCGTGTCCCGGGTTTTTGTTTGCCCGACCGAATCCAAGTATTCCAAGGGAATAAAGTGAGAGAAGAAGAAGAAGAAGAGGAAGAGGAGAAGAAGAAAAAGAGAATACCGAAGTGTTCGAGCTCTCCGATCGAGGAAGAGTAGAGAGAGAGAGAGAGAAAGGACGATTTCTTTTCGTTTTCACGCTGACAGCTCGGACAAAGTAGCAGAAGTTAACGCGTTCGTTCGGTAGCCACTGTGTTCGAATGTGTCACGACAGCTGTACTTCTCACGTTGGACGATCGACCGTATACTCATTTTTTCACCCTTTTGCGGCCTGGCTCCCTGCTGTTATATGTGTCCTCGTTGTCCGACTTTCTTCGATACTATACCACCCGCATACCGATGTCCTTTTATTTATTTTCAAATGCTTTTCAAACTTTATTACTTTTTCACAGATCACATTTTTTCAACAAATAAAATATACAATTAGCGGCAAATAGTTTTCAATTTCGCGTTCTTCCTATAAATGATCATTGAGTATTATTTATTTATAAACTTAACATTTCCGAACATATTTCTCTCACAATTTTGCGATTATATATATATATGCATACATAATGTATCTGGTATTTCTCTTTATTCTACGCGAGATAATTATAATTAACAGTCTCCGAACGACGAAAGATAAACGATTATTTAACCAAGATTATTCGATGGCAGGATGAATAATAATTGTTTGGTTTCTATCTCTCCAAGTTTATTTCATTTCATTTATATATATATATACATACTTAATTACGTTTCAGATTGTAGACAAACTTAACGATCCATTATACTATCATCTAAAATAACAACAATTTTACGTTTCAGATCGTTACGTCAATTATTAACAAATCGATTAAACAATTCAATCGAAAAACAAAAAAACGAATCGATCCATCAACGATTTCTAAATCCAGAAAAGCAAGTATATTACTCAAGAAATAGATTAATTATCGAACACCTAGTCAGCATATTGGGACATGATAAAACTTAGGGTATGCAGTAACCAGTAAAGTCGTCGTACACTTGCAGAAATACGTTTCAGATTGTAGACAAACGTAACGATCCATTATACTATCATCTAAAATAACAACAAACTTACGTTTCAGATCGTTACGTCAATTATTAACAAATCGATTAAACAATTCAATCGAAAAACAAAAAACGAATCGATCTATCAACAATTTCTAAATCCAGAAAAGCAAGTATATTACTCAAGAAATAGATTAATTATCGAACACCTAGACAACATATTGGGACATGATAAAACTTAGGGTATGCAGTAACCAGTAAAGTCGTCGTATACTTGCAGAAGTACGTTTCAGATCGTTACGTCAATTATTAACAAATCGATTAAACAATTCAATCAAACAATTCAAAAAAAAAACGAATCGATCTATCAACGATTTCTAAATCCAGAAAAGCAAGTATATTACTCAAGAAATAGATTAATTATCGAACACCTAGACAACATATTGGGACATGATAAAACTTAGGGTATGCAGTAACCAGTAAACTCGTCGTACACTTGCAGAAGATCTCTTTGTCGTGTTTGACGACGGCATCGCGATTAGCGCAGACCCGAACCGACGTCTATCAGCAGCCATCCTGTTCCACGGTCTTACGAGTCAGCGCGGACAATTTAGCACATCAATAACATGCCGCGGATAAAGGCAGCCCATACATCGTGCCTGACGTATCGTTTGTAATAAAACACAAAGGGGCGCTCAGCCCGCCAGCGGCATCTGTGTACCGCTCGCGTTCCGCGTCTATTCGTTAGCTTGCCCATCCGTCCGTCTGTCCATCCGTCCGTCCTTCCATTCCGTTCATCCGTTCATCCGTTCATCCGTTCGTTCGTTCTTTCGTACGTTCTTGCCGTTATTAACAGGCCGTATATCGTGAATGTTTTCTACCTACCGTCTCTCATCGAATCATACATCACCCTTGAATGCGCGACGGCCAAAGACCGACTATAATTCATCTATAAGCTACGTCCGATCCCTCGACACTGGAAATTGCGAAAGACAAAATCGATTGGCTTCAGGAATGACGTGGTTGCTTCTCTTCTTCTTATTCTTATTCTTTTTGTTTTTGTTTTTTTTCTGCCCCCTTTGCTTTTTCTCACTCTCTTTCTACCATTAGTAACATTTTCTTATTTTTCGTCCAGGTATTTTTAATTCCTTTTTTTTTGTTCATTTTACAGTAGTTTCCATTAATCTTTAGTTTTTCTTTGTTAATAGTTGATTTTTGTTTAGATATTTTATGGATGAACGATTAAAATATTTAGGAATATTCTATAGTATGAATACTGATATTATTATAATATTGCATCGGAAAGATTGAGATGGGACTTATATATAAAATGTGATAGAATTATTTTCAAATATTCATTTTGCTTTTATGAAATATAATTTATATCAATGTTCAAACTTTCAAGTAATAGAGATTATTGTAACGTTGTATTATTTGATTCGTATGTCTTTAGTAGAATAATAAAAAAATAAGCGTGCACTGGACGTCCTGCTGACTATTTTTTTCTTGATATTGTAATAAAAAAAAAACTAGTATGAGATAAGAATTGTTGGATAATTGCTAGGACAAGTTCTAATTGAATCATCGGTACATTGACCGGATTAAACGAAAGTGGAAGTAGCAGCTTATAAACATGCGTTTATGGATACATACTTGCATATATACGTATACATATGTATCAACGTATCGAAGAAACATCGAAGTACACAGCTGAAGAAACATTACTGACCTTCCCGCAGGTGCAACGTACATGCGTAATTAATTTCTCGCTCGAGGTATTCGCGGCAACTTTAAAAGGACAGAGATACGTTTAACGATATCGATCGTACTTTTGCGGATTTTATGATTCATTGAAATAAACGTTCTCGTGTCGAATACTTACGTTTAAAGTTAAACGTAACGTCCGTTCGTTTAAAAAAAAAAAGAAGAAAAAAATTATTATCGAATAAACAATCGTATTCCGAGTAAGTACTCGTAAACGTTAAATATACGAAAGTAATATAAATGATCTAATGCGTTGTTTGTTTCTTTACAAAATTACTAACTCCAAGAGGATGACGCTTGTTCTAGGAAAGAGTGAACAATTTAAATAAAAAAAAAAATAAAAAAAATGAACGACTATCTCGATCGATTTGTTTATTAGATAAACACGAAAAACCTAACATCTCTTAGTTGAAATCGAACGGTACGTTCGCGTTCATCGCCGTTCGTAAAAGACGAATCGTTTTCTCTTCTAAATCTTCTTCGAATATATATACCACGAGAAGAAAACACTAACACACAGACACACACAGAGTCATGTGTTACGCTCTTTATTTTAATCTCGTTCTTCACGCTACAAGAAGACGTTAATCCGTAGAGGATAGAGCAAGACGTCGAAATCGGAGCGATATTTTACATGCATCCGTGCGAAACGGAGCTATTCTTCGAGCGATTTCCAGAATAGAGGGATAGAGACGGAGATAGATAGATAGATAAATAGATAAATAGATAGATAGATAGATAGAGAAAGAGAGGAGGTTTGCATTTTGGAATCCGGCCATACGCGTTGGACGAAGTCAACGTCCGAGAAGAAGATGCTGCGACGACGGTGCTTTGCTGGGGGAGGAAAGAAAATCGACGACGTTGGAAGAATGAGAAAGACAGACAGATAGATAGATAGATAGATAGATAGATAGATAAATGGGTATATATATATATATAGAGAGAGAGAGAGAGAGAGGTCGAATAACAGGGTGCGCTCCGATCAACATTAATCACTATCCGTAGCGAGTAGATAGCCGTCGAATGCTCGCTTTCTAAAGCAAGGTGAAGGGGTGGCTGATAGATGGAGGTGATGAATGGCTCCGTGACGCGAGACGATCCATCATCTCGGGGTCGACATCACGGGAGCTGCCTACGGCGAGAGCTAGCAAGAGAGATTTCGCGCGAGAGGTCACCTCGGCTAATTCATCATCCGGTCCGTCGCGTTTCCCTCCTCCTCCTCCTCCTACTCCTACTACTCCTCCTGATCCTCATCCTATTCCTTCTCTTCTTCATCCACCTCCTTTGCTTGTCCAAGCGTCGTGTGCCTCCTTTTATCCCACCCCATTTATAATAATCCTCCCTCCTCCCTCCACCACCACCTTCTTCTTCTTCTTTCCAACTTCCAGGCACCGTGCTGCTCGGTTTAACAGTTCACGTCATAACGGTCCTCCTCCTCCTCCTCCTCCTATCGAGAATTTTCTTCTTTCCACTTTTTATTCGGATGATATCAATTTGAAAGTGGTCATTCATAGTCATCGATGACGTTTAACCTCGCTCGATTATTTTTCTACGATACATCATCGTAATCGATTTACATATATGTAGATATAGATTTGAAAACGAATCTCTCGTTCTAGATTATTTCGTCGTAGTTTGAATTAATATAATATTGTCAGAGAGGGCTGTACTTTTTACCCGACATTTACGTAATTATTGGATAAACGGAAAAGACACGACGAGCGGAGACACGCAAAATTTGATACGGTGAAGGACGACGGGGAGATGGGTTCGAACGGAAAGAAACTTGGTTGGGATTTGCAAGAAGTAGTCAGAAGCCGAACGTAATTCATCGTAATTAAGTTTCCTCAATAATTACGATGACAGGGTGCGATAAAGTGTAATAAGAAAGTTTGAGATTACGGATTTTAGATTCGACGTCAGACGGATGGTCAATTAACGCGGCTTTTTATTTGCACGTCCGACGCTTATCGCTGCGAGGATTAATCCCGTGCCTGCAGGATATGCACACTTCTTTATTCCTCTCTCCCCCCCTCCTCTTTTTTCATTGGGGAAAGAAGAAACACATTCTCCAGGCGATGTCGGAAGAAATACGCGCGAGCGTCGTTCGTAAATCGCGAAACCGCGATATCTTAGAATGCGCATAATTTATACCATCCGTAGAAGGTATACCAATGCATCTCTCTCTCTCTCTCTCTCTCTTTCTCTTTTACTCGCACAGAAGGCTCCATGTAAGACGAGAGGAAGAAAGTATCTATCTGCGAAGTCAAGTGGAATCTTCAATACGTCCAAGAAAATCCACCGATCGTTCGTATCCACGTGAGTTTATTGCCGAGTAGTAAGACATTCGACGTTAGTCGTCGTCGACGACGACTTGGTTACTAGTTTCCTGAGCGGGATGACTATAAGACCTTTCCTCTT
Organism: Polistes fuscatus; assembly: GCF_010416935.1. Classification (NCBI taxonomy): domain Eukaryota; kingdom Metazoa; phylum Arthropoda; class Insecta; order Hymenoptera; family Vespidae; genus Polistes; species Polistes fuscatus. Next base: position 583,990 of record NW_025113096.1, read on the forward strand.
CATCTTTTTCTGCTTTTTTTTTTCCCTTCCTTTTCGAACATCTTGAAATTTTTCTTTCAACCTGTTATATATCATCAAAATGTAATTCGAGAGAGAGAGGGAGAGATAGAACAATTGTAATTTATTCGTACATTTGTCATCGTCGAATTATTTGTAAAATTCTTTTACACTCGCGTCTCCGTTTTCTACGATTTTTTAATAATTTTTTTATTGCAATTATCCTGACACGAGTTTTATCGAGATAAAAGGATATCTCTATATAATACGAATAAATGATGAAAATATATTAGATATATTAGGATTATCTAAATTTGATTTAACCGTAAATAAATTCGATTGGAGTATCGATATCTTCGTTTAGGTAGAAGACATTTCGTTCTTTTTTCGAGTATCCATGCTTCCGCATCTTTTCTACTGTCTCCCAGAAAGAGAATTCCATTACTTGGAAGGGAGTTCGCAAAATCGTAGGTATGCGTAACTACATATACGAGGAATAACTAATTGTAGGGTCAGAGATGTCAGGAATTTACATAATACGACAACGCGTGGAGTCAGAGATGGTTTCCTTCGAGAGAAACGAAGCGAATAAGATCTGCCAAGCCGGAAAGGGCTGATAACGTTTACGCGCGGCTCATATATCGGACGAAGAAGAAGGGAGATCTCTTTAATGAGCACAAAACGCGCGTAGGGGAATAATTCCTTTTTTATGGTACCCCATTACGATAAACTTTACCTTCTATATTCTTACGTCCTTTTTTTCTTTTCGTTTTATTTGTTTTAATCCTTTCTCTCTCTTTCTCTTATTGCGAACATAGCAATAAATAATTGAACGATTCCTGAATAATTTTATCGCTAAGACTAAATTATATATTACGAATAAAAGTTTTAACATCGATTATCTCAACTATTTCGTTATTAAGTTAGTTATTATATAGATAAAGGTAATAAAACAAAAGGGATCAAATCTCATTACAGTAAAATGACACTGAGAAAAGGGAAAACAATGTATCGCGAATGTAAAACTTATTTAAATAATAAAAAAAAAAAAAATAAAATGAGAAAAGGTAAGAAAGTTCTGAGACGAGTTAATACCATACTTTATATACTTTATCGTTCCATTCGATTCTGTTGCGTTCGATTAAGTACTTTAGCGTATATTTATTTAAAAAAGAAAAAAAAAGAAATAATTCGTACGTATTAACAGGCATATTCGATTTTATAGATATCGTGTAGCCAATGTCGAAAGTTTTTCTTTTAAAAACGAGAGGAGGTAATTTGAAAATATTTATGTTCTCGCGAGATTGCAATTGCAGAAAGAGAAAGAGAGAGAGAAAATGGGGGATCGGATGCGTTCGTGATAATTTCTTGCCACCGAAGAATCTCCTTTGCCCGAACGAGGAGGAGTGGGTAAGGACGACGTAAACATTCGGTTGAGAGAGAGAGAGAGAGAGAGAGAAGTTTCGAATGTTCTCTTTGAAGTATCTCGAAGGCGTAACGTTCTCGAACGCGTTTGGCTTAATCGCATCTTGCGGTGCCGACTCCGGCGACCAAGCTCCACCAATGCTCTCTCGTAATTACGTTAAATTATTGAATCGAGCATGAAGGAGCGAGTTATCTCTCAATCTAGCCGACTACAAAGACGCCGACCGAGTAATTGTGATTGGTGTAACGGAGTCGACTTGTAACTGAGAAAGAGAAAGAGAGAGAGAGAGAGAGAACCCTTTTAACCGTCCTTGTGTCCAACGTGTTCGTTAACGATACTACTTCGCACGTGAGTATATAACCAAGAAAATTTAACACGAGCTTTCATTCCGAGTTTTCATTTTTTCAATCGTATTTATACTACTATTACGACGATTTATTTATTTTATAATAAAGCTCCTTTTTAAATTAGGATAAGTTCGTCTTCTTTTACTACGAGTCGAATTTATTTTATATTTGAACGTTCATTAGAGTATTATAAGATACACGGTTTTTTAATATTGATAATAATCAGATTTTAAATATATGTATATGTACGTACGAATATTAATGAAAATGTAATAATAATAAGTTTCCGGTAGTAATGGGATTTACAGTTAGTTTCCGTTATCGACTCTTACCACTATTCAATGGGTACTTCAAGTACTAATTTGTAATTTAAGCTCCAATAGATTTGAAGTCACCCTTGGATATCTAAGTTTCCCTAACGCCAATCATAAAATATATAGTTTCTCATTATACATAGATCACCAAATTGTAAGTTGAATTATTTTTCAAAATTTCAAATTTAGTCAAAGTATATAATCATAATAATAGAAAAAAGAAGGTGTAAATTTAATTCTTTATTAAATTCATTTCTTCTTAATTATAATAATAAAATAATGACTTTCGTTGTATATAACTCCTAAGATATAATATATCTACACATATTTATTTGATTTTTTTTAATAATATTTTATTGACCCTAGAGCCTAGGCTCCCTAAAGGCCATTAATTACAGTATAGTACAATATAATGTATAGATAAAACAAAACGAAAATTAAAATTATGTAATTATTATTAAACTTATCATTATATTAGTAGTAACGCACAGTAATTAGATAAATGTAAAAAGAAAATAGTAAATAATAAATAAAAGTATAATAGTATATATAAAGAATAAATCGCGTAAAAGTAATGATTAATCGATTTTAATCGGTATCGAAAAGTGCGAAGAAAGATGACAAGATTGAAAGTGGGAAATAAGGTAAAAAGGAGGGGGTGGTGGTGGTGGTGGTGGTGGTGCGAGGAAACAAACATACTGTTTTGTTCATTCGTGTCTCCTATTACGATGCTTTACAGTTCGCTTATATTTTATCTGGAAGTTCGTCGATTAATATCTCGTCGATATAACGCAACAATAGCACGGTAAACGAGTTTTCCAACGAGAGATCCATAGATCGACTCAATCGCGCCCTCTGACTTTCTCGCTTTCGAGAGATCGATGAGATAGATCTACGAGACACGAGTGGTAGATAAATATGATTTTTCTTTCTCTATTTTGCCATTTTCATTCGTTTCGAAATCTCTACACCACCACCGCAGGACGTGATTTACTTCTTTGTAGTTTATTACATGCTCGATATCTACGTTGACCGTTTGCGATCCAACCGCGAACGTTACGTCAACGAATCGCTTCGGGGCATATAGAGTAGTCATATATTTTTAACGCACGTCGATGAAAATATTTTCTCCGTACCCTCTCGACTAGGACACACACACACACACACATATTCACACGAGCGCACGCGCGCGCGATTTCTCGTAGTAGAAATCATTTCGTACCAATTTATTTCATTCGAACAATTTTCTATTAGAAGGAGACAGGTCCAATTAAAATTGTATGGAAAAAAAAAAGAAAAAAAATGAGGAAAACAAACCGTCGTTCGTTTTTAAAGTTATTTATCACATTTCTATAATCTTTTAGATAGCTACCGATATAACCGTGGTTAAACGACGAAAGAAACGAGTTTAATTTCCGAGACAAAAGAAAATATTAAGGTAAGAATACTTAAATAAAATCTCTTAGAAAAAACTGATGCTAAGGATAAAAGACATTGACGTAGTTTATTCGATGAGTTTTTCGTTCGTATCGGAGGAGCTTGTCGGGTGTGTCGTAAGTTTGAGGTAAAATGATAGCGACAAAAGCGGCATAACGAGAGGACACTCGTGAAATACGGAGAGTAAAGAGGGATGAGGAGAGGAGGGTAGGAGGACAGGAGGGGAGGATGGCTTAGAAGTAGACGGAGAAAGAGGAAAAAGGAAGAGGAGGAAGAGGAAGTCGCAGACATAGTGTGGATAGGACATTGATGAGGAAACTTAGGTTGGTTATAGCCTTGGCCGGTGATAAGGAGCCAAGAAGTTCTTAAGTAAGTGGTGGTATAGCGTAGCTGTCGAGGGGTTAAAGCAGGGGCTATCTCTTGCAACGTTATCCTCCAAGTCCGTGTATATGCGACAGAATAGAGGGTAGATGTTAGCTCGAGGTGCTCGTCGTTCTATCCTACCACCTTTCTAGTTCTTATCTTAACGTTTCGCAATCTGAATGCACCCAAATCAGAGAGTCTGAGGATCAATTTTATCCAACTAAATCCTATATCCTTTTTAATATCGTACGATGTCGTCGACGATATTATCAAAAGTAATATCGTTTCGCTTTCTAAAGTTTTCTTAAATTAAAACGTTTTATACAAAATTTTATTATTAATGATATGTAACTTGTATATAGGTATATTTTTGTAATTAGTATGTGCAGGTAATATCTTTATATTGTATATAAATGTTAATGAGTGTTGACGTATGTATCGATTAATTATACCAAGGAACAGTTTATTTTAATTTACGGAAACGACCAGTTTTTGACCAGTCATCTTATGCACTATTTGTTTAAAACATATACATCGTTTAGTTAACAAAAATATAGGTACGGTGAAAATGAATTAGGAAGTATGTTGGTTAATCACAAATGTTGAATAAATTAACTGTTAAAAAACATATTCAAAGATAATAATGTTATTATTCGAACCTTGGAAATAATCTATTCGATAACAAAACACACATTTGAATATTTTCCAAAAATTACAACGTTATCTTTCGGTTTATTTTACGTATAATAAATGAATTAAAAGACACCCAAACTCGATTTTATTATACGACAATGGGAAGATTATACTACAAAAATATCCACGATGAATAGTCGAAGAAGGTAAAAAAAAAAAAGGAAAACAGACGAGAGTAATAGATTAAATGAAAACCGGATTTTAATGAAACGGTGAATATTAAAAGTACCACATGGTTTCGTATCCGGAGATACAAAGAGGTGAGGAGGGGTGGGGGGGATGGATGAACCGAGGAAAAGAAGGACGAGGACGAACTAAGACCAGTCATAAAAATAATAGGACTTCCAGTGAAATAAATTGAGTTATTAACGTGACAGTATCACAATAAATTATGATGAAGCGGGTCGGGGCAAAAAGGAACGGTCAGATGGTGGTTGGCGAAAGGTCGCACGGAGCTAACAGCGCTTGATTGCCGGTCGCTCATTTGTCTCCATGTAGCCTGACAGGAACTGTCCTGGGCTCGCAGTAACGCGCCCGGCCAACCCTGTCAACTCCCTGTAACCGGTTGACCGTAGAAGAGAGAGACTAAATCTCTCTCTCTCTCTCTCACTCTCTCGCACACTCACTCACTCCGTAGACTATCGCAGCACCACGGAGACTACCATTCATGGACGTTGCTCGTCGCCACGATGGTCTACGTAGACACGACGACTCGAGGAGCAGAGCGTGTCGCTCAATACTGTTCGTAATTAGCTCACGTCCATTGAAGCATAGATTGAAACAAATGGCACTAGCAAGAAAAGCGAAACCATAGTTAGCTCTTCTGTAATGGTAAAATAAGAGAGTTTTGTTTTAGGTAGTCGTTGGTCGTCTTCAACGACGAACATGGAAATGTTCGGTGTGTGGTATCGCGAGCATTTCTTTAATTACACGATACTTGATCTTATTGTTTTCCTGGAATAACGACAAAGAGAATCTAATGTATAGGTATTACATACGGTTTAATTATTAATGATATATAATTACGAGATCAAAATATGATATATATATATATATAAATTGATTTCGATTAAAATTGTATTTCAGCTTATGTGTGTGTATTTCGCGAGTTTGTTTTTTTATTATTGATATACCTTTTAGTAAAGTGCATTCAACTTGAACGCTTGAACTACTCTCGAAAAATCAAAATTGTCGTAATAAATCAAGAAAAGCGAATCAATCGTTCACAATCGTTCCGATGTTTTCTTTCGAGTTCTCTCTGACGCAGTACGAGATGTCAGAACGAACGTATATACAATATATCGAGGAAGGTTTTACAATATGCCGTTATGCGAACGATGCACTATACACAGTCTCTCTCTCTCTCTCTCTCTCTCTTTTTTATTCGATTCACGTATCGAAAGAGACTCAAGCGAGTCTCGCGCAAGCTACCAAAGCGCTGTAAATTGGTGTTTTTATTGGGATTCTTCTTTCTCGGACGGAACACCTACGGTTCGACCGAGCCATTAATTACCTTTATTGAGCTTCCGTGCCGGCTTTGGCCGTACTCGTCGATCGTCCCTATCACTGCCAATCAATCTTCGTGGTAGCTACGCGGCGGCTTCGTCAAACGTCCCGACGAAATCAGCCAATCTACCGCAGGACAATGGACCAGCATGACTCGATCGTGTCTCGTCGGCTTCGCATCTACCCGCCTCACCGCACCACCGAGTACCTTTTCTCTCCTCCTCCTCCTCCTCCTCTTCTTCTTCTTCTTCTTCCTTTTTTTTTATATTTTTTTTCCCATCCTCTCCTCCTTTCAGATCGGCAACCGTTAAACCTCCACCTCCTCCTATCAGGGTTGCTCGATGACTTACGCATTACTTTTCAAGATTTCGAATCGAATAAAATGTACATTATTTATATATATATTATTTTTATCACGAATGCGAAATTTCAAATCTCACACTCTTACGTATTCTCTATTTCCCGTTCAATGATATTTTTCATCTAATAAATTGATACAAGTTTACGTAGAATTTGATATTTCTACATTATAAAACAGATTTATGTTAGGGAGATAGATACAGATAAGAGATTTTATTGGTACAGATGTGATTTGTTATCTATGATCATGACAAGATTAATAGATTATTGATATCGTACTTAAGGCGATGAAACGACGAATCGCAGGACATTGACTCGTAACAATAACGCAATCGTTGCACCTTGTTGCCCGGTGGTGGTGGTGGTGGTGGTGGTGGTGGTGGTGTGAACGAGTATGGAAACCGGCTTTAGATAAATCACATGGCACGGTTAGCATCGACGATCGAGTTATCTCTCTTTGACGTTGCCATGTCTCGGACCACGTAAATTCCCGTTTTCCAACGTGTTTATCGTTGCGATAACACGTGAGCACATTCTGTTGAGCGAGCGTTTGTCCTCTAACTCTTTCCCTTTTCTCGATTTTCGATGTGCAATAGCCATTGCATGGTACATATATACCAGTGTACATAGATATATACATAGATATACATACACACGTAATAACGATCGACGGCGTGGAATCCGAGTATCAACGGGATAACTCTTGCCTACAGAGAGCCAGCCCAACGCACTGTCAATGACGATAGCAACCATAGGGACATGTATCAGCTAAGTAATTGCCATTAAGTTATTTAGCGAGACTTCGATAATGGAGACTCGAATGAGCGACTAACGAAGTACGATGGGGACGTTAATTCCATCAAGGTGGACGTATCCTATCCTCGTTATAATTGACGTTCGTATAGAGCCCCCAATACCTTTCGAACGTTTCGGTAACAGTAACTACGCGAATATTCGAGATCGATTCTTTCCCTTCCTTTGCGTTATTCGACATCGATTCTTCCGTTATTTATCTAACTGAGTCAGTCGGATACCCGATAATTATGTTCGTCAAAAGAGAGATAAATAGATAAATAATAAGGACAACGGTAGTTTCCGACGTCGATTAACGATTAAAAGAATTCTAAAGAAATTGTTGAAAGTCGTTGTCGGATTTAAGCGAGTCCGACTACTCTCGACTCCGATGACCCAGCAGAGTTTTCTTTTTCTTACTTTCTCAGCAGCCAGGCCGTTCGTTGACTGCTCGTAAACAAAAAGCATCAGGTGTTCCAGTTGTCCCTCCCATCCGCCTAGCTATATTGTCTCGGATATTAAATTCAAAATGGAACTAGCTGCATTCGGTCCCGTCCAATCTGTTTTACAATTTAATCGTCGCACTTTGTTTACGAACAAAGTCTTTACCGGTCCATTTAAATTACTAATTTTAACGACAAAGCACGCATTTCCATATTATAATTATTATTCTTTCAATTTGAAATTTTCTTCTAATTTCAAATATCTTCGATTTAATGCTCGTCGATAATTATATACACGCGCGCACGGCCTACGTAGATTGCTTTGTTCGTTTCGAAATACACGATCTAAATCCGTGCTCGTCGATTGACAGGTCACCGCGGAGAATTCGTTTTCCTAATCTAACACACCGACGCGTAGTAATAGGTTCGTCGTTGTCCCGTACTATAATAATTAATACAAAACAATTTGACGCTAATTTACGTTTATTTCCATCGGCGTCGATGACGACAATGCCTGCCGTTTTACGCTGACACTCGAATGAATAATTACCGAAGTAATTGGTAATTCTCTTCGGAAGGATCTATTTTTTTTACTTATTACTTCCTGACGGCGAGCGCGAGTAGTTCTTAACGTTGATTTCTTCTCTTCTCTTCTCTCTCTCTCACTCTCGTTCTTTCACTCTCTTTCACCCTCCCTTTTTCAAACCCTCTTTACTCCCTTCTCCAGCATTTTCAATTTTCTGCTCGCCGGTTCGGCAAGCTGTCCTCTCTCGTTAAGTGCACTGACAGCATCACCGGGAGCACTTCCCTTAGATAAATTAAAATATCGATCGAACCTTGCCAATTATAAGTTCCACGTCGGACTAATATCGACGTCGTCGCCTAGCCTACTACGTCGGTGGGTAGGTACTCCTCCCAAGCACACAAGCTTATTTTCAAAGAATTCTCTCACGGGAAGGAGCTAATGAATTCTTCGATATCTATCCTTCGGAAATCGTGTCGATTAATTTCGATAAAATTAGAAGAATACCACCGGAGTAATACGCTTTGCATATTTTTCTTTTTTTTCTTTTTTTTTTTTACTTTCTCTCATTGATAATAGCTATTCCTTAATTGGGATTTTATACTGCCAGTTGCGCTCATTTTCCCCGATCAATTTGAATAATTGATTTTTCCCATTCGAACAAAACGTACGGATTTACTTTTAGATTCGTTATTTTTTATTGGATTCAATTTATTTCATTTCCGATCGGAGACTATTCGAAAGTATTTTATTTTAAAGCGATCTTCGATCAAAGTATAAGAAGATGAAGAAGAAGAAAAACGTGTTTACGAAAATAGCGTAAAAATTGAGAGAAAGAAACGGTTTAGAAATAGTTGAAAAGTAAGTCTTCTCGTGTCGAAGAATTTGCGGTATTATGGATAGACGATTAAAGTGGTTTTCGATGATTCGTTGTACCTTTCCATCGTTTCGCGACGAGGGGTTAACGGACTACAGGTCGCGAAACGTCAATACCATGCATTTGCGAATTTCCATCTCTCTTTCCTCCTCCTCCTCCTCCTCCTGCTCCTCCTTCTCTTACACCGTCTCCCGTTTTTTATTTATTTATTCTTCCTTCTTTTTTTAGTCTGCCGTTAGGGAAAATTGTGACGCGCGGACAAGCATATCGGGTCCACATTTTCAACGGCATCGGCGACGGCAGGTACACACCCGGCTGTTCACAGACGTAGTAGGCTAGAGACTCGCTTGCAATGGGGATGAGAACAGGAGGAAGAGGAAGAGGAGGAGGTAGGCGAGGGAGGCTCGTAGAAGGGGGGTGGTTGTGCATTTAGCGAGCTGTCGCCCCCAACCAATTCGCCGTGTCAGCCCCTGACAGTTTTCATTCCGCGCACACTCGACGTGCAAGCGGCGGTCTTCTCTTCTTGCTCGTTTCGTTCCTACGACGACAACGACAACGACAACGACAACGACAATGACAACGACTACGACTACGACTACGACTACGACTACGAGTACGAGTACGACAACGATGACGACGATGCCGAGGATGCTGTGGCTGCTAAGGCTGTTTAAGAGGAGGAGAAGACAACGTTCTGACCGTCGGGATTAATTATTTGGTCGAAAGAACCCGCGACACGACGACAACACGCTCGAGTATAATCGCGGACCAGATTTCGATCAATTCTAAATATTCTTTCTCGTATCTCTTTCCTCTCTCCTTTATTTCCCCTTTCATCTTTTTACGATCATCGTTCCTATTTGTTATCGCACGTAATCTTCTATCTCTTACTCTCGCCAATCGTCGAATTCCATTCTCCGAAACACGTTTCGGAGTCACTGATTCGAGAACAGATGCGAATGGTTATCTCGATCGATACCTCGCGAATATTTATTTTATCGAAATTATATATCGTAGATCTCGCGAACTTTCTATGTGGTACATTATAATTAGTTGGAGAGAAACGATCTCTTAAAGATTCTTCCTTTCGATAATCCGAGAAGCGGTGTGCGTACGTGTATACGCATACAACGATCCCGATAAACTGATCAAATTCACAGTCATTTTAATCTTCCAGTCTCGATAGTTTTGACGCGTAATCGATTTCTCGGAATGACGAAGTCAGATCGAACTCGATAATCTAGATCTTTTGATGCCCATGATATGCTTCCCGAAGCATTCATATCTATAAATATATACACAATGAGTCATAATTTTTTTAATATCATGGCTGGAAGTATTTTTTCCGCAAGTGAAATTTTTTTATTTAACGATACAAAACATTTAGATCTATAAAATTAATTTGCAATATTAAACGAACAATTTTTGTATACTTGTCGATTATATTTGTAAAATGATTGAAAGATTTTGACGAAATTAAATGAATCTACTGTTTCCGGTTGCAAGAAAGTGATTTAATTAGATCTGGACTTAGGGTACATTTATTGAAGGGGTTAAAAATATGATGTTTTCACACTGACATCGACCGACGTTTTACGATATTCGTAAAACTTGATATGGGTGTCGTAGCGATAGACATATCATTTTTATTAAAACTTATTCAACTAGAAGGAAAAGATGTCTGGTGGATGCTCTACAAAACGCTGAGATTTTAACTTTAATAAGAAGAACACTGCCGTATACTGGAAAAAGTGGAAGCACGGGATGCTATGCGTTGCCTATTCTCGAGTCATGATGCAAAGCAGTTTGCAGTTTGAAAGTCCTGCTACCGCTGGAGAATTCACGTCACTCCCACAATGTTGTATGGAAAGAAGTGTTGAAGGCTATGCAAGTTAACCCGAATAAAATTCCTGTGGAACTCGACTATGAAGAAAACAGTGTCAGTTATCCCCCAACAACGGAGAGAACTTCAACACCGCGGCCAAATAGCTAAAGAAAGAATTTATTATGCTCTCATCTTCCTTTAACGAGCGAACGCAGTCTTCCAGATATTTTGACTTTTATATAAGTATTTGATATTAAGCTTTTAAAAAAGCTCATTTTTGTTGTTGTTGTGTTGTTAAAATAAAATATTTAGCACACTAATTATTTCATTTTAAATCCTTCCAATTCTAAATACTTTATACCGAAACTCTCTTCGTATATACTGATAGATATTTTAAAAACGTATTTAATTGATATCGATCAATAGATCAACGTTATTTAATAGAACATAAATCTCGTTAAATTAGAAAAATATAAAATATATTATAAATATAAAAAATATATATATATATAAATATATATAAATAATAATATAATAATATAAAAATATAAATATAATAAATATAAAATAATTATAAATATAAAATATCTTAGAAAATAAACGAAAGCGAGTATTTCGCGGGTAACACGCGATTGTGCGCTGATTAGTCGTTTACAAAAAGTCAAATTTACAAAGTGTCGAACACTTTAATATCCTCGACTATTAACGACGACGACGACAACGACGACGGAGACGACGACGATGAAACGTAGAATGTACCGCCAACAGCGAGCCGATATTTTACGGGATGTGTACGCATTTTGTCAAGCGTGCGAAAGGGGGGAAAATGGAGAGAGAGAGAGAGAAAGAGAGAGAGAGAGAAGCCATACTATCGATGGCTCCTCGTATGTTTCGATCGTAATCGGTCGAATGATTAATCGCATCGTCGGGTTATACGTTGATTAAAAACCGTTACAAGCCGCGAATTTATCGTCGCGAAACGTACGTTGATAGCTCGTGTTACGATCGAATCGTGAAGCAAACGGGTAGGGGGTAGGGGGATCGGTCGGGAGTAATGCATTGATACTTACTTAGAGGTGAACTCGTTGAAGAAAATCAACGAGCTAGAACGAACACGATGTTCAAGTCGCTCTACTCGAACGATTTCGCGTTAGACGTTTCAGTAAAATTCTCACGAAAACCTATATATATATAAATAATATGTATGTAGAAAATATACGGCGAACACGAGCATTGAAATTACTCGTGATTAACCCTACTGATACTCTAAAATTTTTCTTTTCTTTTCTCACTTTAGCTCATTAATTCTCTCGTTTTCACCGTCGGCACGTGTCAGCCCTTTGCACTTTACTATATTATAATATACGCTCGGTTTAACGTCATTGTACTTAATTTGTGCGAATTTGCGTCGTGGTGCATGATTATTATTATTTTCTAAATTTGCTAATCGTTTTACAAATTGAATTTTTTTTATATATATATATGATACATTTTCAACTTATTTTACTAATATTAATAGCCACGAAATATAATACATGTAATAGAAAATATTAACATTTTTATTTGTCCCCGCTTTAGAATGAGATATGCAGTAATCGGTATTATTATTCATTGTTTTCCCGACACACAGTCAACAATCAACTTTATGCATGAATATATAAATCCTCTGAACGCTGTAATGAATTCCGGATCAAAGTGCAAAGAATTAATTATTCAAACGGTATGCCAGACTGGATCAAAGTATGAAGGTAGTAATAAAATCCATTGGAAATGGATGGTTGAAATTTCATATCGAATATCATTAAATGTAAAACTTAAAAAGTATATATATATATATTTCTTTTTTTAGTCAATCGTTTTAAACATTATTTATAATTATAAATTATTATTGCTACGTCGCGATTGTTTTAGGAATATTCGCCGACGAAATTCATAATAGAATAAAAACGACAACGGTCGAGTGAGTAACAAAAAATTACATGATCGAGAAACAGTTATTATTTTTGCAAGCATAAATCTCTCTCTACTCATCCTTTTCCTTCTCAGTCGTTATTCTTCTCGGCTTCCGCGTAGACATGTTTTGATATATTCCTGTAACACATACACTCCTGCACAAATGCATATTATTTGCAAAAAACACATGCACACGCGTATACGCGAAGTAAACTTGTTATTTTTCTAATACCGTTGTTACACATCCCGACGTTGGAATAAGACTAACAATAAATAAAGAAAACAGCTACGAAATACACACGAGAAATACCGAGTGTACACGAAGGTCGATACGTTTACAAATTCAACGACGAAATACATAATACAATAAAAGCAACGGCAAAAGTCGAATATAAACACCAGCCGAGAGGTGAGACGCGTATATACATAAAAACAAAACATTGAATGATCGAGAAGACGTTCTTTTCGTAAATTTAACCTCTACTCATCCCCTTCCCTTCTCAGTCGTCATTCTTCTCCGCTTGCGACAAGACGTGGTCAGACGTATTCCTGTATTAATTATTATACATTTTTTATCTCGTTTATCTTCTCATTTGCATTAGATACAATGTTTTATATCCTTTTTCTTAACCGATGCTCTTATTAATAATATTTCAGTAATTGATTCGGTTAGGCATTAATTCGAGGATTAGTTCAGTCCTTAAGACTTCAGTTTTTTGTTTCGTCGTCCTGTCGAGACTCGTAATTATACTTCGCGATTTTATATACTAATTACTACGTATAATTATATCTCGATTTCTTTCTTTCAACGGTACTTAAAAAAATTTTAACAGGTTTTGTATCCAGGTATTCCAAATACTGCCCAGGTACGGTTAATAGATAATAAATTCAACGTTTAGAGCGTAGGAAGAAAAGTGAGATTAGTTTTTTCGTGCGCGTTAATTAAGCGAAGAAAAATGTCAAAATAGTTTATTCGCGTGTGCTGTGAAAAAGAGAAAAGTGACAACGAATCTTAAAAATATTCATCATACAGAGAAATTGGATTACGCGAATTACGAAATCTGGAAAGTGTAAGGATTACTATCGTGTGTGTCGAGGAATGAAATTTTAACATTTCAGGTATGTACATATGTGTAAGCGTATGCACGAAAAATAACATAATATATTGTATATAAAAAAAAGAATAAACGAATATATCGATATCTCATAATTACAATAAATCAAAAGTAATATAGTTTTCAATGAAGTAAAAGAAAGAAAGAATGAGAAGGAATAAAAATATAAAATAAAAAAGTAACGTATAGTAGTTTCTTGAAAATGAATAAATTCGAATAATAGAAACGATTCGTGCGACGTATGTCATTGCAGATTCGGTTGCCATACTCGAGAAAGTCGGGAAGATGAAAGTTGCTAGAAGAATAGAGATCGGTTCCCGCGGGGTAAAAATAGTGGTGGTAGTCTATCCCTCTGTCTTTCTCTCTCACACATACACGCTTGAAATTGTATATACGTAGGAGGAAGAGAAGAAGGAAGGTAGATGGAAAAGTGTGGAGTGCGAGAGTGGAGGAGAGAAGCCGAGTATAGGATAGGTGGAAGTTCGATTCGGTGCGAAAGGGAAGGATTAATGACGCAGGCGGGACACACCGCGGCCATAAATCGCAGCACGGCCAGGAATTACCGGCTTGCAGCTTGCGAAATATGACGGTCTCATAAATCCGAGTCCACTAGCCTGCGCGCTTCCATCGACTACGTCGACTAGTCTCGCTTCCTGTCTCACTTCGCCGCCCTCTTTCCCTTCCCCCTTCCCCCTTCCCTTCCTCTTTCTCCAACCCTTCGTTTCTCTCTTCTTCTCGCTCCTGTACTTTCACGAGATAGATAGAGATAGAGAAGCACTCGGAAAGTCTCTACCCTTGCTCCTCCTCTTCATCCTCATCCTCATCCTCCTCCTCCTCCTCCTCCTCCTCTTCCACGCGTCCTCTATGTACGTTTCAGTTCGGTGTGCACAGGCCATTTATAACTCGCACGCCTGGAAAAGCGAGGTCTATAACCTAATACTTCGCATCCACCAGCACCACCACCACCACCACCATCACCACCATCACCTTTATACCATCTTCTATCTTTCCGTGCGCGTGGAAAGGTGATGCAACGATTCTTGAAAATAGGCACACCTCACCTTTCTCTCTCTCAATTCTTTTCAATTTAAGTGCTATATTCCGCGATATAGAGATTTACGAGATTTCTCATGTGTTTATCGCTATCTAAGATCGATCCTAACAGGCCTTGCAGCAGACATCTTCGAAGCTTTTGTTGTTAGGCTCGTTCAATTGCATATATATATATATATATATAAGTATATATGTATAAACCTTATGTTTAAGTTTCTCTCGAGCCGAAGAAGGCTTTGTGAATTTCTTGGATATGTGTATTCTACTCGATGTAAATAAAATATATATATATATGTATATACTACGTGGTATAGTATTAGTTATATATACACCGTAGAAGAGAGGTACTTTCTGACTAAAGTAATATGGTGTCTGCCTCAAATTACACATCCCACGAGTTAATAGCAAATCATAAACCTTACTCCCACGCGCGATTCGAATCCAGCGTTATTGTACGAGCCTAGACGGCTTTTGCATTGGTTCTTAT
Organism: Polistes fuscatus; assembly: GCF_010416935.1. Classification (NCBI taxonomy): domain Eukaryota; kingdom Metazoa; phylum Arthropoda; class Insecta; order Hymenoptera; family Vespidae; genus Polistes; species Polistes fuscatus. The sequence continues at coordinate 599,501 of NW_025113096.1, forward strand.
ATCGCTAATTTTTTTTATCTTTTCTTCTCTTATTCATTTATCTCTTATTCTTTTACTGTTATTTGACTTGACCATCTTGATAAAGATCTTATTTTCTTAGGTTTATTTAGATAATTAAAAAACAATTTTATCTACAAAAATATGTTAATGTATATATATACTATTTTTATTTATAAATGTTTTCCAATAAGTAAAAGCTTTTCAAAAATTCTGAAACGATTTACGCGGCATCTCTCTTTTTATAAAATAAAATTAAAATTATAATAATTATTATTACAAAAGAGTATATGAAGCGTAGATTTTTCAAATTTGTTTATTTTTACATAAGAATTAAGGATAAAGGGTAAGAGAAAAAAAGGTAATACTATTAATTAAATCGAAAATATTGCATGAAAAATATCATAAAGAGATATAAACGATAATCATCTTCGTTCTTATTCGATCTCGTTTGTTAGTTACGCAAACGTGATCACTAAAGTAGCTGAGGCTAGCGATTTGCATCGGTCGACCAACAAATGCAACGCAGGGGCGTTGTGCCAAAGGCGTGTCGAAGAAGCGTGTCGTCGATCTTTTAAAAGTCGGTCGAAATATTCTTTTGGATTTTTTTTTTTGTTCGTCCGAGCTTTCCTTCAGAGAAATATTCGTTTGTAAAAATATTCGCTTCGTCGAGCGTATCGAGGCGGCAATTGGGGTCCGTTATTTAATTTAAATGCTGGTCACATCCCGTATCGTTCGGCAAGGAATTAAAAAGTCTCGTTAATCAGCTCGATTATCATCGTCGAATGTACAAACACGCGTAGAAAAAATAAAATAGACTCGTAGGTATAATATAAGTGGTAACAACGCTTAAGCTTTCGTGATCACGTTGTTACGCTACCAGGGTCTCTCTTCTCCCCTCGTGTTTCTCTTTCTCTCTTCGATTCTTTTTATATCGTGTCGATCTAGAAAAGAATACCACTCACTGACTAACAAGCCGAGTGATACTTGGCACTCGAATGTAGAGGGTTATTACTTCGCTTTAAGATTTAAAGCTTCCTTCGTAATGGCCTCGATCGTAATCGTATCATAAATATCCTTGATTATGAGCGTGAGTTTGATGAAACTCGTATTATTTTTCTTTAACGTCGCGTAAATCATTCTAATCTTGTGGAATTATCGCGCGCATCGACGCCTCCGTCGAGGATTAAATAAAATGCGAATTACGATCGTAATAAATCCCTCCTGTCTTCATTTTTCTTAGTTTTTTCTTTTTCTTTTCCTTTTTTTTTCTTATATCTAAAACTATTACGTAACTAATGACGTAAGTTGTTTATTCGTAGGCAACGATGATACATTTTATTACAAATTTCAATATTTTCTTCTTGTCGTTGTTTTTTTTTTTCTTTTTATATAGGTTCTCTCGATCAATACTTTTTTTATTAATTTGTTATAAATTTATTGATTAGATTAGAATAATGAAATTATTTCATTATTTATATGTTTCGGTATTTTAGATTAAAGAAAAAGAAACGTGAAACTTTCGAATTTTTGATTAGCATCGAGAAGATGATCGCGTAAGCTTAGCGCACGATGCTAGTAGCGCAATGAATTATTTTTTGGTATTCGAAATTTGCGGTTCCAACTTCAAGGACATGAAGGTAACGTCGTGTAAAGGCCACGTTGCTTGAATTAATTTCTTGATTACGTGATATATATCTACGCGAAGCGTGCTATGCATACGAAAGAACGGCTTAAGCGGAGTACAATAGTCGAGCCACTTTGCAACCGCGATAATGCTAGGAGCTTGAGTTATTCCGCAATTTTCGCGAAAGTGTCTCTGTATATGATTTGTAGAGTTATTAAGATCTATGGAGATTAGGAAAGTAGCCGAGACTAGGAATTTACCGTTTCTAAAGTCGTTCCAAACGTCGCGAAGCTACCCGACTAAATTATTACATCCCTTTCGATTCAAACGCTCCTACATTTCCCAACGCAATTTCTTCGTATTATTATTATTATTATTATTATTATTATTATTTAAAATTTTATCGTTTATTTTATTAATCAAACGATATTTTAACTTAGCTCCTTGACAATCTTTTTATTACCTTCGTAAATTCAAATATTATTTTATAAGAATGTCTCAATTAATTAAACTGTTTTATCGAATATTTTAATACAAAAGTACATTTCCAACGAATTTTAAATAAGAACGGTTCTTTCGATACTTTCATATATTTCTGCGATTCTTTATGAATACATTAATAAATTTGTTATATTCTCTCTTCTTATTTTTAATTAGAATACCATTACTCGTTTATCAATTGGAAGATTTAATAAAGTACTTTCTATCAACGTAAACGTTGGAAAAGTAATTGATAGAAGATACCTATCGTGGTACGAAATATAAATATAGATATTACGAATGATTGGTACTAATTATAATACTATGACAAGATAATCGACGGTATAGTGTTGCGCGTGAGTCTCTATATATCGAATTGTAACCGTGGAATTATCCGAAGCGTTTTAAAATAAAAAAACCGGTCACCTTGTGCTACCGCGGATAACGAAAAAAGAAAAAAAAAAAGATAAAATAATATAAAAAACAAAAAAAAAATAGAATTTACGATCGGATCGTAGACCCGTTAACTAATAATAATTCGTTCTGACGTTGGTTTATCGATTCTCTACGTTCCGTCTCTCGAACACGCTCTCATGTCCTGTCCAACCTATGATTTACCTTCTACCACGTAGAAAATCGCGTGAGCATATTCCAACAAAAATAATCATTTCGATCGTTAGTGCTTTTGATAATACATTTTTCATAAGATACGTTCTGCCGAGATATCATTCGATATATCGAGTAGCTCAAACGATTTTAACATAACTTTAATTAGCCCACCGACGAAACACCTTGCGATATAGAGATATTATTAACGGATTTTATCTTTTCATCGAACCATCAACGTGCGTAGGCTGATTAAATATTAAGTTCCGCTTTTAAATCTTATGCATTATCCGCAATGCGAATAACTAATATAACTTTACCTATATATTTCGTGTAATCCTAAGATAATTTGTATGATCAGTACCGTGGGATTTACCGTAATAAAGTAATTACAGTTTCAAACGGTAGGATGGAAATTGAAAATTAAATTTCATCGTGTATCCTTTTTTTGTTTCTTTTTTTTTTTTAATCAAAATTTATCGACATATATTTTATTTTTCTATTAGCGTAGAATAAATAATAGCCGTACCCGGTATATTATGTTGAAGCAACTTCTCAAACATCGGGTCCAGCGGATATCTCGTGTTGAAATTAAACGCGATTCGTTTGATAAAAGGAAACAAAAAGAGAGAGAGAGAGAGAGAAGAGGAGTAAAATCAAACGAAACCTATAGATTATCGGTCTCTCAAAATGATACTTCATTAGTTCCTGTTCGATTAAACGGAAAGTAGTTGGACAGAGAAAAAAAGGTTGTCGGTCGAACGAATATACTTATGTGCATCGAATGATCAGTTTAGTGGTAAGGGGGAGGGGGGGGAGGACAAGGCGGAGCAACACGGAGCTCGTTACCATTCATAACGTTATCTGGAATTATAAAGTATCTCGCATTTCATATCCTCGTTCCTTTTCGTATTTCCTTAACGGCCGCTCGACAGGTCTAATCGAGCGTTAATCGAACGAGCAACAGCTTAGGCTTAGCCAAAGTTAGAGCCACGGCTTGGACAGGTAATGCGGCTCGTAATTCTTTGCGATAATAGCGAAAAGGAGGTCTCTCTCCTGCCATTCCTTTCTTCTCTCCACCCCCCCCTCCTCTTTCATTCCTTCCCTCTTCCTCTTTTCTTTTTCTTTTTCGTTGTTTTTCTCTTTCTCTCTCTCTCTCTTGTTTCCTCGTTCGCTCGCTCGCTCTCTCGTTCGCCATTTAGAAGCTTAAGGGCAGTGACAGTGACACTAATTGACGGCTTGCCAGTTTCTGGAAGAGATGTGAAAGTCCGTGTCGGAACGGCTGTCGCCTTCGGGAATGGACTTTCGGTCTTTCACATCGACACGATAATTAATCTGTGGCTTGTTACGGTAGCGTCAGAGTCGTTCGTTTCGAACGATCGTTCTCGCTTATCTTAAATGGTCCGATCGATCGGATGTTAAACTCGATCGTGTTTAAACTCTTTTGGGATCGGCTTGTATTTCGTTGTTCGTCGTTCGTCGTTCGTCGTTGCTGTTGCATGACCTGGAAGACTATAAGTGTATATCTCGTTCGATGATGATACACGATACGTGATTCCTATTTTTTTTTTTAATATTTTCTTTTTTCCAAGTTATACTTCTTTTTTGTTCTCTTTTTTTTTGGTTATATTTTTTTTTATTTATTTATATTATATATTAATTATTATTTATATTATTTATATTATATTTTTATTTATATTTTATTTGTTTTGATGATGATACACGATACGTGATTCCTATTTTTTTGTAATATTTTCTTTTTTCGAAGTTATACTTCTTTTTTGTTCTTTTTTTTTTGTTATATTTTTTTTTTATTTATTTATATTATATATATATTAATATTTATTATAATTAATATTATATATTAATTACTATTATATATTAATTATTATTTATATTATTTATATTATATTTTTATTTATATTTTATTTGTTTTTAATAGTCAAACCGTACGAAATGATACGATGGGATGAATTAGTATTTTTTTTTTAAAACGGATATTTCTTTATCTCATTTTTTTTCTCTCTGTTTTGTTTTTGATTTTATTTTTATTAGAAGATTAAACGCGTAAATGTATAGGCAGAGAGCGTATAACACAAAAATTTTTTTATCTCTCTCCGTACACGCCTCCACGGGGTCTCTCTTGGAATTTATTTAAAAAAAGAAAAAAAGAATCAAAAGATTATATGACGCTGTGCACGCTTTATCATTCCGACAAATGCTGATCCGCCTTCGTGGAATTGCATGAATTCATTAAACGCATTGGCGAAGGGGGTCGTCGAAAGTGGACTTTAATAGCTTCATTTTAACGGCCTCCTGAATTTATGAGTTCTCGCGATACTTTTAAGTTAATTGATCTCGGAGATTAATTCCGAGGTGTTCCCTGAGACGGTGAAAAATATGCAAGTAAAAATATTGTTCGATATTACAGAACGAACCTCGAGCTTCTTCGCGTTAAGTCATCCAATTGGCACGAGACAGTTGGATAAATGATTCGACTTTTATCGACTTTTTTTATTCGTTTTTTCTTCTTTTTTGACGACTTTACCGATTTTCTCGGAGAAGAATAGAAATGTACAATATTAATGTCGATATTCCATCGTCGTTGAGAGTAGAAAGAAGAATTTGTTTTATAAAAGGAGACTTCTACTTCGAATGGATTATTTTATATCATATTAATATGCGATATATGTTGTAAATTCAAATGTTCAATAATATCGATAAATTATTGTCTAATTATTTATATTTTGTAAGATTTTTTTTTTTTAATTACATTACTTAATACGATATTATCTTTCAAGTAAGACGAATTCGTTAACTTTGAAAAGAAAAAGAAAAAATTATTATTTTTCTAAAGCGTATAATTTATTGGCAAATTTTTACGAGCCTCGATAATTTTTGCGCGGTCTCTCAAGAAAATAACGACTCTAAATTTGCATATCATTGATATTGATGATAAGTTAGAAATGACACTAAAGTACATAATGAATTTAAAGAATCATCAATGACGCGTTCAATATATGCAGTTACAATTGTGGTAATACAAAGCTTATTTTCTTGAAAAAAAAAAAAAAAAAAGAAGAAAAAGATCATAATTTATCATGATTAGCTACACACGAGGTAATCCATGTGATGGCAGTCGATAACATTCGACTTTATATAGTAATCGTTAGGAAATATCTATAATAAACACCTTTCTCTACACGTTGACACATACGTCAGTTCATATCGGTTGGATGTCGACGAAAGTAACTCTTGAGAAATTGACTTTTAGATTTCAAACAAGCGGTTGCTTCTCAAACCATCGACTCTTATGGAAATCAAGGATCATTAATAATACGAGAGATTGGAGCCTTGAATAACGCGTCGTCCGATTGGATACACGTATTATCGGCTGATTAAGTAAATGTCGATTTTATTTAACGAAAGTCAATAAATTTGAAATATAAATTAAAGATATTTCGAAATAGCATAGTATATATCGCTAAGTAATGCGATCAATCTTTTTTGATCGAGTATCGAATATGAGAGATTAGATTTCTAGGAGAAAATATAATATTTACAAAAATGTATGTTTCGAGAATGAAATTATGAAGATAATCGTATCTAGAATATCGATACTTGTCCGAATTAATCTTTGTTATAATACGTTATACGATCTTTCGGGCGAAAAAAAAAACGAATTATATATATTATTTGAAGAATATAAATAAAAAAAAAAGAAAAAATTAGAGACAGCTTCGATCGCGAGATGATAGAAAAAGAGAAAAAAAAAAATATATGACAAACGCGTTTGTTTTTTTAACTTCGACAAAACAGGTTGGAAAAATTGATTTAATAATCTTGTTAATATTTGCAAGAAATTTAAATACGAAGAAAAAAAAAAAAAAAAAAAAAGATAAAAATAAAGCTACGAACGTGTGGACGTAGCGGAGTTGCTGTCATTTTGACGATTTATTAATGACAACGTCAGCTTTTAATTTCATTCAACGACACGTATCCTCATTAACGGCAATAATTCCATCTCGAAAGAGATACCAACGCTCAAAACAAAATTCATGGACGATTAAAAAGAATTGTTCAGTTTCCTTTTGTTTTTGTCATCGTGAACGGTATGCGTAACCAACCAAATGGCTTTTATCGCTCGTAAGAAGAAAACTAAAACTATTACTACTACTACTAGGTTTCGCACGTTTAAGAAATATCATTCTCCCGAGTTTAGAGCAAATAACGACGCTCGTAAATCATTCGAAGATGATCCGAGATCGACATTAGGACGTATTCCAAATAACTTGGAATCGCAGATATCTCGTTATACGCGATTCACTAGGGGTCGGTTGAACGTTTACATGTTTTCTTTGACAACGAATTAGAAGGAACGAACTCTTGGCTCTTTCTATATGATCGTAAATACGAGGATTACCACCACGAAGACGAAAGATCGTCGTCTACTCGCATCTCGAGCATCTTCGACTATTTTCTAAAGAAACAGTCGGTTGGTCGGTCGGTTGGTCGGTTGGTTGGTTGGTTGGTTGGAGGTTCGAAAAGAGGATAAAGAGAGAGAGAGAGAGAGAGGGTGCGAGCAAAGCGTTTAGATCCCCATGGTGTTTTTTGCATACCATTTGCTATTTTCGTCCGTCGACCGGGAACCGGATGGTCGACGACTCACTTTGAGCGAGATATCGCGATGCCGGCACATAAATCGTCGTAGATATGCCGTAGTGTCTGCTCGTTTATACGCGAGAACGCGTATTAAGAGCGAGGGAGAGATCCTCTCGCATCTCCTCGTTGCATCTCCGTGCTCGCGAGCGCATATATTCTTGGTCGTAAGCCGGTTAAATGTGTGCGTTGTCCACCACCACCACCACGTCTATGTATAGATATACGCATATGTATGTATCTATACACGTGTGTGTTACTGCACGTATAGGCATGCATATAGTGAAAGCAATCTACTGTCGGATTACTTTGACAGCAGAGCCAGTTTAAGCGGATCAAAGAAGTGTTTTCTCTTTCTAACTTTCCTTCTCTCTCTCTCTTTCTTCTGCTTTTTTGTTCTCTTTCCTATCTTTGTATATTCGCGTCCGCGGTAGTACGTCTTTTGTATATCGTCCGATTTTTTTCTTTCCCTTCCTTCGGCTTATCCCTCACCTTCGTTTCCTTCCTAGGAATATCTATCTATTCGTTTATTCGTCTTTCACTTCATTTTTCTCTTCTTCGTGTTTCTCTCTCTCTCTCTCTATCTTTCTTTCTTTGAATGCTTGATACTTTGGTTCCTTCGTGTGTGGCAGACTATTCCTCTTAAGTTATTTACAGAGATACGGATCCCCTTTTTGCTTGTTTGATTTTTATTCTACTCTCTCTCTCTCTCTCTTTCTAGTTTTATTTTTTCAAGTTGCATTAGTTACTTTATTTCGTTCTTCTTATTTTTGTAATGTATAAGTAAATAGTACTTACGTTATTTTATTTTTTTGTTTTGTTTTTCTCTTTTCTCTCTGTTTTATGCGTAACGTCATTGCGCTTTTCTACCATGCATATGCGAAAAGTGTCAGAAACGCGATGCTCGTTCTAAATAAATTACAATAAACTGGGTAAACAAAATTTTTGTATCCTACGCCGAAATATTCTCGCGCATTGACCCGACCATATTGTCCCATATGTTAAGGTATATCAAGAACAACGGTGCATTACACGAGAGTAATAAAATTCCATTAAAAAACATCAATTTGGTGACGATCGTTTGGTCGTATTTATGATTATTATTTACACGTTTAAGTCCTATTTTCTGTTCGTGTTAATAAATTAGTATTCGAAAAACGGTTACTAAATTACTGTCTAAAAAATGTTAGAAATAACCGGTGAATAATATAAAATAAATACTTCAAGGAAGCGTGTTTCTTGCACCACTGCAAAACAAAAATAACAAAAATTACATTTTAGTATATAACAAAAAATTTCTAATAGTTAATGAATTAATATAATAATTATATTATATACATATTCCTTTATATGAATCATACTCATTTTTTGTGTACTTATAATTACATTTAATTTCAAAGTTTATTATTTATCAATGAAATAAATCGTCTTATATATATATATTTCTCTCTCTCTCTCACTCTTACCATGGCAACTGGTAAAACATAATAAACTACCTGTCTGTTTCTCTTTTCTTTTATTGGACATAGGAGAGTCGACTAATGCGACGGGCGCATTAATGCCAAGCAAGACTGATTCTACGCGAGCCGTCTCTTTCTCGGAGCTTTCATCTCCTGCTGATTTAACCGTGCCGTTAAAAGAACGTGAATTTTTCTTCTTTCTCTATCTCTCTCTTTCTCTCTCTCTCGCTCGCGTAACTAGCACCACCACCCTCCAGCCCCTCGCCGTTCTTTTAAGCGTGGGCGGAAATAGTGTGAGGCAGCAACGAACGACGGTGTTAACAGAAATAGAAGCTTTAAACGCGCGAGGGGTTTCTGTCGTTGTCAATCGTTTTCTCTTTCTCTCTCTCTCATCCCCGTTTTCTCATCTTATCCTTCAAACGACGACGACGACTAGTCCCCTCCCCCCTCTCCCTCCTCCGCCTCCTGCCAGCTTGCCCTTCTTCTTCATCGTTTCGTTTCGTTTTAAACGCGCCGTTACTGTGTCGTTTGTCGTTCGACGACGGTTACGATTAAGAAGGCATACAAATAAATTCCTCGGATTTTTCTGCTTAACTTTAAATCACGTTTCCGTACATATTGTTATTATTCGTTCGATCCTTTTTCAGATAGTTGATCTCCATCGAAATGATTTTTTCTTTTTTTTTCAAACGAGAGATATACTAATTATTATTAAACGAACGATACGATGATATATGAAAACAAAGAAGATGATCTCGTTAACAGATTTGTTGTTTATAGTTTTGAGAAACTTACATTAGTCGAACACCGCGTAATCATTTTTCACGTATTCTAGCTATAAAATACATTGTATATTTTTCGTGTAATAACAAATGATAAAGTTCTGATTCGTTGGGAGAAACAGTATATAACTCGTATTAAATAGCCAAGAAAGATATCGCTGAACTACATCAGCGGCAATAACAATAGATTTAGAAATGACGCGAGACTACTTTGCCGATTGGCAATATATTAAAGATAGTAAATTGTCCGTGATGTAAGATTTAAAACCTATTATATTTATTACTCATTTCTAATAGGAAAATTTATCCTAGAAAACGTACTTTTAAGATTATATTTAATTTCCATTGAAAATAAATGTTATGACGATGGAACAAATCCTATGCTCATAAAGAAAAAAAAAGGAATTCCGTTATTACTTTGAAAGAGAATCTAAAAGAAAAAAGTTAGAAAGAAACGAGAAGAAGTACTACACTGGAAGACGAGTAGGAATAGAGGAAGTTGGTGAGTGGTATCGTACGTGTAGTAGGTATTCAAAAGGAAGGTCAGAAGACTCTCAGCGGCCGTGGCATAATCGGCTCGAAACGTGGCTGCGAGGCGTAGCCCGAAGGGTGAGATGCAACATATTGCTCCGCAGCCAACTCTTATCGACTAGTGGCAGACAGTCGTGCTGGTAGGAAGGTTAGCTGGTTGGATGCCGGGCAGATTTACGAGGACTGCTTGGATAGGGAATGATAAACGCGAGTCGAGATAGCTTTATTTATTCGCGCCGTGCCTACCCCTCGCTTCTCCTATCCTCTTTCACCCTCTCTCACCCTCTCTCTCTCTCGCAACCCGAGTTTCTGTCTCTCTCTTTCAAGCACATGTCCCGTTTCACTGTTTCTATATGACGGTTGTCAGTGGCGTGTCCACGCGACGGGATTTCGCCAGGTCAGCACGGATTTTTGACGGGACGGCTTTGCTTTACATAAACTCCAAGCTGGACATGTTCTCGGTGTGTTCCTCTCTCTAACCAACGATCATTCCAGCTTTACCGGATTTATATCTCGCGCATTCGCGTGTTTCCTCTCTCGAAGGCTTTGCCTTCGCGTGTATCGCGAGTTAACCTCTGAGCTTTAAGCCTTTCCTTTTCCTGCTCGTACCAGAATTAACGTCCACGTGTTAAAGGCTTTTTTTTTCTCTCTACTATTTCCTACTTTATTTTTCATCACGTGTAACATTACTCTTACGTTCCGTTAAAATGTTTCAAAGGATCGTTATTATTCTGTGATAATATTTTATTGACAAAAAGTGTTGATAATTAATGATAAATCAAATAGTTTAGAAATTGTAATAAAACTTAATGATAATGATAATGTAACGAGTGTTTCTATAACAAATGATCCGTGGGTAAGCATTTTCAAGATAACTCGTCTCGTTATATTCGATAAAACTTCGACTACGTTTTGTCATTGTCATCGTTGACTATGTGAAAATAAAAAGAATTTAAAAAATGATCTATCTTCGTATTATTGGCAAGATAAATTAAAGAGAAGGATATTTGGATGATTTCAAAATGTTCAAGGAAATGCGAAAACACGAGTTTACAACATTTATTCTAATCTTTATCGTTAAACATAAACTAATGTATTTTTGATAAATTGGAAGATTTATGTAAAATCTGAGCGAATAATTATGTCGACGAGACGTTAAATTGAAAAGTTAGATATAAAAATAACGAGCAACGACCGGGGTAGTTTGTAATATTTTAGATTTAGATTAGTAGGAGTCAATCGTGTTTTCGTATTGTTTCGTTAATACAATCGTTAATAATTCTAGCATAATTGTTGAAATAAATTATCTCGCAATTAAGGTACAAAATGGCCTCGTTTATTCACAATTAGCGCGAGTATTAAAATAAAATCCATAAAATAGCGTCTCTACGAGATAAATTAATCTTAAGGAATAATTGTAAGATAAAAAAAAAAGAAAAAGTATAAGAAAATGAGAAAACGAGTGATTCGCGGTCATTAAATTTGACTAAGCTCGTACGTTTTATCATTTAACGTTTCGGGCGTGTATCCGAGACGCGGAGTACGCGATCTTTCTTCCGGTTCGCGGAGAAAATACGGAGAAATGTCTCTTTAAAATAATTGCAAGTTAATTACAAGTTAGTGCTTATCTCACTCGTGCTATCTCACGCCGCTATACTTTCGCCTCTCGGATCTCTGCGCATTGTTAATCGCCGACAGAAATTTATTTGCCCTGTCGGTTTGAGTTACGAGTAGAAAGCTCGATAAGGCAAATCGTGCTGTGCCAGTACGAAAATAGCCAACGGTATATTTATGATATTCGTTTCAATTTTATCTAATCGACTCGGTGTCCATTAATTATTCCTAGCTGCGAACAATTACGCTTCACACGCGTCTTCCTTTACGAAACTTTCGATTTTAACGCCCACCATAAAACGAGAGAGTAGGTAGATATGCAACCATTCGCGCGTCTAGAATTCGTAGAAAAAGCTTACCCAATTTCAGTAGAAACCAAGTATAAACCGAATATCGATAAATCATACGAGTGTAATTATTCTTTCCTTGGCTTTCCCGAAGAACTTATTTTTCCAAACGTACATATGTAAAATCGATAAGTCAAGATACAATGTTATTCGCTGAATCGTTTCTTCTTCTTCTTATTCTTATTCCTTTATTCTTCGTCTACTATTTTATTTCTTTTACTCGATATTGAGAAAATTTATGAATTTTCGACGCATCGAATTTCGCGCGTGAGCACACGATTCTATATAGATATATATTTATGAACGTTATATACTTTAAGCTAAGTAGAGCACGTTACCGAGGAATTTTCTTTCACGAAAGTTATGCGATAAGTATATAATAACAACGTAATAAGCATGTTGTCGATTATAAAATTGGATACGTTATTGGGTTAATAAATTTGGCGGTGGTTTCACCGATATGCTCGTAAATTATTCGACGTTGGTGGTATATACAAATGGGGGTGTGGGGGGGGAAGGGAAGGGAAGGATAAAAACTAGTATCATAAAACGGAAATTCTATGGAGACGGAACATTTTGCGGAAAAATTTTTTCCGAACGAGCGCGTACGAGAGGTTGGTTGGTAGGTAGGTAGGTAGGTAGGTAGGTAGATAGGTATATGAAATAAACTCCATTTTCACGGTGGCATCTCTTAGAAGGGCCGAAGTAAAAGCGACGACACAGTAAGCTCGCCATCGACATCACGAACACCAGAAAGATAGCACGTTCGCACTCCCAGAGCTTCATGGAAACGCGTTTGGCTTATCTCCTACGTGCCGTAAAAACGGTTACTTCGATGTTTTTCTTTATCCCTAAACTTTAGAAAAAGGAAAGAAAGAAAGAGAGAGAGAGGGTGGGGGAGGACGACGACGTTGAAATAAAGTCGAAACGGCAGTCGTAAAGTAAAAGCAAATTGCCTGTTCTGGTCAGTCCGGTGTGCCATTTTGTACGATCGGGGTCTACAAGATCCAACACCGATTTAGTGACTTATGTTAGATTTGCGACAAGATTGCAAGATGTAAATCTGTGTTCAAGGCGGGCAAAAAAACCAATAAACGGCTTGTCCGTTTTTTCTTTTCTTTTTTACGAACAGAATGTAACTTATGATATGAGTATAGTGGGAAAGGGATATATTATACCCACGCCTGGATATTGATCTGTTTTTTTTACGAAAAATGTTTCATCCGCGGCGTTCTTTCCTTTTTCGTTGGGAATAAATTTTCCTCGCGACCTCGGCTATTTAATCCGAATCGCTTTGTCGCACCGATGGAATAATTCACAAGACACTCTCTCTCTCTCTCTCTCGCGTATTAAATCTTTCTCGATTGTTCGATCTGTAGTAAATTGTGTTCTCGTTGCTTATACAGACACGGGGAAAATTCCACGAGAAATTTCTCGTCTCCGGCAAGAGGAGAATAAAGGAAAATATCGAAACGAAACGAGTAGTCGGCAAAGGTCAGTGAATCGGAGTATGGCGTGGGTTAATGGAAACGGGAGAATAAGGAAGAATCAAAAGAAGGAAGGACTGAGAACCACTGATATTTCTCCATGATTCTTTCGCATCGGACAGCAAATGGAAAGTTAAGAAGTCGTGCCGCTTTGCTCGGCATAATGATTAGCAAAGCCTCGGCTTGGTTACACGCATATTTTTGTTTCGGTTTAGGTATGATTCGATAACGAGGGATCGGTCAGTATTGGACGGAGGATAACCAAAGATAGACAAATCTAAATAAAGAGAACGAATTTTCTCGATAATGTGTGCCGGTGATTATCGTGCGTTTGAAAGAAGGGACCGAATGAGCAAAAAGTAGGGTGAAAGTGAGGCACATGCTTGAAAGAGGAAGAGTAGGCTCGTCCCTGTCCATCTCTGTCGGCGGCGGCATGTTTCGTGCCGAGCTGACATCTCGTATCTACATTTTGCCCGCGAGAATCTTTATAAGCGTTGGTGGGTGACCGACGGGCCCGATGACTGGCAGCCGTGAGGCCCACGGCCTGCCTGCTTGCTTGCTTGGCTGCCTGCCTGCCTGCTTGCCTTCCTGCCAAGACAAGTTCGCTTGAATGCCTTCCTTCGTACCTCGTTACGTGCTCTCTCTCTCTCTCTCTCTCTCTCTCTCTCGTGCGCAAAGTTAGAAAGAGAGAATGAAGGGCCGAAAGGAGAGAAATGCGAGTTACGATGCCTGGGATATCTCGCGCACGAGACTCTGGGCTTCTCTTCTTCGATCCCCGGTACTCATGAATTTCCCTCGGTTTTCATCGTCCTTTCCTTTTAGAACTCAGGAGAGAGAGTCGCTCCTTTTGCTACGCACGGAAGTCGATCGGCCCGAATCCTTCGTCCTCTCGTCGTCATTCCGACAAAAGGACGCGTTCCTTACATTCCCAACGGAAGTCTCGTCGGAGGCACTCGAGGCGTTCTTCGTTTAATCTCTCGAGTGTATCTCGTCTTCTTCTTTCTCGTCTCCAGTTTTTTTTTATTCTTTTTTTTCATTTCTATTATAGAGACAAAAAACAGATTGCTGTTAAATACTTTTCACGTATTATCCTAAATTCCTTTTATCTATAATATTAGATAGTAGATATTACCTATTAGAAAAATGTCTTATCTCTTCGAAATTGAATCGTTAAAATTAGAAGAACATATCGAATGTTAGGATAACGGGAAAATCTGAAATCGGGCGTCGGGAGGAAAAAAGGGACGCGAAGTTTCGGCTAAAGCTTCGATTTAATCTCACGAGGGAAAGAAAGCGAGTTAGACGAACTACTATCCGGTTCTATCCATACCCAAAACGTGAAACTTCTTCGTCACGTATTTTCTCGTCATAGGTGTGTATCGGTAAGGTTCTTAGAGATACGTGTTTCTAGCACCGGCCATGAATTTTCTCCCATTCTTTCCCGTTTCCACGCCAAGAGAGATTTCTCAACGTTCGTAGTATTTTACATCTCACCGTTAAACTCTACGGTTTGTCCATCCGTTTGAACAACGCAGGCGCGTGATACGACTGCGCTATGTTTTCTGGATGAGTTATATGGCTTTTGACAGAACTCTACTTATTTATGAGCCATTGTGAAGTTAACGTGCGTGACTGCTTCGCTCGATGAACTTCAAATCTCGTACTACGCATGTTCAAATACGCGTGCGTGTACGTTTATAGTCCTAAACTCCGTACCCTATAGTGGTATACGCATATACATAGATGCATATCGATACGATGATTAACGCGGATTCGAAATCACGAATTAATGTCAATACACGGTTCTATTTGCACGGTAGACTGAATATTACGGGCGTTCCTATACTGCGCTATTTTCAATTGATTTCGTTCACGATTATCGATTAAAATATATAATAAATGTTTCGTTTATAACGCACGATGCTTCAACATTTCATTTATTAAATCTATTAAAAAGTCTTCTCTCTCAACGATAGATAATTATTGATGGAGTTTGGCTCAAAATCTGACATCAAAGAAAATTATTGATGCTTCGAAACGTTCATTTTCCCCCTTTTAGGGTGCAAAGAGATCCTAATCGTTTGCAGGAACAAACAATGAAGAGAAGGAAAAGGTTGTACTGACGTTTTCATAATGGTGACGGGGGCGAGGTAGGAGGGGGGGAGGGAAGATATCTTTCAAAGCGAGGAAAAACTGTAGTCTCGGCAGTCGTCGTCGTTTGTCGCGTCATAGTGAAAGAAGAGAACGTGCACACGTTGCCAACCAGTCGAAATTAAGTTGAGCAAACGAGCTTAAGTGCGCGTTAGACGGTCGGAAGATCAAAAGCACCGCGCGGACGACGAAAACCAACTGGCGGGCCGAGGTTCTTTAGGAATCCAAATTTATTTATCCGTCTCCGTTCCTCCGCGACACTCCTAAAAGCGTTTTCCCTACCGTAGAGACCCGTAGAGAGTAGTCCTTGCGTTTAATCGACGATAAGTGTCTCTTCACGGTACAAAGTGAGATTTACCAACGACGAGGAACCCAACCGTCTCGTGAAAACAGCCGGGGGTATCTTTATGAAAGAACGTTTTGCCGATGAAAAGCAACGTCCGCGAGGTCATTTAAGAGCAAACAAACGCGTCGCGCGCCACGTACAAAGTAGCACCTTTGTTTAGCGATAAAAATTCACCAAGCTCGCGTATCTATGTTAATCGTATTCTCAGTTTTATCCACGTTACACTGTTATTTTATTACTGTCCGAATTTTTATCCACGTTTTAAATAATATTTACGAATAAAGATTTATCGTAGTCCATGAAATGTATGTTCGATAAATACCTATACGCATTGCTATTGAAAGAACATTACTATAACGAACGCTGGTTAGACGACAAAGAGAGCTCGTGGAATATTTGCTTTTCGAAGATGAACATTCGAAATTCGCGATAGGGGAATCATTCGGTAAACTAGCCGATAAGTTTTTAGAAGTCGTAGAAAGTTACGATACTCTCTGGTAAGAAAAATGACTGAGAGGTAAATATCGGTCGATGGTGGTGGTGGTGATGGCGAATGGCAGCACCCCGTGCTCGCCGGGGACCAGCAACGCCATTCGAGCGAACCAATAGCCCACCAATAGCACGAGGTGCGTGTATAGATGCTTGTTTAGGATTACAACACACGGAGATAACCACCGGCACGAGATACATAATGCAGAAGGTATTGTGAGCCATACCGCGCCTTCCTGCATACAATACACCCTACCGATGCATTCTATTGTCTTTCGAAATAAACTCAGTCGGCCACCACTTCCCTGAGGCTTTACAGTGCCTTCTTACAGATAATACATATTGCATTGTCGAGTCTCGTTTGGCAATGCCACTTTACTCTGAATCGTTCGGTCGTCATCCAAATCGGACGAACGTGTTAAGCTCGACTAGAATATTCGATTTTCCATCTGACGTCATTCCGACGACACCTTACGGTATTTAGGAAGCATAAATCTTTGATAGGATCTAGTTAAAGTCAAGCATACTGATTATATACGAAGTGGTATAATATAAATATTTGTTTGCTTTGTACGAGTAACTGAATACATATCTATAAGTGTTAGCGACATCAACGATAGTAGAGGTAGTTATAATGATCTACGATCTATTGTACATTATCTTTTTGTTTATGAACGTGTGTTAACGAAATATTTTTCGAAGTGTATACAATAAAATACTTTATCAAATCAATCAATTATAATCGTGTTGTTCAAGTTGGATCTTTTCAAGAACGAAGTTCGGAGATTAGGGTTAGAACGATGACGTGAAAATGAGCTTCTCTCTCTCTCTCTCTCTCTCTCTCACACTTTTCTCTCTCGAAACCTTTGTGATGTTCCTTGCTGGTGGTGCACGTCAGGGCTTTCCTTTTGCGGGATCAAGAGCGTACCGATGTTTCTCACCTGACAGGTTAAAAGAGCCAAAATGGGAGGAGTATGTCAGGAAGAAGGGTGCGGCGTATAAGCGCTACAACAGCGGGAAGTGACAGGCAATGTATAATATTCGAAAGCACAAGGCTCACTGAGATATAGATGCCTCGAGTTCGTAGCAAAGTAAGTAGCCCGTGGGGACTTGTAATCCTGGATAAGCCGTGATTTGTTTACTCGGTGTATAGCATTGATGAACAGACATTCGCTAACAATCGGACTTTGTTCGTTAATGGTTTTTCAAACGAAATCCTTCTTTCCCCTTTTCGAACTTGTCATCGTTCTACCAAGAATTTTTAATAAACATATTTTCACAGATGCATCTGCTACCTGCGACTACTATGCTCTCGATATTTTCAGGGAAGGGGGGGTGGGGAAATATATTGTTCACTTTTCAGTTCAAAGATAGTCCGATCCTAGTGGGAATAGAACGTTCGAATAAAATACTACTCGTATAGGACTACAAATGACCATATTCAAAAATAGATCTTTAGGAAATGTAAGGGAATAGAATTCGTTGACCCGTTGAAATAGTTCGACGGATCAATTCTTTGCGTTGAAAGTGTCACGATAGTTTGCTTTGTAGATTTGAAAAGAAAAAAGAAAAATAACCGCGGTGCCAAAAAAGGAATTCAAAAAAGTTAAAACAGATTCGATAAAATTTTCGATGAAATTCGAATAAAAAATCGTAGTTTATAGGATCAAATAGAATGGAAGAAAATGGGTAGCTTGGAATTAGCCACTCCGAGCTAGGTTACGATCAGTGTTACTTGTTGGTGTTGACAGGGGGCTGTGCGCAAGAGTGTACAGAGTATCCTACCTACCTACGGATACAAAAGGTGTCGCGATGTTGTAAGAGTGTGCACTGTGCGAGTTACCACTACTTCCCTTTCTATTCTCTTGGTTTTGTAGTTTCTCTCTCTCCGTTTCTCTCTCTCTCTGTGGTCTTTGGTCGAGCCCTAGCAAGCACGCCAAGCCGGGCATTATTTATCGCAGCCGCCGTAGGCGCGCAGGCGGCGACTTTGTGCTGGCGTGGCCACTCGCAGCTAGAATCGCGATACGCCCGGCCAGATATCATTTTATTATACCTGCGGACTGAGCGCGGAGGGTAGTTTATCAGCGGTCGAGCGAACCGACGCATCTCTCCTCTCTCTCTCTCTCTCTCTGTCTCTCTTTCTCTCTTTCTAGCTCGTTCCGCCGGCTGCCACGGCACGCAGCACCGTGCCGGAGAATAATATAGTGCCGGCGGGCTCTAACAGCGGTAATGTATGGCCGACACTCCGGGCAAAAGGGGTACCAGCCCGTAGGGCGCTGAGCTCGAACGAGTCGAGCCACTCTGTCACGCGCTTTTCACTGAGCGCCTCTTCTTCTTCTCCTCCTCCTCCTCCTCCTCCTCCTCCTCGTTCTCTCTTACTTCTTGCCATTCTCATTCTCGTCCTCTTCCTCTTCCTCTTCCTTTTCCTTTTCCTCTTGCTCTTCTTCCTCCTCCTCGTGCTCGCAGTGCGCTTCCACGCCGTGAGATTACTGCCTCCGATAATTACGACGTTTGCACCCACCGGGGCCGATTTGTCTTCCAGGTTCGCGGAGGGGCCGGGACCGGGGCCGGGCCGGGGCCGCGGCCGGAGCCCTCTCTGCGCGTTTCGACGTCTAGCGCCGTGTTAGCCGTCGACCTTCTCTCTGGCCTTTGCTTCTTCTTCTTCTTCTTCTTCCTCTTCTTCCTCTTCTTCTTCTTCCTACTATTCTCTTTTAGTTCTTTTTGCTGCTTCAGTCCGGCGGCTGTCCGACGGCGTGTCCGACGGCGACACGCTTGTAAGAAGAGATCGCGATGATCGCGCACCGAAGAAGCTTCTTCTTTTTCTCTTTCTCTCTCCCATTCTCTTCTGATCATTCGATTACGATCGAATCGAAGTTTGCCTTACGGAACCTCTTAGCAGTTAGCGAAAGTGACGATCGATAACATTTGACTTCTCGATGTTTTCAATCGTAACGGGTCAAACGACTAACGATCAGATATTTCTTCTCGTCTTTACGATGAGACGATGCTTTTTTTAATTTTCATTGAACATTAGCCTGAGAAATGATTATATCAATTTAGATTAAAAATAGGAAATACAAATCAATTGTAATGGTTCGCGAGTAAATCATATTTCGAAAAGTTTTCCCGTTATTTGATGACGTGAAAAAAAAAAAAAAAAAAAGAAAGGAAAAAATTACGAACGTCTCTATTTGTAAATGTTTCCAAAGAAGGTGTAACAATCTCGATTCGCGTAATTCAGTTTCGTGACGTAACCATTAAAAGACTTATTTACACTCGGCATACCTACCCGTTTCTTTCAACGATCTCTCACGGTCGTAATTAATTTCACGATATCTGGTTTGGCACGCTTAATTGCGTGCAATTAGTTCCTCGGAGAAGAGGGTGGTGAAAGAGACGAGACGAGACGAAACTAAAGTACGCCAGTCCTGTCGCGAGTTTCTTCGAGTTCATTAAAGCGTTCGACATAATTGCCGACTCGATTCGGGGAAAAGTGTAATCCCTCCCTCTATCGAGTTTCCTTCTACAAAATCTTGCACGATTGATGTCAAACGTCCGTTCTAATTAAAATCTCTCAATAAGATAAAGACGGAAAATCCAATCGAATCTATCGATAATTAACGAAATTTCATTGAAATTTTATAGATAATAAAAATGAGAATCAAAAATATAATAAAATAATTGACAAATCTTATCATTTAAAAAGCATCGCGTTACTACGAAACCCTATTGGCTATATTAAAATACAAGAGAAAAAGATAATAGTATAAAAAGGAAAAAGGAAAGAAAATCAGTGTGGTACGGTTGCGGGTTAGGAAGGTGAGGGGGAGAGTTGGTAGCAGCGAGATAAAAGGAGAGAAAGAAGTCATGGTGGACCGTGTTGGTAATTAAACTGACGCGAATGGGGCTAATAAATTTGTGCGAGAGCATAAAACGAGTCTTGTAACTCTATCGAGGTAATTGCGGCGACCACGCCTGGTTACCGTGGGCCGCGGTTGGTTCTCTTACACCTTTTCGCATACCGCAACAAGAGAGAGAGAGAGAGATAGAAAGATAGAAAGATAGAAAGAAAACGATGTAACCATAGTACGGTACGAACCGCCTACTAATATCTTGTAGAAGGTTTGTTGCGTTGTACCCTGTCAAAGCCGTCACGTTTAAGCCAATGGCGGCTGGCTACGCTGACAGCAGTTTCGACGACGTTCGCTGCCGACGTTAGCAAGCAAACCGGCCAACGAACGGGAACAAACAATTAACGGGCGTACCGTTATACCCCATAACGCGAGTTCTATTCAATGCAAACGATGCACTAATGAAAGATAAATCTTAGGCGGCATCGAAACTCGTAGCACGGAGGCGTATCATCGAGGCGAGATACCTATCGCCTTTTCTATCTTCGATTAAACAATGAGACAATGATCCTTTTTTACGATCGAACCACATCCCCCCGCCCCCCTATCCACTCCTCTTTTTTTTTTCTTTCCTTTTATTACCACCAGTCATCGTCATCGATAAAACACGTATTTTCATCAATTGGTAAGTTGATCATTATGCGTGTCATAGCACCGGTAATATCATCAATTGTTTCATATTATTTCAAACAAACGTCAGCATTCTCGTTTAAACGTAAGGTATTGTCGTTTAGAATTTATGACGTTTCAATATTTTTGTCAATAGAATTTACTAGGTGTTTATTCAATTTTACGTTATTTATTATACGGAGTCTATTCGGACAGGTAATGATTTTTCGACGTGTTAAAAGTGATTTGAAATACGTTTTTACCTTGTATACTATGTATCTTTGGAATTACTTATCAGTTTGAAATATTTTCTTGCGCAAACGTTTTCGTATATTCGTCGCATCGATGTTGTGTACCCATCGCATGACGTTGAATTAGGGCGAAAAATATTGTCGACGGAAGGAGAGAAAGGAGGCTATCACAAATGTGAGACGAGGTTAGTTTTTTATTTTTTTCTTTTTTTTTGTAACTTAAATGTCATATAAATGAAATTATTAATCTCGGTAGGTTTTGAACGCAGACATTATTAACGATAAGGTTGCGCTCAAGGTAATATTTTAGTAGGTTGTTATGCTCACTTGTCGTAGGTCTTTTCATCCGAGCGGATTTTTATTGCACATTCATTAAAAAAGAATTGGAGAAAATAAAAAGTTTATTTACATAGGTTATAGATAATCTAATCGCGTAATGTACTGTCCCAACTAGCGTTGGAAGGTCCTCGTTCGTTTTCTTTTTTTTTTTTTTTAAAGTGATATTTAAAAAAAGCGAGATAAGATTTTGACATAACAGTACTTCAAAATAAAAATATTCAGACATTGCGAAACAAAGTTTAACATTTAACGAGTATTATAATCTATATGTAAACGATGAGCTATAGTTCTCTCGTTTTTACTGACAGTGATTTGCGAATTTTCACGTTGGTGAGAAGCCTATAAAATAATACAGGTATCGCTCGGAGCTTACTTACACGTGCGTCTCAATAAAGTTGTCGCGATCACGTTTCATCGCTCGTATAACTCGCATGTTTTTTTCATAGTTTCGAAATATGCGCTTAAAGTTGGCCGTATTTTTACGACGAGCGTTTTTTACCCGCTTTATGGAGCAAGCTATGTAAATTTAGCCATGTATCTTCGCGAGAAGCAACGCGCTACTAGCCGAATGTATTTTATTATAATAATCTTATAAAAGTAAGTAAAAATTATATATGCAATATTTTTATAGACTCAAAGCAGAATTTTTTTTTTTGCCAGTTCGTATATTTTATTTCGCATGTCGTTATTATTACACTTTCGTTGAAGGATCTTTGTCGATTTAATATCGAATATTTTTGTTTGTATTATCAATGACGTATGGTATACGTGTACATCGATACTTTTCCAATGGTCCAGACTATTATTATTTGAGAAAGTAAAATATGGATAATATTCGCCAACAACAAAACAAAAATGTTTCAACAGAGTGTAACAAACAATTTTAAGCTAATAATCTTTTTTCTTATCTGTCGAAGTTTACTCTCGTATAGTTATCGTTTATTAACATTTTCTTGACGTTAATTATGATGTATTATCTATAAATCAGACCTTACAATTTATAACACTTTAGTAGTATTTTAAAACACAAAGTTTATTTGGATTTTATTATATAAAAGCACTGGAGGAACGTAATTTCGTGCATGTGTGTTTAACCTATCATCTTTTCAGCAAGACGTGCCAAGTGTCGTTTTTACGAGTTTTAAAATACATCACAGTTTCTTTCGAAATAGATCAAGATCACCGTCTAATGTAAGTTCTTCTTGTAAACTCTTCTTGCGCGTTCCACTTATCTTAATTCTTTTAATCGGAATAAATAATAGCATCAATTTTGTTCGGTACAGTAAGAATTAAATAGAAAAATTTGTAATATATTAGGCGACGTACACACAACTATAATATAAAATTCTTTTGTTTTTTATTTCGCTTTAAAATATTACATTGCATTTTCTACAAAGAAGAAGGAAAACAAAGGATGTCATTTTTTCCGAAATAAAATTCGATTCTCTCCGCTATCATTTTGCTTTGGATTATTACATCGAACACTGATAAGCACTATGGTATATATAAATACATAAATAAATGTACGAAGTAGAGTCAAACAAACTTGATCTTTTTAAATCACGCGATACTGTAAAAACGTGTTAAATAAATGTTTCAAACAAAAGCCAGGCACGTAACGCGATCATTTTCTAAACATACCGTCGAAATATTATCCTCCGTTGTATAACTCGAACAAAAAACTAATCGCAAAGTACAACAAACTCCCAAATTAAAAACATACTTTTTTTCCTCATTTCAATGAAGTAACAAGAGTGACATGAAATTTGAAATTTCTCGGGTAAATCGATTACGTATATAAATTCGGTGATATATCATTTATAAAAATAAATATTATAATTATCTCGAAAAAAGGTGAAAAATATAAAATAAGGGCATACAACGCGAGAAGAGAAAGAGAAACTGGCAATAGAAGTGGATATCAGCTATCGAAGAAGTCAACTCGAAACGGCACAGCAGTATTCGCCGCCGGTAGGTGAATATACCTAAAGTCCCCGATGTAAGAACCAACCGGTTTTCTCCAGTCAAGATGGCCGATGATGCTAACCAAAGTGGAGGGAGAAAACTGCCGAAGGAAGAGAAAGAGAAAGAGAAGAAGACGAAGAAGAAGACGAAGAAGAAGACGAAGAAGAAGAAGAAGAAGAAGAAGAGACCAGTCGAGCAAACGTGGAGGTGGGTAACCAAGCAAGCGAGCATGCAGGGTGGGCAGAGAACGATCATAACTCAGGTGGCCGCGGACAAGCAGCGCTTGTTTCGTGCATTCGAAACACGGAACACACACGAGTTCGCCAGCGTTGTGCACGACGTGCCTTCCATGGACGCTCGGAACACGTTCGCTTTCTCTCTTTCACCCTTCCCTATACTCGTCCTCTCTATCTCTATCCATTTATCTATTCATCTCCGTCCTTGTTTCTTGTCTACCCAACCTCCTCTTCTCTCTCTTTTTCCGTCGACAAAAGAGAGTTCGGACGTTCGTGTCGCGGACGGCGGCAGCTCCGGCACGCCAACACAATCCGTTGATCTTTGTAGGGGAACACTCGCGTTCAAAAATATTTACGGTAGTAGCCCCCTGTTGAATCGTGGTGCTTCTGCCACTCTTAATAAATACGAGCCATCGGAAATCCAACGGTTGGTAGTTTTGGTCCGAACGAACTTCTTCTTCTTCTTCAAGAAGAAGAAAGCTTTCTTTTTCTCAAGAGTCACTTCTTTGTAGCTCTTTGTATCTCATTCTCTTTCTGTTATAAAACTCCTCAACCGGATGATCTTGTTTCGGCAAGAAGGTGGCTGACTAACCACGCGTGCGTTCCCTTCAAGACAAAATAATCCTTTCGTTTTTATTTCTCTTTTACGATCTCGCGTTATTCGTTACAACCCGTGGCGAAAAGGAACGAAAAATAAAATGAACGACTTCGGATTAGTAACTCCGTAACTAAGCTTATCGGAAAACCTTAAGGAACTTATTGTATCGAATGTACAAGGATCTCGAGAGATAAACGAAAAGAGAGAGAAGAGAAGAGAGAGAGGTCCGTAGAGTACTACGAAGGTGGCTCGTGTCCGTCCATCCGTCTCACTACAAATGAAGACTTTAAATAATTTAGTCGCCGGTTGTAAATCCCGTCGGGGAAGCGACGTTAATCGATACACGCCGCCGTGCACCGCGCCGTGCACCGCGCCATGCACCGCGCTATGCACCACCGCGCGCCGTTATACGGCCCCCAAGAAGAACATTTATGAATGCGCGCTATGAATCACGAGATAATAATATCGTGCGTGCGCTCGCGCGCTCACGTTTCACGTTAACGTTCACGCTCGAGCACGAGCACGAGCACGACCACCATCGAGAGAAGCAACATTAACGTTACCACCGTCTTGTGTAAATGCTTCAAGAATAATACTCTACTATGAGAAACACCGTTAAATATATTACATATTGCATAGGATATTCTTGATATTTTCAATGCGTTAATAAGGCAATAACAATAATTAACCAATCTATATTTAATATTCACCGCGTAAGGCTTCTTACAATATATATAATTAAACCTTACGCGAACAAAATCAAATAATTTTCTTTACGTTTGAACACGAAAATAATAACATATATGAATAGGGTAGTAAAAGGTATTCAAGAATTATCATAGGATGGTATGAAAGTAAGAAAGGTTTACTCGAATAATCCGACTTGGGAGAGAAGAGAGTCTTCGATGATTCCTTCTTACGAGGACGATAAATTCGTTCTCGTGTCGTCGTTGCTTGAAGCAATTTTCTCTTGCTTAGTATACCTCTCTCTCTCTCTCTTTCTCTCTCTAAAGTATTATTATTTACGTCAGTCTATTCCATTAGGTGAGAAGTTTAAGCAACGACGACGGGGTACCACCGATGTTTTACAGTCGGACGTCTCACGGATCGATTTATCGTTCGCGAAGCCGCTAATAAATTACGCGTAATAGTATTGAGATAGATCGACGGATAGACCAACCAAGCGCGTAGGAGTGGAGACGTTGCGGCGGACAATATTTCAGTGTGCAGTAGCTTTATGACCAAAGGTTACGAGCCAGGAAGAGCCATAATGCCTCCCTATCTCCTCCCCCCCCTCCCCCTCTTACGTTCTTAACCATCCTTCTTTCCTCTCTTTACCCTCTTACTTCTCCTATTACTACCTACCACCATTATACTACTACCGCTTTTTTCTTGTTCCTTTTTCTATTCGGACAGCATTTACTCGTTCCTCGCATTTCACGGCAATTTCGAGCATCGATTCTTCTCGTCTGCATATCGAATTCATGATGTTTCTCCCGTTGCTTATTATATTCGATACGCATTAGATATTTTCATCGTCATCATCATCATCATCATCATCATCATCATCATCATCAATTGCTCCCGCTATTTTCGATTAAATTATTAGCCGAATGATTATACATACTGAAATGAATATAATAGAAGAGAGAAATAATCATTTTCTTCTATAAAATTGGCTATGTCTTGTACAATGTTAGAAATATACCGGATTCGTTGATGAGATCATTTCGCATCTTAATAAATGCCAACTTTGCGTCCGTGATTCTTTATTGAAATAGACTTTTTCTCTCTCTCTCTTTCTCTCCCGGAAATTATCACTCGGCTTAAGTTTATCTCGAACGAATCAAGGCGACACGGCTCATTGCCATCATCGTTTACACGAAACGCAATAATTTAGAATGCAGTTACGGTTAAAGTGGGACGCGTTCGGTTAGAGAAACGTTATTCCAATATGACGGAATTAAATTATATCGAGCTGTTTTCCAACCTAGCGTATATTTCCACGTACGTATAACATATACACATATATATATAAATATATATGTGTCGCGAACGTTTGCTTAAAGGCTCGGTAATAAGAATAAATCGTGTACTTATCGCCACACGTCTATGATTATACGCTACAGACAGGTATTCGGTTTATCGTCGATAACTATCTCGGAGTTGATGCGCGTATACATCCGCGTAGTATGCGAGTAACATAGCACATATTTCGTATCGGCTAAACGTTGATGCCAAGATTGCAACACCGAATCTAACGGTAACAAGAATTTCTCAAAGCTCAACGACGCTTTGATTTTACCACCCTCTTTTATCCAAATATATATCTTCGATCCGTAATCCGTATATAAATTTTCAAAGATAAAACGCGGATTTTATTTGACGGAAATAATATAGGAGATTTAATCGAAAGACGACGAAAGTGGGGATTATACGAGTTACAAATTTCGTTGCTATAACAATTCCCAAACGTTTATTTTTTTCTTATCGAATGATTTTATTCTATCAGGCGAATTTACTTTTAACGAAAACGACGATTTAAATGTGTTCCCTAAAGATTAGTATCGTTACGAATTATTATTCTTCCTGATTCCTCCTCGCATGTCGAATATTCGCAATACGTATCCGCCATCTACGAGAAAACTTAACGAGACGAGTTAGAATTTTTGTCGACGAAAAAAAACTTATTGGAAGGGCTCACGCATGTAAATCGAAAAAGCCAAAGGGTTCCTCGAATCGTGGTTACGTCACTAACTCCTCCGTCGGAGTCCTTTCTATTCCCGACAGACATACATACGTACACGCCCGTAGACTTGGATGCGGTTATAAATTAGGTTTTATGAGGGAGATAAAATGCGCGTTATTATCTAAACGGCGACGCCTTTACGGAGATCGTATCCCACGTTATTCCCTGATCGTATGTACATATATATATATAATACTCTTACATATGTGTACGTCTCTACGTATATTCGTTTGAACAAGAAGAGAAAAATGTATATATATTTATATATATACATATATATACATATATATCTGTGTGTGTGTATTTGTGCGTGCGAACTTCCATGGTGTATTGGATGGTGGTCGGTTTACGGAATGGAAAGACGTTCTTCTCTCGAATGCGACGACTACAACGACGACTACAACGAGGAGGACCCTTCGTAATACGTAGATTGACTGTCAGCTGTAGAGAATGGTCGGGAAATTGAACGAGAAGGAAGATAGCTTATACGAACTTGAGATCATTCTCCTTTCGCGAACCCTTAAAACGGGTTACAGCTCACGAATCGATACTTTCAATGCGATATATCCATAGCACGAGCCGTTATTTTATCGATCGTGAGGGACGATCTAAAAAAGGGACGATCTCGCCCTCGCGATCTTACCTTCGTCTATCTTTTATGCATTTATTTGTACGCCCTTTGCCGCGTGACCAAGATAAATTTACATAAACTCTTTGATTTTCATTACACAGTTGTGGGTGAATCCGATGGATTTACTTTTTTCGATGATCGAAAGTTTCTTTCATTGTCCAATTATTTTTCTTCGTATTTTTATTAATCTTTATTCTGTTTTCATCTAATAATGGATGAAATTATTTCTCAGATAATTTTCATTTTTCGGATATCATCTAAATTTCTATTACAATCATTAATTTCGTGTTTCCGATATCGAATTGTCGCGTAATTTGTTTACACATTCGTCCCTTGGTAAGGCAAATAAACGCACACACACACACACAGTGTTTGTTCGCCTTAGCATAATATTCCATGGATCACCCAACCGTTGAGAGAATCTGTTGTCGAACCAAATATTGCTCTTAAGAAAAATAGAATAAAATTTGAATGATCTAAGATATACAATATAACAAGATTTACTTGCAACAAGATAACAATTGTAACATTTATTTGAAATTTGTAATAAAGAGATAAAATTGAATAAATAAAAATGACTAAAGATCAACAATTATGCAAAAAATTTGTTAATAAATAATATACTATCGATAAATTTAATTAATTAATTTAATTTAATTTAATTTCTTTTTTCTTTAAAACCATATGTTTATTGCTTTGAACCAATATTACTATACCACTATTATAGAACTGTTATACTTTTATTTATGTATTATTTACTATTTTCTTTTATTTACTATTTTCTTTGTTATACTTTTATTTATGTATTATTTACTATTTTCTTTTTTTTTTTTTTCTTTTTACATTTATCTACTTACTGTGCGTTACTACTAATATAATGATAAGTTTAATAATAACTACATAATTTTAATTTTTGTTTTGTTTTATCTATACATTATATTGTACTTTACTGTAATTAATGGCCTTTAAGGAGCCTAGGCTCTAGGGTCAATAAAATATTATTAAATAAAATATATAAATAAAAAAGAAAACAGTTTTTAAAGGATCAACGTGTTCGTATGAAAGAAGAAGAAGAAGAAGAAGAAGAATAAAGGAGAATGGAAGTGACGAAGCGGAGGAGGAACGACTTCTTTCACATATCATTTCGTGCTCGTTCTTCTGGGTGATATCCAAGATACTGCCCACGCTTCTCTCTTCGTCTATAAGAGAAGCCCAGGCTGATATATCCTCCCGCTAATGTTTCGCTTCGTCAGATGTTATGACCGAACATCCTTTAGCCTGCCACCGGGTGGTCATTTCGACGTGCTCTTGTTGCGAATACGACCGTTATAAATTACGAGCCAACGTATATATCCTTCTCTCTCTCTCTCTCTCTCTCTTTCTCTATCTAACTCTCTCTTTCTTTCTTTCTCTCTTTCATTCGAAAGCCGCGCATATTTCAAACCTTTTCGAAGCAACGTCCTCGCTCTCGAAGCCGTGTACCACGATCAAAGATCGATGCCCATCACCGAAACGAGATTGTATAAAACTCTTACGTATCTACCGAGCTTAATTCCTTCTCACGCGATTACTATTACAACGATGACGACGACTATCCTTTTTAGGACACGACTTTGATTAATTTTCATCTCGGTTTAACAATCCTCTGCTCAAACTTATCGCCAATAATTTTGCGATTTCTTTACGATGATTATATTCTGTCATTTCTTTTAAAAAGGAAAGAGAAGATTTAAGTATTATTCATTTTTATATTTTTTGTACGTGAAAAATTCATTTCCGTTGTGTCGTGGCTTATTATCGTCATCTGTTACATTTTCCTTTTCTGGGATTGTTTATTATTTTTGTCTCGCATTAATTATCGATCGTCGTTATCTCAATATTACTAATCATGTTCGCGTTGCTTGACTGTAGTGATTTGTCGGAAACTGGTAATCCAACGTGGCTTGGTCATTGACTAAAATTGAACCGCTGGACTGATTATCTTAACTGTTCTATCCATTAAACTACCCAGAATCCTCATATATCATATATAATATGTTTCTAAAATTATTCTCATACCTAATGCTAAATAAATCTAAAACTTGATTCTGAAAAATGAAATTTCGAAGTAGCCCAGATTATTTGTCATACGATTTAGGTGGGATCGATTGAACAATGATTCGATACTGAACTATCAACAGTGGTCATCATAAGAAAAAAGAATCGGGGGTTGGGGTTGGGGGTGGGGGTGGGGGGTTTTGTAAAAGAAAAGCAAGATGAAGGAAGGCCATTATTCATCGCTTTGATGGCAGGGAACCGAACGGCTAATGAGCCAAGCATACCAACGTGTCTGCGGTGATCATAGTCAGCAGGGACAAGCATAATAATCCTGCTGAGATCGGCGATCGGTGAAACGTCTGTCGGCGTGGCACGGTAGCCACAGATGGAGCCTCGATATGGTCGCCAAGAGCGTGTCGAGATCGAGCGAGAAACCATTCCTGGAAGCCGTTAACTACGTCGTCGCGTACTGACGCGTGTACTGATCCGTGTACGTGTTGCCGATTAAAGAACCTCTTTCATCCAGTCCAAGATGGGCCTCTCTCTCTTTCCGTCTTTCTCTGATGTGCGTGTGTGTGTGTCCCTTTACTCGCTTCCCACTTCTTCTTCTTCTTCGTCTTTTGATGGATACGATCGATTCTTTCTAGTTGTTATTCTTCTTTCTTAAATCCTACAAGAAATATCAAATAAATTCACATTTTTTTTTCTATACACTTTTATACATAATTACACGATTTTTTTAAATAATATTCCTTTTTCGTTCATTTACACTGGTTTCAAATCAAATTTTACTTGATCCTGTTTAACTTATTTCATTCGTTTATTTGCCAATATATTGTACGTATATATTTATATCGATTTTGCAATATATGTGCATTGTGAATAATGTATTTTGAATTGAGGAAATATTAATGGTTCTGTGATATTAAAATTTGGTTAATTTACGAACATTTAAGTTAAAGTCAACAAAATCATATTTCATATATATATATATATTAAACATCGTTTCTGCAATACGTTAATTATCGATAATATTATATTTCGGATAAAGATGTTCACAGATTTATGATTTGATCAGAAAGTTCATTTAAATTCATGGCATTATAATATATATTTATTCCAAATGCTTTTTAGGAGAGAGAGATGTAGAAACGTACGAAATTATATACTCGATGTACAACCTATCAAAACCCGAAACATTAACTTAATTGCCATGGGATCTAATTTATGATCGTAAGATATAAAAATTTTTCTCGAAAACACGTAAATTAACGTCAAACGACATAATAAATTTAGAGATTATTCGACGATCAGTTTCAAGGAGATTCGCGGGATAACATCGAGTAGTTATACGGGACCGTATTAGCGTTACTTCGTTTTCAATAAATCGTCCGAATGAGTGATGGAGATACGAGACGAGTCGTAGTAATATAAAAAAAATAAAAAAACGTCGAAGTTGAGAGGAAAAGAAAGAGTTTATCGTCGACGTGTTTGGCACGACGTCGTTCGAGCAAACAAAGCTATTAGACTGTTTCGTTCGTTTTCAGAAGAACGACAGGTGCATCGTCGCGAGAACGTGCATTTCTTTTAAGTTTTGACTCGAGTAGAACGCATAAACCAATACGCCCATGTGTACGTGTGTATATTTCCACGAACTTGCGTCTTTTACCGAGTTGGCAATGAACGAAGAGAAACGAAAGATCGTTTCAAATGCTTCTCGCGTTTTACATTACATTCGATCTTTCAAAAGGAAGACCAATAACGTTGACTTCTTTATCGTATTATAAAAACACGTGTATCGAATTTAAATGTAATCAAATATCTCGTCGGCGTTAACCGTGGAAAATATTAAAGGATGTTAGAGTGAAAATATCTGGAGAAATCTTCGATATACAATTATACCAAATAATTTATCTTTATGTGTGTGTGTCTGTGTGTATACACTTTAATTATATAGATAAAAAAATATACTCAAAAGATAAAGGTATATTTATTTGTCGTTTTTATCTACATAAACATTTTGGTACAAATATCTTCTATATAATTAAATACAATTAGTTTGTAATAACATTAAAATGAAAAATATTACAACGAATATCTCGATTAATTTCCTGATATTACTAATTGTGATCAAATCTTTCAATTACTGTCCGAGTTTTCGAACGTATATAATTAATCTCTACGTAAATCGTGTATTTATGATCTATCCGTTAAAATATTGAAAAAGAAAATAAAAAAAAGGAATATAATAACATAGGAAACATTTCAAGGTATTACGATAAGGACCAGGGACGTCTTATTTCGTTCCTTCGTTTAATTTATGTAATACTTTGAAAGTATTTATCTAACGATAGAAGAAATTCATAGCACAAAAAGTTAGGATTAGAAAAAGTCGTTCGTGGTGGTGGTGATGGTGGTAGTGGCAATAGGGAAGCCGGTCGAATTTAAAATCATGTTATAATGCTCGTGACATTTTTAAACCGAGTCGAAGAACGTAGGTAACGTAGCGTGCTAGCGTTCCCGGTGTTGAATGCTCGCTCGACAGCGAATAATTTACGATCCGTGTATAGCAAACGCTATACGTACGCTACTGTTTCGCATTACACACTATACCTTGGTATAGTCAGTTTCTCATATATCGTCGAGGCCGTGCGTAATAATTCAAACCGCATGAAAGGACAGTTCCCCCGAGTATAACGATTTCTTCGACTGCCATCGAGCACCACCTATGGTAGCCATAGTCATCGTCATCGTACTCGTGCTCGTGGTTATCTTTCCGTTTGAACAAAGACATCGTCTCCTACCGTCTGGTTATCACCTTTTAATTTATCGACGACGATGAAGACGGGTCGCATAGTAAAAGAAAAATCGCTGACCGATGATCGAGTATGAAGTTGTCTCTATTTCGAAGTGAAAACTTAAGAAAATATAATCGAATACTTACGTCATCCCGAAAGAAACCATTTACGATTCGTTATAATATCTAATTCCTACCTATTTTTCGGTCTTTTACGAATTTTGTGGGATACTGTGGGTTTCGTTAGATCGAAAATATTTGATAGGAAATAATTTATTACGTTATGCGGTCGAAATAAATGCGTAAAGATTTTCAATAGGGTTTCTTCATCAAATCGGGATGAAAAGATGAAAAAGGTAGTGCGATATTATCGGACACTTTTATTTCTTTTCTCTTGCCCTCCCATAGAAAAAGATGAAAAACCAATGTAGTAGAAGAAGAAGAAGAAGAAGAAGAAAGGAAGAGGAACGTCAGGCGTGGCTTGCAGATGCTTCTCACCCAATTGTTAATCTTTGCTCTGTACGTCTCAAAGAGGGACAAAAATGTGTCAACGTGTCCAAAATGAAAGATGAACATCCCATGGAGGATCTCATTAGTAGGCCAACATCAGCCACTCCCATGTTTCTCCCTACTACTACTACTACTACTACTCATGTTCTTACCTTCCTTTTTTTATTTCTCCTTTCAGCACGCCTACTTCTCTTTGCTTTCTCTTTTTCTACTTTCGATGTAATTCCTCCAGGTGGTGGCAACTCTGATCGTCGAGGGACTTCAATTGGTCGCCTACGCCAACGTCTATCGGCTAATCTTTGTATTCATTCGCACAAAGGTCATGACTAATGACGGTTGTATAGAAGCACAATGGCCAGTCACCGAACCGGCCCGACACTAAAACCCAGTCATGGTTCTCGACAGGGCGCCGGGAAGTAACCTCCGCTAATTTCACCATCGTTCTTCCCTGTCGCTCGCGTGAATGTGAAATACCCAAGGCAGCCAACTCGCTTATTGTGAATTTGACATACTCTCGATGAACTCCTCTATTAAAACGGGAAACAGCATCGGCATATCAGATTTACCTTCGCGATTTTCTTTCGCGTGCCAGCTTATCGATTTTGCAATCACCCTTCTACCCTCCCCCACCTATCAGTGTTAAAGGTTAATTTCTACGCTCGTTAGGGATTGTAACGGTGGGGTATCGTTAATCAATTTTCCATCGAAGTATATCCGATCTGACGACGTTTACAGTTAAACACCATCCGAACTTTTCCCTACATTTTGTATAGAAATTTGTGAAAAAAATCTACGAACTAGAATACGAGGAAATACGAACGAATGGAAAAAATAGCTAGCTAAGTAGGTAAGAAAAATAAAAAAAAAATAAAAGGACGAGAAAAGAGAGAAGGAAGGACGGAGTAAGCGGGATGGTAGTAGTCAAAAAGCTAAGTAGCACAATCTGCAAAACTGCGACTTGGCTATAACATATACGAGGAAGAAAATAAATGTCTGTATAAAGAAGTTGGCAAGTTCCCCGGATAATATCAAGATGTCGCCGGATATATTCGAGAAGAAGAGGTCGAGAGGAGTTAGGGAGAGGAGGGGGGGGTGGAGAGCGGCTAGGAGGTATTTTATGAAGAACATAACCCTTTGTATCGTATCTCGCTCTGATTCGAATAAACGTAATCTTTCTCTTTCGCCTTTTCCAACTCTTGTTCCCTCCCTACTTATTCTCGTGATAGGATGCGGCACAAAAGAACTCGGAGGGAGGGCTTTATCTCCGTTCTTTCATTCGCCAAGAGGACGTAACGGTGCATGCGATAAAGCGAAATTATGCTCGATGCGGATCCGTTTGTTTATCGGCACGATTAGCGCTCGTTTCTTGGCAGTTCCCTACGGAATCGTCTAAGTACTTACTTATATAGGTATATATACTTCTTTTCATCTTTTGAAAATAAGTTTCGTACGATCGGACGACAACAATGTTGCATCGTAGTATCTCCTTCTCTCCCTCATCCCCTATATAAAAAAGAAAAAAAAATACAAACGTCTCGAGTAGGGGGTTCGCATTCGAAGACAATTTTAAACGGTTAACTCTAATCGTTATTTCTTTTCCATTCCGCGCATAATAAATTCATTTTCCTCATATTGTTGTTGTTGTTGTTGTTGTTGCATAAGTCTTGAATTAACATCGGTAAATATTTTTCATTGAATATTTCATTGTTGCGATACCGAAAGATGAAATCGTTTCGAGCGGCAACGAATAACAGACGCAAAGGTATTCAAATTACCAACGGGGATAATACGTAGGAACGGTTCGGTTTAAGGTATAATCTGATCGACGACGCCATAATCGAGTTCCAACGTACGTGCATAATATCCTCGTTAAGGGTTAAGCGTTGCGATAGCTGCGCAGCGATAAGCCGCGTCGCCCAAGTTTAATTTAGCAAAATTTCAGAGAAAAAG
Source organism: Polistes fuscatus (assembly GCF_010416935.1). Taxonomy (NCBI): domain Eukaryota; kingdom Metazoa; phylum Arthropoda; class Insecta; order Hymenoptera; family Vespidae; genus Polistes; species Polistes fuscatus. Next base: position 634,660 of record NW_025113096.1, read on the forward strand.
GCTACGCTCGAACGTTTTCTCTCGCGTAGCTTTCTTTATTTTTCTTTTTGTCTCTCTCTCTCTCTTTCTCACAGGTCAGACGCTTTTTAGGTTGCCCGTCGGCGAGCTCCTGCGTTTCCACTTTACGAGTCCTCTACCGTATCGGTGTGCTCACATATTTTCCTCTTTCGTAATGTCTCTCCGTGAAAGTCTTTTGTTCCCCCGCGTACCCCCTTGCCCTCCCGACCCCCCTCCTGCTCACCCCCATGATGCGGTAGTTTCGTCGTAACGTATAAAGTTTGTGTTTCCTTGCCCGGCGTATAGTTGGCTGCTTCACGCTGGCATAAAGCCGATATAGCGACGGACTCGTTGCTTCGAGGAGGGCGATTTAGAACAATGTACGAGTAGCCGGCACAATTTTATTGAGAACGTTTAGAACGGAATTTCAATTGGATTTGTTGTAGCTCGTTCGAAGGAGAAGAAAAATAAGTAGAGGAAGAAGAAGAAGAAGGAGAAGAAGAAGAAGAACGGACCATTTTATTTCTTATTTCAGGTTTTTTCTTTTTTCTTTTTTTTTTTTTTGGGTAAGCGTGTTACATTTATTTTCTGTTTTTTTTTTTTCTTTTTTCTTTTTCCCTCTTCCGATGAGTACCTAACAACTCGTTAATATGTATTTTATACATTTCTTGGCAAGACAAGCAAGATAGATCATTCGGTAGCGGTTGCGTGTCTCGAGAATTCTTGGCTCAAAGGTGGACTCCTTCAGAGAACTCCAATAAACGGCCTCAATACGAGCCACGTAATTATGCGATCCAAGTCGATCCATCGTCGTGTCAGACTTAAGGAGATTAGTATGTAGATAATAACAAAATAATATCTACCTTAAGCCGGATTTTCTTCTGCTATATTATGTAGGTATATTGATAATAGCAGGCAGTTGTTTTTTTTCTTTTTTTTTTTATATACGAATTATAGATATTTTATTTTAAAGATGAATAATTTCGTTCGTTGCGTCGTATCAGAGATTAGATCATCAATTTTGTTTCTACAATTACTTTCGTTTCGTATAAATTCAGTATGAATTTATTTCTCACAGTTTTCATTTATAAAAATTAAAATAATATATAATTTATATGCGACATATGCGTGTTCTCTAAGAGATAAGCAGCGCACGATTTAGGTTTAGGTTCTATTTTACAATAGAAATAGATCATACAGATAATAAAAGTTGTTTTTTTCAGAATGAATCAATCTCCATGTTTGTATTCAATGGAATATAATTTATTAACATTCCGTTTTGTGTGATTTAAACGAACGAAAGAATTTTCAATAGACAAACTCTATGCATAAATAATATCTTATAAGATTCTTATTCAGTTGTTGGTGTTCCCTTTAAACTACGAAACACGATTGTCTCTCCTATCTTGTCAACTAACTAACTAACTGACGGACTGACTGACTGACTATCTCACTGACTGACTGACTGACTGGCTGGCTGACAAGTAAATGCTCGTACGCGTTTCGAAAACATAATGAAATTAGAGCGTATTGTAGCGAATAGAGGTTAATTAACATTCTAACGTCTACGCGCTCTATTATTCCATCTTGTCCCTATATATCTGTAAGGCTTATGTACGACGGATTCTGTGTTGCGTCTAGGTCGATGACTCGCGTTTCAAGGCCGCCATACTCTCGTTGGCAAGAGGACAATGGATGAACACGAGCGAGGAGGCACAAAGAAAAAAAAATCGTTTCTTCGCTTAAAATATCAACCTTTACAAAATTCTTCGATTTAATAAATCCCTGTGGGGAGTATTATATATTTTTTTGGTATTTTATTTTTATAAACGATCGTGTAAGTGTTATTTGTGTACACGAAAATATATATATATTTAATAAATTAAATGTAAATTAGTTTAAATACTAGGAAAAACGATAAGAACGATCGTGTAAGTGTTATTTGCGTATATGAAAATATATATTTTAACAAATTAAATGTAAATTAGTTTAAATATTAGGAAAAATGATATTGCAATTGGACGTAAATTTACGTAAATTGTATAAACCGAAAAATCAACGAGCACGCAGTTAACGTAATAGTTCAACTGTATATCCAAAGAAGGATCAACGTCGTTTCTGCGAAAGCGTGATAAAATTAGATTCGCAATCACGAGTGGGAATGGAATTTCGTTTAGGATATGGCTGCGATGATTTCACGATAACAAACGTCTCGTGTATACGTATCTGTGCGCGCGTGTATGTTCGTGTGTGTGTGTGTATGTTACACGTCGGCGGTTAGGTAGCTTCAGCATGTAAACTTGTAGCTTTAATACCGTTGACTCATAGAATGATGGAGGGAGAAAGAGAATGAGAATGAGAATGAGAAAGAGAATGAGAATGAGAATGAGAATGATGTGGACAGGAGAAGGGAAGTGAGAATGAGCGAAGGCAAACGAAAGAGCGTGTCACATAGAATTAGGCACGCCTCGGCAAATTAATGCGTCCGCCTTGAAGCTTGAAGCTCTCTGGCAGAGGGCAGCAGCTCGACAAAGAAGAAGGATGAGTGAGAAAGAGGGAAAGAGGGAGAGAGAGAGAGAGAGAAATATACCCCGACGCGTCGGTAGAAAGGGAAAAAGGACGAGACGTCTATGTTACACTAACGACAATGACACTCGAGGAATGCAAGCGTGGAAAGCACGTCGTATGCGTTTATAATTATGGCAAGTAACCAGACGTATTTAAAAAGATTATTCCGAGTGCGCAATGCTTAAAGCGTGTTGCAACCTTTAATTCCTCGTTAAAATTTCTTTTTACATCGACATCGTGGTAGGTATTTTAAGTGATTTTGACGTTTTGAAAATTTCTCGATAACTCGAGTAGACAATTTTATATCGTTTAATACGCGCAGCTTTGAAACATTGTGATGCGAATTGAGAAACAAATTAATATTTTCTTTTTTTAGCTGAATAATTAATCGCAGGGGAAATAAAGATTCGGATGTGAAATAGTTTTTGTTTTATTCCTTGTCGAGTTTGAAAATCATGCGTCGCATCGTCGGATACATTTTTCTCTTTTCTTTTCTTTTCTTTTCTTTTCTTTTCGTCACAGTATATACGACGTCCATTGTCAGGGGAAGGCTAAAAGGTTTTCGTCTTGGGGCGCAGCATTTCGCGGTACATTTTGCAAGCTTACACCATAGTATGTCACTGTCATGACCGTGGCCGGACTCCATCCTACCAGCGAGTAGGAGGTAGGTACTACGCACCATAATGTCAGAATATCCGTGTAAAGCGAGGAGTATCTCGTGGTACGAGCAATCTTGACAGTAGATCGGCCAGCGGATGACAGGTATCGACCTGTATCAACATCATTTTCCTGTGAAGCCATGTCCTGTTCCATCTCCTATATCTCTGTCCAACCTTCTCCCCCTCTTTCCCCCTCTCTCCTCCTCTCTCTCTCGATCTTTGTCTCGCGTTTTCCGTTGGTGGTGTCTCCTGCGTGTCTGCATAACGCCTATCGTGCGTATAAGACTTGTAACATAGAGAAAAAACAAGATGTATAATGCAAGTGTGTGTGTGTGTGTGTGTGGAAGAGAGAGAGAGATAAAAGAGATGAAGGGAGAGAGAAGTAGGATTATTATCCGGCCACTCTACTTCGCTACCTAGCGTGTTTCTTGATTACTATCGGCGCAGCTGCGCCTACAATTTGTGTTTCCCGTCAAGCGTGCGTAAGAGAGCCGTACGTCAACGTCGTGCCCATAACGACGCGGGCTCTTGCCGTTAAGATGCCGCGGATAGGCGGCCCGTACCGCATATCCGTCACAGATGCCGGCTTCGTCGCGGATTCTTTAGCTGATTCGATGTTCCTTACCTCGATGAAATCCCCCCTAAAAAAAAAAAAAACTCAGGATGGCTGTGGCTTCGATGGAATTACCAGTTAGTCGAGCTTCTTCTTCTTCTTCTTCTTTGTTTGCTTGTTTGTTTGTTTGTTTGTTTCTTTTCTGTTCTTTTTTCATACCATCTTCGTCTATCTCGGGAATTCGCAGAAAAAAAGTTTCGATGCAGTATGATCGATGGAACCGTTCGATCGTGCCGATTTTTCTTTACTTTCCTTTCTTTTTTCATATTCTTTTAAGCGAGTTGATAGACGGACACTCTTCTATACGTTCTTCGGGGCCCCCGCGTAAGATAACAAATTGTATCTTAACGTCCATGTATCATCATTGATGTTGAAGGATAAGAAGTGAAAGAAAAGGAAAGATTGAAACGAAAGAGGTAAGAAAAGGTAACGATGAAAATTGTTTTTCTTTTCTTTTTTTCTTTTTTGGTTTATAACGACGTAAATACGTCGCTAGGTAATTTGTTATAGAACGTAATTTGTAGATCAACGTTTAGTTCTATAGTTGAGAATGAGTCAACGTCGATTACGATCACCCAGTGTATAAGAGACATACGTATGAAAGTCATGTCTTTTATCCATAAAATCTGTTTCAACGTCTTGCATAATTTTCGTCTGGTAATGGCTTTAGTATCTAACGGTATTTTAATCGTACGTCGGACGCAGAAAGAAAGAAAGAAAGAAAAAAAAAAATGGTGAATTTAGTGGAGGAAGTTAATGCCGCAATGGATGTAAAATGTTGAAACGATACATAGTGTAAACTTAGAGATACATAAAATACATATATATATATATATAAATACGTATGTAAGAATATCGATGAACGTAAACTTCTCTGCCACCTGATGTAATGCATACATATGTAATCTCAGGCAGCTGACAGCGGTATTGGTATCGTGATTACAACTTCGTTCGCCACGCTAGATCACGACGTTATCCATTGACACTGACTAACGCGATCAGTTTGAATTATCTCGGTTGATCGCGAGAAATTACCTATGATTCATACTATCGTTAGGCATACATTAGTTTTACTACTTTTACGTAAGAATTGTCTACGATCCGACAAGTAATGCTTAACTTTGCCAACAACAGCTGCTGCATCTAGTAAGAGATAGAGAAAATTAAGAAGAAATAAAGACCCGATTATATATACGCGCTCGAATGGAACTTGAAAATAATCAATCATTTTCATAATATAATTAATTATGTTTAGTCGAGAGATTATTTAAATGGGGATTGAGAGAGAGAAATAATGGAAACAGGTGACAGAATTTAGAATTTGAACAAAGCGGCATGCTTACCTTTCTCTAAAGTTATGTCAGCTGTTTTTGGAATTCTGTCAATTCTCTTTGGTTCGCGTAGGGTGGGAGGGAGGGAGGGGTGCGCACTTGTGCATAAAAATGCTGTTACGCTGGATGATCGGCTTTTCGAAGGCTTTGCCCGACACGGTACAAATGTATCGTATATCAAAGCGGGCGGCCATGACCACGAGAAAATAAGAAAGTTTTTTTTATTCTTTTTATGGTACGAACTCTCCACCGTAGGCGGTGTTTGATATACGATCGGAGGTCAGCATTTTGTTGACGACGAAAGCTACTACTGCCCCGTCGACTTGCCGTGTATTTCACCGTCATTTGTGAATAAGTTCGTCGTCGTCGTCGTCGTCGTCGTCGTGTTATACCACATTTCATAATAACGCAAAGATATGAGAATAGAAAAGAAAAGAAAAGGGAAAAAAAGAAAATAAAAGGGGGTCCGGGATTATTATAGGAAACGTGACCGTAACAGGAAAATTGCTACTTTGTTCCTGTCGATCGACTATCACTCTAAACTTCTTTTTCATGCTTCACGGATGACGTCGCATAGTGTTATGTCAAAGAGCGTGAAAGGAATCACGATTCCAATAAAGTTGTTCATATATTCTTTGACGGATGTTTTTCCATCCTTGCTAAAGATATGTTTTCAATGCGTTGCTCGTAGTTCTTATGTTAGAATCGAGCGGAACAGAATTTTAAATTATACTTCCAAGATTCTTCATGTAATTCTAAGTAATAAACTTGAATCGCAAAAAAAAAGAAAAAAGAAAAAAGAAGAAAAAAAAATTAAAGTAAAAGAGATATGGTATCGTATAAAAACTAACTATGGTAAGTTAATCTCATAAACATGTGGTACGGCGGTTGGAATCTGGAATCGGAAATCGGATATGGTGCAGCGGTTGATATTCTAGATCACTGATGGCAAACCCATGACCCACGGGTTACTCTCTATGAACCACAAGGGAAATTTAAGTGACACGTGAATTTTCAACAAGTTTAACTAAAGTCTCATAAACTATTAATGAAACTTGAGATTTGTATAATCTTAGCGAAACTTACCCAAAATCTCTCTTTCAATTATTTATTAGTTTAATGGAATATTATTATTCATTTGTATTTCATTTCTATTAATTTTCAGTCCACATACGACTTATATCTCTATGTTAACAAATTAATAAACACTTTCGGAATTGTCAAATTTCAACGAATAATAAATCGTGACACAATAATAATAATAATAATAATAATAATAATAAAGTTATATATAAAAAGACTTCATAAATTGACTTTAATAGTATCGAAGGAGGAGAAGAGTAAGCCGTCGAAGGAGCTAAAAATATTTGTCACTCAACGAGGACGGGCAAAGACGTGAAACGTCGATTTAAATAACCTCTCTCCCCCCCTACCTCTCTCTCTCTCTCTGAAAAATACCGAAGAAAAAGTAAAACGCATTTAATGGGGGTACGAAGTTACGAGGAACACCTTGTATAGTTATTATATATATATATAAATAATACATATATACATACGTATGTATATATCTCTGTAAAAGTATATATACAAGCACGTTATTAAGAATGTTAACGTATGCTCGTGACGGGCTGTCAGGAACCCCCTTATCCAGCTGAGCTCGCTTCGGCTGGCAGATATAAATATGCAATAGCGCTTGTCATGCGCAGCGCCTAATAATTGAATGTATAATAAAGAAGGCGTCGCTCGGTGTCATGCTGACAGACATACTACAGCGAACGAGGACGAGAGAGAGTGAGATCGAATGAACGAACCAACGAACGAATGAACGAACGAACGAACGAACGAGAGAACGAACGAGTGAAACGAACAGAGAGAAAAAGATTAAGTGGAAAAGAAAGAAGCAGTGAGATAGATAGATAGATAGATAGATAGATAGATAGATAGATAGATAGAGAGAGAGAGAGAGAGATGACAGGACACAGACAGACGTCGACTGTCAATTTCATTTGCTTCTTCTTCTTCTACCGTGCACGAGCTGTCTGTCTCTGCTTTTCTCCAGAAGGATCTCTCGCACGACTGTTCGTGATGTGGAAGATGGAATAGATGTTACTGATGGTGAGTGAGTGAGTGTGAGAGAGAGAGAGAAGGACGATCAACGTTCGAAATAAATACTTATTTGCCACCTTGCCTGGTAAAAGGAAAAAGAAGATGAGGAAAGGATTAAGAAAAGAAAAAGAAAAAAAAGAAATAAACAGGGTGGGGAGGTTTGTAATCATTACAATCTATCGGGTGTCGTCTCTTATCTCTCACGTCTGTATAATTTTATTATACAAAATGCTTGTACTTCATTTTATTGGTTCGAATTTATTGTTAGAGTCATTCATCATGGCAAGGGTACACATTCCGGACACGACTTTACATTGCAAATCGTATCCTTATCTTACTTTTATCTCGCTACGCCGGGATGGTACGTTAATTTAAAAAACAAAAAAAGAGAGATACGTTGAACTCTCTTTCTCTCTCTCTCTCTCTCTCTCTTTCTATCTCTTTCGTAACGTCGTTTAGTTGCATGTATTTATGCGAATTTAATTTTCTTGCTAAATGAATTGCCATTGCTCGTTCAAACGAAATCGATAAGCGACAGATGTCCGATGTTCCTGTTGAAAGATTGACTATGAGTAAAATACGTATTTAACATATGTATTTGCATATGGTTCAAGGATTCGATGTATCGAAACGAAAGTTTACTTGGGTTAAAATAATACACATTTTGAAAACATTCATAGGAAACATTAGTTGCTACAAAATATTAATTGAATTTACAAAGTTAATAACAGTTTTTTGGAGATGCCATTTGTATACTTTCGCGTAGAATAAATAAGAATATAATAAAATGAAATGTGAATTTTGATTGAAATGGATATTATCCAAATAAGACGGTTATAAATTTGATTTCTCTCGTTTAATCGATAATGTTATATGTCCTTTCTTTGTATCAAATTGCTGTGCTCCCTTTTTCGTAAGTATATATACATGATTATTATCGACAGAATTACACGGGACGTATCGGATAACGATACTTCGACATAATTTAAATAACGACGGTGTTCTATAGGTAAAAGAACAAAAAAAAAAAAGAAAAGAAAAGAAAAGAAAAAAAGTGATAGAGGAAGGGAGAGTAAAAAAGTGAACGGGGCTATGAACGGCCACTTCGATATCCATTTAAGTATGACAATGTCCTTCGCTTCCATGACAGCTAGGCAAACAACAGGCCGACGTTTAGAATAGCTTTTATTTATTCTAGCACGTTTATTTAGGCTACTGGGATCGCGTTACCTGAGAGAGTTTGAGTGGCAGCAAGGGAAGGCTACCGTGTCAGCACCGAACGCAGAACGATGAGAATGAAAAAAAAAAAAAAAAAGGGAGGAAGAGAGAGAGAGAGAGAGCCTGACTGTCGGTGATGGGTACAACAGAAGCAGAGAGAAAAGCAGAGGGAAAGAAGAAACGAAAGAAACGAGTTATCCGGCGGTCTCAAGAATGACAACGCACGTAAGCACGCACGCACACGACGGGTCTCAAACTTTGGTACGAGTGTACCACACGTGAAAGATTTTTCAGTTTGAAAGAAATACAACATTCTCAACGCGGAAACCAAGCACTCCTCCATTCCCCCTCTCGAATGGATCTCTTTCACTTCTTCTTCTTCTTCTTCTTCTTCCTCCTCAACAGCTTCGCGCATACACACATATCCGCTCGTTATTTCCGCCAGTCGGTTTCTGTTTTTGTTCCAAACAACGACGTGACACTTTGGCTGACAGAAACTTTATGTAAATCTCGTTATCTCGTACCGACTCTCGATTAATTATCTTTGAACGCATAGATAAGTGTATTTACCGCTACATGTCGGTCACGTCGTCGTCGTTCCTCCGGTTCACCGCGACTTTTTAATACGCTCTTACCTCTACCATATATATATTATATACACATGGAAGATCGTTAAATGTCGAGTAGGTTCGTTCGAGTCACTCGGGTTATTACGTTCCAAGGGTAAGCGTTTCTGGAGCACCCGGTGTACACACACAGAACTTGGTTGTACGAAGCCGAGGCATAATGTATTATACCAGCTAGGCAGGTATATTACAGAGACCCGCAGTTATGCGCGACGGGGCATGATTGATGACAAGTCGTTGGCTGTTATGAATATAATATCGATCAATCACGCTATTTACCGGACGAATGCATAGGCCCACTCTATCATCCTCTCATAGTAGCCTACCTACATATCTATATCTCTTCCGACGCGACCTGCTTCCATCCAAGCCCGAAGTCATTTTTCATTGCTCCCCCTGTAACGAATGGAGTGCGCCACGACTTCTTGGCGGTAATCCGTGATATATTTAAGAACCGGTTAATCATTTCTATTCTACTATCAATTTACAATTTAAAAAAAGGAACTCTCATCTTCCCTTGGATTCAACGACGACGACGACAAAGATGACGAACAGGATATCGGATGATTTCCTGTCTCTCCGACCACCAAAATATCGTTCCTTTAGAAATATTTCAATGGCCAAGATTATAGATTTAACGTCGATGTTTCGTACGTACGAACAATGGTTTAGACCATCCTAGAAAAAATTATATTCTGCGTGCTGATGGATTATGTAAAAAAAAAAAAAACAATCCAAGTTTGATAATCGTACTCCGCATTTATGATTGATCGATTACCCTCGATTATTGCGATTCGAGATCTCAAATAATCATAATATTTTTACAGCCGGAGTGAACGACGAAAAAGAGAGAGAGAGAGTAAGAACTTGAAGATAGAAAATTTGAGATGCTTAATAAGGCGCTCGTTAACAAGCCTCGACGCACCTTTTTCTTTGCAAAATAATTGCTTTAAACGTTCGCTAATACGTTATAACGAGCTACCGTAATCTTTCTTTACACGCACCTTCTGTGTACGTGTAGGAATACACATACATACATGCATACGTATTGTATATATACTTAAGTGGCACGAAAAAGAGGGGCACGTTGCCTCGATAACTCGAGCCGTGAGTTTCGACGTACCCGGCCGGATGTCGTTCTTTCCGAGAGACTCCGAGGACGGTGATTAACGAACCGGTGGATCTTAAGTGGCGAGATAAAATAATTAAGGGAACTCTCTCTTTCCCTCTCTCTCTTTCTTTCTCTCTCTCGGTTTAGATCGAAAATGGTTGTAGAAATAAAGAAAAAATTGTCCCGAAACGAGTGGCGGATAGCGAATCGGGCAAACAGGTTCCGTGATTTATCAATTTTACTCCTCTCTCGACCAATTAAGACGTTTCAGAGGAAATTCCGAATGTAGGGGAACCCGAGGAGACCAGGAGTTCTCGTTGTTGGAATCTTTGACTATTTTACCCGGTGTTGGTTGTTGTATTTTGGAATCGTTTAACAGAGAAAGATTTCTTTAAGGCGATAGAACATATTTCTCTCTCTCTCTCTCTCTGTAGGAGGAACAAAATAAGCAAGGAAACAATATAATTGACTCGTTCACAAATTACCCCTTGCAATAATTACACCAAGATAGTATCCCATTGATTATGATGCGCAAGTCACTCTTTAAACGAGTAGAGTCGAGCTGACCATAAAAATAAATTTGGATTTGGTTTTATCGAATTCCGAAGGAAGCCAAGCAGCCAGCCAGCCCATCGAGTATCGTCCAACACGTTGGAGAAATAAACGGCAATCGAAAATAAGCGGGAGCTCGTTAAAGCCTTGATAATAGGGTGATTATTTCTCATTGTCGGAGTCCTACGAAGAGGAGAGAAAAGGCTGGCTGGCTGGCTGGCTGGCATCGAGTGCTTTTGATGCTTCCTCCACGTCTCTCTTTCTCTCTTTTTTCTCATCAGAAGGAAATGCATCGAGGAGGGTTGAAGGTTGTGTTCGGTAGTGGAAGAACGACACGTTCGATGGTTTTAAAGGGGAATAACGGAGCCGACGGAGGCGTGGCTCGGAACCGTGCTAACGACTCTCGCAAAATCGTTTCTCTGTCGTTCGCGCCATCTTGAGGACTACGCCGTGACGTTAAACGAGCTACGCTCCGGCGCCGAGGAAGTTCAAAACGAGCAGTAACGACGAGCTACGGCCACGGAAGTCATTTATCACTCGACGTACTTAAAGTACCTACCTACCTGTCGGCAACAATTGAATTTCTCTCTTCTCCTATTCGTCTCCGCGTCGTCGTTCCCGCCGCCGCCGCGTCCTTTTTCCTTCGTCCTTCGAAAGAACGCTCCAAACGTTATTTTTAGCTTTTTTTTTCGACGATGTTACATCTTATAAAAATACTGAACGAAGAATTATATAAAGTCTCGAGTATATTATGCTTTTCGAAACGACCAGGATCATTTTTTTCTTTTTTTTTTCTTAAACGTAGAAACCGAGTATTTCGAAAACCGTTAACGCGATTAGCGTTTCGCTAAATTACTCGTTTAACATCTAACGCGTTTGTTTGTAAAGCCACAAAGCGCGTTCCTATTTCGAGACGAAGGTAGTACCCAGCTAGGCATCGCTTGTCCTAATGACTTGGGACTATAGCGTGTTTGTTTGTAAGTGTAATTAATATCTTTCTGCTTTGACTAGAGAAAGAGTCAAAGAGGACTACTTCTACTAATGAATAATCTTTCAAAGTGATTTGGAGGATTGTTAGAAACGTCGTGTAATATTTAATACCGGTTAATCTCCGTATTTCCGTATTTATTTTATTAATTTTGATAGGACAATTTGTAGAAAAAGATTGTACGTTGATATCGAACTCCTTTTTGAGAAAGAAAAAAAAAAGAAAAAAGAAAAAACAAATATTAGAAATGACATGAGGTAGAAGTTTAGGAAAACAGCTAATGCAAAAAGAAAAAAAACTTCATGTTATAGGAGCAATTCCATTCCGAGTAGTCGGTTCGAGACTCCGACGTTTTAAGAATTCCGTCGAGTCGCTCTCCCGAGGCATTAAACTGCCGAAAGAAGTTCCCCTAAAACTTGTTTCGTATAATTCTCCCATGGATAATTCAAAAGAGAGTGCCAGTTCTCGCGAAAGGTATAAAAGCGAAAGATTAATAAATCCATCGGTTGAATCGCATCGACGTTAAACCGCAGCAAAGAATATCGTTTCTCGACTCGTTTTGTATATTTCTTGGACGAATTTTAGCCGGTATTCCAGCTCTCCTCTCCCTCTCTCTCTCTCTCTCATTCCATCTCATTCACTTTCTTGTCCACACTTAAACTCGCGGTAAGGAAAGAAAAAATGGCGAGGAACTCTTTACGCATCTCGCGTTTCAAAGCCGATCTAAGTGGCTATCTCCGGGATGAGATCTCCCGGTGTATCCTGATCGAGAACCTCTCTTTCCCTCTATTATTTTCTTTCTTTCTTTCTTCCTCCGTGAAGTTTTTCAGCGAGAGAGAGAGAGAGAGAGAGTATGGTAAGAGAAAACGACAGCGTTCGGGACTATCAGGTGCTTACGCTCTTTTTGGCTAACAAAGGGTCGTTAAAAATCCGTTAGATACGGCTGTCAGATAGGCCAAGGCACCAGCAGTGCGGTTACCAAGAGAGGAGAGAGAGAGAGAAAGAGAGAGAACTTCTCAAGTTGAGCTCTTTGTACGTGATTTGAATGCGATTGGATGGATGGTGGTGGGTAGTGCAAGGAAGAGAGGATGACGGTAGAGAAAGGAGAGTAAGAGAGCAAGGGAAAGGGAGAGAGAGAGAGGAGAGAGGAACTGGGCGAGCGCTAATCTCCGATCAGTGTCGAGAGCGTAACGCGATCCGACGCGACGTGATGTGATCCAGGCTCGATAGCACGGGAATACGACCCTACAGCAGCGTGCGCATGGCTATCGAGAAGGGTAAAGCTGTCAAGGGTTTACAAACCATAGTACATTAAGTTCGACGTGAAAGGGTCTATCTGTGGTATCCACCTAAATTGAACTTCTCGTTGAATCGCGGTGAATTCGCTCGCGAAGTCTTGTTAAATTCATTAATCGATCGGACACCTTGGGGATTGTCCGAAAGAATATAAAAAAAAAGAAGAAGAGAACGAATAAAAATAACAATGGGATTATTATTATTATTATTTTCTTTTTAATCTCATTTTTATTTCATAAGATAAATTCATTTCAAACAATTCCCTCTCTACTGAACACCCTGTGAGCAATCATCGGAGCGAAAGTAATGGTAAAATGTTCGGAATTACGCGCGGCCGGAAACAATCGTTGCTCACGACTAAAAAAAAGGAATGTTTAACGTTGTTACTTTACCACCCATGGGGCTTTCGCTTTTCAAGAACTCATAATTAGTACTCAACGAAGCGTCAGGAAGATTGACGCGTATCGCGAAACATCAGATTTTCTCTCGGGGGGCTTTCATGAATTCTCCTCTTAGGGGCGTCGTGTTTCGAAGTAGCTCAAGTAGACAAATCGAAAATAACGATGCTTCTTTTATATCGGCCAACAAAAGGCGAAAGTCTCTAAATGGAAGGTGCACCCTGCTTTTCATGCTCGTTTGATTTGGAAATATCTATTCTGGTGGTACGAGAGAGAGAGAGAGAGAAAGAGAGTGTGTGGCCAACATTCGACACGAAGAGGCAGGCAGTGGTTGTATGTACGCGCGCGCACGTTTTACGAGGCGACCGTCAAGAGTCGCTCTCGCCATCCTTGCGTGCAGCCCAGCGCTTGTAATACAAACTCCAGTGTAGTATGTAGTACCCACACGATGCTGTCACAAGTGCTTGCACGTCATTGTGATATTGTGAGTGCTCACAGGAGTGTGAGGAACCAGTTGTCGAGAGCAACAGCTGCTAGACCCGTAACCCATATACATCACCGCATGTCATTGTTCGCCGTGTGCATTATTCGAAACAGGTATGGGTACGCACCTTGGCATTACGTCACCGGGGGGACAGTAAACGAGGTAATGGGCATGCGTTACCATAACTAAGGAATGAAAGCGCGGAGTTGCTCAATCGGACGCTCGATGCGATGTTGACACTATTTCGCGATTGACCTTTTCCTATTTCGCGACTCGTAACATCTAACGTCTAGCGAAAGTAGAAAAATTTCGTATTTCTTTCCACCCATTCTTCGCGATTCTATTATCGCGATGATATTAACTTTCCTTCGAGGAACCGGGAGAGAGTCTTTGTTATTCCGTTTGTTTGTACGAGCGAAGAAAGAACATTGTTCATAGATACATTGTTCATTTTTTCGATTGGGTATATCCACCTGGACGAGATGGATGTTCGTTAAGCAGGTATACTATGTTAAGAATACTTGGTATTCAAGAGCCCACATCTTCATCGGCGTTAAATATCACCTCGGAGTAGCATTTAATCAACCGGTTTCACGGGCTAATTGTTTCCTCTGGTCCGTTTTTGCTTGACGCGCGGAGATGGGTAATTAATTATTTACTCCGTTGTATATCTTCGCATTGACGACGGCCGAGAAAGGGAGAAAACGGAGAGAAAGGAAGAGAGAAGGAAGAGGAAGAGGAAAAAGGGCTGGAAGTGAAAAATATCGGATGGATGGTTCGTTAGGCAAATGTTCGTGTTTTTACGAGGAAAGAAAAGCATTCGATCGGTATGCCGGAGGAAGATGGCAAGTATATTTGTAAGATATATAAAATAACAGCGTCTCTCTGTCAAGAATGACGTCGTTGACTGTTGGCTGTCGCTGTGACGAAAGATAAAACGTGTTTCCATTTCCTTGTACGCTGCCAACGACGACGACGATGGCGGCGGCGGCACTCGGCGGCGGTAGCCGAGTACACCGCCGTTGCTCGTGCAATTTCAATATGAAATTTTGAATAATGCATGCCGGGGGATCTCTCGAGCCGGTACGACGTCGTCACGCAGCTCACATCCTCCTTGCGATGTAAAACTGAGATAGATGGAACGCGGTAAGTTTGAATAATGAGCGGGGAGTTGTAACGATGATACGCGCGGGCTACTCCCGCGCATTGCATAGCGTCCTTTTTCGCTCTCTCTCTCTCTCTCTCTTCTAGAGAGAAGCAAGAAAGAGAAGGAGGGTACCACCGACTCGTTTCGCGCTGGAAAATCCAAGGTAGGGTCGTTATATAAGTCAGTCTAGCCCGACTCATTAACCAGTCCACCAAAAGCCATTTATCATTCGAGAATCCTGCCGGGGTGTACGGACCAACTACGATACGTTATAGCTACCACTTTGCGTATTGTGCAAAAACGAGCCTTGAATATTTATGTTTCTCCGTTCTTAGCCACTTGATTCCCGAAGGCGTGAGCGCGCGTGCTCCTCGGTAAAAGATTCGAGAAACCAATTGATCAACGACCGAAACTCAATGCTTTCCTTGACTCGACCAATTCATCTGGTATCGTCGTCTCGTGTTAGGGATTTCAACAGATAATAAAATTGTTTGAGATTTTTTTCGTAGTAACCTTAAATCTTAGCGTGTATTAAATTTATTACAAGAATTTAAGTAATAAATTCATGAAGCTGTGTATAAACGTGGAGTTCGCTTACTCACTCACAGTTAAGAATTGATAAGTCGAGAGTAAAACGTTTTCAAAGAGAAAGAGAGGGAAGGAGAGTTAGAGGATATCTTCTAATCGGTGTTCCGAATGTGATGTTTGTAATGTCGAGAACTTAGCAAGGTGCAGGAAGCTGTTCGACGAACGGAGCAAGTTGAAACGAGAGAGGAAACACACAATGGGTTCGCGCCTTCCTAATCCTAGAGAATCTCTGAGCCATATGTAAGGATTACCTTGGTCCGACTCAACATGGTCGCGTTGTCGTGTTAAAGCCGCGGACCAACCATTAGCCAGTGGCGCTTCACGAGCTGTTCGGTCCACACGAGCTTAGAGACGCTATCAGCAATGGCTTAGTTGGCCTTCTTTCTATCTTATCCCGAGATCCGAGTCTAGGTGGATACCCATCTCTCTCTCTCTCTCTTCCTCTCTATTTGCAACGCATACTCTCCTTCTCGACACAGTCAAGAGGTGTTACGAGCCGATAGTTATCTTCATATCGCGCAGCCGAAGGCGATTGGACGCGTTCCGACTCGGACGAGTTGGTAAGATGCTGAGATCTGAGGTAAGCAGGTAACGCGGTTCGTGAGTGGGATACCAGCTCGTAAATTAAAGTTGGTTATCCACGAAACCGAGATACGTTTCATCTAATGTAAACGTCAAATCGCTGTAATAATATGAAAAGTGTTTCATGTTATACGATCAAATCGCGTTTAATGTTTTCTCTTGTACAGATACATTTGTGAATAATTTCGAAGGAATAAAGAAATGTAAATCACTGCACCGTGACTTTATTCTTTCGACCTGGTAGAATTAAAAGAAATCGATTGATTGAGTCTTCTTCATGTCGGTTTGATATTAAGTTAGTCCACGTGATGAAGGAAGAACGTTTGATGGAAGAAAGGAACGCAAGGAGAGGTCACGTTCTTAAACCTATAATCACTCAATCCTGTACGACGGCCATAATAGATGCCTTTCCAGTAAGCTACGATCTATCATCGACCTCGCGACCGTAGACTCAGCTGTCTTGATCGTTGAAGGACACTTTGGCAGTGGTTCCAAATGCGGATAACCGTGGCGATCCGGAGCGTCAGAAACCAGAGGAGCCGTGTACGTTAATTTGATTTTCTTCACCGTATTTCGGACCTGACTCTTTCTCTCTCTCTGTTCCTCGTTTGTTCTCTTTCTCTGATTGTCTCTCTTGGCATTTCTCTCTCTCTCTCTCTTTCTCCCTGTCTTTCTCGTTGATTCGCTCTCTTGTCTCGAGGTCGAGCGTTACGTGTCTGCGGAAGACGGGATCGGGCAATTTATCAATCCACGAGCGAAAGAACGACTCCTGGCCCGGCGGGTAATTTAACAAGATTGATGCGAAGCCGACATGCCACAGTTTCGCAGCTCGTCGAGAAGGGGTCGGTTCGTGTAGGTGGTGCTAACCCGATGTCGAGGGTGTTCGAGGGTGTTCGAGGGAAGAGAAGGGCAGACGTGTGAGCGACTGGTTATTAGGAAGGCTCATCAAGCAGACCGGCACAGAATCACGCAGCGCATTAAAACAACGCCAAGTCTGATGGAGATTACCAACATCGGTGCGAGTGCCAGAATCACTGCCGTGTTACGGTCACTGTTTTTCTTTTTTCTCTTTACAAAGTTCTTCTACTTTATTTTTTTCTTTTTCATATACTTTCACGAATTATTCGAAAGGTAATACAATTTAATCGATTAATCGTATTTTTTTTCCTTATTTTAGTGACGGAAAAGAAATCGGGAAAGTAATATTTACGATCGAAAATGTGATGTGACTAATAAATTTAGTATATTTATATTAATTGCGGAAAAAGAAAAAGAAATGAATATCTATTATAGCTCGAATGCTTTTACTCGTAGACACTTGGTCTATAAAGAATCGAGAAAGCTTGGACTACTACTGTTTTCTAATATACGATCGGCAACGCCGATGTAACATTTCTTAATGCAGGATGAATTTTATGCCCATGCTTATGATTAAGGCATACCTTTGGAGAGCATAAAGGCAGATTTATTGTAAGCGCCGATGGGTAAGCGATTTAAATATTTATGAAAGACCGTCCGACGATTGCAGGGTTTCTGGCTATGGGGTATGGCGAAATTTCGTGAGCTGCACCGATATTTCGGATAATGAAAAAGAGAAAGCGCCGGGTATTCATTCTTTCCGGAGTTCGTCTCGCCGAAGAAAATTTGCGAGGCGACTTAATTATCCCTTTAACAAGGTTCAATGCCTTTGGGCGTATAACAGTTTATCGTCGTTCGATTTTTCAGACTTTGTTTAAAAGTGCGTTTCTGAGGATTAACTCGTCGACGTTGAAAAAATTGAAACTCAGGTTTAATATACAAAAATCTGTATATTCTTGGTGAACATTTTTTCTTGATTTTTCGAACTAATAATTACAATAATATATTAAATAGACGTAACAATTTACGAAAGATTAACTTCAATTGGAAAAGTTAATTATCGTTTGTGTATTATACGTATGTATAAGTATAGAGGGAAAACTCAAGCAAACATTTCGTCCCTTCTGATTTTCGATCGTTTGTTCTAGAGTTTAGTCGGTCGGTAATGTCGACTTATCACGATCCTTCATCCACCGGATGTTGCCGTAATTATTCAGCCGTAAGCAAGGATGAACCGGCGAGGCGTCAAGGACAGCAGAACCCGGCCGAGGGAAACAATATTAATTGGCTCGTTTATTGCGGCGTGGGCGGCCGTATGCGTTGCTTTCTACGTCAACTTTCCGTGGATGGCTAAAGGGGGTTGGTTAGTGATGTAAGGGTTGCACGGGGTAATCTGATGCTCGGTAAATCACCGTTAGCTATTCACTCCTTGCTACCCGTTCCTTTTCATTACTTTCTTTCGTTTTTTTTTTATATTCTCCATTTTTCTCTCGACTTCAGTGGAAATTTTGTTCTTTTTTTTCTTTTTCTTTTAACTGTACTTCGATATTGAAAATTTGTCTCGTTGCACGTTTATATATCAAATATATGTTACCTTCTCTTAGCTATCAAGATGCTAAAGAGACGAACGCGTTTTAAACGACCACATTGAGAATATTTTAGCTGTGCAACGTATAAAGCGGATTCACGGCGAGTGACGTTAACGGTTTTGTTCAAAGTGGAAACGTGAGGATCGATGCGCGTCGATTCGTTCGTATCTATACGTGTATATATATACGTATATACGTGGGTACGTATGTATGCGTGTACACGTATAGTGGGATAGCCATTATCGCGGGACGAACGATCGTTCATTTTTCATCGACATGACGCCGGAATGATCGTGAATGAGCGGAGCAAATCAGAACGAACATAATGACTGCTGGGCACGGTCGTGTAATGACTCTGCGCTTCGTCGCTTTACATGCTCATAACACGAACTCTAATTTAAATATACGCTGGCCGAGCTGCCAGACAACCCTTTTTTTTTTCTTTTTATGAATGACCCGTTTTCAAACGTACCATTAACGTTTGGAATTTCTGTCCGGGTTTTGTGGAATTGCGTATATGGAATCGCGATCGATTAATTTTCCAAAGGTCCGTCGTGTTTCGTATATAAAAACAAAGGGGGGGGTCGATATTTAAGACGAGAACTAAATTGCAATTTTTTATTGACGAAATAAAAAATTAAAAAAAACATCTTTTCCTTTTACTAATTTCTTCGACTAGCCTAATGATAGGACAACAACAACGAGAACAGCAAAAGAAAAGGGGGGACGAAACTCTTTAGAAATGTTTGCAAGTGTTTTGGTTGATTCGAGCTCGTATTGCTAAGCCTTTACCGCGGCGAGGAAATATACAGCGTCTAAACTGTCAAGTCGTATATTATCGACTCCGGTAGTACGGCAAGCAAACGTCGGGGATACGGGTACATCTTAAACGCATTCAGGAAATTGGCCACGATATCGACGGCAATTTATCGCTAGAGAAATATCCAAAAGCCCTATTCCTTTTTTTTTCTCTCTCTTCTTTTCTTTCCTACCAGCTAGAGTTACTATCCTCGGTCTCTTCCAACGTTCTCAACGTTGAACGTTCAACGTTGGTTGTGGAAACGCGCTTGCACTTTGCTCGTTCCACG
Source organism: Polistes fuscatus (assembly GCF_010416935.1). Taxonomy (NCBI): domain Eukaryota; kingdom Metazoa; phylum Arthropoda; class Insecta; order Hymenoptera; family Vespidae; genus Polistes; species Polistes fuscatus. The sequence continues at coordinate 654,459 of NW_025113096.1, forward strand.
TGTATATAGGTATGCACACTATCTCACGCTCTCTTGTCGTCACCACGGTAACGTACGCGGAACCGTTTGCAACCACGAACCATTTGAATAATTCCGTCGTTTGCAGGCGGACTTACAACGATGCCGTGCACATCCAACCGACTCATAGCCGCTACTTACCACGAGTATAAGGGTGATCTTCGGGCAGTTTTCGTACGCGTTTCACCGTGCCCTTCTTCCTCCTATACCCACGGATGGACGTACCCTCCTCGTAAGAGTGCGCGCACGCGCGCGCGCCCGCCTAACTATAATGGCTCTTTGTGCGAGCTTTATGATTATCGCGCGTGTACAAAATAACGACGGACTGTAATCTTCGATACGACCTTCTCCAACCTCCTCCTCCTCCCTTTCCGTTTTCTACCTTACTAAAGAGAAAGAGAAAGAGAACTGTGTTGTATAGCTTTGCTCTTGGCTCCGAGCTCCACGAGTTTACGACCGGAGTGCCACTTTCCGACTTCATTTTTCTTTTACATTATGTGGATATGAAACTTGGGTGGAGAATATCGTACCGTCTTCGGAGTTTTCATCTCATTTTTATTACCCCCTTTCTTTTTTTTCTTTCTTTCTTTATCTTCTCTCATTAATCACATTTTTAATCGCTCGTTACAAGTCTATCTCCGAAAGTTTCTATATTCGAGCCTAACCGATTTTTTTTAACTACTAACAAATATTATTTTCTTCAATGATCGCGGTAACAAATTGATTCAAACGTAAGATGCGCCGAATCGATTAGACTTTTGATCCTTTATCGAACGCGTTGAATTGAATTTTCTCGTATAGTACCTATTCCAAAATGAGAAGTATTAATACGATGACGGTTTTGTTGGACACCCACGCATACCGTAGAATCTCGTTTCGCGCGTGATTTTGTTAAATGCAAGCCTGCCTGCCTGCCTGCCTGCCTCGATACGTTTTAATCGAACTCGTTGTCGTCGCCTACGGTCAGCGGATTTTATCGCACTCGCGAATTTATATTCGCGCCTTGCCCATCTAATTCCTCTCTCGCGGTATAAACGTAAGAGATTTACAAGCTTTGCTAAATCAAAGTGAACGAACGTGGATATCGTTTATGTATGTGTGTGTGTGTATGTGTTCCTTTTTGTTCTTTCCTTTTACCGTTTCCGCGAATGCTTTATGAATCCCTCCTAAAACTGTGGTAGTAAAAGAAAGAGAGAAAGAAAGAAAGAAAGAAAGATAATAATTCTTCGTTGTGACACGAGAATGAAGACTCCTCGAACGTGTAGGGTAGCAAACTGAATGACTTCACCTGCGTGGAATTATGATATGGCCATTAATCATAGCATACGTGCGCACATCCCGTAGAAAACATTGACTCTCTTTCTCTCTCTAACAAAACTATAAATTTCAACTCAGCGTCTTTCGTCGGCATAAAGTCCTATGACTCGAAGACGTCTCGTAACAAAGACATTTTTCTTTCATATCATAATTTTACCTCTTTCTTCTCTCTTTTTCTCTCGTTACTATCATCGTATCGTCGCGCCGTTGATTATTCATAAATCGTAAAAACTCGTATGGATCTTTACTCGCAGGTCTCTCAGAGGTTGAACATTCGAGATACCTGTCTCCCACTGTTTACGGATACTTTTTCTTTCGTTGATAAGAAGATAAGAGAAATAAAAGGAAGTAGGCGTTAAATAGCATTGATATACAATGTGCACGAATACTATTCCTTCTCATTGCGCAAATATATTCTAAGAAGCGCCGTTGTTAAATATTTTTCTTTCTTTTTTTCTTTTTTTTTTAAACACTCTTTCTTTTTCCCTTTCTCTTTTTCTTTCCGTTTAAACCGAGACTGCCGGAGAGAGAAAGAGTACACCGAGAATATAACGTTCTACCTACGCATACAACGTTTCTCCCCTCCAAGGTTTTTGCGCCACTGAATCGTAATTTACCCAGAGAGCGTTTATGGCATTGTTGTGAAGCAGTGCTCGGCGTCGTCTTATAAAACCAATTTCGCGGGTATTATGCAAGCTGTCAGTCCTGTTGGTGAGTTATGGCAAGCTTAGCCCGAAGCACAAACACGTTTTACCATATCCCATACTCTCTCACTCTATCTCTTTTTATTTTTCATTCACTCATTTTGTTTCCGTCTCTTCTTAAGTGTACGTTATATGCGTATATAACGCAGTCCACTGTGCGTTTATGCATAAACATTTATCTAAATACATGTGCACGTTACGTCGATATAATATTGTTTGAGGTGTTTATTTTTGAAAATGATAATTTCAAATGAAAATTTATATCGGTAATAAATTATTACGACGACGACGACGACGCAAGTTAAGAATGATATTTCTATTATTGACGTAAAAAGATTACGGAACGTTAAGGATTACTCTTTCTAAGCTTCGTACGATAACGGTTTATAACCGATAAGAAAGAAAATATTGAGAGAGATAGAGAGAGAGAGAGAAACGATCTTAATCTTTGAGGGAAAAATTATTCGAATAAAACGTATGTACGTTCGTCAGAAGAAGAGTAGAACCCTTTATGGCATAGAACGGGAGAATTCATAAAAGGCGCGTAACGCGAGATACCGACGGAAGAATTCCGATATTGTAGGGATCTATCGGTCAATAAACCGTCGCGTAGCTGGTCTCGGAGGGAACCGGGTAGAAAGCAGTATCTGAACGTCGTGTTTAACTCCATTGGAATATACGATGCTATATCTGGAATTTCGTTCCAGACCGTTAAGACACTAGATTCCACTTTATCGGCACTGTAATGGTTATATAGCTGTTAAAGTTGCCCCTCATACAACTTTTCCAATCTTATCTTCGCGTATGGGCTCTCTCGTCGAGCGTGGCGGAACGGGGGGAGGAAAAGAAGCGGTAGGTTACGCCGTAAAGGAAGGAGAAAGGGGAGAAAGGGGAGAAAGGAAAAGGAAAAGGAAAAGGATAAGAAGGAGCAGGAACAGGAGCAGGAGCGAGAGGAGAAGGAGAAACGGAAAGGATTTAGTTAAATTGGAGTACGCGCGAGGAGTATAGTCGCCGTTGAGATTTGTTCGGGCATCAGAGAGCGCTGACCGTTGTAAAAGAGCTTGAATATAGTAATGGCTGGGATAGAAAAGAGACTGAACAGGAGGAGGAGGAGGTGGATGAGGAAGTGGATGAGGAGGAGAACGGGAGTGGGGGGAAAGGTGATGGTGGCGGCTTGTGTGTAAGCGGCAAGGGAAAACCTCTTTCTCCATTTTTTTTTTTCATTCTTTTCTTTCTATTTGAGGTTAGGATCGAGCGCGCGCGTCGGTGACCAGCTTGTCGATACGTGCTCGGCATCTTTAGACAGCTATCCCCTGTCCTATTCCACCTAGAGAGAAGAACTCAAGATTGTACGGCATTTGCTACCGGATCTCTGGAATCTGCTAACTGGTTGATACCGCTTTGCCGGACAGCTCGTTTCGGAGTAAGTTCGACGATCTCTCTCTTCCTCTTCCTCCTCCTCCTCTTTCCGCGTTTCTCATCCCATCCCATTTTTATCACTGCGATCTGCTTTCCGAGAGTGTGTAGGTATATTCCGATGGAAACGGAACGCCGTCGACTCGTTGAATATTTCAGACTTTAAAAGCTTTTCGCGGACTGTACCGTTTAGACCATGCTCACGGTAGCAAAACTCTAAAACGGAAACGAGACTTCCATTTCTAACCTCCCCACCTCTTTTCCTCTCATCTCCCTTATATCAGAAGCGCGTTATCGTAATGAGAAAGGACGATCCTAACCGTCGCTTATCGATTTTCCTTAGGATAATCTTAGATCGGTTGGTAAACCGGTTCACGGAACATTTTCACCAAACGTTCAACATATTTTTACCTCGTTATCTTATCTCTACTTTTCCTAACAACGTTACCAATCATTTTCCAACTATGACTTTTCCATCGGTATTTTAAATGACTGAGCGTTCCTGGAGTATCAATCGACATCGAAGAAAAGAAACCATCCCGTGGGATCATTAATCACAGTCGGTGAATCGTCGAAAGAGGAGGAGAAAGAAAGGACTCCGGAGAAAAAACAGAAAACCAATAAGAAGAGGAGCAACGCAAAACTCGTGAAACTCGCTAATGGGGATTGAAAAATCAGCTATCGGTGGGATAAGTCAAAGTTATTACATAGAACCCCCATGCTTACGTACGATAATAAGAGGTCATAAGAGAGACAGGAGGAGGGTCGGGGGTGGGAGAGAGGGAGGGAGGGAGGGTTTGCGCGAGAAGTCGAGGGCTGACGTAGCATCGAAGATTTACGGTGGTCGCGGGTTCGGGAGCTTGGGGCAGGGGAGGGGTGGGGACGGAGGGGGACATACATCCTGTATGAATGGCGGGGCAGCTTGTAATAATTCAACTCCGCGGCCACACCTCGGCCACTTCCCGTCTGCAGTCTGGCAGGGCACGACCACCACGCGGCAGACTGCCGTTGCTCCGTTGTGGAAGGCTTTCCGGTAACTGCGCGCTCGACATCTCTCCCACTTCTATCCTTTACCCCCTCCTCCTCCTCCTCCTCCTCCACCTACTTCTCTCTCTCTCTCTCATCCACGCCCCCAACCGACAGCTAGCTACCCTTATTCGAAAGAGAGAATGAGAGAGTACGAGCCCGAGAGAGCGAAGAGCCCTGATATATCGGCCGCACACATTGCATTGGATGGAACGCAATATGTCCGCCGAGAAAGGCAATAACCATTAGGTCCCGAGAAAACTGCCCCATTTCAAACGACACGAACGGTCGAATATCAGGAAATTTATATCTGGTAGCCTTCTACATCCCCCTACTACCTACCTATCTACCTCTACCTCTACTTCTACCTCTACCTTGCTACCCACCTTTTGCCCCTTCTTCTTCTTCTTCTTCTTCTTCTTCTTCTTTCACCGCACCATGTTTCTATTATCTCTCCTTTTCTCTCTCCTATCCTATGTTCTTCTCCAAATGTCGCGACTTGCGGCGATTTGCTAAAAGATCGGCCACAGACGACGAGTAGGAGATATAATACCGTTCGTCATATTTCATTTCTTTTTATTTTCTTTTTGTTTCAGATAATATATATCGTATCACCAGCTACGATTTGAAACGATCGAAACTGTCGGCTAAGGTTTTAATTCTATTACCGTACCTTTTGATATATTTTTGTTACTTTTAATAATTCTTAAATAGACGTTCGTCTTCTTTTTTTTCTTTTTTTTTATCTTATTTGCATAAGTCTCTCTCTCTGGGATTACGAAGAAAACAAGAAACTTGTTCTTTAATCTTTTTTTATTATCTAATAAATATATGACGAATATATTAATTAAAATATTAGAATTAATTAAAATGATCGTATAAGGATGTTGAAAAACTAACGGATCATTATCTCGATGTTTTGATTGAAATTCTCTCTTATAATAAGTCTCTTTATTATTTCGCAGAAAAAAACAACTAAGCTGGTGTAATAAAAAATAAGTTGTCATTTCTGTTAGTAAATATGAATTTAAAAAGATTGTAAAATGTTCACCTTAACAGTTCTATTTTAATTTTTCTATTTGTATCCTCGAAGACACAGACATGGGGTATCGATTATCACTTTTATATCCGTCTCACATAAATTTGTTAAAAGTATTTACTTAAAATAGATATATACATATACGAATCTCTCTCTCGACATACTTTAGACTTCTATCAAAGATTTCTTTTTTAAAAGATCGTTCATATAAATTAGATGTTATTACATTAAGGATACTTAACTGGAATGTCTTTTCGTATTTGAAAAATTGAGGGAAAGTTCATTGAACCCAGACGACGATGGTCATGTGATTGGTTTAGATATAGCCAATTTTAATAGCGATTCAATAAATAATAGTATTTTATTGATCGTATAGATTAATTCACGTCAACGATGTATTATTTTAATATCATATCCTTTTTATTTTCTTTGCGTAGTTTGTAATAGAAATGTATCGGGTAGAAAAATAGAATAATCCGAAATCCGCATTGAATCTTAATCCGCTTTCGAGGAGTAGGAGGAGTAGGAGGAGGAACGCATCTACGTTTTTCGATAAAGGGATATAAACACATATCGGCCGGGCGTAATAAATGCCAGATTTATGGCGGCAAACGAAGCGACAGCGTCGTACAGCGTCGAGTGGGAAAGAAATATTACACGTCGGTCTTTTCACGCGACTACGACGACGACGACGACGACGACGACGACGGCTGAGAGCTGTCGTGCGACGAGTACCCGTGACTGCTGTGCTCGTAAAGCTCGTGAACATCGCTAAAGCCGCACATACACGTCGAAGCTCTTTTCTCTTTTTCTCTTTTCTTCTCTTTTTTACTCTTTTTCCCCTTTTTTTTTCGTAATCTTCGTACCACTGTTTTACGGTCAACAATCTGCAGAACGCAACGAATTCCTTGGTATACCTCTAACATATGATTAAAGTTGTTTCCTATTTTTTTGCTATTTTATAGAACAATTATCTATCTATCTACTTGTTCGATATTCTTTTTGCTCGACTCGGTATATCAGATTATATTTTATAGATAAATTAATACTATATATAAACTAGGATTACGTTTGTAGAAAATTGATCGATTTATTTTCCAGTTTCTCATAAACGCGCAAAAGGACTCTTTGGTTTCCTATAAGGAACAGAACCATAATGGCCAGAGTGATACTTTAGAAAAGAACATCCTTTCGCTAACAGACCTTTTATTAAAGGCGTGGTCGTCGGCTAAACGATCCTCGTATTCGTCGTTAATTCGAAGAGCGCGCGAATTGACATAATAGCAGCGGCATGCCGAAAGCTAAGCCGAACACACAGTGATGGTGATGATGGTAGCCACTAGTAGCAGCAGCAGCAATAGTAGTAGTACTAGTACTAGTAGTAGTAGTAGTAGTAGTAGTAACAGTAACAGCAGGAGTGCGAGAGCTGCTCCAAGCTCCACGATATTCTGCGGGTAGAAATTGCTTTTCCTCTATAAGGCGCCATTATCACGCACCATCTTGTTCGAATGGCTCCGTAAAATGCCAAACCGGGAGGAACTCGGTATTGCTGTGTCCAGTGCTGCGGTCAGCGTTGACCGTGGCAAAAACTACCCCCATCCTTTGCCCACTCCTTCTATCTTTCTCTTTCTTTATGTTTTCTTCCTTCTCCGAGCCACCCCCCTCCCCAGATTGCTCTTTCTCTCTTTCCATCTCTCTTTACGCCGGTAGAAACACGATTGTGCGGCGAAATTGCGGTTGCTCTTTTTCCCGGAGAAACCTCTCTTTACATCGTCTCTCCGCTTGCTTCTTTTTTTTTCCTCTCAGTGTCCTTTACAGCGCGGCGCAGAAGCACTTTTTTCGAAGGGCGTTGGAGTATATGGCGGACGTCGTCGTCGTCGTCGTCGTCGTCGTCGTCGTCCTCCTCCTCGGGAAAAGAGGGCGCCAGTTGGTAGTTTGAGAGAGAGAGAGAGAGATAGAAGAAGGCGCGAGTACATCGGCCACCAAAGTAATATCGGCAAACGACGTTACATGTCGGCCAAATATAACGGTATAACTTTGCCAAATGATACCATTCCCTTAATTCTTTGGAATGACCTGTCCGGACGATTTTCCTCCCTCAACGCGATATATTAATAACGTCGAGTTTCTTGCGCCGTTTACCCTATTAAAACTTACCTACGACGACGAATTATCTTTAACGAAATAAAATGTTAAATCATTTTCTTGGGTTATGATAATAATAATTCGATTAGAATTAATAGTTACATTTTTTTGATTCTCGCGAAATGAACACACGAGTGGTCGTAAATGTTTTCCTTTCTTCTTCGAAACGAGACTAGAAACTCTCAGGTTCAACTTGACAGGAATGAAAGTTTATTTTCATTACTACAACTAATTCGTTTCTCATTTTTATTTTCGCAAAAATGTTAACAAGTATTTCTCGTTTTCGTCGACAGAGAGAAAGAAAGAAAGAGACAGATATATTGACATTAGTTTATTGGAGGATTTATTTAAATGTCCGAGCTATATACCACCGAGAGAATGCCATTCAGATAAAATCGCTCGATATTGCTTCCTTACGTTGGAATTTCTTCGACTTTCGAATTGGATTGAGTTAGATAAGAGCGGAGTGCGGCGGTGGCGGTGGTGGCACTGGTGGCTGATCGATGCCAACTGAATAAAGCGAATACAGGACCGGTTCCACGAAACTGATCGCCACTCATCAGGGAAATGATCCTCCGAGCCAAAGCTCTTGGCTTTTCTCCATAATGGACAGATGTCCTATCATGTTGCCCTCGGCTTTTTATAGAGAAAAGACTATTCTCCAAATGTTACATCCACGCAAATGTTTCCTCACAAAATACTATCTCATTATTATTGCTTTTTAAATTAAGAATCTTATTTACGAATAAGCTTTTTCTTCACATTTACATGTCAGACGATCTATATTTTATTAATATTAATTTAAATTTAATTTAATTTATTTTCAAATATATTTTATATTTATATTTTATTAATATTAATTTAAATTTAATTATACGATAAAATAATCTGCAAATCGACATTTTCAAAATTCGCATCGAGTTAAACGGAAAAGAAAATAAGGAAAAAAAGAAGGAGAGCAAAATTCGTCATTCGCTAAGCTATAACGCGAAATGACGATCTTGTCTTTGCAAAAATATCTCCAGAGCACGATTCCGCGCGATGCTGCCGGTGATGTCGTTCACATATCAACGGCCTTTATCGATCACGCTTATCGCTATGATTCCCGAGAGTCGAAAGTTTTTCGATTTTCTACCGTTGCCGGCCATAAAAGACATCGCTTCTTTCACGTTCTTCCATTTTTTTTTTCGTCTTTTCCTTCCCTCCCTCCCTCCTTCCTTCCTTCCTCCCTGTAAAACGATCCGATTTCTTTCGGAGAATAAGTTAAATCGCGAGGGGTGATTTTATAGGTCTATGAGTTTAAATGTTAGTAAGGATTTTGGGAAAGGAAGGAAAGGAACGAAAGAAAGAAAGAAAGAAAGAAACGGGAAGCTTCACTATTTATATGAATTATGGACGGGGACCAGAAGTGACAAGGTTTATTTGCGTTACGATCGAAAGAAATCCCTAAAGTGTTGGATCGAGTGTTAGGTTAACAGCTTCCCTATCTCTTTTTTTCTGTCTCTTTCTCTCTGGTCTCTTTCTAAAGCTAGAATATTCGTTCGGAGTTTGAAGCATATGACGGTAGTTGGCATAAACGACAACGACAAAATCCCTCTGCCTAAGAATAGTCTTCTTACGTATGTGCGAAATGGACCGATAGGCAGGTGTTATACGCTCGGAAAGATGGAAGAGCTTGACGTGAATATTAAGATGTTCATTAGCACGGAGTGAGTGCGCTTTCACGGTGTGAGACACGTTAAGTAGTGTTACGTGCGGTCAAAGAAGAGAGAAAGAGAAAGAGAGAGAGATGTAAATAGACGGATGGGGGTGGGAGTTGTTGGCGAGAAAGAGAAAATACGTGATATACGAAGCGAAGCGATGGCTACGAGTGTAAAAGATGAAGATAAAAAGAGAGAAGGAAAGAGGTCTTTCCAGAGGGAGTAGTAGTACCATTGACGGGTGATGAAGGGTCATTCCCTGCGGCGGCCTTTGTTATATCCATGACGGTCGTCGGCACGACTATTTGTTCGATACAAGGTACCACCGACGCTGGCATATCACCAACGGCAATATAAAAGGGATGAGAGAGAAAGAGAGAGAGAGACGAAAGTACATAATAATCAAGCTCCTGACGGACCTTTCGATAATACGAGAACCGAGTTTCTTTCAGTTCCTTTTATTTTACGTCGGCCGAACTCTTCCTCTTATTTACTTCTCTAACACCTTTGTTGTTTCAATATGTGTCGTCTATCTCTCAAGCTCTTTCGAGGTTCCTCTTTATCACCCTAACAACTTTTCTTTCACCGTGGTTTATATTTACTTTACTCTCTAGACGAGTTTTCTTCTTTTACGTATCCTTTTGATTTTCATTCCTTCATTCCTCCTCCTCCTCCTCCTCCTCCGTTTATCCAACTCTTTTACCTTCCTTCTTCTTCGTCTTCCATTCTCTATGTCTCCGTCTTTCTTCTCTCTTTCGTGTCCGTTTGACTACGTACCGCCTTGGAGGCATCATTAGCCAGCATTGTGCCCGCAACACGCATACGCACTCGAGGTAAGAGTTACCATGACACCCGCTGCGCCTCGGAGATTTGCGATAGAGTTAATGATGCTGGGACCGCGGCGATTTAACAATAAGCCGCATTATTTACAGTCAGCTCTCGACTCCATTACCACCGGTTGTCCGCCTCACCTGGTCCTCGTTTCTTCTTCCTTTCTCTTTACTTCTCTCGCTCGCTTACTCTTAGGCTTTTGCTTTTGCTCCGCCTTTCCTTGCCTTCTGCAAGTTTCTCTCTCTCTCTTTCTTTCTTTCTATCTTTCTTTCTCGTTCTTGCTCATATAAATTCTCACGTCTCTCGCAACGGGTTACATCATTTCCTAGCAAATGTACTAGGGAGCCACATTAAAGCTTTATAGTCGTTTGTTGATGCGTACAAACTTGTTTATGCGTTGACCCATATACATTATGCATATAAGAATATATCTCACGCGTGGTTAGACGTAGTAAACTCGTGAAAATTGTAAAGAAAAAAAAGAGATATCTATCTGGTAGATGATATAAATGAGAGATACGTCGATGTCGGTTAATTAAGCCAATGAATATCTCTGCTAGAGTCGTTTGTCATAAATAATAACGTTTTCATTAACGAACGCGCCTGTATATATATAAATATGTCTCTGTTTTTTAATAAGAATCTAAATGATTCTCTTTCCGTTCGCATCGGTTTATAAGTTAACGAAGTTAACTTTCGAGAAGACGGGACGAATGCATTTTCCGTGGATATGAGCAATTGTACGGTAATAACGTCTGGGATTTCAAGTTTGTGTGAGAGGGGTTTAATTTTGGGTAACGGATAATAGTCGCCGTGGGAAGGTACTCGTTACACCTTCTGCAAATTCCTGCTCAAAGCAGGTTACTTCGACAACACGCTGGGGAAATATATGCCAGACATTCAATCAGAATACTGTTACTAAGGACTACCTATTATCGTTAGCATAAAACTTATGCGCAACATGTTTCAACGTTTGCACTATCATGATTATTTTCCAAAATGAATAGCAAATACTTTGAAGCCTTTGTTTCTAATACGATAAACATTTTTTTTTTCTCTCGTGATGTTCGAGTTAAGTGTATATTGTTTCGTGCTTACCATCATCGTTGTTTCTAGTATAATACTTTAAGCGAACGAACGAACGAACGAACGAACCAACCAACTGATTCATTATCATCCAAGAACGCTTCCAAGAAACGTTTAGATGTAAATTCTGACTCACACCGAACGTTTTATCTCCTTTGTCTTCGTACATCGTTCCACAAGCTTTTCTAATGCTAATAATAACCATGGATCTCCCCCCCAGACATAGGGAATTGTCTCGTGTTAAGAGAATAAAGATATTTTTAAAGATGCCTCTCTCTCTCGAGATAGTAAAAAAAGGAATAAAAGAAATGTATTCTCTCTCTCTCTCGTAATGAAGGAACGTAGTGAAATTAAAATACAACCATTTGCTTGCATCGAATTCAATTTGGTAAATACGTCATCGTCGTCGTCGTAGTCGTCGTCGTCGTCGTCGTCGTCGGTGCCCTTCTCCATTAATGAATTTCTGATTTATCATCCATTAAGGTGTCAGGGCGTGCTCGCTCGGCTTTCGCTGCTCGGTTCGCGCCGTCAGGAAATTTATGTGGATAGGTGTGATTAATGCGATGTTCGCGGAAACACACGGACATCTGTGTTAATGGTGACGGATGGCCACCCTAATGGTGTCAGCCAGCGACAGGCGTCCTCATCTAGTTCTTCTCGGTCACCCGCGTGCTGGACTCGCAACCGTATGTACTAGCTCCGTTCATTCGTCTCTCTCTCTCTCTCTCTCTTTCCCCAATCTATCCGTCTGTCCGTCCGTCTATCTGTCTGTCTACCTGCCTTTCTCTCTCTCTCTCTCTCTCTCTCTTTCGTTAGAAACTGCTCGAGTATGCGTATACCGCAAATCATTCGGTACGGTACGACTGATTTCATGCGATCGTGCATTTCATTGGCCTTGTCTCGATGTAACGTAGTTACACTGTCTCCCGATACGGCAAATTTCATGATCTCGAGATCGTTTGTCTTATGAATCGAAGAGAGACCAGGTAGGTTATGTAGGTTGATGGGTGTACCATAAAAGAACGATTTGTTCTTCTTTAGCGTCTCTAAGACTTATTCATAGATTTTTAATTAATATTTAACGTCGCAGTGTTTCGCGTCGTCGTAAAGATTTTTTTAACGATTAGTAATACTTTTAAAAAGGAAGGGAAAAAAAAAGTAGTATCGATCTCGTATCGATAAAACCGTAGAAATTAAGCGACGGGGTAATAGTAGACATTTTTGAACGTTAACGAAGTAGTCTTCAATAGTAATCCATAAAATATTTCGTTTTGCAATAAGTAACCGGTTTTATACATACGAGAATCATGGAAAAGTTGGAAGATTAAGAAGAAATGTGAGGGAGAGAGAGAGAGAGAGAAAAAGAAAAAGAGACAAGTATAGTAAGGTAGTAAAACTAGCGCATGATAATTCTTCGAACGAATAGCGCATTAATTATAATCGCCGCGAGAGCTTTCGTACGCCTTAATAAATCCGTACCGGTGATTCGATCCAAGATAATTCACGACGTCTTTTACCTGTGGCGATTTAACTCCCGTCGATATCTCGCACTTATCATCGATACGTAATTAAATTACTAGCCGCATCCTGAGCACCGATTCTTGGTATGCGAATGCGTGCGTGCGTGCACATAGTGCGGTATACCACGTGGAATACATACATACATACATATATACATACGTATACATATATGAATGGAAATGATATCGCACGCATGTCGCTATCGATGACAGATTTCAATCGCGGATTCATCCTCCTTTTGTGCATCTGAAAATCTTACGTAACTCTTTGGCTTTGGTCGAAGAGGTGGATAAAGAGGGGGTGAGAGGAGGCGGGGGGGGAGGGGATCGGCTGGCTGTCGCGGCGGCTGTATTTGCCGCAGCAAAACGAATTATCATAACTCGTTCGAACGCAACGTTGGCTTATCCGCGGCGATTTAATTTAACGAGCATTCCATGGCTCTCTCTTTCTCTCTCTCTCTCTCTCGCAAGACGGGCCCGTACCACCACCGGCGTTTATCGAAGATTTGCGAAATTTACGATGCGTGCGTACGCGTACGACATTTAATGTAGGGAGCCCGTAACCAAACGGGTTATCCTTTATCTTTATCTCGGACCAGCTCGCGCGTCAGGGAAAGATAGAGAGAGAGAGAGAAAAAGAGAGGCACCTAAATCATACGTCCTTTTAAAAACGGAAACTCTCGCGAGCTAACACGAAGGATTATTTTCCCGAGCGAGATAGGCGATTATGAACGAGCTAGGCGAAAAACTATCTCGATTCCAGGGCGGCCATCGAATGTGGGAAGAGAGAAGAAAAGCAACGAAACGCATCGACTAGGCAGGCAGGCAAGCAGGCAGGCAAGCAAGCAAAGCAAGCAGCAGACAGGAGAGCAAGCAGGAGGGCAGGCAGGCAGGTAGGCAGGCAGGCAGGCAGGCGAGCAGGCAGGCAGATATTGAGCTCTATATTTCCATAAGCTGATATTTACGCGGCAATATACGCGGCCGTGCCCGCTACTTTATGGGCCTCGTAAATATAGCGGGCCGCCGGGAATTGGCTGGCAAGGCGGCCACGGTCTCTCTCTCTCTCTCTTTCCCTCTCTTTCCCTCTCATCCAACCCCCCACCTATTGCTCCTTCATCCGTCTCTTTCCCTTTCGCTAGGGAGAGAACGTTCGCGCGTGCTCTTGACTCTCTTTCTCTCCATAACTTCCCTTCGTCTCTCTCCCTCCCTCCCCCTGTACACCCTTCCCTCTCTCTCTCTCTCTCTTTCTCTCTTACTATCCTTCTCTCTGTTCGGCCTCTGCATGACGTAGCCTGCCTGTTTTTCCTGCCCTCATCCGGCCCAGAGACATAAATCGCCGCCAATTGTAAATAATACGCGACGTATGCTGATCTCCGTTTCTACGTACCTCTATATATGTACGAGTATATGATATATATATAGATAGTATATATCTACGTGTACGTAACACCTGGTATATAACTGCATCCTTTTGAATCATCGCTCGTTAGATGTCTTCTTGCTAGCTTTCGTGATCTTGCAAACTTAATATTTCATGATTTTTTGTCAGTAGTGTTTTTTTTCGTTCGTTTGGAGATAAGTTTAAAAGTGATCGAGATGGTTATATTCGATAATTGGAAAAAATATCGATGCGTTTAATAATGATTTTATTGATAGCAGTCGATGTCAGCGGATAATTTCCTTGTCCATTACGCGAATGATTTCTATGTATATTTGTTCTTCGTTATTTCTCCAACAAAATCATAGAATCTTCTTTGTAACACCACAATGTACGAATAATGAGCTCGTTAAAACGTGTTCACTCGTTCGAATATAATATACTCATTAATACGGGGCATCCAAAAGTGAGGTTGTTAGAAGATCGTAGCTAGCAGCCCCTCTTACAGATGGCGTAAAATATAAAGCACGGCGTTGCGGTGATGTCAGCCATGAAATTTTTCTAACTCCTATGTAGCGTAGCTGACGAGCGCTTTGAGTTATGGTCGTGGGTCTGCGGTGGAGTTGAAAGCACTTGGATTTCACGTACTTTAACGGGATATACGCCTCGGTTTCTAGGTACGATCGTATAATACCGGTACATACGAGTACACACCTTCAGAGGTGATAAATGATGGTGCCTCTGTTTCTCTTCGTACGCTGTTACGGTAAGATGTATTAATTTGGAAGGTAGAATAAACTGAGAAAGAGATAGAATGAATAAAAAAAAGTATTCACCTTAATGAACTGTTTAGTTAATTTTTAACTTTTACACTTATCTCTCTCCTATGGTAATTCGAGAAGAAATATATTTATAATTGTATAAAATTACTCAAAGTCCACAAAATTTATTCTGTTTTTCTTTTTTTTCTTAGCACAAAGGCAGAGGGTTCTATACAATGACCGGATTCTTTAAATTGACCGTAACGTATACGCGTAATTTTATTTCCAACATGGCCACCTACTTTTTGATTATTATCGAGTTAAATGCGAGCAAACTACTACATTTGCCCTGTCCAATTTGTCTGACGATCGAAGATATGATAACTACTTTTATCGTAGTAAGATGTCTACTATTAACGTCACCTTAACCTTGGTCTTAAATTCTTCTTTAATATTAGGTATAGTACGTATTAGCATATCTAACAGATGTCATATTCAATAATTTCATCGAATTACAACAACAAAATTTCATATCAAATTTATATCGCGTTGCTAACCTTAGTTCAACGTGAATTATTTTAGTGATAAACCATTCTCGTTCCTGTACAATTTACACGTTATTTTCAATATGTTAATAATAAATAAGTATTTGAATAAGTGGTAAAAATCGATGATAAATATTCGTACGATCGAAAGAGAATTAACGAAGTTACACCTTTCCTGATAAATATAGTGCGTTAAATACGCTCAAAACCTGAGTGCTACACTTTCAATATCATTATCTCCTATCTCTTATATCATCTCTCATCTTCGATATTCTCAATTTGCTAATCGTTACAAGAAGAACAAGAAGAAGAAGAAGAAGCGTTTAAAGAGAGTAAATGAGAAAAAGAGGCAAGAAATGAAGTCGGGGGGGGGGTGGGGAGGTGGGCTGGGGAATACACGTTGATCTCATTTTTTAGTCGTTTCACAAGATTTTGTTTCTACTCGAGTTCGGTCGGGGCAACCGATGATTATCGGGGATGGGCTTGATAGATGGGAATGCTTTCCATCGACGTACCTCCGTTCTACGCTCTACCACTTTATTTTCTCTCCAACTCGATCGTTCATCATCCGCGATCGCTTCCTCGTGCATTTCCTTTCACTGTATAAGAGGAGAACCCCCCCTCCCCACCCCTCCTGTCCCCTTTCCACCTTTTGCGATCGATTCAAATTTCATTCTCATTTACGAGCTTGCTGCTTCTTTCGCGTTTGCTTTGTGTAAAGGAAAGTAAAAAAAAAAAAAAGATCTGAAAGTTAAACGTTTCCTGGTTAAATGCTGATATCTCATTTTTGTAAGAAGTCATTTATATATAATATATTATATATAAGTACCACCTTTACCTTTATACATAAATTTAATACATCTGAGCGTGCATATTTCTTTTGCTTATCCGTTAAACAAGACGAATTGTCGAATAAAAACAGTTTGCGAGAAGGAAAACCTTTAAGGATTATCTTCTCAGATTGACCTTTAAGCCAAGGTCAAAAGTTAACACCAAATTTCGATATCTTCTCACACTCGCAAAGTTTCTTTTTTTCTCCTTTCGTTTCTTTTCGTCGATAAAAGATGCCACAAGCCTTCGGCACATCCCGATGTCGTTTATCTTACGATTTCTTGTCTTCTTTCCACCCCATTTACCATTACCATCCAGAACATTAATTTCCCTTTATGGCTGCAAAGAATCGTGTTTATCATTAGTTCTCTGCCGTCGTGAAGGAAAAGTAAACTTATACGTATACGTGAATATATGCATATATGCGTATACTTACGTATGGATAGATATTAAACTTATATCTATGTACATCTATACATATGCAACTATGTGTACACGTATAAAAGGATCCTCGATCGGAAGAAAAGGTTATGCTCGCGTCTTCGTCGTAAAGTGTTCGCCTGGTGGACGATAATTTTCGGAGCGCGAACGGAACGATCGACAAAAAAAACTTGTTCTACAGCTGTTGGCAATAACTTTGTAGAATGAGCATCTTCGAGTGTGCATGCACGATGGTAACTGTCACGAAAAGGGGAGAGTCAGTGTAAAATTTGATACAGGACGTACGTCCTCTATTCGTAGTCATCCTCGAAAATCTTTCCTTTCTAATCTTTCGTAGATTAAGCATTTAGGATATTTTTGTTTCTTACCGCTAACCCATTGGGGAAAATATTTTCACGTTGCTTTTGAAAGAGAGAAAACTCTGGTCAAATTTTTAATCCTAAACGTTTATATTCGAGCGTAAAGAAATATGGGAAAAGAAGAAACGAATAACGAAAGCTTTATTTTTTCCCCTTTTTTCGGAATCCTCCAATTAATGGAAGATTACGTTTCTCTATAAAAGATTCTAATAATTTTCGAATTTTGGGGGGCCATATCGTTGAAGGATATTTTTTTCGCGTATTCATTCGTCGTATCAATTTATCGTTGTTACGTGGGTACAAGCTTATGAACGTGAATAACACGGGAGAAAATAGCGAATGGTTTAAATTTAAAAATAATAGGAAGAATTGAATTTCGATATGAATGTTATCTCGTTATAAGTATTACAATCGGTAAATTGTTTTACTTTGTTCATTTTACTAAGACACATTTTGCGTGGTTAATAAAATTTATTTTCACGATGGAATATCGTCTAATAGAAGGCGTCGGATAACACGTGCTAAGCAAAATACCGTTTCTCCGCTACGTTATTACGAATAACTTGGCCCAATGCTTACAGATGAAAGAGATTACAACGCATACTGGATAATCCTATTTCCACTAGACTTGTACGACCGCAGTGATCATTTGCCACCGGATGTCTGCAGGCTAGTTTCGTAGAAAATCCCTAGCGCTCGTTAGACATGCTCGGGTTTCATGCTCGGGGAATCCTGCATCCGTATCGGTCGCGAAAATGTCAGCTAATTTTCGGGGCTTTGCTTACGTTTCGCACGAACGTTCGACGTAATTGAATATCTGAGAGAGAGAGAGAGAATTGAAGGTGCTAACGCGAGTTTGATAATCGTTAGAAAATCTGTCGTTAGTCCAAACAGAGACGTTTAAATCTATGTGAAAACTTAAGATTAACGAGTTTCGATTAAGAACCATTCCGTATAGTTTCCAATCGATTTATCCCTATAGGTAAGAAAGTTAAGTTAACAATATATCACGGTTAAGGTAAGGTTCGTTTCTATTGTATATCGTTCGAACGTTTGCTCGAACGATTACAACGATAGGAACGCGTAAATCCTAAGGTAAATCGTATCCAGAAAGAGGGGGAGAGGAAAGATCGAGAGTAAAAGAGGAACGACGACTTTATTGTTTCTTGGAATAAACTAACAAAGACACGATACACGCGCACACCTTCTCTCCCTGGATATCTCTAAGCACTTTGGAGTAACATCGAATGTATTTTCGTGGGCTTCTAACGACGTGTCATGAGATCTACGAGGCTGTTTGTCGGTAAGCACAAAAATAGGCCTCACTCCACACTCACTTCATCACTCAGCCGGCTGGGTGAGCCTCCCTCTTTTGAACAGGACGGATGCTCGACGACTGCTTGGCTGAAAATGCTGGCACGCAACCGTCGGACGTGCCATTAGCCAGGCGTCGCGATGCTCTCGCCAGATTAACCTTACCAGAGGGTTACATTCGTGCCCACAATTTCATTGTAGCTATGCATTTTAAGGATTTTATGACTGCGTTACTGTCGGCTACGTCCTGCACCCAACCCAAAGTGTAACCCTCTTGTTACATACTTTTTCAGATCGAACGAACGGTCTCATTGCTAAACAAAATGCGTTTTTTCTTCTTCTATAAACAATTCTCATGATCATATATACGTAGGTGGTATACGTATTTACTTCGCGTGCGGAGACAGTATTTCCTTTTCTAAATACGTTATCTCTCTTCCTCTAACGTCTCTGGATGAGAGTATTTGTTACGAACCAACGCTATACTTCTTTAAAATACTGATCGATATCTCTTACTCATTTACAAGCAACTCGTGTAACTCAGTCTCTTATCGATCTCTCTTGGAACGTATTACGTGTCGGTAAACGGACAAATTTCGAATCACGGTAGCAGCTGTATTACCAAGTGTAATTTAATCAATTCTTAAGTCTCTTCGCGTTCGATAGAAATACGGATTTTAATTTTCTCCTCTTCGGCGAGCTCGAGGAGAGAAATGAGAGAGAGAGAGAGTGAGAGAGAGAAAAGACTCCTCTGGGTAGTTTCGTTCCGAGTCATTTACATTATCGTCTACTTCATTAGAATTGGATGGTTTACGAGACGTAACTTGACTCCTTAAACGGTTTTCTAAAAAGGGGGAAAAATCAGCGAACACGATTTTATTACTCTGACAAAAGTCGCGAATATCATTGACGCGGAATTTGAAGAATAACGAATGAAAGGAGACAGACGGTAGTGGTGTTAGTGGTGGTGGTGGTGGTGGTGCTGTTTAAGATCTAACGCTAACTATATCCGCCTTGTCAAGTCGTTCCAACTTAGTAAACTCTCTAGAACGAGTAATGTCCGAGATTTTATACCGACTTGACTTACGACAGAGGCGGCTGTTTATCACAGTGTCAGGAACGACGGCTACGCCGGTTCGGGACGGTGAAAACGAATGAGCTGCACGAGTAACACACTGAGAAATGGCCCGCTCTTAGAAGACCTTCCTCTTGCGACACTGATTTTAAATTAGAATTTATTAGTTGTCGCTACTCGACGTTTCGCCGAACTAGCTGGATTTGTTGCCGAAGGAGCATACTCGATGTACTAACCCACATTTCTCTTCGATGCACCTCGAACTACGTACGACGTTATTCTTGTCCTTGTAAACCGATAGCTTTTAGCGTTGGTAAAATATTTTCACCGTTCAAATCCTCGATCGGTTTTAAAACGCATCGTGGAAACGAACGATTCGTTTAATAATATTGTTACAAATTAAAAAAACTGGTGTGTGTACTTATGTACGCACGTAAGAAGTTATACTTCTTTGCCGTACCAAAACGAATATAACTTCAATAACCTCAAAAATAACTTCCAAAAAAAACTTCCAAGAAAAGAAATAACTTAAAAGAAAAAAATAATTATTATTATATATATATAAGAAAGAATAAAAAAAGGAAAAGAAAATATCAAAATATAGATATCAGTCCACACTAAATATAAGATAGATATATCGAATTACTTCACGCGTCAACAGTAATGGCGCGGTTACAGTATTAGTTCTCGCTTCGATCATTTAAGTAAAGCGGCGCTGAGTTCGATTAGTATTTGGATGGGTGACCCGCTTGAGAAAAAAAGGGGGAAAGAAGAAAAGAAGACAACTTCATGCCGTATACTTGAAATCGCTTTGCCGCGCGTCGTAAATACTGACAAACTTCATGGTGTCGTTTTTCCAAACGCTCGGAACAAAATCACTTCCCATTACATTTTCCCCAACGCGCCAAAAGAAGTATAACTTCAAGAAAAATCATATTGGATGTAACACTCGCGTATTTTACGCGTAAGAAATAAAATTAGAATAAATACGAAATGAGAGATAAGTCAGATCGATTAGTTTGAAATTGTATACAGGAGAATATAGTACTATTTTCCTGTCTTCTTTGTGTGTTGAACGTAGAAGAAGAAGAAGAAGAAGGGAGAGACGACTTTGAAATAGCGAGAACGCTCGTCAAATGTTCGCCAACGATTAAGGTTGCGAAAATTTCAATCACGCCGCGCATTAGGAGTATTCAAATCATTCGGATCACTCGTCCCCGTCTTTTAAGGTATGCATCAATCTATCCGCCTCGTTCAAAGCGTGTTGCGATGAAAAGACCGATGCTCACGAGGATAGGTACTCTGGCATGCCGCCAATAATGGTCGGTACGTTTATTCTGGCCAACTGGTTCCTACCAGTGTGTGTGTATATGTGTGTGTGTGCGTGTGCATCCAGGAATGTATCTCGACTGACGACTATCGTGTCTTTCCGCACTGAGTACCCTAATTTGCTGCGCTTCGTCGACGCTTCGTTTTAATTGAAACGAGAAAAGAAACTGGGAAGGGGAAAAAAGAAAGAAAGAAAAGAAAGTAAAAAAACCCGAAGAGAGGAAAAGATTCGAAACATCGTGCATCTTCTACCACGCGAGAAATCGTAATTTTGTATCTAATTTTAGTTGACGCGTGTATAGTAAGAAGAGAGGGGTGGGAAAGGGGGAAAGGGAAACTTAGATTTATGTATCAATATTTCTTTTTATCGACTACCATTTATTAGATGTTACGATATATGTATACGCATGTAACGTGCGATAAACCTACAGAGATATACGAGCATTGATTTATCTTCACTCCGTGGGATTATGCTATCTAATTAATCGTGTTAAATGAATAGTAATCGATTATTTTCTCGAATGAAAATTCAAATCTCTTTGCCATTTGTACGAGAATGATTATATTATTTTCGATTTGTTATAATCATCGTATCGTCGTAGTAGGAAAAAAAAAAATAAAAAAAGGAACGGACGAGAAGGTTCGAATGAATAAATTGAAATAAAGTTGAAATAACTCGCACACAGGCGTAAGGTGTGTACTCTAGAAACGTAATATCGACTGGTAATAAATTTTGTCGAAAGGGATCATTCTTTCTTTGAGAAATAAAGAAAGTGCCGGAGCCGCGTATCCTTTTTCATAAGATCACACGACGACGCCTCATAAACACGACTACTTAAGTCCTCGCTTTACCGGAAATTGTTTTTCTCCCTACTAGTCCCGGCCAGGTACCATTCACCTTTATGAATCGGTGGTAGGACTTTATGAGGGGCGTAAACTTTAGCTCAGACGCTCGGCGCGTTCTTTGCAAACATCCGGCTTCGAGTTGACGAAGAAAATTACGATTGGGGGGGTTTATCTTTCTGCGGAATACACTCTTCTTCCTATTGTAGGGGGGGATGGGGGAATTCTCAGGAAAGACGACCATCGTTTCGAAATGTGATAAACGTGCACCTGACGACGTGAAATTTTTTTTATGGAGTTTTACAAGACGATACTTTAACGATAACAAAATTATATACACCGTTGTTCATATCGAATCGATTTTATTCCATCTGAAAAGATATAATATCGTCGATAAACACGTTACCACTTCTTTCAACAACGTATAAAATAAAGATCGAACGTCGGCAGGTGATATTAAAAGGAAAGTAATAGTATGCAATAAATTGATTTAATGAGGCAAACGTTTAAATGCATTTAACATAGGTCGAATGTATGCAATGGTTTAATAAGAAACGGAATTCTATGAAATAATAGGTATTGATAATGTTATATGTTAATGGATTAGAAGACAAAGTAAACATAGTCAAACGATGGATAAACTATGTCCGCGTTTTAGGAAAGTATATACTGTTACATTTCATGTTGATTCTTGAAATCAACACGATAATGCATCACACTCGTTGATCAGAAATCGAACGTTGTTGATCTTTACTTTGCTTGCATAAATGTATCTTAAAATAACTTTCCTTTGTGTATTTTACTATGTGTTATTTTAACTGGATGAATTGTTCTTAATGTTTAAATAATATGGCGATTACGAGTGTAAATTTCTTTTTTTTTAATCTCGAAATCAATGGAATCTCAGTCGATTGTTATAAATAACTTCATCATATTTTCATGTTACATAATTTTATCTTTCTTGTAGGATAGTTGTTTGTTAAAAAAAAAAAAAAAGAAAAAAAAGGAAAAAAAAAAAAACTTTCCGATCAATTAGCGAAACATTTTACATAGTAATAATCACGTACATATATCATTCGTAAAATAGTAATCTATCATTCGAATGATAATACTTCCTTATGAATAATTATGAGATTAAAAAGTTTATCAAGATCGAAAAATAAAAATGAGAAAACAAATAAAAAAACAAAAAGAAGGAAAAAATAGAGACGGGGGGGGGGGAAGAAAAAAGAATGGACAAAAAAAAATGAAAGATAAGATTTATTTCATAAATAATCTATTTGCGTAATCGATTTTTAAATATGGGATCGAAGTATATAAACGAGGTATAAATAACTATTAATGTAAGTAGTTAATAACGAAACGTCGTTAATAAATCATTACTTGTCGTTCTCACTCGTGCGTTATCCACGAGTATAGTTATATCATATCAAGTTATCTTACAGGGCTTGTCTCGAATACACACAGAACGTTTCGTCGATGTTTATCGAATCAACGACGTGTTAACTTATTATAATAAACGTGTCGGTAACCTCTGCTGAGTTTTATAACCGGAGAAACAAAGCGTTAAAGAACACCTTTCGTTTCACGTTCATAACGAATAGGCCAATTGTTTCCTTATTTTTTCTTCTTTTTTCTTCTTTTTTTTTCTTCTTTTTTCTTTTGCGAAACGTTCGTGGCGTATTTGGTATTATTATTAACAAGATTGGATCGATCATCCTAATTGGACGAGTTGCGTCAAAGTTTGATTAAGTTTATAATGATTCAAATAGATTGTCTTTTATCTAGATTTTTATTTCTTCATCTTCGTTGAATGTTAAAACCGTCAAACAGTTATTTTTCTTAGTATATTTCTTCACAATTAATCGTATTTGACATTTGATAAATTGTTTTGTCACTTCTCGTATCTTATTATCACGCTAATAACAATCCACTTTAAGGTTGACATTTTAAAAAAGTGCTTTTACCAAATTAACCAAAAAAGAAAACGACAAATTGTTTTTTTGTCGAGTACTCATTATGGAATCTCATATTTTACGCGATTTCACGAGTAAAATCAAGCAAAGATTTTCGTAAGATTTTCAAATAACGATAATGTTTTTTCTACGCGATAAAAATCAAGACGTAGAGGCAAACGAACGAACAAAAATCAATAGAAACGCGACATTTCGAATCGCATTGTCGCATTATTAAACGACGCGTTTCTTTCTTCGACTCATCAAACGTTTTACTATCATCTAACTTTTTCTTTTACCAGCTTGGGTAATCGCCCGCATGGTAGTCGTTCGATGGAAAATACGAATCGTATCCCATAAGAGAAAACTTGACTGTTAGATGCTTGATATGAAGGACTCCTATTAAAACGCTTTCAATAGAAAACTAAAAGAGAAATGAAGAGAAAGAAGAAATAAAACAGCGACAAAATGTGAAAGGTGTTGGAATGAACAGCATAGGAAGACGGGGGGTGGGGTGGGGGGGGGAGGGATGGTGGTGGTGCATCAGTTTAATGCAAATTTAAACGACTTGGTAACATCGTTCCTTAATGCACTTCGATTGCAAGCAATTAATTATTATATTTCTTCTCCCCCCCTCTCTCCTACCCTCCTTTACCTTTTTTCTTTCCGAAGAGTAAATGAAATGAAATGAAATGAAATGAAACATTCGAAGTCTCAAGCAAGAATACCGAGCTCTCATTTGCATCTTCCTACACCATAACTCATATCTGTATTTAAATATTCATCTTTGTGGTATTCTCGTACTTGGAACTTACTTGATTTAATAATATCTGTGTACCTTACCACTTAATTATTGTGTCTTACGGCTTTATGCTCTTGGTAATAACGATAGCTCTGGTTTTTCTTTCTTTTTTTTTTCTCTATCTCCGATCGCTTTGCTAAAGAAAGAAAAAAAGAAAGGGGGAAAAAAAATAATGAGAGAGAGAGAGAGAGAGAGAGAGAGAGACAACAGACAACGTAAATTACGATTATTTTAATAGAACGAATATTCCCTTAATTACAGAGTACGCTCGTTAACTTGATACAGGCGTGATCTATCGCCCTTTATATCTTCCCTTAGGCCAACATAAAATGGACAGAATATAGTTTGCATTTCTCTTCTTTTCCGCGCTACGCTGAAACTGAATCATACGTTACATCGTTGATTCACTATTTAAACGTACGTTACAATATAAATACGTGAAGTTAATGATTATTCTTTCGTAAGGGTTTAAGGAGAGAGAAACGTCGATAAAAATCAATCTTTTGTAATATTTGTTTAATTAATATAAGAGTAAGTTCATTTTCTATTATAAAGATTACCAATGTATATATGAAAGAATTGATCGTTAAATTCGAATGAATCAATCAATCGACGAATGTGACGTAAAATCGTTGTGTGGTCTTTTTCATTCTAACCTTCTCCTGTCCCCCTCCCCCCCTCTTACTCCCTTGCCACCTTACTATTTTATATCGTAATCTCGAGTTCCATTTAATACCACACCAGTTGTATTATAATTTTAATTAAATTCTCTCCATTGAGAGAACGCGTGGATCGGGTTAAGTCGTGAAACGAAACGAAACGAAACGAAACGAAACGAAACGAGTTCCACGATTAGGCGATATGCCAGCATGTAACTTATAGTGCGTTTCAATGGTACGCGTCCACGTTGTATCGCGACAATCGGAGAGATTGTATTAGAAGGTTGTCGATTGGTCAACGCCGCAGGTGAGTATTTATGTAGAATCAGAAGTACCTGTATCACGATCATTAATAAATAACAGCATTATGCAAATGGGTAATTTGTCTCCTGGGGAGATGTTCCAAGAGAAAGAGTAAGATGATGATGATGAGAAGAAGAAGAAGAAGAAGAAGAAGAGAAGAACCGATAGATTTATAATATGTGTACGCGCGTATGTATGTGTGTGAGAAAAAAAAAGAAAGAAAGAAAAAGATATAGATAGAGTCAGAGAGAGAGTGAGAAGGAGAAGAAGAAAAAAAATAAGAAGAAGAAGAAGACGAAGAAGAAGAATGAAAGGAGACTGGGAGGTCATTTTAAATATAAAATGAAAGTACAAACGTAATGCACGGTCATTTATTTCGTTGGACTGTCAGGCTGCGGTAAAGCAGTGGCGCGCATTTATAATGAGAAGATTAATGATGCGTTACGATGTGTCGGTATGGGGTACAACAAGCGTATATGAGTACAATGATGACCGGCCATTAATTTATTGCTGTACATGACAGGATGGCACCGGTGCTTTCGCGTCAACGTGTTCCCCTGCACGATACGTTCGACCGACGCTCGTTTGCTCGTTCAACTATAATCGTCTTTTTCTTTTTGTGAATATTGTTGTTGCTCCATGTTGTATCTACTCGTTCCTACAAGCTTTATCGCGCAAGTAAATGGAGGTATAAAGTCTCCCGCTGCACGCTTTATGTTCTTATCATCGGGTACCAGAAGCCGCGGATGTTTCTTAACAAATCTCTTTCTGCGAGGAACTCGTTCCAACAAAGATTTCCGTCGTCGTCGTCGTAGTCGTCGAAATATTTTTTTTTAAACCGACCTACGTGTATCGCTACCGTTGACTTTATTTTTCCTCGTGCGTAAAAATAATGAAATAATATTGATTCGGATAACAAAGGAAACGATTAGATTAATCCATTGGTTGCTGAGTCTCGTTTGAAGTTTGATAAATGATTACTTTTTGACAATTGATTTAACGATAGAAATGTATTTATTCGATGTTAGAAATACGTGTTTAAAAGTTTATCACATATATATATATTTTTAATAAATATTCGTTCGTACTGTATTTTTTCTTTTTTAAAAAGTAAGATTTTATTAGATACATTTGGCAGATAAAAAAAAATAGCCGGAGATAAAAGAGAAAACCTGTCGAAGTGACATTTTGTTTATTTCGTTAGGTACGCGCGCTCTTGGTCTCTTCAACGGAATTGATCGAAACAACGCAGACTCGTATTTACCGTTGTTTGCTACGATACGAAAGTATAAGTGACAGGAATCGATGGTCTGTCAATACTATTCGACGTATGACCTGACCAGATACGTCGGCCATTGTACACATACAAGGTTTTAGCATACCTCCATTCTCTCAAATGGTCTTATTGATGTCATCTTTCATTTGTTATACTACATGCAATTTTACTTATGCGACAATGTTACGACGAATAAATTAATATTGAAATTATTAACAACGTTTATATTTCCCGATAAAATGGCAAATAAAAATTTATTTGCATAATACAATCTTTTAGTTAGATTTTATCAAACATTATAAAATTTGAAAAGAAAAAAGAAAAGAAAAGTACATTACAAAGATGCAGGTGACTCGTTAGATATGCAGGTGCAAAGGATCACAGGATCACTTAGATAAAATGTAAGAGAAATGTACTACCATAATGTCTGCTTTTATATGAATTAAAACGACCTAATAGTTGCGATTAAAAGTCATATTATTCAACATCACAGATAGAGATAAGAGTTCATTACAATATTGAGAACATTAATGAATACGAGCAATTAACTCTGTTGATGGATCGAACGTAATATTTTCAACGTGAAACGCTCGAGATCTTGTCTCGTTTAAATATTAAAAAGGAAGAAAAAAAAATAATCAGATACATTAAATTGACGATCCTAATGAACATCGTAAAGTGATAAAATAATTCTTACCTATTATAATAAATATATTTCCATTAATTTCACACACAAGAGAGAAACTCGTATCAAATGTAAAACCGAGACCGCCATTGATACAGAAGCTTTCAATTCGAACCACTCGAGGGCGCGGTATGTAGCGAAGATCGAAGGCGGGATTTTCAAATCCAATTATTTCCAATTAATTTATACTCGTTCGTAGAAAGAAAAAAAAGTAAAGAAACGTTAAGAAAAACATTAAATCATGGCGAAAACGAGTAAAGAATTATGAAATAATTAATGATAGAGAAAAAATCAAAAAGGAATTTTCTAGAGGAAAATAAATAAAAGATGCAACGGCACACAGGTTCTTTCGGTAACGGAAGTATTGTCGAAAGAAAAGGAGAGCTTCAACGCGACGAAGGCGTCGTCGTCGTCGTCGTCGTCGTTGAAGGCGATCTGAAGACGCGATTCGAGGTGGAGAGTGGAGGAAAGGAAAGGAAGGAAGGAAGATGACTGCTCGGTTGAGTAATGGATCAATTTATTTGCTAGCTGTAGGTAGTATCTACCGGGGAAAGAGGTAGTAGATACGTATATAGGAGGTAGTATAACAGGGTAGAGAAATGGCTCGGTGGATCCCCCCGGGTGTCGGGTAGAAAGATGTGCTGCGGGATGCGGGCCGCCAGGAGACGATTTCGCTATCCCCTTTCTTCTGCCTTGTCGTCCTTTCCTTACTCTCTCTCTCTCATTCCTACTTTCCGTCTTGCTTCCACCCTCTCTGGCAGCAGCAACACCTCTCCTATCCTCTCCTCTCCTCGTTCCGCTTGCAGCAGCCTCTTTCGCGGAGAAGATCGTATTTATTTCCACGGTGGTGAGAATGGATAGCGTCTTGGTGATCTATGTCCCTGCGCAGACACATCTCATTTACTCTGCCGAGCATAATTCCTTAACACTTTTTCGGGAAAAGTGCTCGTATATCTTGGTTACGCCGCCAAGTAACCCCCGTACTGCTTTTTCACTCCCCTCTGTCGCCTTCGTATGACCAATTTCCCGTGATATTCTTTCGTTTCCCCCATCACCCTCTTCCACTAACTCTTCTTATTCCACTTCTTTTTCCTTTATTTCTTGCTTTTCTACTTTTGTTTTTCGGTTCCATCTCTTTCTCTTCTTTTACTTATTTCATCTTCCTTCCTACCACTCTTACCCTTTTTTTCCTTTCGCCGTTTCATTCTTCATTAAACTTTTCTGTTCGAGACAGGTGTGAGATACTTACACGTCGTTGCTCGCAATGACCGTTCCGAAATATGTTCTATATCTCATTTTGACCACTTTTATTTCTCTCTTCCTTTTGATATACCATTTGTTCGATTGGAAAACTGGGTCAAACAAAACGGAACAACGCGATTGTGGTGATCGTAAAAACAGGAGGTTTCTTTTTTTATATATTATATTTCTTTTCCTTGAATAGTCGATCAGATGCTTGATGACCAACGCGAAACGTCCGTTCGTTTTTATCGTACGAAACATCAGGATGTCGAAAGTTCGAATCATATGGCAGAGAGAGAGAGAGAGAGAGAGAGAGTAAGAAAGAGATCGTAACAACGGTGGTGGTGGTTTTTTCGCCACGTCGTATTTCCATTCTCGTAAGTTATATTTTCGTTACTCCATAATTTGATCGATTTACACGAGGAGCCGACGTTTCGCAAAATTACCCCATCCTCCGAATTGTGGCCGTAGGGAGGAGAGGTTTACAAGTAAAGGAAACGCGCAATTTTCATACCGAATTTGCTTGCCGAACTTTCGAGGACGCCAACGGTTGCACAAGTATACACGTGGCACTTTTTAACGATAATAATAATAATAATAATAATAATGATCGATAGGTAGTTGAGTTTAACGACGATGATTTTGACGGTCAATGCTTTCGCATGCGTTATATTAATACGTGTACGTGTACATGTCTATTCGTGAGATTTTTGGGGGAGAAAAATGACAGAGAGAAAGAGAGAGAGAGAATATTCGGGGGATGAAAAGTATAGACGCATGCTTTTTCCTCTCTCGGTGAATCGTGAAAATCACGACTCTCGGTTGCAGTCAGCAACCGGGAATACGTCGCACGTCGACCCTTTGCTCTCGCTCAGACGGCGTGGCATAAATCACACGAATTTACGAGCTGCGTTAAAAAGACCAAGCCGATATTTATAGTGGTCTCTCGCGCAGTTACATATAACAAATTGAACTTTTATATAAATGTGTGCTTGTGTATATGAAAGTGTATGAGAGAGAGAGAGAGAGAGTGTGTGATAGAAAACACATAGGCGATATGTGTGCGCCAACCGCACACAGATTTTAATTATCGATATCGATTTATTGCCAATACATATTAATGCCGGCGACATAGCTCTGCTACGACCAACTCACGTACCGGTGTTTATTCATATTGATGGAACTAGATTGAAACATAAACCGGATATGCAAACAACTATCGGTTTAATCGTTCGACACCGACCGCCGAGAAACGTTTACCGCTTTACGCTCACGTAGAAAACATTGAAAATAGGATTTAATTTCGAGGGATTTTCATTTACTGTTTTTAAAACCACTAGAAAACGAAGTTAACAAACAAACAAAAAATAGAAGAGTAATTGAATAGATATCTACAAAAAAATGACTTTTATATCTTGAGTGCTGTCTATATTTCTTTTTTTTTTTGATAATCGATTAACATTTTAACATTTTTTTTTTAAAAGATTCTGTTATTTAAAATATTCCTAATGATTGATAATTTGATCGAGATAGAGAAAGTAAAATTCAACTAATTTCGTTATCTTCGGATTAATGTCTATCTAATTTGTATCGAGTTTCTATGTTTTATTTAAAGGCTAATATGTACTTCCATTGAATCGACGTTAAAATAATTCAGTATATATATATATGTACTGTCAATAACCGATATTTCCCGAAGTCGGACGTAATCGATCGACAATCTAGCTGTCAAAGTGCTTAATCGCGTACAGTCACGCTATTATGCTTCGGTGGCGATTATTCACGCCCATTAAGTAGTCTGGTCATTCTTTTATGCAAATTTACATTTTATTACCGCACGGTAAATGAGGGTTACAAAAGTAGTTGAACAGAAATGTTATATGTATATATATATGTATATATATATTTTTTTTCTCTTCGTTATGCGAAACGTAATTATCGTAGCTTATAATTAGATCGCCATTTTGTCTTTTTCCTATTTTTTTATGTTTTTTTTTCTTTTGTTTTTTGTATAAACGATAAGATCTGTCGACATATATATATTTATACAAAGTGTTTAGGCTTCGGGAAAAACCGGTCTCGTTTGACACGCGACTAACATTTCGTCGGCTTTCACTTTGTGAGAACCGATAGGAGGAAGGAAAAAAAAAATCAAAAAACAGGTGAGATAGATAGGTGGATGGATGGGTAGACGGAGAATGAGAAGAACGAGAAGAAAGAGAGAAAGAGAGAGAGAGAAAGACAAAAAAAAAAGAAATAGAACTGGGTAGTGTTATCCGTCTCGATAAATTTCCCGACAGGATCGTCATAGACGCCTGACACGAATTTTTTGCGATGCATCGTTATGGCGGTAGCACCAGCAGCAGCAGCAGCAGTAGCAGCACCAATAGTAGCACCAGTAGTAGTAATAGTAGTAGTAGTAGTAGTAGTAGTAGATATCGCAACGAAACGCCAACGGCACCCAGTAGGAAAAATATTTTAGCAGTCAGATGAGCTCACGCTTTTTCTCTCTCTCTCTCTCTCTCTTTTACACTCGTTGCAACGACGGGACGAACGAGTTAGGGCATCGGTCACGAAAAATGGAGATTAGAGGGGAAAAAGAAAGGAAATAGAGTATGATTGCAAGGTCTCGGAGGTAGAAACCAAAGAGAGTGAGAGAGAGAGAGAGAGAGATAAACAGAGAATGAGTGATATAGAGTGAAACAGAGATAGAGAAAGAATGGAAGAGAGCGAGAGAGAGAAAAGGTAGGACTGAAAAATTCCAGGAGATGGTACGGGTGAATGAGTGGGTTGAGTGAGTGAATGACAGGCGGACAGCAACCAGACAGGAGACTGACAGCGCGGCGGCGGGCTGACAGCTTGCCACTCTGCCATACGTTCGTAACATCAAGTATTACGGGCTACCGTACGTGTTGATCCTCATCCCATTCACCGACAAAAAGCGCCCTAACTCCCGCTTTTGCCCTCATCTTTTGCCATGATTTTCGTTCCTCTCTCTTTCTCTCTCTCTCTTTATATCTTTCTCTCTCGCGCTCGAATCGGGTTATTTTCACGATGATGATATCCACGGAATAATTTCACAAGATTTTCTAAATTGGTTTTAATCGTTTTTTCTTTTTCTTTTTTTTTGATTTTTTTCTCTTTGGAGAAAATCATGCGAAATCTTGGAGACTTTTATTTGCATATCTTTAAAGAGAAAACGTTTAAAAACATTTTGATGCCTGAGAGATTTTATAAATATGTTAATTGCGTAAAAAATGTAGTTTACGCAAATATGTTTATTCGTTATAACGATTTACATTTATTACGACTAATTGATAAATTCATGCGGTCGTATATATCTTTCCGTTCATAAGAAAAATATCGAAACGCGTCGAACGGTTAGAAAGATTTATGAAATAAATCAAACGTTCAAGGGTAGCGAGAAAATAAGCTATCTGTGTATGCTCAAAGCATACATCGAGATGAGTGATATTTTATATACACGCAACACGTTACGACCTCGTCTAGATAAGTTAAGAAATGTTGATGGACGTTCAATGGTCAACATATATACTTTGAACCTACGTTTATTCTTGGTTTTATATTAAAGGTGCCAACTTTTTGGCATTGACAAGTACTACGTTGGAAAACCTTTAATCTAACTACCACCGTTGACGTAATATTGGTGCATTATAGGAACGTTGTCGTCGTTAGAACTGCAAAACGGAAGTTAATGTACTGCTGGAGCATTGTCTACGTGCGGTTTGCTCATTGAATATCTGCTACGTGGTTTGCCAACGTGTAACGTTTGAGTTGGAGTATGTTCTCGTGCCATGTTAATTATGTTAAACACGAAAATCGATTAATCGACAAGTAATTCCGCAAGGGATCTTGAAAAAATAATTTCGATGTTCCGAATCACCTCGGATATCTTTTTTAAAACGTTAATTTTGCATTCATTCGCTGTTATACATTGTAAGTGATTTTTTAACAATTTTCAAATCTCGATGATTAATTTAACATTTGGTTGCATCGATAATAAAATATATTTTTAGTTTCGTAACTAATATATGTGATAATAAAATGAACGATGCTTTCACTTCTCGTTACATCAATGGAAATATTTTCTGACAATTTTTTTAGAACGAAAATATGATATTTAACTTTTAAATACGATATCAATAATACGATATCGTTTTGTTCTCTTTAATCTATATTTATCGGTCGTTATATTAATTCAAAAGGAAATTACAATATCGAGGAGTTAACGACAATTTGTTGATCGATGTCCATCAAAATATCATCGTAACACGATATCTTGTTTAAATACAATTATGGGAAAAAAGACTCGTGAGCTAGTTAACCTTCCTTATCAGACTATCGCATTTAATGAATAGTTATTATCGCATGGCAAGAGTGACAGTTCTGAGAAATAACGATTATTGGCAAAAACAAACCCATGCACCGTATACTTATACAACAAATTAAGTATAATTTCAACGAACGTAACAGCAGTTTACCTCGTAATTGTGTAATTATAACATCATTGTTAGGTACCTGAAAAAGCGGTTTTATGACTCTTGCGAAAATTGTATTGAAATTATTATTTATCTTCTACAAAGTTTCAACGAATATCATTGCAGTATTCTTGATAGTCTTAAGTATACGCGTATATAAGATAAGTTTTTATTTTTTAACTGATATAGAGAACTTAACTGTAAGACTGATGCAACATTGCCAATCATCGATTTTTCGAATATTTAAAAGAAATAAAAAACATTTATCCCATTCGACTGATTTATTTTACACACAAAAATTATACCCCTATAATCTAAAATACTTATAGTTAGTTTTACAAATGTATAACCAACGTATGAAAGTTCAAAAACGTTCGTGAAAGTATCGCGACACTTGGCAGTCGTCGTATCGATACTTGTATTACCAGTTAGAAAAATTTCCTACCATTTGATCGTTGTCGTCGTTCAAAAGAAAAAGTAAAGAATAACGTAAAGAGCGAGAAGATAAATAAACAAAAAAAGGGAAAAGCGAACAAGTTAGAAAATGTTTCGCAGTTTTTCCATATCTCCTATGATTTTCTTTTTTTGTTTCTAATAATATACATTTTTCATATTTATCTCGTCCAATATAATATTAACCGTCTTTCTCTCAAACTCAATCAATATTCTTTCATTTAATTCGTCTCTTTTTCATCCTTCACTTTATATCATCGTATAACTCTTTCATTCTCCACGGAACACTTCTCTTTCGTTCGTTCGTTCGTTCGTTCGTTGTCTTTATCTGTCTCTCCCTTTTTTTTTTTACGATTCTTCCTTTCTTTTCCTTTCATTCCATACTTCCACACTCCCCGCCGGGCAGGTGAGCAGTGAAACCGAAGCGCGGGTTACCATTATGTCTACAGCCTTGAATTAAAATGCCATATAATGACACAGCTAGGCAGCCTGTATAATTTATGTCCATAAAAATAAAATCATAATTACAGAGGCGCGGACTGCGAAAAGGCGGTAATCATACGGCTGCCCGCTGTGCTCGTTGCGTGTTCCACACGTAGGTATATCGTGGCTTGGGTCGGTCCGAAGGGGCTGGAAGAAGGGCTGCGAGAGTTAGGTAGGTGGGCGAGGGGGGAGCTGCAGCAAGAGGGGAAAGGCCTGTCGACGGCCTCGTTTCATGTTGTGTCGTAGCTCCTCTTCTTTTATTACATGGAAGAAGAAGAAGAACGGAAGGAGAGGAGACTGGAGAACGGAGTGAACTGGCCTGGCCACGAGATCCGAGCATCGACAAATCCAAGGAAAAAAAATATAAGAAAAAAGTAGAAGAGAGAGAGAGAAGGAGACCTTTTCAGAATTCACACGTCTCTCTTCGTTTTCTCGTCGACGTCGTTCCGCTTCTCGAAGCTCGACCATAACGCGGTGTTAATATCGTTAATAGCGAGTACCAGGATCATCCTAGCTCGATAATTTCAATAATTTATCCTACCGTTGTGGTTTAGAAGATTTTTCTTCGAAATTCTTCTCGTTCGATGTAATATAAACTAGCGTACGTATTTATTTTCATTTTTTCTTCGTTTTTATTCGCATAGTCACAGGTTTGCAACAATTTATTTATTTTTCTGATTCGTTTCGTTTCGGTTGTTTTTTTTTTTTTTTTTCATTAATTTTAATCCTTCCTTTTTGCGCAACGTAGATATTGTGAGATAATAATTATTTCACTTTCATTATTTCTCGCTAGTTTTTGAACGTGCGATCGTATCTCATTTCTAAGGAAATATACCATGTTCGGTAGTTTAAACGAGCAATAACGAGCATTCCTCGAATAGGATATGCGTCTAACGGCCATTACGGAGTAGAATATACTCGACCTACCATTATTAACTTCCTCTTCCTCATTCTCAGAATACAAGGCAAAAGCAAAAAGGATCACGACTCTCCCCCGTTCGTTTGTCGTCATTATCTTGGCACAGATTTTCCAAGAGACATGCGAAAGTTCATGGGATACTTACACAATTCCCCGTATACGGCTTTTGATGGATTAACTTGACCATGGAATAGATTAGATATATTGGTCGGTGCCCTTTTCGTTAGTATTCCGTCCTTTCGTTTCTATTTGAAATCACAAAGGGAGCTAAATCTTCTTTCTTTGTGGTCCCATTGCCAAGAACCAAATTCATACCGAAACTTGTTCCCCTACTAACCGCGACATACGATCGCATTTTCGGCATATACTTTTCATCTTCCGCATATAAATTCGAAATCGTTGAAATTATTATTTATAAGCGGTGTAACGTGGCATAAAGGAAGAGAAAAAGAAAAAAAAAAAAAAAAAAAGAAAAAAGAAAAAAAAGATCGTTTCAGTTTAAAGCGCATTTGCCCCGGTTGGTTTGGAGAATCCGTAAGTCGACGGGTTCAAAAAACCCGTCAATCCAAATTTGCTCGACTAGAAACCCCATCGAACGGCTTTCGGATAAACCAAAGCGTTCTTCTTTTTCACAGCCTACCTGAACTTTATCCGGATTTCGACCCTGTTCAAACTTATCTCTCTCTCTCCCCCTCTCTCATCGACGACGTCGGCACCAAACTCTCTCGAGTTACTTCCTTTTTTATCTGTCATTAATCTTATGGTTCATCACCTTCGAAACAGATGGAAAGAGAGAAAAAAAAAGAGAGAGAAAGAGAGATGGGATGATCCATAATCTATCAATCGTAAATACCATCCGAGAGATTGTGTTTCTTCATCCAAAATGCATCTTGACTAATTTCTATAAAATATGATTTTACGTTTATCCATCGCGAAATCAATTTCAACGCAATTTCACAGTGAGAAGCCTTGAAATCGATGTTACAAAAAAAAAAAACAAATGTATGCTTCCTCTCTCGACACACAATGGACATAATATATTTAGTTATATTTCTATATAGTAATAATTCACGAAAGTAGTTATACGCGTTGACGTTGGCACGTTTCAAACGAGTGTGCGAGAAAATCAATCTTCGAAAGGGGGCGCGAAATACATGGGTTCGTCTAAAGGTTTACCGGTTGTTGTTCATTATCGGCATAGGATCGTTAATATTTCAACGAAGTCGAGAAATCGTCCACTTCTTTTTTTTCCAAACTTCTTTCCCTCCCCACCCCCCCTCATCACTCTCTTACATGCACACATACGTATAAAATATCTCTTCGATTCTTCCTCTTTCGTTAATTCCCACTTTTGCAAGTTAGTCCCGCAGAAAGGAATATCGCTTCAGCTCCGTTTCTCATCGTTGATTCGTAGAGCGAATCGTCATGAGACTCCGAAATGCGAACGGAAAGGCGATGTGAGATCGCGTTGATGAATGCCCCCATTACACGAACACCGCTAGTTACTCCTCGGAGATAAACCGCCTTCATTACTCACTTTCTAGCGTGACCTTATTCCCCTCTCTACTAGTCCCCTCTCTCTCTCTCTCTTTCTCTCTCTTTTGCTCTCTTTTGCTCTCCTTCCAACACCCCTCTTCATCACTCTTTTCTCTTTCCCTCTTTTACCCTCTACTACATCTATTAAACTAATGCGAATTAATAACAGCAGCCTTTTCTACTCGATAGCTGCTTTATTATAACAATATCGCGATCTTAGTACTTCATATATTATTTTTCTTCCACCCGTATATATTATATATACACCGAGGGGTTGAATAATATATATTATTATTATTATTATTATTTTATTACCGTTCATAAACTTACGTGTAGTAGTTGCTAAGAGGATAGAAACTGATTTATATATTTAATTTTTCGCAACGGTAGCTTAAGCTGTAAATTGTTTAACCTAGCTATATCTAGTTTTATTCTTTTTTTTTTATCGCGTTATTTCGTTTGAAGTATATATTTTAAACGTATCGAATGTTGGAATATCATTTTGACGACGAAAAGTTTGTAATGGGGGAAAATGAAAAAAATGTAGGATGCGTTTACGGCGCTTGTTAGTTCGCGAACGGTGGTTGGCACTCTATCGAATCGTAAATATCTGTCATCGTTCGTCAAACCAATGCTATACAGTTAAATTTAACGAGTCACATTACGCCTTTAACGAGGCCTGCGTACGCTTAATTGGAAATCAAATTAACGGCCGGTACGCGACCGATCGGATGAAATCATATAAATTCGTGCTTAAATGGGAAATCATAATTTAAGCTTTCTTTTCCTTTAATTCCTTCGACTAATTTACTTTCGCGCGTATGAACGAGCAACATGCAGCATGCACCAGTAATGGACGCATCAGGGATAAATTATTATCGATAACATGGTGGAACCTTCGATCATTACACGAACAAGGAAGTAATCGGTAAAAAATTTATGCGATCAATTATAAAATTGCAACGAGTAATTGCGCATACTTTTTCTTTTTACTTTTATTATTATTATTATTATTATTATTATTATTATTATTATATTATATTATATTTTGTATTTTCATTGCTTATACATTTTTATTTTATTATAAATAAATGTACAATAGGTGCACGATTATTCATATTTCCATTGTGTATTGAATATAACAAAACGAACGAATTCGTATAGTTTGTTGTAACTAATTTATTCTTTTCAATAATATACTTTGTATCGTAGAGAGAGTAAATAAATATAAATGTTATTTTATAAATTTTCATTAAAGTATATTATTAAATTCGATAAAATGCATTTATAAGTATAAAAAGCAAATGCGCGGAGTAATATCACGTTAAAAATGAGTAAATCTCGACGATGTATCATAGAGTTGTTAATGAAATAAATATTACAAATTTTTAACATCTATTGATGTAACGGCATTGAAAAAACAAAATAAAAAAAAAAAGACAAATGAAGAGAAAAATAATACCATAAAGAGTCAATATTTTGGAGCGTACGATTTTTTCGTACGAGATTTTTCATCTGGAATCTCATCGATTGTGGCCCGCTGGATATTTCGAATTTTATCGTCGATAGAGAAAACGCAGTTGTGTAGAAAAGAGTAGTAGATTTTTTTGTTTTTTTTTGTTTCCCCCGCATATGCGCAACGTTAGTTGGTGCAGTACTGTTTTTCGTGTAGCACATATTCGTTGGATTCATTTTACTCGAAAAAATGTAGTGCTGTCATCGTGGCGTTATCGCGTATCGCCGAACAGTAAAACGTTTCAG
Source organism: Polistes fuscatus (assembly GCF_010416935.1). Lineage (NCBI taxonomy): Eukaryota > Metazoa > Arthropoda > Insecta > Hymenoptera > Vespidae > Polistes > Polistes fuscatus. The sequence continues at coordinate 692,710 of NW_025113096.1, forward strand.
CCGTTTTCCGCGATAAACCATGAATCCGCAATTTACAGGAAACAAGAGTGATTCCTTTATATAACTATCGCATATCGAAGCACGTTTTAAATTTGAAAATCCAAAAAACGAAACTCAAAAAATAGTTACAGACAAGAGTACTCGGGTAGAGATTCAAATATTTAACGCGAATTAATATTTATAACATAATGTATACTACAGTCGAGTAATAATATAAAAATTTAACACACACTAGAGTCAGTCCACGCGAGTAATTTTCACGGAGGGACAAAAAATTAGAGATTATTTAAATATATTATATAAAAAGTTAAATATATATATATATCAGATGTTGCGATGGTAACAATTTCAAATAAAAAAGTTAATCGCTTGTATCAGTGCGAACTTATTGATTTAATATTAAAATAATATAAGCCATTATATTATTTGAAAAGAAAATTTAGGCTCTTTTTAAACGGAATTGAGATTCCTTCGTTGATCTTGGTCGTTGTGTCGGCACGTGCGCGCGTGCGAATAATGACCATGTATACACACTTATGCGGACAGTGCCAGGGATAGCTAGCTAGCTATTGTCCCGAACGAAGAGAGTAATGTCCTATTGTGAATCCGTTACCATGACGTATCGCCTGTCGTCGGGAAACCGGCGGTTAGTTTATTTCATTTTGGGACGCAGCATCATCCCTCTCCCTTCCTAGTCCGTCCGACCATTACCCACTTCACGATGACGTTGAGTCATCATCCGAAAAATAATAGCATCCGACCCGAGCCCGACGACCCTCTCGGACTACGACGAACAACCATAAGCTTCGAGTCGTATATATGTCCCTTTGTGGATTTTTCCTCGTCATTTCGTGGGCTCGATGATGCGTGATTTTCATCGCTGACATGAGTACCAACGCTTAATCATTTTTACCTAATAAAGTAAGATGCGTTAATGGAAAGCTACTTTATCCAACATGCGTTTATCTAACAGTTTATATATATACTTTCGTTATTATCGTTTAATCGATAAATACGAAAATATAAATTAATGAAAAGAACAAAAATAACAAAGCAAGCACTAATATCTACAATAATTTTTACTATTTTTGTGTTTGATTAATCGTGTTAAATTATACGTTAATTACAAGACAACGCGAAATGTCAAATTCTTATCGACGCACGAATAGCAATTACGATTATCGGTAATTAATTGAAAAAAAAAAAAAAGAAATAAAGAAATCCAACTTATCTCCTCTCTCGTGGTTTATTATCGTTTAACCGAACTAAAATTAATTTGATATCGGTACACGATACTTTGGCCGTAGGTATCGTTATCGGTATCGCTTAGACGTTTGGCTCGATCTCAAAGCGATATCGTTGAAACGGGAGACAAGGAACACGGTTGTCGTAATTACAACGAGCTCCTATAATACTGAATAGAACGAGGTATCGATCAGTAACTAACGTTCTGTCATATTCCGCAACACACACACACACAAAATATATCATAAATATTGTTACGACTAATTACCCGACGAGTATACTTTGCGCAATGTTAATAAACGTATAAAAAAAATTAAACATAGATAAATGAGAAAGAGAAGAAAGGAAATGAAGGAATGTTCGCATCATTTAACAAGATGCATTTACAATTTCATTTCATTTCTCGTTGCATAAGATTTTTGATTTCCTCAACGAACACATTTTCTTCTATTACTTAATAAGACTTCATTGAAATGTATCTCGTATACTGTTATTTTCTATATATATATATAGAAAAAGGATGAAAAGGTTAAGACAGGAAAAGAGCAGCTAGATGTAATAAAAGACTTATCATCGATCCCTCTCGGTCGTAATCACTTTTCCCAGTGGGTTGGAAATGCTCAGCGTTCCTTCCGCCGCAGAATGGCTGTGTGCTTGTGCTGTTGGTGGTGGGCGGGAAAGTAAATCAAACTAGAATTACCGCCTGCTTAGCATACGGACCGAAGTCTCGCTTGGAACACACAAGGGCGAGGTGGAAGGGGGAGGGGAAAGGGGGTTGGGAAAGAGAGAAACCGACATCGTCGTCGACAACGACGACTACGACGACGAAGAGGAAGAGAAAGGGAAAGGGGAAGAAGAGAGGAGGAGGAGGAGGAGGAGATGATGGTAGTGGAGGACGACTACGACGAACGTGGAAGGCAACCAGAAATAATATCGCCATGAATACAAGAGTGAACGCCATTACACGTAATTGTGATCTATAGGTGTCATATATTACGCCGTCGACGACGTATAAAGGGCGTTCAAGCTCGCACGCGTAAATCCCTGTCTCCTCATACCCACCCTTCTTTCTCTTTCTCTCTCTTTCACACTCTCTCTCACACTCTCTCTTTCTCTCTCAGCTGTTATATACCCCTCTGCTTCTCTCTCTCTCTCTCGTTTTCTCTTTTAGACGCGTTCGACCTCTTTTTGCGAACTACCCCTCCCCCCTCTCTCTCTCTCTTTCTCTGTTTCTCTCGTTCTATCTTCCCTTCTCTTTTTCGGTGCTCTCAAATCATTCTAAGTGAAATATTTACGCGCATAATCAAGCCATATATAATAAAGTAGCCTTTTCTTTTCGTCTCTTACCTTGTCACGGAATGGTTTATACTCTTTTGTCCTATACTCACTCTCTCTCTCTCTCTCTCTCTCTTTTGCTATTTGGTGAGTCGCCGAGAAAATCGATTTGACCGCTTTTACGTTCCCCGGAAATCGACCGGGAGACGATGCAACCTTTTTTTTACGGATGTGTACGAGTGGGGGGAGGAGGCTGACCCTCTCACTTGTACGCGAAAGTTTTGTTAAAGGGCGACGAGGTGGAAAATTTGCACGGATGTTTGATGATGGTGATTTGTTGCTGCATGCGCGTACGAAGAGCAGTAATTATTATTTTATTTTTTTATTTTATTTTTGCTTTCGAATTAATTAAAGGAATAAATATTATTCGCGTTAATTGTGGAACAATGATTTTATCGTATCGCGATTATGATATTTATTTCGAGTATATTTTATACTCGGATTATATCGTAGGATAAGATAAATCTTAAAAACGCACGCGAGAAACGTATTCAAGAGAATTAAGGTAAAAATATGAAAAATAAAAGACTAAAAAAACTAACGATAAGATTAGATGAGTTAGATCACCGAAGGGAGGGGAATACGTATACACATGAAAAAATTGACGCGACCTCGTAAGAGGTCACGTGAAATTGCAATGGATAAATGTTTCAAAAATTTCGACGATTTACGAGCTGGTGAAAGTCAAATGCGAGACCATACGACGAGCGCAAATAAATCAAACGATTCTCATGCTGCATTCTCCCCGATTACCTTACCTACCGATGGAAGAGAAGAAAAGAAAGAAAGAGAAAAAAGAGGAAAGCAGAAGTCAAGAAAAGGTTTGGGAGGTGGTAGGGGGAGGGGGGAATCGAATTGAAGGCTGATCCGTTCGATCTGGAAGGCACGCGCGATTAGAGCCCGTTCGGCGTAGATTATTTACAGCGTTACACCATAGAATCGTACAAGATTGTTCCGCACGAAAGCTCGAGGGGGTTCTTTTCCACGCTTGAAAAGCAATGTTGTGCTCGCGCGAAAGAGTAAATCGATCCTCGTGCAGTAATGCTCGAGGCGCTTCAAAGGTTCTTCGAACATTTCGATACTTGAAACATGGTCCAATGTTTATGTGTGTGTATACATATATATGTGTGTATGTGTGTATCTTTCCACGTATGTAGATATCAGATAGGTGTGTAAAACGTATACAGAAGTATCATAGTACCTAGAATGGTTATTTTCCTATTTCTTTCTCTCTCCCTCTCTCTCATTTTCTTTTTTCCATCGTTGTATTTCTTTTGTTAAGAGTAGACAGAAGCAAGAGGGGTAAAAAGAGTAGAAAAGGCAATATTACGTATCGCTGTGATGTATCGTCCACTCCCCGTGCCTGGATTCGTCACGGTACGTTACGCACCGACCGCTCGGCAAGAATAAAATCATTGTTGGTAAGTGATTAATGATCGTGTTACGAGGAAGCAACGAAGCGCGCTTCCTTTATTCTCTCTCTCTCTTTCTCTCTCTCTTGCCACGACGAAACGTCACCCGTCGTCGTAAACTTTGTGACATATTTACCACGATCGATTTCTATGCTATCGGTGGCCCTTATTCTTCTTCTTCTTATTCTTCTTTTCTTGTCCCCACGTAATCGAGGAAAATTGGACGACCGCAAGCAAGAGACGTTTACCAAACGCTCCGGCTCCGCTTCGTTCAATTTCGATAGCTATCAGTTGACTTTTCTATCCTAGAAAATGGGAGATAAACGTAGAGAGACAAATTTAAATAATGCGAGACCGTTTAAAACAGGAATCCAAATTTTCTCTATTTCTCACGCGAGATTGTAAGATTTATATTAATGATCGGAAAATAATGAAATTTCCTTAATTAGGATCGTATTAGGAAGAATTATAGAAATTGGAACGTTATTAATGACACGCAAGAGAAGGCACTATCTCTCTTGGGAGTTAATTATCGGTGCTCGGGAAGGAATATTTATGAATCACGATAGAAAGTAGGAGGATGGTTGATGGATTTTATGCGAGGCAAAAGGCAGACGTTCGGTTATTTTAAAATCTAAATCGAAAGGCTAGTAATAGTAATAGTAGTAGTACTACTACTACTAGTAATGTTGTTGGATAGTTGCTGGCATACTACTGTATATGGTATACTACGCGAAATCCATTTATAAAAATCAAGATCGATATCTTGTGAAAAATACGCTAGAGTGAAAAATGCGATTCATGCATCACTTGTCCCTTTTGATATCGCGAAACGTTCGTCCGAAGGTCTTTCCTTTCGCAATACTTCGCGGATAGTTTATCAGGGTAGAACATTCGAAAATATTTCGACGAGTTCGATCCGTATGTCAGAAACGTGTTTTTCTTTTTTAACAGATCGAGTTGCACGGAGATCAACCAAATCACTGATCTATTTTATATGTTATTATGTTTGAAATAAGATAAAAAAAAAAAACAAATGAAATTCTCATAAGACTATGACTCTTGTTCGATCGTTAAAAAAGAAAAATCCTTAAATGACATTACACGTGCACGTATCCGTCGAACCTGTGTAACGTCAACTCGAGGATCAAGGGATTCTGGATGACGACACTTACAAAAAAAAAAAAAAAAGAAGAATATCTATATCCGTTATGCACGTGATATATTTATCCTTGTTAAAAAACGCCCCGATAAATTCATTTGCTAGGTAGCATACGGTCTTTTTCGTTTCTTCGAAAGGTGCCCCGGGAGCACGAAGGTTTAACAAATACACGTCGGAGTTATTGCGATTCCATAGAGAGAGAGAGAGAGAGATAGATAGATTGGGAGAGGGGGGGAGGTGGAAGGAGAGAGGCATTAATGATTGAATCGTAGACGGCTCGCCGATCGTATCTCAGCAACGGCAACTCCAATCTACACAATTTATCAACGTACGGGGCTCGCCCTGTGCTTCTTTTCAGATTGATGTTACTATAACAACACGTCGGTTATTCATTGTGCGCCCGGCAGTGCATTAATCAAGCCCTCGCTCTGACATCAAATACAAATGATATTTTATAGCGTCATAAATCTTCGCCGACTGTCACCGTTTCGTGGGCGTTCGCTGCGAACACGTCTCTTGGGGGCTCCCCTACTCTTGTCCTACGTCCTGTATCTTCCTGACAGCCCTGGTTAGCTGTCCGACCCTTGCTTCATCTTCGAAGCCCCGTTTAGTTTGACGCGTTACGGATCTCAAAGTGATCTTTTTCATCGTACATTTTGCTTCCTTTTTTTTTCCCGTTTCCCTTCTTCTTTTACTTTTTCTCTTTTTCTTTTTCTTTTTTATTCCTATTATTTCTTCGATCAATTTGATCATCGTCGAAGTCAGTCAAGTGCATCGCAATCAATTTCGTATCTCGAGATTTGCTCGAGGAAGTTTCAACGATCGTAAATATGCTTGTACGATTTAAATAGGTGCGTACCTACGTGCGTGCGTCTGATTTGCGTCGATTAATAATAATCGTGAATATATTTATAGGTTTTGTCTTGGTTTTATTTATTTATTTTCTTTTTTTATTCTTCGCGACAATGCAACGTCTCGTTTGTTCATTATTTCGATCGTGACAGGATTTTTATAAGAACAGTTTAATTATCAACGTTGATATTTCTTACCCAGCGAACCATTTCTCTCTCTCTCTCCCTTTCTTTTTTTTTTCATAGTAGTTTAAATGATTGTTCGAAGACACACACATGACTTTTATTTATTTACAATTTTTAACTCGAAAGGGAATAGTACGCAAGCCACATTTGCTGCCATCTAACTGCGACTGCGTGGAGCAGGACACAACCATCGTCGGTAAAATTTAAATCGATGAAAAAGAAACCCACCGCGAATTTTCTTCAACGTTGATAATCAATTTGCATTATTCTACCGATTCGATGATTATCGAATCAAAAGAAAATGATTATAATCCTTATATCGAGTCGAAAGTCACGGCTATCCATTCAATCAAATATTTTAATGACTTCATTAACTATGATCATTAAATTCATTCTCCGCACTCTACGATTTACGTGAGGCGACATAAAAAAATAAAAAAAGATAAAAAATAATTTTAAATATTTAATACCAATTAAAGTGAAATCAATATTTGTTGGATAATTTCAATATCGAACGATACATATCATCCGCTAGTTACCAGTCAATCTTAAATTCACTTCTATATAGAATAAAATGATACACATTTAACGCGAACAGTCAACTGTATATTGGAAAGTCGAAGAATTAGCGAATTTAAAGCGAAATAATCGGTACTTGGGATGTTAAAATTGCGAAGAGAAATGCTCTGCCGGAATGAGAGAGGAGCATCTGGCTTGGACATCAAATAAGAGTGAAAGAGAGACACACACAGAGAGAGAGAGAGAGAGAGAGAAAGAGAGAGCTTGAAGATTTGGAAGAGGAAAGAGAGAAACTGCCGCCGGAGGTCATATCCGTCATGTCAGTCTTGGTAATAAGTTTGAAATCCACATCAAGCGATTAATAATGCTCGAGCGATTTACAAAAAGGTGCTGTATTGTATCACGAGTTGAGATAGGGAAAGAGAGAGAGAGATAGACAGATAGTAGAGCTGGAAAAGGAGGGGGGCGGGGGAGGGGGTTAGAGAGAGAAAAGTTGTTGTTGAGCTCGCCGAAGGCTGTCGAGGCACGGAGGCCATGTTTGCTGTCAGTAACAAGTCCCAACCGCTTCGGCCATGGCTGCGGTGCGTTTGTACCTTTTGCAAATAATAATTCTGCGGTTCTCTCCTCCGTTTTTAGAGTGCGAGAGAACGATAGACGTTTGCGTCGAGCGCATGGCAAACGGGTCAATTAATTTATCGATAAACGCTACGCACACCCGGGAGAATTTATTTCAACGAGGTAGCTAGCGGCAGACCGACCCCGACCGGCCACCACACTCGTCGTTACCTGTCAGCCTTTATAAATGACGCGGATTACAAATACATTTAACGATTATGTCGCACGCTCGCGCCCGCACGTTGTTCCACTGTCGGCCGAGTAATCTTTCCCACTGCTTCCTTTACTACTACTAGTACTATTACTAGTAGTACTATTACTATTATTTTGCTGACTCTTACCTTTGGATTTTCAAGGCAAGTGTGTTTGTATATATATATATATGTGCAATTTTCGAAAAATTCTTTTTTATTTTCTCTTTCTTTCTATTTACGTCAACATATTATTTTTCATTTATCGATTGCACAGATATTTCCTACGTCTTATGTTAACGTTTTATCGCGATGTATTTAAATGATTAAACCGATTGGATATTAATTCTTATAAATTTACGATCATTTTTTTCCATCAGTTTTTATCGAGAAATACGAGACATTCGGATTGATAAATAGTCGTTTTATTATTCAATCCTATTGATTATAGATCGAAGAGATTTAATTCGCATTAATAATATAGTGCAATTTATTTATATTTATCTTCTTGGATAACTAGGTAGGTTAGAAACTGGAAACTTCTCATTTCCTTAGTTAATTAAATACACGTATAAATAGAAAAGAGAACGGAAAAGAAAAGAAATGAAATAGGAAATTAAAAAAGAAAAAAAAAAGAAACACAGACAGAGATAGTAGGATATTTTTATTGCTGACGTTACAATGTAAGACGAGTCAGATTATACAAATCGTTATTCTGCGCGATTTGAACGAGCTTAGTATGAAAGTACATAAATCACTGGGGAACGGTAATGAATGTGTGCGAAAGAGCTCACATGGTTCCATTCACCTAGAGAACGTGGCCGATAATGACGAAGATACCGGTGGAAGATTTATTAGTGGTTTATACATATAAATGTATCCTACGTATTTATACGTTCATATACATTCTAACGTTTTCAGCCACACGTATTGAAAACGTACGCGAACACGAATAAAGAAGATAAAGGTAGAGAGATAGATAGAGAGAGAGAGAGAGAGAGTGAGAGTGAGAGAGATAACGATAGAAAGAGAAAGAGAGAGCTTATATATATATACGTGGGTATAAGGAAGGAAAGGAAAGCTCGTTAGTCAGGTTTTGAGTCTACGCGCTTGATATGGACGTCGGCTTCAATTCGTTTCGTTACCTAATTATAAAAGGTAAAGCCCGCCGGGCTCGGCCATGGCTGCGGTTTTAACTTCCGAAGCGTGCTCGTAACATCCCCTTGTACCTTTTATCTTTTTCTCTTTCGTCTTCTTTTCCCCCATCCCCCCCAATCTAACCTCTTGTCGGTCGCACTGATTTTATAAATTATTCAAAACGGTCTCCGAAGTATACGCGAGAAACGGGGATGTGAGAAATAAAAAAAGAACAAAATAAGGAAAAAGAAACCACATTACATTTCTCAAATTAAGTTCCTCTCCGTTAATTTATCGTTACCGATAATTCGACGATAGAAATACTTTGTTTAATTTATCGACGAATTATCTATTTATAATGTAGCGATTATTTTCGAATCGTATCTAAATGAATTTCTATAATTTAGATAAACAACAAAGAAAAAGAGAAAAAGGAACGAACGACTATCTCGAATCGTGTTTATTTTTATACAACGATTTTATTCTCACTTATTTGATCATATTTAAAACAGGGAAAAAATATCTCAATAGATTTAATCTCTTAAACAAATCTATTGAATAATTTAAAAACATATATATTATTATCTTATTCATTTTATCCAAAATTATACAGCAATTCCTTGATTAAACGTGAAACCATCACGATTATTTATACTAAATTACTTTCTATCATACCATTATCTAATACGTTCCATTAATATATTCGTTAGAAATTAAGAATAAATACATCCTATCGTTCTTTCCATCTCTCACATTTCCAACATTTTTCGTAATTAATCGGAACCGGACTTTTATCGTGATTCCGTCAAGTCTTTGGCGAAAGTTTCTTAAACGATTGGCTCGTCTGATGACCGACCTACGTGGGTTGAATTATGTTCGTATAATTTATCCCAACGCGTCGCTACGTTTAGAGTTTGCACGCGCTCGCTCAGCTGGCAAGAACGAATGAACGAACGAACGAACGAACCAACGAAAGAGAGAGAGAGAGAGAGATAGTATGAAGGATCGGCACTGAGAGCTATGAAACTCTCCACGAAGGGTAAACATATGGTAATCAGGCGATTTGACTCATCAAGGCTCGGCTTTGTAAATGGCACGGATGTCCTCCGTAATTTATGTGACACGGCTCGTAAGTGCGACCGCTCACCTCCACGCACTATCATTAAATTCAATAAGAGCACGAGCTACGTATCTTGTTGTACTTACACACGCACACACACATGCACATACACATGCGTAAACTGACGTAATATATAACTAGGTATGTATAGCGAGGGAGAGAGAGAGAGAGAGGGGAATAGATAGACGTAGATACGTGTAGTCTATATGTTTCAAACGTACATCATTTTGAACGCGTAAACCAGCAATTTTGCGCTTCCTGATTTCATCTTGTTCCGGTGAACATCGCGGTAAGCAATCGTATTGCTTAGTCCTTTGTCATTCTACCCTCTTCTCGTTGTTTCTCTCTCTCTCTCTCTCTCTCTTGTGAAACAGGAAAGGAAAAAGAATCTAGTGAAAACGATCTAACACGTTAGGATCTCGAAGCGTATCGTAATTCCGCTCGTATATCTCGTCAAATTGAAATAGGGTCCCTTGGAAAGAGGAAACTAACTGTATACTTCTTTTTTTTTCTTTTTTTTTTTTTCTTTTTTTTTCACGAAAGCACATAGAAATCGATTTGAAATGAGTCGACGAAAGCGTTATACCACCCGTCGAGAGAATTAACTGGACGTCACTGTACGACGCATTATGAATACAAATTGATCGTTGATCATGCTAATGCGCTAATTATTTTTATTGATCTACGTGTAATAACAGAAATTAGCTAAGCGACTACGAGATAATAAAAGCCTTGTAAATATGTAAAATATTAGACAGTGGCTGTTCTGGCATTTAATATTCGTTCTCTAACGTTATATTTAATGAGCGTGTAATCACAAAAATGAACGGGGACATTTAATGAGTACGTTATAACTTGATATCGACGAGTTGTATTTTCTGATTGGCATGCGAATTCATTTGAAAATGATTTTGATGTAAGAAATGGACAATCATCTGACAGCAATGTTAATTCCACGACATTATCTTTCTTTACATAAATTATCGCTCATTGTTATTCTTCATTTGATTTATAACTATGTAAAAACGTGTTTATTATTTTAATTTTTTTTTTTATTTGAATTATTATACCTCTCTCTCTCTCTCATTTTATCGGATAATTATTTTATTCTTTTATTTATTTTATTTAGAGTTACGATCAATAAAAATACTTATTATTCATCAGCTCTTTTATTCATTGAAATTTTATGACTCGTTTTAAGAGATAAACGTGTCAGGTATGTCTAAGAGTTATGTAATTATTCTTTATTCAAAGACAATCTTTTATGAAGTAAAAAATTTCTAAGATGTACAATCTTTGAATACAACGTAAGATAAATTAAGTGGAAACCTGAATTATATATTTGCTATGTTTTATAATTTTATAGTCTGCTTAATAATATCTATTATAAAAAAAAAAAGTTACTTTTTTCCTAGATATGGCTATTTTTTAAACAATTATCCTTTTTACCTATATTTTTATTTACAACGAATTATTTTACTACTGTTGATAAAATAGAGTCCTAACTGGAGTAATCGACCGACTATAATCTTTAGTTTTCTACAGTTTCTCTACTTTTAACTTGCGTTTAGGTAACGCTACATTTCGTTTCTACTATAATGTCGTCGGTAAGGTAGGATTTCGCACATTCAATATTGTAATAATGATAAAATAATTATTTAACGATTAAAATTTGTATATTAGCTTCAATTAATGTTTGCAACGCAATAATCTTTCGAAATAAAGGTAAGATCTTTTTATAACATGTATAACGTCTGTAACCTTTTTATGATCATGCAGAGAACTACCTTTTCGTGGTATTTAAATGTTTAATACCCCGTATTCGGTTGTAAACTTTTATTGAAGACAAAATTCTTGATAAGAAGAAATAAAAATTTATTTGAACAGTAATAAAACAAGAAAATTAAAGTTCTTTTTTTATGAATATACCCACATATTGATTTATTAGCTTTTTATTTCATTTCTGCATCGTAAATGAAATTATTAATGAAACAATACGTTTTATATTTGAACAAAAAATGAAATGTAAATGTTTAATTTAACATACGATTTATATTTTATTTGCTTATGCCATTGTAAATTTTGCTTTATTTCGCTTTGTAATAGTATTTAATTTATGGAGTAAAATGGTCAAAATTGAAATTCGCAAATAAACGAAAGGAAGCGCTCGATGCGTTAGTATTGCGAATAACATATTACACAATAATATAAATTGCATATATCGACGTCGAAATATTGGCGGTTATCTGGATGCACGGCAACGAATAATACTATTTAACGCGAACTCAAATATGATTACAACATTTTTTGAAAACAATTTCCTGACGCGAAAAAACACAATTATTAATGACATAAAAATATGAAACAAAATTAATGACAATGAAAAGAAAAAGATAACATTATAATGTATCAATACATTGAGAAGGAACTTCTATTGAATTACCACAAACATCTTCCGCATTCCTTTGACGCATTTCATAACTTTGAATGCATCACGTAAACGAACGACAGTTAATGTAATAAGAATGAAGTAACATAGTTGAGATAGTCAGAAGCACGTACGTACGTCTAATTTCCAAGGTTTGCAAGTATCTTACGAAAGTATTACCAATCGTCGATTCTCATTCTTCAAAAAAATCATTCAAGTATGTACCCACTCTGAATAAAATCCTCGGGGGAAAAGAAAAAGAAAAAAAAAAGGAAAAGATGGTAAGATCGGAATAAATGGAGGGAGTGTTTTCTTTGTAATGGCATCTGAAGGAATATTTGTAAGAATATTTTTCGCGATATTTGGTCGCGAGTTCGTGTCTCGCGAAACGATACCTGTGACATGCGTGAGAAACCGAACGGACGTTTTCTCGCTCGATTTCCCATTATTACTTTACATGCGAAGGAGTTCGAAAGGAAAGCCTGTCGAAAGCCGGAAGCATTTTTCCGACGTCTTACGCTTCAAGAAGTTTCCCATCTGTATTTGTCCCGCTATAAATCGTCGAAGCTTGCCACAGCTGTATCTCGCGTACCTATGTACCTACTACACATAACAGCAGCCTGAGTAATGTCTTACCAGCGCGCGTTTTCAAGAAAAATCAATTGGGATCTTCGTGGGCGAACGAGTGAGAAAGAAAAACGAGACGAGATAAAGATACCAGTAAGGAAAAAATATGTCGATTTCGTATCGATGTACGGCGGGAGTAGGGGGGTGGGTGGGGGGTGGTTAGTGGTGTTCGGTCGTAACTTTATATCGAAATAAATTTAAAGACCATCATCTTCCGATCGTAATGCGGCTCGCGCGATGCTTTAATGGACGTGTATAAGTTTATTAAACTTCCGTTAGTATTATGACCTTTTTTTTCTATCCTTTACCACTAGATAGAACTTTTTATATAATTTTCTACTTAGGTAAGTAAAAAGCCGCGTAATGATAATAAAAAGTATAATAATAATCCTTTTATTGCTTGGAGAGAAGGTAAAACTAGGAACGAAGGAAGATGACTCTTTCTGTTGAGATAATAACGAAGAGTTTATAAAACAGTCGATTGAAATGAGATTACAATCAATGAGTATTTATATACTCAGGTAAGAAAGGTAATATTATACGTATGTGTGATTTAAGAATAGATTTTTCGAGGGAATCGCGAATAGGTAAAAAGCATTTCACAAAAGATTCGATTGAGTAAACGTTCGATACGCGTTTAACTCTACTATTGCTAGGCTAGGAAAAGGGAAAACGAAGTGTGGCTGCTTGCGTGGAACGTGATAGGTGGGAATATGTTTCGACGTTTCTCAGAAGAGGAACTATCGACAGGCCGATCACGTAGCTCAGCAAATCTCGACTGATAGAAGCGTGCGCGTGAGCTCGTTCGCGTTCGTTGCATGGCCTCCATGCCGCTCAAGTAGTTCAGATGGGAATACACTGTGCCTGTTCCTTCCTTCCTTCCTTCCTTCCTTGCCTGGTTGCTAGCTCGCATGCTTCGGAAGACGTCCGACAGTTCGACTCTATCGCGAAAGTGGGACCATGTCAACGGGATTTAGGATAAGACGCGTGTTACCAGCCTGCTCGACATAGAAATTTTCACCTCTGGGAGTCGCACTTTGCTTTCCATAGAGAACCATATCGAACTAGCAGAACATACGACTCTGGTAGAAATTAACTGTTCCTTTACAAATGTTGTTTAAAACGATTATTCGTGACCCGATCAATTTTTATTTTTAATATTCCCGACAATCGACGTTTTTTTCTTAACATCTCTCTCGCGAAAGGAAATTGTCGATCATTTAGATTCATATGCGAATAGTTTTATAGGCGGTGTTATTTAAGAAAGAAAGAAGAAAAGAAGGAACTTTTTTAAGAGGAAGATTGGGAACAGTAGATACGTCGAACCATTCGATAAAAGCTTGGGCTTCTTCGTGTCTTAATAGGTTTTCGATATAAGTATATATTTTAGAGGCGCTTATATTTTGATCGCTTTGATAAGTACCGTACAACTACTTATCTAACCTCTTCGCGTATTCACATTTTTGCAGCAAAGGTTTTTACTCTCCACGGCGCGCATGTGTTTTTGAAAAAAAGTGATATGAAAATTTTAACTCGAAAGTTAATCCCGCAAAATTACTAATTATCTACCTGTTATTTTATTTTTCTATTCTGTATGTGTATATAGATATATTCCAGTTGACGATGGCAAAGCAGTTGGGTAGATAGCAAAGTACGTTAGCCGTTAGCTTTTATAGGAAAGTCATTAACCTCGTTGCTTCTGAATAGTACAAAAAAAAAAAAAGAAAAAAAAGAGGTTGAAGAAAAAATTTAAAAAAGCTTGCATGCATGTTGAAAGAGTCATCACCATAACCACATCGAAATGGATATCGAGCCATACTTCCGCGAAAGTTCTGATAAATGACAGCACGTAACAAAAGTAAATTCCTTTGCACCGTTTTCGAGGATTTAAAAAAAATATCTACTCTAATCGTAATTACGATTTATCGTTAAGTTTGATTTAATACAAGAGATTGTTTCTTTTTTCGCAGATTTTCCGTGAAATATTTGCAAAGCTACAAGAACATATAGGTTTAATTTTATCATGAACAAATTGACTTAACATTGATAGCTATGGAAGCGGTAATTTTCTGTAACGTTCATCAAAGGACACAGACAGCAGGGATAGTCCAGTTTATGCGGATATTCCAGACCTTACCATCGTTACTAATTGGATGTTTAGAGTGGAATTTATTTGGAACGTAACGAGAATTGGCTAATCCGAGGACTGGCGCGATTAGAGTCAATGAGATTTATTCAAGCTTGTATTATGACGAATATTTCATCGGTTCGTTGGAAAACAGATTTGTAATATACGTAATAACACGTTCACGCTTGGGTGATGACTATTTTGAAGGACATAATCTCGAAATTAAGCGAGTCTCTTTGACGAGCTTGTCTGCCAATTATAAAAGCAGCAATTTATCGAAGGGACGAATACAACCGGCCGTGGAGGGAAAGATTTCGATCCAGTGAAACGAGAAATGAGCGAGAAATGATCGCATCCTCCCCATTCGAGACAATAGTTTTCGGCCCAGTAAGAATAAACAAAGTTTCTCGCTATCTGACAATAGGGAAAATGCGATCGATAGTCGAATGATACTCCCCGTTCAACAATAGTAATTAGACAGATTGGTAGCTGCACTGTTTTGGACATTGAGTTCGGCCCTTGTTAGCGAATGCTTCTTTCCCTTTTCCTTTTTTTGTCTTTCTATGAGCTTTATAAAGGATGCAGTAACCACATCTAATTTAATTACAGTCGCTGTGCAGTCTACTTTGTCATAGAATCAGAAGCGAGCCTGTAATTAATTTGAGCATCCAGGCGGTCGCAGGCTCTCAACCATTTTCTCTGAACGACTCATAACCTTCTACCTCGTCTCTTTCATTCTCTTCTCTCCTCTCTTTTCTTCCCGAACCCTTCTCTTCTCCGTTGATTTTATTTTTCTTCTCGCGCCTTCTTTCTTTCCATAGAATTCTTCAGTTTTACGAGACTATTACCCAATGTCTTCGCAATATTCAACGAACATTTACTTTTATTCCATTTGCTAATATACGTGAAATATTTAACGTCGAAATTTGCGAAAATTCGAGAATTTAAATCCTTTTAGGAAATTTTCCTCCATTCTATTGTGGACAAAATGCATCGCGTTCAACCGAATATATTGTAAATTCCATTTATACGCTAGAGTAGATAAGCTTTTCTTATACTGGTCATACAAATCTGTATACCCGACTTCTTCTCTCTTTTTCTATTTTTTTTCTCTTTTACTTTCTTTTTCTTCGGCCATTCAAACGCATGAATATGCGTTATTCTCTGTTCCTAGCATATTTCTATCTTTATTTATTTATTTTGTTTTTCATCATTTCTATCTCTATTGTGCACCAGCTTATTCCCGTTTCACTAGGTTCATTCTTTCTCTCTGTACCTCTGATTTTTTTATTAAATTCTTTATCTGTGCGTCACACTACCTTAATCTTTTTCATGAAGACAATCAATAATAATAGTTGAATTAATAATACAAACAAAAAAATACATATATATGCAACAAATCACGCACACGTATACGCGAAATAAATTTATTTTACTAACACCGTTGTTACACGTCTCGATGTTCGAATAAGACTAACAATAAATAATGAAAACGCTACGAAATACACACGAGAAATACCGAACGTACACGAAGGTCGATACGTTTACAAATTCAACGACGAAATACATAATACAATAAAAGCAACGGCAAAAGTCGAATATAAACACCAGCCGAGAGGTGAGACACGTATATACATAAAAACAAAACATTGAATGATCGAGAAGACGTTCTTTTCGTAAATTTAACCTCTACTCATCCCCTTCCCTTCTCAGTCGTTATTCTTCTCCGCTTGCGACAAGACGTGGTCAGACGTATTCCTGTATTAATTATTATACATTTTTTATCTCATTTATCTTCTCATTTGCATTAGATACAATGTTTTATATCCTTTTTTTTAACCGATGCTCTTATTAATAATATTTCAGTAATTGATTCGGTTAGGCATTAATTCGAGGATTAGTTCAGTCCTTAAGACTTCAGTTTTTTGTTTCGTCGTCCGGTCGTGACTCGTAATTATACTTCGCGATTTTATATACTAATTACTACGTAAAATTATATCTCGATTTCTTTCTTTCAACGGTACCTAGAAAAATTTTAACAACAGGTTTTGTATCCAGGTATTCCGGATACTGCCCAGGTACGGTTAATAGATAATAAATTCAACGTTTAGAGCGTAGGAAGAAAAGTGAGATTAGTTTTTTCGTGCGCGTTAATTAAGCGAAGAAAAATGTCAAAATAGTTTATTCGCGTGTGCTGTGAAAAAGAAGAAAGTGACAACGAATCTTGACAATATTCATCAAACAGAGAAATTGGATTACGCGAATTACGAAATTTGGAAAGTGTAAGGATTACTATCGTGTGTGTTGTGTGTGTGTGTATAGTGAGCTTCCAAAATGATCTCGTCGAGAAATGGAATTTTAATATTCCAGGTATGTCTATGCGTATGCATATTTAATATAAGACCTTATTTATTTTATTATGCACTAAAAACTAGCAGTTTTAGGAAATAACGAGATTATATACGAATTCACAAGAGACGATTAATTAAAGTATGAGATTGATATTAGATTTCACGTATAAGAAAAATATTCTCATTTTTTCTCATTTCAACTTGTAAAATAAACTCTTAAAATTTAGTTGGAAAAATTTGAGAGATATCATTTATACTTATATATAATTATTTACATAGATAAATAAAAAATAGGATATAACTACGGTATCAGTAAATTTACCAAATATCTATTTAATTTAGGTGGCTACGTGTCTGATAAAACAGTCGTATATTTGAATAACGCTCGTGCGCATGTTGTTTTTAAAAAATACCGATATATCCTTCACGCGAAGATATTTATCTCCCTTTACGGATTTTTAATTTGTCAATTATCGCTATTCGGAAGTTTTATTTACTGTTTCTTTTTTTTTTTTTCTTTTTAATTCCGATAGTCCACATTTTCATTAAATTATATTTTTCTTTGGCGATAAATTTACTTACTATCGGAAAAATTTAGGAAGAAGAGGTAAGAAGTCCAAAAAGAATATATGCGTGTAGGAAATGATAGTTATAAATCACAGATCACGTAGTATATATGCATGTGTGTATGTAATAACCGAGAAACTGTTTCTGGAACGGAGGATTCGTGTAAACGAGTTTTAATCCGTATCGTGTTTATTGATTTAATGTCTACGCCTGGTACGTTTTCTCGGGATTTTACCAGCGGCTCCCTATCTTCGATTCATGTAAAATATTGGAAGAAAAAAAAAAATAAAAGTATAGTCGAAGTGTTATCGGCGAACAACAACTCTCCTTCTCTCTCTTTCTCTCTCTCTTTTTCTTATTGTTAGTCGGAGGGTTAATCTTTAAATCTTTCGACGCCTAAAGGCTCGAATTTTTCCGATAAAGGGACAAAAGCGAGATAGCGTAAAATATTGGTAAATGATTTGGCCGAATACAATTGATGATCTATATGAAATTATCTCGTAGATTTTCTAAGATAACTTGCAGTCTCTATCCGTTTCAAATATGCGAATAAATCGTTTATGGTTGAAATATATTAAGAAAAAAAGAGAGAAAACAGAGAATCGTAAATGCATGCCGTTAGTTTTATTCCGTCCATCATTTAAATGATAAAATATGTAACCGTAATTACATTCGGAAGTTACTTTGTAAGAGAAAAAGTCGTATTATACATTTTTTCCAAATATTTTTTTCGTGCCGCGAGCTGTTCGTTTTGTCTCACGTGGATATTTTTTATCGAGATTATATTTTGAATATCGGTCAATTAAAACTTTATTAGCAGCTCGTTCGATATTTTTCAGCGGGTGGCAGCATTTTAAAAAACGCTTCCGAGATATTTCAGAAGTTTAGTCGATCTGTGTATTGCATTTAGTATCGTGATATAAAGTTTGTTTATGAAAAAAGATATGTTATTCGTATATAATCCAGCTAAGTAAATCTAACACAACGCGTACCGAACATAATCCATTTCTATTATCTGTTCGTTTTTACGATCTTAATAATTTGATATCATAAAATTCGGTATCAATTTATGGGTTATGAATTTTTCTTGATATTCCGACCCTAGCTGGAATAGATCGAAAGTCGAATCATAAGGGGAACATTGGATGCGTGGCCCGTGACAAAGAGCAATCCAAAGATAATAGTCCATTCACGAGGAACGATCTATCTCTGCACGAACGCTCGCACACGACCCTTTCCCTTGCGTCTCAACCTGAAAATACCTTTCAATATTGGGGGCTCTGATGTGTTTGCAGAAAGAATGCTTTAGAAGAGTGGCATTTCGAGTTTCGATTGTTCCTTCGGGAATCGAAAATCGATAAGGAGAAATAGTCAAAATAGCAAATCGAGTTATGAACAACGTGGGACACCGAAGTGAAGATTAATTTTTCTATTTCATTTTTTTTTTTTACAATACCGATTATTTTCTCCGACAAAAGGGGTTGCTCGTTTCATTCTATTAAATGAAATTCGTCGTGGAAAATTATAAAAGATCGGTTAATAAAAGTTCAAAGAAAATTGCAGGGAGGGAGCAGCTTAAATCGAATATAGAGGACGTAGTTTAGATCTTGGCAACAAAGGGCTGTTTCGAAGATAGGAGAGGGAGCTTGAGTAGCAGATGTAGGACGTGAAGTGTACTGGGGGTTACGGCATTACTATCCCGATAATAGAGTAGCGATCAATGGTGCGATAGATCGCGCCCTAGGTGAAGACGTAGTCGAATACTACCTACGTTGTGTAACGTGCAAGAGCAGTGCAAGCTCTCGAGGGAGTCTCTCTGTCCACCCTTTTTCAACCCTTTCCTCCCATTTTATAGAATATTCCTCTATCCTTACTATCTGCGCCTTTTCTTCTTGTCCTCTTTCAAACTCTTTAATCGATCTGTTTTTTTTTCGAAATTTTATTTATTTACACGAATATTAATTATTATTAATTCCCGTCAGATTACTAAAGTTAAGCAACGTGAGTCAGCATGGTTAATGAAATGGATGGATTATTCGTTCGAAATAACAAAAAAAAAACAAAATGCATGAATATTTTATATAGATCATTAACATACTATTGTTCATTTGACTAATTCATAATTACGAAAGGTTCGTCCACTTCTTCTTTGATTTCTTTCATGTATTTTTTTTTTTTTTCCTAGCATTGCACACTTCCCGTTCGATTTTTCTTTTTGCAAAAACTAAGAGTCGATTCTTATCTCTCTGTGAAAACGTTCTCCCATGAAACTGTGTTTTCTCGATAATGGGAACGCCATATTATCCTGCCCGAAGCAAGCGACTACCCCTCGGGACAGGTGCGCGCTTCGGAAACTTGCAGAAAGTGGAGAGCCAGCCGAGCTCTGCTTTATAAAATCGCTGTGGTAGTTAATTCGCGATTTAAGCTGTGTTCATATATGTCAGTATGTACATAAGCACGTGTATTGGTGCGCTTGCGCGCGCGCGCGCACGCGTGTTTGTATCTGTGGAGACGGGATTATCCGCAAGTTGCGGAACGTACTACCGTTCTCTCGTGCTGCCTCAGAATTCGTAATGCAAGAGAAGAAGAGGAGAATCGAAAGAAGGAAAAGTCTTCTGAATCGAATACTACGATATCTAGTCTATGAGTCTATGAAGTTTATATGCACGTAGATATTTGTGTGTGTGTGTGTGTGGATATGGATATGTGTACGTTCGTGTCTCTTTGCTTTCTTCTTTTCGATAGTGGAAGTACCAAACTCAAACGAGAGCTTATTTAAAAGGAATATTTTTATTTGCCTTTATGTCGATAGATTTTATATATTTTTCATGATTATAATAATAATAATAATAATAATAATAGTTATACAACACAGTATAAGTAATAAATAATTGTATTAATATATGTATATTGTTAATTTTATTCGTAATCAACCAATGTGTCGATGAAATTCAGAATAATATTTCAACTTCAAAGCTTAATTACGAGATTTTTCATGGTATTCGTGTGAGAATACGAATAAATGATAATTGCTAAATGAGCGTAACTGATTGCGGAGTATTATTTACCGTTTCTTTATATTTCGTACTTGATTTATGGATATTGTCCTGTTTAAATGCAACTCTTTACGGTAAATGATAATAAAAAAAAAAATCTTCGAATCTCTCGTGGACATATAAAATATACGTACACCGAAGCTTCCTGTTTTCTAAATCGTGCCAAGTAAATAGACGAAACTATCTATCCGATATGTATGCATCTGTATGTTTGCAATATGTCGGAGAACATAAAACATCGCTCGGTCTTCACGGTTGTAAATTCTGCATTTGAAAGTGTAATGATTTTCACCCAATGTGAAAAGACTGAGTAGGATGAAGTGAGATAGAGAGAGAGAGAGAGAGAGAGAGAGAAAGAAGAGGGAAGCTTAGCATTCCGGCGGAAATAGTTCGCGTTACTTTGAGAACTGTGCAACGACATTGGTTACGATCAAAATAAATGGTCTCGAGGATGGAAGATGGAGGAAGGAACGTTAACGTGATGGAGGTAAAATTCGTCGTGGTTTTATTTTGATGTTGGGTCTGAGTTCGATAGTATTAAATGCCAAGGGCTCTCTACTTCATTCTCTTTGCGAAAAAGGAAGATAATGAAAGAAATAGAAATATAGAAAAAGAGAGATAGATAAAGAGCGAATGAAAGAAACAATTTGCGGTTCTGTTAATTGTCTGTAAAAAGCAAATACAATTACCGGAAATACGTTTTAAGGTTTAACTAGAACCTGAAAATGTGTGCACATTTGCTCGAGTGATATATACATGCGTGTATATATATATATACAAAATGTCTAATTATGTTTATCACGGACAATTTGAAGTATTTTATTAACCGTACATAATAATTTCAACTTTTGAAACAGCAGCCTTTGTTAAAAATACCCAGAAATATGCAAACGATGGTTTCCTACTATTGCAATCTACCGAGGTGTATATCGCAGTAATTTTTGCGCCAATTATTCTGCTACCGAGAAGAGCGGAAGAACGATGCGTTTGAAACCCGTTGTCGGTCATTTTGTTATTACCTCGTTGAATTCTTATATTCCGCCTGGTTAAAGTTTCATTGAATTTTGTGACATTCGTTCCGTATTAATACTTCCTCACGGTAGTTGAACAAAAATGAAGAAATACGTACCTATTATAATTATATATGTATGTCCGTAACCGTACTGCATTTGGTAAATAGGTGTGAACGCTGATCTCATTAGCATGAGTAATATTTCATCGTGCCTTTCTTTTAACTTTTAAAATATAAGAGAAATTTATGAATGCGTTACTATCTTCGTTATATTTTTCACGTATGAAATCGATACAAAATAATCGATAATTTCGTTCACCATTGTCTCGAAATATTTATTTTAGATTGTGCTTTTCAACTTAACATTCGATACAATATTTTTCAATTAATCAATTTTCTTGACGTTCATAGTTATCATATTACTGCCACGCAAATTTTACGAATTATTTTTCAAGACAATAACAACATTTTATAAACGTTGTATTATAATATTTGATAGGACGATTTTTAAAAAACAAGAGAACAGAACAGAACAGGAGTCAAATATTTGGCAATTAATTTTGTAGTACCGAGTATACTTTGATTTTGCTCGATGATGCAGTCTACCTGGGTAATTCTACCGTCTCTTTTTCTTTTCTCTTCTTTAATGTTTTTCCCCTTTTCGTGTTAGAGTAATCTTTTATTCTGCTAATAAAAAAAGACATTTTATCGGAGGGGAAATCCATCGTTGCAAAGTTTCATACAATCATCGGGTCTACGCGATGTTCTTCCCCGTGCATAAAATGATAAACACATATACACACATACATACACATACACAGTTACATTTACATTAACGCGATGAAGTCGAATACGCGAGTGTTTCCCGTACACATTTTCTTAACGCGTTTGTGTGTAACACCGTACAAGCTTTTTCGTAACATATACAAATCTTTGTAATTTATGCGTGAAGTGTCAACAGCCAGGGCAGCTAGGTTGATAAGATGCGGTTCTTCCCGTGCCTCCTCGTTGATTCGATCTTACGCATACAATGCTTCTTCTATGCAATATAAACATATATATATCTCTTTTCTCTCTTTTATTTATCTTTTTCTCTCTTTTTCTTCTTTCGTTCTCTACTGCTCTCTTTTATTTCTCCCTTTTTTCTTCTTTATCTTTGTTTTATATATATATTTCCCTCTCTCTTTCTTTTTCTGCCTTGCATTCTTCGGATCGCCGCACACTGGCAAGCTAGTGTTGTATATATAAGCGAGACTTGTCGTATCCGGAAACATAATTCTCTGACTCTCAACGGAGTGCCAAGGTAAGGACAATTAATTATTACCTTTATCACGAGAAGTAACCTTTTTTCTTTTTTTGTTATACTATTATATTTATAAAGCGTAAAAGAAAACAATCTCTTTAGATCTTTCATCGTTCGCGATTTCGTTTAATAATAGGGTAAAATAGTAATATCGCGTATACAAAAGGTTTTTGTGTGTTATAGGAGGAGGGGGGGAGGGGTGGGGTGAATTAGCACGGTATGCGAGCAATAATTTGCGTGTTAAATGAAATTTAGTCATATACAATTTAAATTATCGTGCTTCGATAACGTTAATATGCGTAAAAGGAGTATAATATACCAAGCTACTAACAGTATTGTGAACGTTTAATTAATACGATTAGTTTCGTTATAATGATGTTATGTATCTAATTAAAATTCGTTTGTAAACAGTAATTGTCACAGGGTAATAAAGAATGAAAGATTAACGACGTTTCGTTAGGATATTTTTACGATAACGATACTATATTATATTTTGCAGTTTGATCATTGGGAACGGTTCTTCTCGTGGATAGAACGCAAATTGATAAATCAAGATGAAGTTGGTACTCTTGATCGTAGCCGTTTTAATGACGATAATGTCTGTCATGTCTTACAAAGCACCACCGATAGTCCCGAGACCGGGACAACCTAATTTTCCTACTTTCCCAGGAACTGGACCGTTTAATCCGCGTCTACCTCCGGGTCCGTGGGGTAGGCCCAGATTTTGAAAAATCTTGATACATTTTTAAAACAGGAGGATTGGAAGAAGATGATCATCTATGAGGGGAAAGAAAATGTATCGATTATACCTCAGAAGGGCATATTGTTATTAATATTAATATTAATTTAGTATGTTATTAATAAAATATTAAATTATATCATAATTTATATATAGGAATATAATTTTGTTTATTTATTGATTAATAATCAAAGAACCGATTAGAATGCATCTTTACCCATAAATAAAGCTGTTTGTTGTGTTTGTGCATAATAAAATAACTATTTTAATTACGATCGATCGTTGTGTCGTGTTCGTGATCGAGCTTTAAATATTAGTCTGATATAAAATAAATCTCAATTTCGAAAACTCGCACGGAATATTTACTTTAATTAATCGCACGTCAGTTACTTCAGCAATGCTCGATTTGTAGTCTTTCGGTTAACGACACATTAACTGAACTAAAAAACGTTTATCAGAGGAACATATCGTTTAACAGTTCAATGCAATCACCGACCATTTCCACGACGTGTTCCAAACAGATGTATCCAATTCTATACATTTTGAGCTTGTATCGCTGCGTGAGCTTATGCGATTCGATCGTCTACCTATTTCACTACATTTTACATGAATTCACAGATTTATCAGATTTATGAGAAACTAGAGATTACATATCGCGTTAATCAAAAAACATTTCTTTTGTATTTTTCTTTTTTATTTTTTGCATCACGTATTTAATACCAAAAGAAAAAGAAACTAATGATTTAATTTTGAAACATGTAAACACGCTAATGAGTTCGACGATGCGTGATATTTTTGTCATATTTTTTTGTTGGCTTATAGCGATAACATTATATTCAAAATTTTTATATTATTTCATTGAAGCGTAAAATTAATGATATTAAAATTATATCCACGGTCGAATAGAATAGGTATTATTTTGAAATTATATTTTGTTTTTCTTCCTTATTTTTTTCATCACAACGGGGAGTAAAGTTAACGAATTTTTATTTCTTTTTTGTACATCGTTAAAATGATGTTTTAGATAAACTTTCTTTATATGTTAATAGGGTTAATTAACTCAGTATATGTGCATTTTAAGCGATAATAATGAAAGTAAAGAATACGATACATTGTTCGAACGGGCAAGCAGAGAGTTGCATTTAGGTACCTCTAATAATGCCTATCGCGTACGTAAGCAAGGGTATTCTAATTATCTGGCTCTCGATGAGATGCTTTCTTAAACGCATGTAAACAGCTTCATTACTACCCAAGCGTGCTATAAAATATCTTCACGAGAACGGTTGGGATGAGCAATCACGAGTTTCGCACGGTTCATCGCTCCCCCTGTCTTTAAATGTTCATGGGTTTTTTTCACATGCACATACACACGTACATACGTATACTTCCCTATAACTGGAAATTAGATAAACTTGGAAGTATATAAAATATGGATAAACAAGATTGGACACAGTATAATTTGAATGAAATACAAAATTTGCGTGCAGTTGAATTAAAACTAAAATTATGAATCGTTTATTTGATCATTTATTTCTTTTTACGTCGTACAAATTAAAATACTCTGACGCTAGATTAATGGTCACGATAAAAGTACAAAATTTGATTAATACTTTTTTTTTTTTTTTTCTATCGGACTAGAATGTTTTTTGACTAACTATCGAGAACGAACATCGGTAATCGCAAAGCGTGTTTTGAGCGTTAGAGTCTTGAACAACTAGTATCATTTTTCAAAATGCGTCGTGTTCGAGAATGAAACAATAATTCCGGTCGATTAGTTCTATTTCACATTTCTTATGTTTCACGAGTGAGTTTTCTTAAATCGAATTGTTGCACTGCTCGCGAAGAAAATTTGTGAATTCCGTTTTCTCAGAGTTGTGCCAAAAAATGTTAAATCCGTAAGTGACTTTGAGCAATCAATGAAAACGGAGAACCAGTTTCAGAAAAATATCTTTGCTTTCTCGCCAGATGCTATTCAACTTTTCCGTATCGTCGAGTAAACGACTCAGAATCGTCTCTACGGTTTATTTCACGTACCAGCTAAAATTTTCTTTCCGCACTGGTCAACAGTCAATTCGATATCTTTACTTACACGTACAAACCTTTTGAGATTGTATTTTATTTGTTCTCAAAAGTATATATTTATATAAAAATGATCATTTTAATTGGTCACGATTGAAATATTACTTTTTATATTCGTCCCTTGAAAATCCTGACATCGCATTTATAAGAAATCAATATTTGTTATTTAAATATTTCATGACCATTGACGATTTGAATAATATATTGAACACGCGTCGTACTTATCACGAGTGAAATGCTAAAATGCGAACGATTTTGCAATTTTGGGAACAGTATTTTGCAAAGGCTGCACGAAATGTTGGGTGAAACCGCATATTGGCTAGTTACATATACATACATATAAATGCGTAATGTATAAAGCTTAAGTAAAAAAAAATATAATGCCAAAATGGAATTTCGATTTATCATTCCCTTTTGCAAGATAATTAAAGGTATTACGTAGAAATGAAAAAGGGGAACAAAATAAAAATATCAGGTTTTTAGAAATTACTTTCTCTGTGTTATTATCTTTTTTTTTATTATTGATTTTATTTACCAGCCCTTATTCGTTATCTTTGAACAAAATAAATGCGGTAAAAGTTGCATTATCGGTAAGAGACTTTAAGACAAAAAGTCGTTTTCCATTAACATGGCTTACATCTTATAGGAGTCACCTACGATGCTTTTTTCTTTTTTATTTTTATTTTCCATCGTAGTTTTACGTTTGACTGAAGATACCGTGATTGAAATAGATTGCGAAAGATAAATGTCATTTGAATTAAATTCTACAGACACACACACACACACACGCACACAATTTTCTTCGAGTTTTCATCGCCTTAAGTGATTTAAGTAACCTCGAGAATTTTGATTGTATTGCATGAATTTAAAAACATATCACTATAATACTAGAAAATTGAAACGTCGTGGACGTGACAGTGAAAAATATTTCAGGGGTACTTTATTATGCGATTTAAAATAAATACGACAACCATTTGAAATATTTATAATATTTTATGCTCTTTCTATTCTATTTACCGTGATGTTACATACGAATTGAGAATAAAAGTCAGTGTTATTTAACGGTATCTTCTTGCGTTATAACATTTGTTGTCAAATCAGAAGCCCTGTAACAAAAGATAAAAAATAAAAGTTTTAAATTGAGAAATAATTTATCGAGAAAAAATATATTAAATAACGCGAATAACACTTTTACCGAAAGATCAGTATTTTTTCGTTAGTTTCTGCGATTAAAGTTGAATTTATCGATCGACTTACTTTTGGAAATGGCACAGGCAGTTTGCCTTTGGGATTGAATGTTCCATAGCCAGGGAACTGAGGGAGCCCACGACTCTTTGGAGCAGCATGTGCACAAACTGCCAGTATTACAACCATCAAGATCACGAGAAAGTTTGTTAGTTTCATCTTGGCTAGTGATCTATAAAAGGAAGATGAAGATCATAAGTTGGCAGAGTTAAAAATAAAATTAGTTTCAACTTTTGATATATAGTATAACATTTACATAATACTAGTTTTAATTATCTATTGTAGTTTTTATTGCTACTAAATAAATTTCTTTTATAATAATATAATGATCATACGATTATTATTATAATCATCATAGAAATGTAATATAAAGTTTTTTCTTTTTTTTTGTGTTCAACGATATATATTGTACAATTTTTATTACGAAAAGTTATAGATAAAATGTTAACAATAATATCTCTCGAGAGATATAATTAACGTCTAATTTTTCCATACAAAATGTCTTTGTCTCGAAGAAAAAAAGAAATATAAATGAAAAGAACATGCTTACTTCTATCTTCCACGGGCCTCGTAATTGTACTATAAAACAGATAGGATGAATACGTTTATATATATATATAAATCCAAGCGAATTCATTAATAAATGAATGCATGTACAATCCCGTGCCTATATAATTGAGCATGAGAGAGAGAGATAAAAGATTGAGAAGATCAAATATTGAAGAAGAGGGGAGCAACGAAATCGGGGAATAACAGGCTGCCTGCCGTCTTATCTGCAATATACTATGACCCCAAGACTATTTCCTCGTAAGAAGTATTGCAATTGCGTCACGTTTGGATTCGTACGTGTAATAGTAATAGTAGTAGTTTGTAATAAACTGGGATGCATAGGCGTCGGGAATTACCATCAAAAAAGTATATATGTATATATGTATATTTACGTCAGGAATAAGTTCCTATCTTTTCAACTACTGCGAATTTTTTTGATGACTTCTTACACGTTATTTCGAAAATTTATAAATAAAGTCGGTGAAGAACCTATCGATTTTCTCTTTCTTTTTTTTTTGTATAATTAAAAATTCTTAGAAATTACACAATTCGTATAATATAATATAAAATAATGAAATAAATAATGATTATTTTTATAGATCATTTCTGATATCCTTGAAATTAATTATCGTTGCAAGTGAAGAATGGATATAATTATTTTTTACCGATACATGTTTTCTTTTAACTAAATAATTGCGATTGAAAATTTCATGATATTTAAATAGTCCTGCTTTTCGATAGATATTTTGTTGTTGTTGTTTATGGGAAAAGTTTTGCATAAAATTTAACATTTAAATTCTTGAATGTTAAAAACATTTAGAAGGAAAAAAACTGTAACGATTTAAAGATGTGTATTTTATGGAAAATAGTTGAACGTTTTAACAATGAAACTAGTTAAAAGTCGATACAACTCGGATCATGCGAGCAAAACTCTCCGGGAAATGGTGGTTACATGGTGTCGTATAACAAAAGACACGTGTTATTTTAGAGCCAAAGAAGATAATTAGACTTGGAAGTTTCGTTCGTACGTGAATGAACGAAACTCGTGAGGTCCGGATTAATTATGGCAAAAATACCATCGCAAGATAGTCATATACATATACATATACATGTACATGTATATGTATATATATATATGTATATAAGATTTTCGAACTTGACTTTCCGCAAAGCTTTTCCAAGGAGCGTTGCTATAGCTAGTGCGTGCCAAAGGGAGATGATGATGAAGTGAATGCTCTCGAAAACGAGGACCAAAACGTCAAGTATCATTATACCATTTTTACTCCCTTGAATTCTCGAGATGCAATTAGAGGTCCGGACAGACATCAGCGCCGAGAAAAAAGAAACGAACTTTTTTGGCTAGTGGAAATGGCAGAGAAAGGGAACGAGATAAATACACATATAGATATACAGGGTGTCCCATACGAAATCTTACATGCAATTATTTCTAAAGCTAGTTAATATTCTTTTTTCTTTCTTTTTTTTTTTTAATATGTTACAAAGGAAAATTTCATCTCGTTACGAGATTGGTAAATTTGTCAATTAGGATAAACGAATAATTAAGCGTATAATTTGATATGAGACATCCTGTATATATGTATATGTAAAATTACATCTATATATGCATAAAAAGAATTGGAAACAAGAAGAGAGGAAAAAGACAGAGAAGGAAGAGTCCATTCGCTTTTGTCGACCATATAGCTTTTCCGATTTTGTACGTAGCCGAGCTGTCTCTCGTGCCGTTATGCATTATTCATGTTGGTCCACTTGCACGCGTACCAGTTTCCGGGTCCGCTTTTCTTCCTTTGCTCTCAGTTTCCGGTGCTTATCACATCATGGTGCATTAATACTGCGTGTACAGCATGCACGTGATCCAGCCCGATACGTTCGTTATTTTGTACTCCGCGTTTCTACTTTTTTTCCTTCTCTTTTTGACCCCAATCGAACGTTATTATGACCGAAAATAATAGAACATTATAGATAAAAACGTTAATATATTATATTATTATCGAATTAATTGAAACTTTGCTAATAGAAAATTTCTAACGATTTTTTTTTCTTTTTCCAGAATTTTCTGCCCATAGATTTTCGGTTGTAGTTACATTCATTCGGTTGATCGTTAATTTAAATTCAAAAACGAGTTTGGCATTAAACCGTGAAAATTAAATTATCGTTAGACATGTTTGTTGGCCGACAAACAATCATACGAATGATTCACGTTTCGTTGAGTTTTAATATGGAAAGTAAAATAATTCGTTGGTTATTTACACGTTTAATGGATGCTATAAATCTTTGTATAAAAAATATGCTTCGTAAAATCTAACTCCTTTTTTTTGTCGATAAAACAAATCGATTCGTTATTGATTTATGATAACGAAAGAGACAAACTATCATCCCTAGTATTTTATGTTTCATTGGAAAGATTCGTATGTATCTAATAAATCATCGGAGATAATTATTAACATAATCTTTGGAGTGTGTTCTCGCGTTTTTATGTGATACTTCTTCTTATTACAAATTTAAATATTTTTTACTTTCTTTTTACTTACAGTCAAGAGTATAAGCACAACACACACACACATATATATGTTATATATATCATTTCGGTTAGGTAATAGCCTCTTATTTCACGTTATTTCTCTCATGCGGGAATACTGTTGAATCTAATCGCAATTCATTAGACCGAAGCCGCAAGTAGGTGGTTATGAACGTAACTCTATATAAAAGCTTCACAACAGAAGGGGCACATCAAACGCAGGCGTAGGATGCTATACGTGCTTTTCAGAAATGTTTAGTTAATATTCACAGATCATGGTAGACGATGATTTTCGATGAGAAGAGGACGGTGGGGAGTTGCTTTGCGAATGGGTTTATACAGTATTTCCTGTTTTTCAAATATCAATTTCACGTATATATTTATTCAGGTGTACGTTTTATAGTACGAAATAACACATTCGCATGATCGCGATTATTAATAAATACATCTGCTCTTTTTAACGTGCTAAATTTAATAACATTTATTGAATTTCACTCGAATGAATTTATCCTACAAACTATTTCCCTTTTCTATTATTTTTTATGTGTTTTGGAATAATTTGATTATTGCAAATCGCGTTGCTTACGGTAATGACCATGAAACTATTTTGGTTTTTTTTCTTTCTTTCATTCGGCCGAATGATTTATCATCGTTTGAAGTGACTAAACGCGTTAGAAAGAAAGAAGGATAAGTTCGAACGGTTTTCGATGGAAAATAGGAAAGACGGATTTTAGCGATTTCATTAAAAAAAAAATCCGACGCGAGATCAAACGTTTCTCTAATTTTTCCTCATCGATTTTCACGATGTAATACGCGGGAAAAAAAGGGATTGATCCCATTGTAATAAGTAGCAGTTGACTATTTTTCTCTCGTTATCAGCTTCGTTAAGTTTTTTAACGAAGAATTCGAGATCGATCGGATACAATCGTATGGGGAAAATGTGATTTAATTCTTCATAGTGACTCGTTTAATCGAAAACAATGGAAACGATTACCACTTCATCGATTTTTCTGCCAGTTCGTCGGAAAATCGGCTGGTCAGAAATGCAATATATTCGAGAGTATCGATTTTTGTTCTTTTTTTTTTTTTTTTTTAATTTTTATTTGTTCACCATCTCTTCCTTCCTTCCTTCCTTCCTTCCTTGCTTCATCTATCTCTATCTTCGTTTCACGCATGCGAAAACTTGTTCTTTATCGTCCCGCTATCTTTCTCCTTTTAATTTTCTTTTTGTTCAAAGTACTCGTAGTGAAATATTACGAGGAAAAAAGAGAGAAATTAGCGGCAGGTAACGCATCATGGACTATGTTCAAAAACGTTATGGACGAGCTCGTTCAGTGTATTTCCAAGCTTTTGATCGTCCCTTTGTTCATCATTCCTTCTATGGCAGTTCAGAAAGATGAATCACTTTTTGGACTGTCGCCCGTTGCTTCATATAAAATATATATTCGATATACACGGTGAATCATTTTATTAATATTCCAACAAATACTTCGTTATTTATACGATTGATGAAAATTATTAACGAATTTATATGAGTAAATAATAGGGAAGTTTGTCGTTAGTTTGAAATCGCATTCATGAATTATAATAACAATTTTTGTAATTAATATTTTTCCCCGTAATAAACCACCATCGCGGTTTATCAGAATAAAATGCATTTTTATAGCTGAAGGATGAATCGTTGATTTTTTTTCTTTTTTTTTTCAAAAGATAAAGATTTAAACCGTTTTTTCGCTCGACGTACGTTTGTTAAAGTAATTGAGAGAATTTTTGTATATAATATTATATATTAATATTTTTTATTTTCTAAATGAGATTGTAATATGAAAAATTCATTTTACGTATTAATCATTTTATTATATTATTAATTAAAAAATGTTTCCATATTACTTCCGTTGAATGGATTTACGTTGAATGGATCACCCTTTGTATGATATGTGGAATTCTTCTTTCATTGAATAATAATCTATGAGACCATGGATTTCTCATTCTTTTCATTTTTCAAAATGTATTGATTGAAGACTCTTCGTACTTCTACACATTTCTACCATTCGTAAACCAGCCATGCGTTATCGCAGAGATTCCATCCCTTCTATCCTTTTTCCACTCTTTATCCTTTTTTCACAAACATTGCTGTCGCCATTGCTGACCTCCCGTACTCTATCGTTCCGCGTCACTATTAAAACAATCGTGAAAAAGCTTTTTGTTTCATGCTTCAAATCTGTAAACTTTACAAAGAATAGCAATAGAATTTACTTCCAGACAATATTTCAGAGTAGCGAGTATTGTTCAATTTTATTCTATTCCGAGCAACGCTCATAACTCGCACTATTCAGATAATCGGTAAAAATTTATTCGAGCGTAATTGAAATATTATTTATTTGCTTGCTTTATCGAGGAAAAAAAACATAACGTAACAGTGTCTGCATTTAGTGATATAAAAATATTACAGTTTTACTATTAATAATGAGCTATATATATATATAACATAGACCTTCCTACAGGTGGCTATCCCTTCACCAACGCATTGCATCGCAACTTAAATTATTCCTTAGATTTTGACAACGATAAAAATATAAATAAATTAGAAAATATTAGATTGACAGTTTTTTCGCGACTCGCGTCATCATTATTTGTCATTACAGAGAATAAAATAAAGAAATATGTTAACGCGAGATAAAAAAATACCGTATAAATCTAATAATATACTCGCAAGATACAAGAATATGCAAGAAAACAAATTGTTTGGGAAATACTATCATCTTTTTCGTATTTATCTTGAAAAGTGAGTACTAACGTCGTTTGAATTCGGATTTAATAAATCCCTTCTTCTGTCTTCTACTATCAACGTGTATAACATGTTAATCGAGTTATATAGGGAAAGTCAGGAATAACGGGGATAGGCTAGCACACATCTTTCGCAGATAATAATAATTCTATTTCTCTTGTTTGAAAGCAATACGTCCTTCGCAGATTTACCTACCTAGATTAATGTCTGTTTTGTGAATGTACCTACTCGAAATTTTGCCTCAATCCTTCCCACCATTTTCTCTCTCTCTCTCTTACACACAAACACACACATTGTTCCTATTCCTGTCTCCCTTCGTTTCCTGTATACACAATCCACACAGCGATAGATATAATTGTACCCGCGCTAGCGTTGCTGAGTATCGCCATTTCTGTTTTACTCTACTACGCGGATCAATATTAACGGTGATATTGGGTCTCGAAATTGGTGGCATCGGACCGTTCGACAAACAAAATGAAATAAACAAAACTATAGCCTCGCGTTGGCTCGGCTATCCTGCAGACCAGCGGTTATCCTGCAGCGGTTGAGGATGCATGGACGCGTCATGTTATTTTATGTGTTTGCGATCAGCAATTCTGTAAACATTTCCACGGAACCGACGCCGTTCGTCGCTTTCCTATAAAATGGATTATACAGAAATAATTGTAATTACCTTCTTGAGAAATATATACGCGTATATACGGAATAAGATTGAACGGAACCGATCGATCATCCAGTCACGAATTTAACAGGATAAAATTAAATAATAAGTCAAATATATTTATCATATGATCATTTCTTTTTTTTTGTTATAATGCATATCAATTTAAAAATATTTGATCGAATCGAATGAATATTGTATATTCTCTCTTTCGAGTTCTTTAGCCCTTTATTATTTGAACAACCCTCGTAACGATTGAAAGTTAAACGAGAAAAGTCCCCCTTTTGATTCGGTTAAGTATTATATAGAGAATAGGAGTTGAGAGATGATGTACAAGTGGAAAAGTCGTGTCAACTGTGTTGCAACAGTACCAACAGAAGGGACCATTGTGGTAAGGGATGCGAATAGGTATCTAGAGGATGAAAAACGGTATAGGACTGCATTTGACTTTCCTATCAGAGTGAAGTAGTCATAATGGTTTAAATGACTTCTTGTTCGCAAAGTACCGTCTGTAGTCATTCAACCTTATTCTTCAAAACGAAACGAGGGTGGAAAAGAGCAGCATCACGTTTCTCTTCGAGCTTTAAGAGAGTGCCGTTACATTCTACAGTGTACGTGTCTGTGTTCGTGTCTGTGTTCGTGTCCGTGTTTGTGTTCGTGTTCGTGTTTGTGTTCGTGTTCGTATGCTCGTCATCCTTCAGTTTTTTATGAGTGACAACTCGTTCAAAAGAGTCATAAGAGTGAGAGAGAATGAGAGAGAGAGAGAGAGAGTGAGAGAGAGAAAGTCAAGTAGAAAAATTTTAGAGCCGATAACGTTGGACGATGGACGAATAAGCGCTCAGCCAGTCTCGATAATCCGCGTTATTTTCACTCGATGCTGTTAAACCGGACTCGGTGTTGTGATAAAATACAGAGAACAGTATAAATGTGTTCAAACTTTAATGTTACGTAAAATATACAGGGTATATTTGGAAGAGTGATCCAACCGGACAAGAGTGATTCTACGTGTAAACCTGAATATATGTTACTACTAACATAGAAAACTTCGTGCATTTAACATAAATCTTCTTTTTTTTGTTTTTTCTCTTTTTGACTTATTTTTCAACTGTAGAATCGTTTTCCATCCGATTGTACGACTAGTCCGGATATTGCAACCTGTATATGCGTTTGACTATTTAGTTCTAACAAATACAGCACGCACTTCAGGAAATCGGATATCTCGTATTATCTTATTAAACATTTGATGAATATTATATTTCCAGTATTAACACTTTTATGAAATTTTTAAATATCAAGAAAATAAAATTCGATTATTGGATTCAATTTAAAAAAATACTAAGAAAAATAAAAATAGACAACACTTTGTCTAAAATTTATGAAATAATTATTCTCTTAATTCGTATCAACGTTGAGATAATCAACCAGATTACTTTTCCTAGATAGAAATAAAGATCTCAGTATGTCGGAATTAGGAATAAGGAACATTCGCGATGCTCGTGGTATTTCATCAACGATATATAAAAGCTTGTTTACGCATTCGTGTATATATCAAGGCATGAGAGGGGGAGGAACAGGAAGAGAATGGAAAAGGAAGAACTAGTTATACGTGCGTTGTGGATACTCGCGTGAGTAGATAGTATCATAGGTCAGGTCGTTGCACCACCAAGGCAAACGGTACTACTACTACAACAGAGTAAGAGAAAGAGAGAAAGAGAGAGAGAGAGATGAAGGGGAAGAAGGGTTGGAAGGGTTGGAAGAGACTACAGGAGGCTGCTAAAACTAAAACGGTTGAAGTCGTGGTGAAACACGCTCTAGAAGGGTGCTGTTACCACCCTCGACGTTCAACGACAACGACAACGACAACGATGAGGACGAGGACGAGGACGAGGACGACGAGAACGTGGACTACTAGGACGAGAACGAGAATGAGGAAGATGGTGATAGCTGTGTGAAGGGGGAGGGGTGAGAGAGGATGTAGTTATCGCTATAGATAGTACTCCGTTGAAAGCCTGTCCTTGCATTCCTTGCTAACCTCGTTATGTCACCCACTCAACTTAACCACTAGATCGCGTATATACTGCAAAAGTCAGAGAGGAAAGTCATAGGAGAGAGAGAGAGAGAGAGAGAGTGAAGAATACAGATAAAAGAATAGGGAGAGTAATGAAACGTGAACACGTGTGAGTATCTGTGTGTGTGTGTGTGTATGCGAAAAAGAGAGAGAGAGAAAGAGAGTGAGAGGGTGAAAGCGTGAAATGAAAAGAGAGTTGAGAAAAAGGAAAGTGCGTTTTCCGAGCTCACGATTTGTTCTTCTTGTCGTTTACGAAATGACGTAAGAAGAAAGTATCGCGTTCTGTTATCAAAGAAATAAAAAGGTTATATGTAATATCAATTATAAAGTGAGCAATATGTTGAAGCTCGAACTATTAACGTTTACATTTTCTATTCTGCAAATATTTCATTGGAAATTGATTTATTGGTAATATTAAATGAAATCGCGAGTTCGCGAGTAAAAACTCTTCGAAAATTTTGTAGTACAGATAATTATCTCAACGAAGTTGAGTTTTTTCTTTTTACAATGATGGTAATAAAAATAAACGATAATTAAACTTTGCAGACCATGTGGATAGAATAAAATCAATGAATTGTTAATTGTTTACTGATTCGAATGAGATCTTTGTTTCGGTTCAATGATCCTTCGAATTACATTGATTTAGTGAAGCAAATAGTTGCGGGGAATTCGAAAACAAGATTGTTGGATATTGAAGGATCGGATGCCTCAAAATGTTAGAACTTAATTAACGTTTAAGGTAGCAAATATATATATATATAATATTTTGTTGTTTTAACATTAATAAATAAATTTGATCGGAAGTTATTGAAAAATACAAAATCCAAGACTATACCCACGTTAATATTAACGTTTACGATACGTTTGAATTATGGCAAATTATCTACGATTAATTAAAATTATAACGCGTATATAATAGTAAAGATTTAAGACAATTTTTCTGCCATTACTATAAGGGATAGAGTAAGATGATAATATTAAGCTAGGCTAAGGTTGGCGAGAGAATGTTAATGGCAAGGGAATTATTACGAACACCAAGATCATCGACATACATAATTCTCTACGACGTTTCCTGAACGTCGTGATACTTAAGCCAAAGTATTACCATATACATACATAGTCCACACGTAATCATATATGTTTAGCATATAGCACCGTCGTGAATACGTTAAACATTGCCGTCGCGTTTACCGCGGCGAATAATAATTGCGTGCACGTGCGACCAGGAGGAAGGTTGGGAAGGAAGGAAGGAAGGTATAACCGTGGGAGATCAGCGCGCGTGCTCCGGAGTCGAAATCGAAATGGGAAGAACGCGGAATCTAAATCGGTGACGTAGGTGTGGGATATCATAGTACCCCCATAAAGAGAGGGAAAGAGAGATAGAGAAATGTTTATGCGCACTAAATAATTCATAATTCAATTCCCGAAGGTAGCATCCCCTCTAATTATACGTCACTTCGTAGTTGAACAACATTCCCGGTGGCAATTAGCCACTGTTGACAAACGCAATTTCGTGGATGTAACTTTGTGGTCGTAGAGGAATGGGAAGAGAGAGAGAGAGAGAGAAAGGGAGGAGGTCGAAGAGTAGAAACAGAGGAGTTGGGCTATGGCGAAGGTAAAGAGGGTGGTGCAAGTACCGTGGCTCGTGATATGGTTCCTGGCATACATCTACCATCGTGGCTAGCCTATCCTAGGCATCGTCAAGCGAATGCGACATTCTCTATATAGAGAAAGTGCTCTTCCTGTCATCGAAGTAGATCGAAGCAGACCCTTTCCACGCATCTCCAACGTATGTACTTGTTTACTGATAGGAACTGATACTACCTTTCATGTATGTGTGTGTGTGTGTGTCTGTGTAGGTAGTATTTCGTCTTCGAGTTTTCCGTTCAATCACGAGCTTCTTCCGTCCTCTCCCAGAGGACGACTTCTACGGAAACTCGGAAAGCTCTGGACACATCGATATCATCTTTGTGGGCATTTATAGCCTCTAATGGAGGAACGCCCTACTTTTAAAGATACTTTTAGGTTTTCCTTGATATGGAATTCGTTATTGCGATATCTAGTTTAGATTTTACTGGCTGTCTTATTTACGTAGTTTCCGTCGGGAAGATAATTATTTATCGTGTTATGTATATCCTTTTTTTAAAGCTATGAAATATAACATGCCCCGAATGCTTCTTTTGGCTATCCATAATAAAATACGTAGAAGAAGGTTTTAAATGAGACTTTGTCAGCAACGAAATGTACTTTGAAAGAGCTGTAAGATGATTAAAATCGATGCCATAAATGGACAATAGATAAGCATGCATGTCTACAAACATAGCCGGCTCGAAATCATACATAGCGTGACGCAGAAAGAACTTATGGGGCAATCTAATATTATAGAAAAATTTTACTGGAAAGTCATTCTTCAAATTTTACCCTCGAAGTCATCATTGCGCAGGAGCGTTAAAATAATTACATAAAAATGATAAAAATTCTAAAATCAGAACGTTACAATCAAAAATTTTATTTATTAGCTGCATTATTCCTTTTATACACATGCGTAACGTTCGAAATGTCATATAAACAACATTTAATAAAAGTACTTTTCATAGAGAACAACGTGCCAGTCTGAAGGTGAATTTCGTGGAGGACGGTACACTGATCATATATTCCGATCTTTTAAACAACAATAGACATTTCTTTCGATTAATTAATCATTATTTTAATAATCTAATGCACTCTCTACTTATATTTAAGATTGTTTAAAAATATATACTCGCGTGTTCGTATTTTTGATTCATTGTTTACGATTATTATATTCTTTTGTTTCATTCGAATATGATGTAAGACAAGCCTCTGCAAGATGGTATCTATAACATCATTTTGAACTTTACCTTATTTTACCTATTTCATTTTTTCTTGCGGCTCTTCACGTTTGGTGAAGCCCCCAAAAGTACCTACGAGATTGCCACTTCAGAAGAAGTATATATACCTCGTGGTGTGTTGAGAGAACATTGAAGTTGTTTCGAGTTTCTCATTTACATCGTCCTAAATTATCTATTTTATAAAGACTTACTTTGAAAAAAAAACAAAAAAAGAAGAAAAGAAAACCATAGAACATCTTTAGAGTAATAAAATTTTTCACAGAGCACGGTAAAACAGCGATAAGTACCTTAACGTACATTTGGTGTTTTTTGTTCATTTAAACTAATTTGAGGGGTTCAACCGTAGCATGATATAAAGACAATTGACATTGATACAATTTTCAAGCGCACTCAACGTGTTATCTGCTTCACCTCTCACGCATGTCGTAGCCAGGCAGAGAAACGAACGGACTATTCCTTCTATTGAGTTTCTCAACTTTCTGTCGGATAGTATAGCGGTTTATTCGGCAGCGTGAGCTAGAAAGTGCTGGACAGAGATAGAGAAACATTGAGAGAGAGAGAGAGAGAGAGAGAGATAGAGATAGAGAGATAGGTACGTCTTTTCTTGAAATGAGTTCTTGTACCCTCATAATGCTTCGGGTTCTGTTTTATCCCGCTACTCGGTATATAGCCAGTATTGACCAACACGGGCCGGATGAAAGCTCTGTTATGTCTGATACCGAGAAAGCTGCCTGGCCAATATTGACGGAAACATATAAATATAAGACAAAAATCGCGCCTCTTAGATATTATTTCGTACTTGTTTTCTTTTTCTTTTTCTTTTTTTTTTTTATTTTTTCATCATTTTGTTCTTTCCCCCTCTCGTCAAAAATATGATAGTATTTTATTTAGCACGATATATGATCGACAATTGAGATCAATTTATTTAATTTAACGAGTTATTGAGATTGAAACGCATTATCAACGTATATTGCGTTAAAAAAAATTATTCCCGTATAATTAATATATTTGACTTAAATAAAAGTTTTCAATTTTATTTTTTTAATACGTAGAGACTATTTTTACTAACGAAAAGTAAAAATAAGAAGAAGAAAAGAAAATGAAGAATACTCGGAATAAAAGTAATCTCGTTGCTTAATTTGTCCATAATCCACAGGTGCGCGAGAATCGTTGATATCAAGAAGAGTAGGATAAGGAGAGAAAGGGGGGTGGCGGGGGGGGGGGTAGGGAAGAGAAAGAGAAATAGAGAAGTAGCGATTATTATTCTACGGATTTTAGTAGCATCATCGTAGTCGTGAAAAAGAAGAACAGGATTGCAGGTTGAACTGCAACCGGTAGTAAAGGTGTCGTTCATTGTTCCAAAAAAGAAGAAGAAGAAGAAAAAGAAAAAAAGATATAGGAAAGGGGAGGGAAAGGGAAGAATAAAGCTGGTAGGGTGGTACTAAAGAAGGTAAGATAAAGAGGAAAGGAGAGGACGGATCCGGTGCAGCAACACTGTCCTCAGAAGTTGGATGCTACAATAGCAGTGTATCTTCTGGCGCCTAACCGTCTCACGGACACGCCTTCCAACCTAAGAAACTGCGAGTACAACCTATCCACTTTCTGCTCTTTTATCCGTGTACCCACAATATTGTAATATCGTGATATCAAGTCCACCCCTTTGGAACGTCACTCTTTTCAACGCGCCGCGTTCTTTTATAAAACACGATTACGAGTATGAGAAACATAAACCGATTGTTGGGGGATGGGAGAGAGAAGAAATATTAAAGTTTCAATTATTTTCAAATTGTAAATCGTTGAATAGTATATAAACTATTATTCATGAGTAAACAAAGTTAATTTATATCGGTTATTTTTCTTGTTCTTTTTCATTGCATTTATTTTCTTTAGATAGAAATGGTATTTACGATACGTTAAAAAATTTGATACGATTCGTTATTACTCGAAACGATCGACAAAATAATACTCGTAGTAGCAGTAATACTTGGTTACCACTTGATATACCAAACGTCAATGAAGATCCGTTGAAGTTGACCTCGATAACTATGGTCACGGGACCCCTTCGATGATAGCTAATCACAGTCATTAAATGCATCGCAGAATTTGTTAGGTAAATTATCGAAGAGCAACGTTACTCTTCCCAACCCCCTTTTAACCCCCTTAACTAACCCCTATCTCCTCCTCCTCCTCCTCCTCCTCCTCCTACGTGGAATTTACATTCCTGTCACGCGTCCGGTAAACGCATGCGCTCGCATGGACGGTTTTACGTGTACATCGATAACGTGAAAAAAATGTTACAGAAAGAAGAGATTCGAATCTCGGCTCGTTACGCGGTCGCATCAATCATATTTAAAACGATTCTTTATCGGAAGTATGTGTTGTGCTCCATCAACGAATACGACTTTTCGTTCGTTGTCTTTTCAGCCAATATTCCGCGAGTGGAGATCATATTTCACAATGCGCCTTATTAATCACAATCTGACAGTAGCGTTAAATTATTTCCGATAGCGGAATACGATCGATAAACCACGTCGGCCATTCTCTTCTACTATTTTCTACTAAACCACTAGTTTCCGAACTTCAATGAGATTTAATGCTATGCGGTCATATATGTCCAATCGAAATCTACGTCTTTTTTGATGCTGGTACCAACTGGTAAAGTTTGAAACACGCGTACACGCACATATTTTATATTTTTTTTCTTTTTTTTTTTTCTTTTTTTACGACCAATGCATTTGTAAAGGTTTACTTCTCTAATTTCTACCTATTGCAATTCCTATTTCGATTTTGGTGATTCCAGTCGGTTTATTCGAAAAATATAATTTAACGATACCAAACGAGTATAGATACTTAGTTCTAAGAAAAAATATATTATTATTTTGTAAAGATACGATATTGTTTTTTTATAAGTAACTTTTACAGGAAAGGAAATGTTTGTATTCTTTTTTTTTATTCTAATAGATTGCTATATCACGCAACATGAAAATTTTAAACGAGTATTTCTAATTGACGTAATATTTATTCGTACACAGAGTCCTCTTCTTAAAATTGATTGTTTAAATAATCTACGTTGATGGTTTTTAATTTATTAGCGAATACAGTAAAAGTCTTGCGAAACTAATGAAGTTATTTCTGCTTGATCACTGTGAAGTCGAAGCACGTAAATTTTAAAAGTTCACTCAGTATGCGCTCCACAGGTGTTTCCAATTTGTCGTAAAGCGGCTAGGAGGATCAAAAGAATCATTATACGAATGAAACAATGATTGATGGTTTTAGCGTCGATGACTAGAGAAATTACTTTCAAATGGTTTTCCTATTTTAATAAATAAAAGTA
This sequence comes from Polistes fuscatus, assembly GCF_010416935.1. Taxonomy (NCBI): domain Eukaryota; kingdom Metazoa; phylum Arthropoda; class Insecta; order Hymenoptera; family Vespidae; genus Polistes; species Polistes fuscatus. The sequence goes on from NW_025113096.1 coordinate 734,824, forward strand.
TTCCAATTAACTATGAATGATGATTTAAAATATTTTTTTTGCGTAGTACGCAACGATCATTGAAAATTCGATCATCGATTACTTCGATAACGTGTTCAGAAATATTCAACGTTAATTAAAATGTAATTATTCATTGTTGCATGAGAAAGAAACAAGACGAGAAAACTGATAACTTTTCAGCATTCCTGTAATAAACATTTGTTCTGTGTAAGTATGAATAAAATCTTGACGAAAGCTTTGAAAAATCATGACATAAATTTCCAACCCTTTACATGATAGGCTCCAAACTTTTTAGCTCTCCACACGAAAAATCTAACTGATCTTCACTTAAATTGATTCCTTCATCGTATTTCATTTGCCAGGATTATCTAAGAGACCCATATAACAATGAAAGGATTCACGAAGAGCTTTCTTGCCCAGATAAATCATAAATAAAAAAATCATAATAATAATAATCATGTAATCTCTCTAATGCAAAGTTTTTAATTCGTCATAACGTCATTCAACGTGGAATCAAAAGTTTAAACATCGTATTCCTGAGAAAATAGTAAAAACATTTAGTACGGGTTAGGAGGGGTAGAAAAAGGGGGTAAGTTCCACAGGTGTAAGAGTAAGCATTCGCAGACGGACAAGAGCTGAGAACAGAGTAGTCGTACGATAATTAATCATCATCTATTGATAAGAGATAAGTGCGAGAGATTAAAGTAGAGACGAGAGAAGAGAGCGAGTGAGGTGGTACGAAGCACAAAGAGGAATGTAAAGAAAGGATGGGGAGGGAGGGAAAAAGGAAAAGGGGTGAATGGTGATGATGGTAGTCGGGAAAGGATTGAAGAGGGAGGGTGGGGATGGGGATGGGGAAAAGGGACAGAAAGAAGAAGAAGAAAGAAGAAGAAGGTAGAACTCAAGAATCGGCAAAGACTCTCTCTCTCTCTCTTTCACTTTGTCGCGGCTGCGCGTATCAAGGGTTCTAAAGTGTTAGCGGAGAGTTGAAGAGGGGTTGGTATGGTGGTGGTGGGGGTGGACGGAAAGGCGCGAACGGAGGAGAGACGAACGAACACGGCGGGTATTCGTTGCTCTCGGCAGAGCACGATAGTTCAGTCGGGATGAAGGTCGCGCACCCTCTTCTTCTACGGTGCCGATGAACAGTGAAGAACGTAAGGGTAGGGACAAAGGTTCGCGATGAATGGTGAACGTATTAACGTGAAACGTCTTACGGGAATTAAACATTATCCCGATCGTTTTCGTATACTTACTATGGCATTCCTGATAGTTGTGGCTATTGCTGGACAAGCACGTACAGATAATTCATCATTAAATTCCGGTGAGTTAGTGAGTAGTCATTGTAATATATTAGATTACGTTGTTTTTCTTCTTCTTATTTATTTTTTTATTTTTTCATATTATATTCGATTGATATCTCGGTTCTATACGATTATTCGATATATGTATACATGTTTGCGTGTGTGTGTATTTTGTTTTGTTTTTAATTTCAATATTATTTTGTTTTTTTTTGAAACTATTTGCGACGTTTTACTTGAACGCTACTACCATTCGAAACATTTTCTTCTTTTTTTTCTCCGTTTTCTGTTTTGTTTCTTTTTCTTTTTCTTTTTTGTCCTTTTCATGCAACAGTGCAAAAGCTTCCCCGTCGGTCCACTCGTTACTTTTTCTTTTCTCATTTTCCGACTGTAACTCTTACACGCGCGTAACTCGCCAAGTACCGCACGCTGTGCTCGATAACTTCGCCGACTGGAAATGTCGTGCTTTATTTTCGTGGTAGTCCGTTACTCGCTCATGTATATACTTGACGACTCATTTCATGCATATATTAGAGTACCATTACGTCGTATTGTTATAGTACGTGTTGTTGATTGTGTTTGTATATCGTGTGATTATATCGAATATCGTAAATAGATCATTCATTCGTCGCAAAGCGCATAAATCCTAGTTTTCACGTTTATCATCATTTGTTCCATATATTATACAAAAAAATATTTAAAAAAAAACGACAATATTAATATTATTTATATTTACGAGCAATTTATTAAATCATAGTCAATAAGTAAATATAATAAACCAATAACAATATAAACATTGTTCATCATATTTGCACATTATATCAAAAAGAATGATATTTAAACGATAAGAATATTATCCATAAAATCGGAATAAACAATAATCCGACGAGTTCTATTTCTTCGATTATACGAAAAAATCCTCTCCTATAAAAGCTATCTAAAGTTAAGAAGTTCGCATCAAGGATTCATGATACGAGACGATCCCGATCAAAAGGCTAAAGCAATGCAACGCAATGCAGCAATGCATTGTCAGTAAAACGTTGAGATCTTCTTACTAAGATTACGGGAATGGTCGCTTTGCATTCGATTATCGTAGCACACGCGAGTCAAGTATATGTAGCTTTTACTGGTATTACGGTGATCGTGTTCTTTATCGTGCCACCGCAGGTGTAATACGAAAACGGCTTATGGCACGACTGAAAGAGGAAAGAAAGAGAAAGGGACAAAGGGAGAGTCGGGGGGGGGGAGGAATCTAGGAGAAGATAGGGAGAGATATAAACAGAAAGGGACTGTAAAAGACTACTTCTAGTGGTGATTACTCGAATACGCGCCAACGCCATCGCCTGTAACACCAAACTCATGCCACTGTTTTCTATGTATATATAAGCGAATGGAAATCAGTGAATCCCGTAACTGAAACGTAATCTAACTCTGAAACAGATTGTCCTCGGCTAGTGATTCGGGGTGGGATGAGGGGTGGTGGAACGGGGATCAGGGGAAATAATATCTTTCGGTATAGCGAGAATTGAAGGAAATGTTCGTTGGGTCTTTGATAGATTTGCCAAGCGAGAAATGGTAATACATAGGATAAATAAAATTTGGTATATTTTAAATGAAAATTGAAATTTTCACGACAAAACTTTCATTTGATTTGTTAGAAATTATTTAACAGAGAGATAATACCGATAGATAATGAATTGCGGTCAATGTTTTCGATCGCCGCGCGTGTTGTGTGCCTTCTCACATACTCGGAGAACAATCCGAATAGAACAAGAGAACACAAATCGTATTACGTATATATCGTTATCCAGTGTGGTCATTAAATAATAAACTCATGCGGGTTTGCAATCTAATCGACTAATTAGCGACTATTGATTTGGATAGATGGAAACGATTAAACGCGAAATTGCAAGCATTTTGGGGAACTCGTCTATCTTGTATATAAGAGGAATAATATATTTGAATTTTTTCGTATCGTAAATATTTAACATTGTGGTCGTCGTTAGTAAAAATGACGCGGTAATTGAAAGCGTTGAATGGAAGAAAATAGTAAAGTGTTAATGTATTATAACTTTCGAGGCTTTGAGGTTGGGAAAAATTGATGGAGTAATTTCTTTAATGCGGCGTAATCTTCCATCTATGGTTAACAAGTTCTTTCGTTAAACGGTCGATCCCCGAGGTGAAGTTGATTTCCACTTTCGAGAAGAACCCCTCCGCGATGGCTTTTCATAAATATATTATTCCTCTGTATGAAAGTCAAGTAAGTAAAAGTTAAATTAACTCTAAATCCAGACGCGCGCCGCTCTTGCGAATTTAATTTAGGATCACACGCCTTCTATCTCTCGAGATGATAAATAATGCGAATAGGAAGGAGGAGGAGGAGGAGGAGGAGGAGGAGGCTGTTTGGTAAAATGATGGTGGTTGTGGTGGTGGTGGTAGTAATGATGGTGTGTCCTCGTATACCGAATCTAACAGCTTTGCTTGAATATTATTTTCAACGAACGAGTGAAATCGAAAGTTTAATTATCACGAAAAGTAGGAAATTTAATTATCGCGTAAACGTGTAGTATACCCTTTATTTGGCAGTTCACGCTCAAAATCGAAATATACAATGAATACTCGTTATAATATTCTGCGAGTAATTATATAGAATATTATCGATACACGATTATAATGTCCTTTCGTAATAATGAGCAAGAGGGAATATTATCTACCTGCATAGTCGATAGAAATAGATCAAGCTTTTTTCAAAATAACGTGACATTTTAATTAATAGATCTAAATTGTCAAAATGACGAATAGGAGATATAGCAATCGTTTCGACGAATCCAGTAATCTCTTTAAGTCGTGGAAAGGAGTAGGGTTTCCTTGAGTTCAGTTTACTGCCAACCTCTGCATACATCACGCACATGCTTTTGTTGCACGTGGTCGAAGAAAATGCAGCCTGATTTACAACCGACATTTACTTCGGAGAACATTCCCTTCTCTGTCGGAAGATAAATCGACAGGACTTGCTGCTGCACGCTCTTCTTCCTTCTCCTACCACTCTCTCTCTCTCTTTTTCTCTCTCTCTCTCTCTCTCTTTCTCTTTTTCTCTCTTTCTTTCCTTTCCTTTTTACTCTATCTCTTTTTCTTTTCTTCACAACCTTACACTCGAAGTTACTTAAATTTAATAACTCTACGGGAAAACGCACCTGACAATTTTTATCTTTCCATAACGCCTCACGGTTATTGTTAGTTGAATGGGAAACGTTTCTATGATGGAAACTCGTGTTTATACTTTCTCTATCTGTCTGCAGATGTAAAAAGTTAAATAATTTTTGAAGCGAGTACGTTTAATATATAATTATGTTAACGTTCATTCGTGAACTATTTCATTTTAGAATAAGAAAGAAAATTTCTCTCTTAATAGGATTTAAACGACGAAAATCGAATATAAATACCGGTCGAGGAGTAGGGTATTATGTATAAACAAAACATTGAACGATCTTACGATTAGTTTAACCTTTTCCCTTCTCAGTCGTTATTCTTCTCTGCTTCTGACAAGACGTGTTTCTGTATTAGGTATCATACATTCTTTATCTCATTCATCTTCTCATTTACATTAGATACAATATTTTATATCTATTTTTTTTATAACCGATGCTCTAATTAATAATATTTTTAATAATTAATCTCGTTAGATATATTTCGCCTTACATACAATTATAATATATACACGTATAGTACGTGTAATATATAATTATGTTAACGTTCATTCGTGAACTATTTCATTTTAGTATAAGAAAGAAAATTTCTCTCGTAATAGGATTTAAACGACGAAAATCGAATATAAATACCGATCGAGAAGTAGGGTATTATGTATAAACAAAACATTGAACGATCTTACGATTAGTTTAACCTTTTCCCTTCTCAGTCGTTATTCTTCTCTGCTTCTGACAAGACGTGTTTCTGTATTAGGTATCATACATTCTTTATCTCATTCATCTTCTCATTTACATTAGATACAATATTTATATCTATTTTTTTATAACCGATGCTCTAATTAATAATATTTTTAATAATTAATCTCGTTAGATATATTTCGCCTTACATACAATTATAATATATACACGTATAGTACGTGTAATATGCAATTATGTTAACGTTCATTCGTGAACTATTTCATTTTAGTATAAGAAAGAAAATTTCTCTCTTAATAGGATTTAAACGACGAAAATCGAATATAAATATCGATCGAGGAGTAGGGTATTATGTATAAACAAAACATTGAACGATCTTACGATTAGTTTAACCTTTTCCCTTCTCAGTCGTTATTCTTCTCTGCTTCTGATAAGACGTGTTTCTGTATTAGGTATCATACATTTTTTATCTCATTCATCTTCTCATTTACATTAGATACAATATTTTATATCTATTTTTTTTATAACCGATGCTCTAATTAATAATATTTTTAATAATTAATCTCGTTAGATATATTTCGCCTTACATACAATTATAATATATACACGTATGTATATTACATCTACATCGATACACATACGTGCCTGCACATATGCATATCACTTGCATAACAACAAAACGTGCACGCTTATATATTCGAAAATAAATTTGATACATTTTTAATATCGTTTTTTTTTACATATCTCGGTGATCAGAAAAATGTTTATAAATAACTGAGTATCCTTTTTCATAGATCGTTTCTTTGGATTATCAACAATAAAAAAGATTTTGTCGTTTATTTATTTTTAACAAGAACGTTAGTCGGTTTATATATTTCGTACTATTAAAATATGTTTCTCGCTGAAGAGTAAATTTGTTGAAATGATCTCGCTGGAGAATGGAATTTTAATATTTCAAGTATGTATGTGTATGATGTGTATGTATGCACGTTTAAAAATATCAAATTCGATCAATTAAATAAAAGCGTATGTAAAATTAAATAGAAATAAAAAAGAAAAAAAAAAATATAGGCTCCAAGAAAACATTCATTCGCCGTCGTCGTTATTAAATATTTATTATTTTAATCGAATAATATGATTTTTACGATCAATCGTATATTTATGAACACTTTACTGCCAATTAACGAACGCAGAAATTTAAATTAAGCCGCTCGGCTCTATTTTAGAATATTCGAATAAACGAATATCGTAGGTAATAAAAGCTTTTTTATTCTTTTCTTTTTTTTTTATTTAATTATTACCGTATCGAGATATAATGTTGCGTCAGACTGACAGGTGCATTAATTTTCCATGTATGCTTTGCGGGGATGAGGGGGAGGAGGGGGAAGGGTATGTATCGCACGATCATGCCCTTACAAATGACTTCTTTATGTCATACGGGAATATCTAACTATTATAAAATATTAATAATTTCATTAACTATCAATTGACCAATATAATGAAAGGATTATACTCTGCTTTCGAAAACATTCCACGAAATAATTTATACGTATATAGGAGGTATTACAGCTATGTGCAACAGATTTATGTATCTCTAATTAAATTTCAATCTAATACAAAAGCATTTAATGCTAGGTAGTTATTCATGTGAATCAAAATCGTCTTGTATTCGTGTAATAATAGCGAAACCCGATTAAAAAGGTAATTAACCCTTTGAATATCGTATAATATTGTTTCGGTGTTGTCCACACAAAGCTACTGATAAAAAGATTTAATAATTAGTGAAAGATAATGTATATATAATCATTTGCTTTTTCTTTTTTTTTTATTATTTTTAATATATGAAATTATAAAGCAAATAAAAGTATTACGTATTAAAGTATGATTTCGATGCGAGAGAGAATTCTTTTTTTTTTTTCTTTGTAATTATTTTTCGATTTTATACAAAAGTATCGTATTACGCGCGTGTTTTGTAATATTAATTATAATCGTATAAATATTTAAACGCACGTAGAGACAACAAAAATAAGTTTATTGATAAAAATAAACAAATGATATTTTTTCACTTTTATAGAAAGAAACACGTCGAGATAATTTTATTTTAATCGCGATTACAAAATAATAATAATAATGAAACAATATTTTTCTAAGATGAATTATCGCGTTATTAATTTCGTTAACGATATATCATAAATTTCACGAATTATCCAACTTGTGGACGAAATTTGAACGAAATTAAAACTAACTAAACGATTCGTAATTATAATTTTGTCAAAAGATAGAAATGATTTGGCGGCATTTCGCATATATTTTACTCTCTATTCTCTTTTATTGAGAAAAACTTGATATTAGAAAGAAATAAAAGAAGAAAGAAAGTATATGAAAGTAGGAAGGAGAGGAGAAACTCGATGAAAAGAAGAACGTAGCAGCAGCAGCATTCTGTGAACAATTTTCAGCTCGTACGTGCCGAAGTCGAAGAACGTACGCGATTATATTCCGCGCCCGAATAAATGCTCGCAAGAGCGAAATTGTTGAAAAAAAAATTGGTACGCGCAATCGGTATATATGGGTGCGCATACCGAATATGAAATTGTAACGAATATTTAGTATGCAGATTTGGTACGAGAGAATATTTGTTACGGCTCTTCTCGCTTCCTCTCTCTCTCTCTCTCTCACACGTTCTCTATCTATCTATCTATCTAACTATCGATCTATCTATCTATCCATCTATATGTATATCTTTTCTCTTTGTATCTCTTTCTCGCCAACAGTCTGGTACGTGTAAAAATCAGATTAAATAATTTTATTTAACATTTATTTCGTCACTATGCTGACAGAGTTTGTTGTTAACGATGTTTTGCTGTGGTTCGTATTCATTTCTATCTACGATCACCGCATATATAAAAAAATAAAAATAAAAATGAATACGCTCTACTCGTGAAAAGAGGGAAGAGAGAGAGAGAGAGACTATTGATTTAATACACTTGCGATTCAACGCTAACAAGAAACATACGGGAAATGATTTTGTTCCGATTTTTTTTTTGTAGAAAAAATCTTTCTAGGGGATAATAAACCTGTAAGGAATAAGAAATTTATGTTTTCTATCTATCGATGTTAATTGAATTATATAATAAATATGAAACAAATTATATCGCGTATCCTGAAACATGAGAGAAATATTTTTCTTCAATTATATATTTATAAATATGTGTGTGTATGTGTCTATAGAGATTTAGTAAATTACCGAATGATAATCAATATTTCATACTTTGTTAATAGTTCAAATCTGAATGTTATATTTATTAGTAAGAAATGATGTACCTGCAATAAGCACGTACACTCGGTACTTACGTAAAATACATGTACATATGTAGGAAAGCAAAGCAAGCAATATTAATGAACTATGTTATTAATGAGGTACGGAACTACATTTTATCCTCAGGAGTAACATTCAATGGCATAAATAATTATAGAAAATCGATAAATATAATGAAAATTGATTAATAAGAATTGCGTAAAGGTGGGTGGGTGGGGGGGGGATGGGGGAATCAATATAAAAATTTGTAGAGAATTACAAACGTATCTGATTAATTACGCATAGCTATGAGAAATTTTAACGACAACATATGCATCAAAGGACATTGCTCCGGGAGCAGCATTAAAATCTACAGTTTCTCTCTAGCCTCAGAAACGTAGGTAGGTACATATACATACGCATACGTGTACCAACTAAATGACGTTATAACTTTTCAAGTGACTTTACAAAGTACCAGTAGTTAGTTATTCCGGCATGTTATTAATAATTAATGCCAAGCTATTCAAAGAAATGATGATATGAATCAAAGAAAATATAATTTTAAACATTTTTATTGAGATTGCAATGTTACTTCGACTGTTTATAAATGTATACGTATTACTTTGTATAATTGGAAAAAAATAATAGAAAGTTTATATATCGTTTTAAGGTGACGGATCATTTTTGTCATTGACAAGACGGACGACTCGCGTGGATTGAAATGAGAGAGAAAGAGAGAGAGAGAAATGCTAGTAGCGAAACAACGAGCGAAATCACGAATGAAACATTTTCACAATAATCCTCTTAGTTGGACCCAGATTAAGCCCGAACACGTCTACCACTACTGGCTCCTCGGTTTGCTGTCAAATGCAAATACCGCGTGTTCCGCTATGCTAACGTGGAACGATTGTCGCACCGAAGGAACATTCTAGACAGAATCAACTCTGGCTACTGACTTAAACTGATATTCATGATTTCTAAGCAACCAACCCGATCTCGAGGCCTCTTTTCTTCTTACCAAGGTTCTAATTAATGATTTAATAATCGGACCGATGATGAAATATCTCATTTTATATTTAATTTTTTGTCTTTTTTACCATTAGTTTTCTTTATTTCCTTTTCTTTCATTTTTTATTTCGTCTCGTCCCTTTTTTCCCTTCTCTTTTTCTTCTTTCCGTGACAAAAATAAAACTTTCCATCCCTTTTTTTTTTTTACCATCGTGGAAAAACGGTGCAAGTCCGGGGCTAACTTTCTTTCTCGTATTTGTTTCCGCATACGTAACACGCCGGAACAAACCGAGTTACATAAATTCCTTTGTATATAAATGCCTTTAATTTTGAAAAGTTCGTTGTGTCCACCGTTGGTTGCATCCGTGCTTCGTCGCGTTCGCGACTTCTTCTCTCGTGTAAAAATGTTAAAAGAAAGCGAAGAAAATGGTAGAAAGGGACGGAAAAAGTTGCTAGAGTAAAAGACGGAAGAGAGAAAATTAGTAGAGAAGAGGAAGAAGAAGAAGAAGAAGAAGAAGTAACTAGAAACTCTGTGTCTGAGCAATGCGAACACTAATGGTAACAATTCGAAGGGTCTGTTTCTAAGAAAAGGAAATGAATTGAAGTGATTCACGGATTAAGAAGAATGACATAGTTACGACATACCGGGATGATTACTATTGCTCCGTTTGCTGATTTCTTCTTTGTCGGTTAATAGGCAACTTTCATAATTTAGTCTTTCTATAATAGGAATATATAAACGTACACATACACACACACACACACAGTCACACAGATACTTACATTGGCATGTTATATATTTAGAGAATTTGCTTAGAACTCAGGGAAGATATTGTGTACACCAAATGTATCAGCATGCATGCAACATGAAATGTCTGATTTGCCAAACATCGTCGTTTCAACCTATGTCAAAAGGATTCCTTAGAATATTCGTGTAACACGCTGAACTCGTTATATCGAGTAATGGTCTATCATTTCAATCTTATACACGCGAATTCCTCTTTATCTCTTGATCATTATTTATTATTACCGACGCAAACTTTCAAATATTCTTTTTATACGAGTTTGAAATGAATTGACAGGAATAATTTGAAGTTTCGTCAATACGTATTTTACATGTAAATACTTTTGCAAAAGATTTGCTTTATTGAAACATATATTTGAAAAATATAATATTTTATATTATTTTATTTTCATTTAGACAAGTAACATCATTTTTATAATAATTATGATTGAAATAATTGTCCAACGAGAAATGTTTAATTGATCGTTTCGACGGATTGTACGAAATTAATATCAACGTCAAATTTTTGATAATATTTTTATTCTTGGTCACTGATGTATAAAATTCGATAATCCGTTTTGACAAGTGGCGTTTACATTAAGGCTATGTGAAGTAATTAATAATATCGTAAAAGAGAGAGAGAGAGAGAGAGAGAGAGAGAAAGAGATACAGATAGACAGAGATTGGAGGTAGATTAGAATTAAATTTTCAGTATCCTATTACAGTGGCGTGTTGGTTCATCCTAACGAAGATATCAATTCGTAAGAGGGAAACAACCTGTTATTACAAATTTTGCGATTTTACAAAAAAGAATAGAAATCATATTATAGACTCATTGGCTATCGTTACAACTTATATAATAATATTCATAATTTTCGCTATCGATATTGAATTGAAAAGTAACTTATAGATTCCAATGTAATTCATGTTAGTTGGGTATTTAATTAAATCATATCGTAATTAAATTTCATATTAGATTTATCTCATAAAGTTATATACATTGCACCTCGATATACAATTGACGTATATAGATATTCGTCTATTTTTGCAAAAATATACTTATACTAATTGAATAGAATGTAATAAGTATTTGTTTTGATCGAATATTCATGCATTATACAAATTTAAGTATAGATAAACGTATGGGGTAAGGGGAGAGAGACTGTTACAAATTGGTACATCGAAATTATCTGGACATAGTGTGTATAGTTTGATCAATACTTAATGGCTTTATTTTTTTTTTTTATCTATTCACTATGATTGAACGTAATTCCGTGTACGTTGGCAATAGCATTTGCTATCATTTTCCTTTTTATAGGGGAAAGAGTAAATATCTATGTTGACTCTTTAATCAGTCTGGAGATTAAATATATAGATATGAAATTTTCTATCCTGGGATAGTTTAACTTCTCATTGAGTTATTTAAAGATATTGTTTTTTCTTTTTTACTTTGTAAAAGTAACAAATAATATATACATTCGTCGTTGTTATTAAAATTAATTTTGGATCGTTCATTTCGTCGATTAAAATCGAATAAAAATGATTAATTTATATTTCGTATGATCACAAATGTACGGTTAAATGATTTTAATAATATTCTAACTGACGTAACAAAATATAATATATTTCGAGTTTAAAAAAAAAAAACAAGTAAAGAAATAATTATTAAAATATTTTATAAATGTATCAATTTGCCTTAAGCAATTTAAATTCACATATATATATATATATATTTATATTTCATCAAAGAAATACTTTTCAAATTTATTTTAATACGTATTTTATGAAGAATTTCCTCTCACGCGATACATATATCACGATACACATAAAAAGAAAGTTATATAATTAATTGATAAGTTCAAAAGAAAATAAGTAAAATATATAATACTTGCATCTGGTTTCCCCATACGTCGTACCATCCTAACGCGAAATCGATCCGATCGTTTCCATACAAAAGAAAAGAAAAGAAAAGAAAAATAATGGTAACTATGAGATTTGTAAAAAAGTTTCCTCGGAAATGTTTTTCATTAAACATAGACTATCGAAGGCATATAGATAGGTTTGTAACGCGAAATGGGAGTTTAATTTAGAGCGTCCATTAAGCGAGAAGCTGGGCCAAAGTAGTCGTCCTATGCATCAAACTACTATCCATTGGAAAACTTTGCAACAGGTATAACGATGCATGTCCGACGTATCCGTGCCGGTTGACGGGTCAGCTTTAGAGTCGGTTGTTAAGCCCGAGTAGAACTGTGTGACAGATACGCACACAAGTACACACATATGTATATATGTATATACACGTGTGTAGAATATTTGCGTGTACGCGGATTCGTTAGTAACGTTCGATAGTGCGAGAAGAGAGTAGCTTTCGTTGATACTATTCTATAAAATCCATTTAATTAGCAAGTGACAATTCGAGAGATGCTACGCGTGTGTATTGGTTCTGTTCAGGTTTGTTCTTCAGATTATTCTATTACATTCGTATATATATGTTTATGTAATTCATAATAAACGCGTATGTGTGTTTCTCAACAGTTTATCTTATACTCTTCTCATTTTAACAATAGTTAACAGACAGTAATGAGAGGATTTTCAAGGAAAACGATCGTTGGATATCTCGGAATAGTAAAGAGAAGATACGATATCATCGTTATCATTATTTTATAATATAACGTGAACGGATAACAAATTTTCCAATAAAATATATTACCTTTTCCTCATATGTGTATTATGTAATCTATAAAATTTCATTTATATATTGGTTATTTATTTTATATTGATTTTAATTATTAGTTATCGCAGAAATTTTTCATCAAAAGAATAATAATCATCGAGAAATTTCGCGTTTATGATTTTTCATGATAGTATAGGTATATGTGTATAACAAAGCACGGAGAATAATAAGTAATTTAAATGATTAACAAAAATTTGAAATGAAATTAAATACGAATGGGTCTTCTTTGTCATCTTTAGATGTAAATTGATTCTTTGTTTCTTTTTTTTCGTCGAAATTTTAACGTACACAAAAGGTCTTTCGAACAAAAGTATTACAATTTGGAAGAAAAAAAACTTCGGCGAGAAGTAATAATTTTTTTTTTTCATTCGAAATAGTAATTCAAGTAAGTAAATGTAACAGATTGTCATGGGGATGAATTATACTTCACTCGTAAAGCGATTTGAAAGGTAGAAAAGGAGGGGGGTTGAGTCGTTTAACTTCTCTTTCGACGTAGTGCAAAAGGTACGAATTTTCGAAAGGAGAGTGAGTACGCTCGGTCATCCAGTGACATCGTCAAGCTTGGAACATCTCAAAAAAAAGAAGGAAGATCGAAGCAGTCAAGAAGTTAGAGTAGGTAGGAGGGGGGAGGAGGAGGAGGAGGAGGAAGAGGAGGGGGTTTAGAAACGTCTGAAGAAGTTTCAAAGAGGGAAAACTCGGATGGATCGTATCGAACGTTTCACGAGAGTGATAGTAAGAGAAGAGGAAGAGAAGGAATAGCTAAAGAAGAAGAAGAAGAAGAAGAAGAAGGGATGAAGGGAAGAAGGGAAGAAGAAGAAGAGCAGAGCTAGAAGCTAGAAGAAAAAGAAATGTTTTCAGCGTTGAAAAGCACCACGACGAAAAGGCGCGAGACGTGTGTGTGAGAGAGAGAGAGAGAGAGAGCTTGAAAAAAGGGAAGATAATGCGAGAAAAAAGAAATTACGGAAGAATGTAAGAGGAAAAAACACGAAGGACGAGATAGTAGCAAAGGCACTCAAGAAAATCTAAACTGTCAATGCCTTCTAGGATAAAATGACGACGAGTTACATTTTACCAACGTTAGGAACGATTTTTGACGTGCTTATTCGGATTTTATTGAAGTACTTATTTTGGATTTGAATATTAAAAAACTTTTAATTTCTATTCTGTGTATGTGTGTGCGTAAAACGGGATACGAAATAAGAGATGTAACAAAAGTAAATGCAGAAGCAGCAGCAACAACAACAACAAGAACAATAACGAACATAAAGAAAAACGTAAACGAGAATTGGGAAATAGTTTTTCAAGTTGAATCAGGTCTGGGCCAGCGCAGGGGTTGCGGGGAGGACTGGAGGCTGGTGGCACGGGCAGTGGGGAGTTTTTTAAAGCGCGAAAATAAAAACTGGAAGCGAACCTCGTGTGATTCGAGTGCCATCGGCCGGCATCTCGAAACAAACTCGTAACAATTGTTCGAAACAACACGTTGAAGTATTCTAACGACTTCCACTTTATGATCACGGTGCGCGCGCTCGTCGCGTAGTACTTTTTGAACACACACAAACACACACATATGCACGCAGAACGACACAACAAGCTTGTAACGTTCGTCGCTCGAGCTAACAAGCTAGCGAATCGATAGGACAAAAATACGTTTCGCAGGATTGTAGTAGTAATAGAAGGATAGTAGAGAGAGTAGCAGAGGCGAGTGGAAATCGTTCGCGCGAATAGTGGAAAAAAAAGAAAAAAGAAAAAAAAAGGGAAATTCGTAGAGAAAAGTATGCATGTGCAACGAGCGTTCCTCGTGCTCGGACCTCGCGAAAAAAGCTCCGATGACGTCGAATCGGTCCTCTCGCTCTCTAACCCCGTTGTAATTGGGCCTTTCGACGTGTGCTTTATTGAAAAAGAAGATGGCCGACGAACCCCATCGAACGTTTGCGAGATACGCGCGTTTACGATCTTTTCAATCCGTGTTGCTTTAAACAAAGGGACCGTGAAATTCTCTAATTCCGGTTATCTATCTCTCTCTCTCTCTCTTTCTAGTCCTATCGAATGGTATGTCGATTGCAGTAATTTCATTTTCTCGATTCTCGTTCGTTATTTTCAAAATAATTCTGTCGAAGATAAATTCCTCCTGATATTTACTATTTAAGAGAAATTTTTGTATTCGAGGATTCGTCAAATACGTCGATGATAGTTTATTGTTTGTTTAATTGCAATCTATTCTTTTTATTAAATCAAATTGGATTTTTTGTCGTTGAATTTATTTGGACGAAAAAATCGAGCTATCTAATTAATGCTATATTATTGAATAAAGAAATGTACGTCGTTGAAATGAAATAATTTCAATTACTCGACAAAAGTATCTTACGTTTTTTAATATAGGAGGTCGTTACATAAATAAATAGTTTTTACCGTGTATTTTTATTTCTTTTATTTTATGTTTCTTTTTATAATGTTCTCTCTTCTCTTTTACCAACTTAAGCAATTAATATTACTTAGAAAATCTTATTTTTTTTTTTGCTCGATTAATTAGCACGAGTTCAAAATTGTCCTACTTTAAGTACTGAACTTTTCCTTTCTCGTGTAGTTCGTTCCTTCGATCGAACGATTAGCTTCTTTACTAACTTACTCGAAAGAACCGCTTATCGGATGAAGTCTTAAAAGGATAATGCTAATCACAATATTCAAATAAGCGAAATTAGCGATTACCTTTACGTCCGAACATTTTTATATCGTTTTTATACCATAGATAACCTTTTTTTCCATATTATTTTGCACAAATCTTTTATTATCTTTTATTTAACCATTGAATATAATATTAATGCAATTCGAGAATGAAATAATCTTATTAAATATTGTATAATTAATAGAAGAAATAATTTTGTAAAAGAAAATACGATATATTATATATATGTATATCGATTTAGAGAAAAATAAGACAATTGATAACATATTATCGAATATTGATAGGAATTCTAATATGTTGTCTCCTTTAAAAAGTAGAAGAAAAATGTATGGAATAATAGAGACAAAAAACGTTGGCGAACTCTAACGAGCGATAACGAGGTATATTTTTCTTTGACTTCGTTGAAGACGAAAAGATTTTTACGTTGGAAAAATGTGGATATAGAACGTAGAAAGAATTATATGTTAACCTTTAAAGAGAATAACGGCGTTCTGCAAGCTAGTCTTTCTTTGACTTAAAATATCCGTCTCTATACAGTTACAATATTGTTAGAAAGACGAGACCCGTTTTTTATAATTATTAATTAAATGTCTTCCCTTAAAATCATACCTTTCGCGTGCTTTTATATCTGCACTGTATGTATTCCTGCATTAGTCAAATGAATTCCGTATGCAATTCTGTGTCGGATATAGTTCATTTTTTATTTTTATTTTTGTTTTATTATTTTCTTTGTCTCTTTTCTTTCTTTTTTTTTTTTCTTCTATCTCCAAAGAAAAATCCACGTACTCCCCATAAACAAGTACTACTATTCAATCCTTTATGTACGTAATATCTTGAAAAACAGAGTATCGAATAAAAATGCATCCAACGAGAAGGATTGTTCCTTTTTTTTCTTTTCTTTTTTTTTTTGTTTATATTTCTCGACGAAGTCTTTGAAGAGAGAGGAGGAAAAGAGAAAGAAGAAGAAGAAGAAGAAGAAAAAGAAGTCTGGAAATATTCGTAGTACGACTATTCCTTCTTCCTATATCTTCCGTTTCCTCACTCCTTTGTAGAGAGAGAGTCTGAACGACGATACGGAAAGTTCTTCTCTTTCGTTTGATCGAACGCACCCCCGCCCCCTGTTTGCCCCTTTCCCACCGGTTTTACTCGCCCTTCTTCGCGTTTCCGTTTTCTTACGAACGATTAGAGTCAGATGTTTTTCCTTTTCTTATCGTGGGAAAATATGTCTCTTGGTGAAAGGGGGGAGAAAAAGGAGTTGGGCGGGGGGAGGGGGAATGTTCCTTTCCTTTAAGCCGATCGCTATGATGGTTTGGCGGGGCGTCATGCTCGGCCAAGAAATACAATGAGAAGATCGAACTATGCGAACGTCTGTGCGCGTCTCTTCTTCTTCTTCTTCTTCTTTTTCTTCTTCTTTTCTCTGGCCAATATAGCCACTCTTACTTCTTTATTTTCTCTCCTCTCGATATATCTGTCTCTGTCCTCTTTTTTTTTCTTCTTCTTTTCCACCTCGTAGTTTCTTATCATGGGAATATAGTAGTTGAGTGCGTGCGACTAACGCGAGTTTTTCGACGATGTCAAACAGTCTGGAAATTCGAATTGGCCTCGAATTGGCGAGGTCATTCTCCAACCCCTCCTCCCCCCTGCGCCATCGTGTGCAAGTAAGCATGAAGCTCGTTTCTTATCATTTTACGATATCTTCTTCTTCTTCATCCCATTTATCGTAACTTCAAACGAATTTTCTTTACTCGCCTCTCGTTGTCAAATATAACTGTCAAGCTTTTCCTCATTGTAACGCGGACTCGTGGAAAAAAGAACGACAAGTTTCTTTTCAATTTATACGACTGCTAACTTCCCCTTCCTATTGGGTTGGTTTTATTCCTCCCCCCACCCTCCAATCTCCCCCAATCCATCTTCATTCCTTCTTCTTTTTATCGAATTAATACCAGATTCATTTGTTCTTATTGTTTTTGTACGTAATTGTATTATCCAGTTCTTACTTTTACTTTTGTTTTTTTTTTCTTTTCCACCCCCGCATTAGAAGCGTCGATATCTTAAGTTGCCAATGTTGCTTTTTCTTAACTGGATAAGTTACTTATGTAAGTACTTCGGAAAAATTGTATCATCAAATTAACAACACTCTACGAAGTATTATTTTTATTTGAATATACAATTATATTTTCTCGGTCCGGTTCAATGACCGTTTCGTTTTGTTTTCATCGTTAAACGTGATCGATTTTATATTGTTATCGTAATGAATTATTTAACAAGAGTAAAAAAGAAAAATATTTGTAATTAAATAGAGATACATAAATTATGTACCGACAAAAAACAATTTAAAAAATGTTACGATTCGCGGAAAGAACTTCGAACGAAAAATTGAATTTTATTTTTATCAAAGTTATAACAAGGTAAAGAATTTTTCCCATGTAGTGATTACATAAGAAATTTTGTGGTTGATATTACGTTTATACAAAGGCAATATTTAAATAACTATTACGATATGATCGCTTTTAAAGACTAATTTTATTAAATATGCAAATCAAAAAAGGAAAAGAGTGTGTGTGTGTGAGAGAGAGAGAGAGAGAAGGAAAGATTATAATTGTTATCTAAATAAGTATATCTGAAAAACAGTTAGGTATCTCGAAATGCTCAAGAGAATTAAACTCGGATGATTCTTTAAGAAACAAGTATTGCAGGTGAAGGGTCCCGTCGCAATGCATATTTCCGGATGGAATCAGACTTGATTCTAGGCAAGAACGAAATGGCAATTCCCATAGGAGTCTCACGGAGTGTCCCTTAAAATCAAGAATACACATTCGTTGTAGGAATATATATATATATACTTAAGGGTGAATACCTTTTTCCAGTTGGCTGAGACAAAGTCTTTCGCTTCTTATCTACCACGAATGCAACGGGAAGCACGAGATACGACACGGAACAGATTTTAGCGTTGATCGA
This sequence comes from Polistes fuscatus, assembly GCF_010416935.1. NCBI lineage: Eukaryota > Metazoa > Arthropoda > Insecta > Hymenoptera > Vespidae > Polistes > Polistes fuscatus. The sequence continues at coordinate 753,486 of NW_025113096.1, forward strand.
AGGACGTGAGCCCTTCCTCCTAAGGGCTTCTTCTCTCCTCGTTTCCTTTATCCTTTCGCGAAAAGAACGTTTGGTAGAGAACAAGGTTACGGTAATATTCGTAAGTGCTTATTACTCGATTTTCTTTCTAATAAATCAAAATCCTGTTACTTTTTTTCCACGAGGAAAATAATGATTCCCGTAAATTTTTACACGTTGCATGTTGTTTTTTTTATTATTATTATTTATCATTGTTTTCTAATTTTAATATAATAAATTGAGAGTCGGTTGGATGCGTTACTACTGATTAAATTTGTTCCCATCTAGTCGGAGTTGAAATTCTGTATTACATCGTACATTATGAAGGTTTTCCGTGTGTTGATCGAGCAAACGGGGTTTCTATGTATTTATCAAGAAGCTTCATTATTCGTGTGTAAGTTTAGAGAATATTTAATATATATATCTATGTATATTTTATAACGATGATTTATCAAGTAATCTAACACATATTATACGTATTATTAAATAATGTGGAAATTTAAGATCAAATGTTTTGAAAATGTTGATTGGACTAAGAGTATTCTTTAAAAAATATACATTTCGTTATAAATTCTGAAATAATACGAATATATATATTTTACAAAGTGTACATTTAAAAAATTGTTTCATTAGAAATTTGATCACTTTAATTATGATCAATTCGTTCGGTAAAAAAAAACATCTGACAATTTTTCTTTCTTTTTATTATTGGCAAAAAAAAAAGACTAATAATTAACAATAAAAATGTATTTAACTCTACGATAAATAATATTCGTTAAATATTACATGGATGATTTATTTCTATCAATATATAATGAAATTTTGTTCGTTTAACGAGATTCCAATTTCTATCGTTCGAATTAAATAGGTCAGAAATACGTTTTAACATTATCTCAATCAGAAGAGGTAGACAGAGAAGATCGAGGAACATTAATATCTAAGGGAAAAGTTTTCGCAGAAACTCTGACGATTCATGGGGGATCATTTTCGATGGAAAGTAGAGAATACTGGAAGAGAGCACGCAATCGACATTCATTGTAATAGAAAAGTTAGAATGGTTGGCTCTCTTCGTTATTTTGAAATCTTTCCGTTCATCAGACGCGATCTCGTTTGATTTCCCTCTTTTTTTTTTTTTTTTTTTATTATTGCTTCCTTTTCATCGACGGTTGGATATTTTTCGCTAGCTGTTCAACCGTACGGGAAAAATAAGAAATAAAATCAAGAGGGGTAACATATGTGCGGATGCACAGAATGAACTGTCACTTTCCATTAATTCGAACTTTATTTTGCACGCAAACAAGTTTAACGTAGGAAATAAAAAAAAAAAACGAGTTTTATATTCTTCTATCCCCGGCCGATCTCATTTTTATTTTAAAAAAGAATATAGAAGATTAAAACTTTTCAAAAGCAACCCTTGTAAAAGAATCTAATGACTATGAAATATTTTTATATATATAAATAAAAAATACCATAGAAATTTTCAACATAACGTTACTCGTTTAATTATGTTATCTATAAGTAATAAACTGACACACACACACACACGGGGAATTCGTAAGTAGAAGTTACGATAAGCCGAGTAGAAGTTTATAAAATTTCTCTAAGTATTACCGTCGACCAATGACGTACGATTCCCTCGCGAGTGCAATTTCGAGAATGGAAACTGGTCGGACTACGACGGAAAGTTGTTTACGAAACACGGAATATTCAGTGTGCCGGGGCATCAACGCTAACTGCAATTTCTATCACGTGCATTCAATCAAGTGGCTGGTAGTAGGGCGCAACAGTGTTTTAGATAATTGGACATCGTAAATTTCGGAACATGCATAACATGTGCACCACCTGCTACACGGTGATCCTAAAGCAATTAGTTCAATAACATGGTACTCCATGGTGGCCAGCTCCATCCGCAAATCGAATTTCTCGAGGAATCGCCGGCGGTCGATAACGTTATTGTACTTCGACAGATCTAATTACTACAGGATGAAACATTCTTAGAATGCTCGACTTATGGTGTCTTTTTATTTTTTCTTTTTTTTCTTCTTTTTTTTATAGGAAAATGTGCAACGTTCAACGAGCATGAATGAATACCAGTTTCTTTTTCAAACTATTACACCGTATACGTATTTGTTTCAAAACTTATCATTTAGTAAAAAAATAATTTTGAAATGACGATACGTTAGAAAAAATATTTGAAAAATTTCAACGCAATCATTTTAAGAGTCGAGACAAATTTCGAATTTATTTTGTTGCTTATTACGAGATCGAGATTTCGTTTATTTTATTTCCGTTGTTTAAAATAAAGTAAATATGTAACTGATGGCTAAATGTCACGGTCTTTTATCTTGAGAAGGAATAAAGGATTTGACCACGGAAGTGAGAAAGGTATCAACTAGGAAAGGAACCCCCGCCCCGAAGCTTTACACCAATGTATCACTGCTGCCTGGTTTACTGTGGGTAAAATTAAAATTTATTGCGAGCCTTTTACATTAGAGCTTGGACCCCTAGTGTCAACCTTCTGACAAGAGAACTGAGTTAAACCGCTCAGCATTTACCCCCAACAAAAAAACTTCTAATACAATTTTTCCCCAAAGAATTTTTAACATATATATATATATATTTAAAAACTTATATTATAATATATTATTTGGATTGATAAAATTTATTGATCAAAAATTTATTGATAAAATTATTTGTTATTTGATTGAAATTATTCTTTATTATGAAAGATAAAAATTTGTATAGTGTTTAACTTTGGGGAAAAAAAAAAAAAACTAACATCAGTGATACGTAATGCAAAATGTGTTATTGACTCGAATTTTTGTCTACGCAAAATCGGTATTTACTTCAACGGTGACTCAACAATGATAAAGCGTGTGTATTCTAGCAAATAAGTTTTAATTTATCGAGCAGAAAAAGACGTCTCATGAGTTCGTTTTATTTTTCAGAGAAACTGTGATAATTGAAAAGATTCTTTTTCACTTATTTTCTTTATTACATTGATTTATTACACAATGAGATATTAAATTCTTCTGCTATTTTTCATAAAAGAAATATCTTCTTTTTCTTCATCGTTTCTAATATTTTCATTAAACCAAATATAATAATATAAATGAAACAACTATATGATGAACCTTTGTAAAGAAAAAAAAAAAGAAAAGAAAAATGCACATTTTATAGGAAACTCAATAAAATTAATAATCTGTTCTTTTGTTTTTGTTTAAGATGGTTAATTAATTTCATTAAGTACACGTTCTTTGTTAACGATAAATTATGAACGAGTATCTCTTTTGCTAATTAAAAAAACCTGCAGCTAGTTCACGGTATGATCTGATATAGATTATTTGATTATTAAAGAGTAAGCATCAATTATTTTTATGCATCATTATTGGTCTCAGGATTATTCAAAAATAAGCATCCTAGGTTCTGCATATACATATATATCTACATTTTAATATTTAAAATAGAACGTTATGAATAATTATTTAACGCTTTTTAATATTTTTTTATTCACAACAGCATGCACGCTGTGTTAGATTCACTTTTTATGTTTTTTTTTTTCGCAAATGCATTCCAGTGAATTTAAACAACGTACAATATTCACTCTCATATTTTGTAACATACTTTGCCAATCATTCGCTTTTTACAAACTGCATAGTTCGTTTACTTTTTTAGAAGTGAATTTATCGTTTTTTCTATTTTTTTTTTTTTTTTCCGACTCTGTGTGTCAAATTAGTTCATTTTTTTTCTTGACTTCAATATCGTTGAATTTTATGCGACTATGCAGAATTATAATATTTTAATTTGACTACCGTTGGTTGGCAATCGTTATGGCGAAATATTTCTTACTTTTTCAATTGCGTTCAGAAATTTTAACGGGAAAAGTTATTTCATTCTGGAATGTTCGTGTCTCTTCTCGGGACACGTTTATTTCTTTTTTATTCGAATACTAACCCAAGCTTTTCGTAAAATTTCTTAAGAAATATATTTTTGTTCTTTTTTCTTTTCTATAAAGATTATTGATAGTTATTTTGTATAGGAAACAATGCGTCTAACATTACCGTTCAATTAAAAAATGTTTAATATATAATTCGAACGGATTGTTATAATCTGAAGCAACTTTTTTACACTACCATAATGTAGTAGATAATCGAGAAAAGATGAAGCTAATATTTCCTCTTGTTTACTCTTTAGCGCCATTTGAATTTTAATTAATGATACATATTTACTCGTTGGATCAGTGTTATGCTTGAGTTTATCAGAAACTTTCGGATAATACTTTATTGAAATAATTTAAAATAAAGAAAGAAAATCTAGATTGAAGGAGTTTGTTCGACAAAAGAGTGGCTGGGGGGGAGTAAGTAAATGTATAATTATAACGAGATAATCTCTAAGATATTCATCTCTGGAATCTTATATTTTGTAGCTTTTAATCCTTTTGAAATTCACTTTAATCAAAATTAAAATAATATTTTAACGAATCGCGAACGGGGTAAAACGTTACTGAAAACGATTTCGAGTAATGCTCAGGTTTATTAAACTTTAAACAAAAGATTGCACATATATGAACCGATGTTTGATTAGAATTTTAGTAAAATTACAAATTAAAAAAGGAGACAAATCGTTAAATTAATAAAATAATTATATAATATTGCGTTACACACGATTGGAAAGTAAATATTTTTTTCATTGATACAAATGTTCTTATATGGGACGTTTCAGATGAGTCGACCTTGTTCAAGTCCACGCTCAAATCGGTATTAAAAGAGGGATGCTAATCAGAGAAACGTACATTCGAGATCGGACCTCAATAACCAATGTGAACCAGACAATATCAAGACTTACGTGTTACTTGCGTTCGATAAAAATTCGGGTGAGTACTTAACGCTGTTACGATTTTGTCGCGATTATTCAAATTGGAAAGTCTTGGGATTGGACTGGCATTGTTTCAAATTTAAATCAAAAATAAACCAAATAGAACAAGCAAAATGCATCTCAGAAAAAACAAATGATCGTTTTGCAAGTACGTAGGGAAAATTCCAAAATTTGTATTACGAAATTTGATGAAAATTCATTTCGTCATATTTCATCAAAAATAAATATCAATCTACTATAGGAGAGAAGATGTAATATTTAATATAATTTAATCCAGAAGATACAAACGAGACTAATTTTTTCTTCAGGGATTTAGCACGAATTTATTTGTTTATATATATATATATAATTGTCTTAACGACTACTAATTTTATTCTCCTATCAGTGGAAAATCCTCGGGAGTTAAACCTTCCACGCTTATATTAAATGAACCGAGAACCGCGTTTTATCGTTTACGTCGAGAGAGTGAGTGAGAGAGAGAGAGTGATACTGTAAGCATTCTTGTTCGTTATTAATTAGAATGTTATACGCGTACACCGCGAATTCTACTAGTCGAGCTACTACCCTATTAATATCGCTATTATTTGTTAGTCAGGCGTGTACTTAATTTAAATGTGGATTACATTATTTGTATATCATGCATGACTGACCAAAGCAATGATTAAATGATCGCAAACCTATAAATGCACATATATGCATTAGAGAGAGAGAGAGAGAGAGATATCTTATTATTTGAGCTCTGAATGATCACACACACACACACACACAATACAATATTATATTACGTTAATTAAATTTTAAATTAAAAATCAATTTTTTTAGAAATATTCGTACATTCTAAACTATCTCTAATAAATGGATAAAAAAAGATAAATAAATCTTTTAGATAGTATTTTTAAGAGATAAGAAGAAGAATTTTATAATTTAGTAGTCAACAACGATCCTTGACCCGTCTAATAATATCGTTTTAACTCATTTTACAAAGTATAATAATTCAAACGACAAAAAATATTCGTTCCCCAAGTCTCGACGAGAATTTTCTTTGACGTCATTTCGTAACTTCTTTGACTTTTTTTTCTTCTCTTTTATTCTCTCCTGTTTAAGTATTCTCAAAGAGAAAGGTTTAACGCGAAGTTACACCAATAATAAAAGAGAACAAAAAATATAGTAAAGATAAGCTATCATAATAATATAATAATAATAAAAATAATATTAATAATAATAATAACCATGTTTCAATATAAAAACATCAAAGTATCTTACGAAAAAGGGGTGAAATGGGGAGAGGGGGTAAATTTACTTCTGTCAAATCGTTTTTATTTATTTTCGAAATTGCCTTTGGTGCATAACAATTATTGGGAAAAGAAGAAAATATAGAAAAATAGAAAAATAGAAAAATAGGAGAAAAAGAGAGAGAGAGAGATAGATAGATAGATAGATGACAGAAGTATGTGGAACAATCGAGGCCGTGCTAAAATAGCTCGTAAACGCGGTACACAATTTGAATCGGCAATGTCACGTCGTTTCTGCTATTGAAAGGCCGTCGTAAAACTCAAGTTCCGCGTTATCATAGTCCTCACCCTCTTCTCTCGCGATCAGTCGCAGCACCACCGTATCAGAAATTCCGTTGCATCTCCTGCTACTACTACTACTACTACTACTACTATTCGTCTTTCCTATGTGTTACGGACAGATAAATGACGATTGTTTTGACCTGGATTAAATATTTTCTCATTCACCTGTATACGTACATATTTTATTTGCTTATCAACTAGCAATTTTATTATTTTATACATTTAAATTTATGTATAGTAAATATTCGAGTTGCATTGCATCAATGCAAACGATCGTACCTTGGATGATCTTGAATCTTCAAGACAAATATTTGCCCTACCTTATGTCACCCGTTGGTGTCGTATAAGTTTCGTATAAAACATTTTTCATATATTGTAACAAATAACGGAAATATTTTGAAATGCTAATAGTTACTGGACCACCACACGCTGTATAATATTCTTTACACGAACGAGATAGGGTTGATTATTGGAATCATTTTCTTCGTCTTATTCATCGAAAAATTATTCTACTTTTTTGACGAAAAATGCTTAAATTTTTATTAACATTTTCTTATATATATAAATATTATTTTATTATATTATATTATATATTATATTATTATATTATATATATAATATTATATATATATTTCTAATCATAATTTTTTTGGAGGCAAAAATAAAATATTAATTATATTAAGATAATTTCATTATTAATCGTCCGATGCTCTTTTTTTCTTTTTTATTTTTTTTATTTTTTTAATTAAGCAATCTCTAAAGGGTGCAAAAGAGACAGTAGATGAGAGATAAAAGGCCAACGTAGAAGCGCGACCCTATTATCGAGGTAGAAAATATTATCGTCCTCTATCAAATTTATCTCTTGGAACGTATCGTCATAAAAGATAATATAGATTTAATAGAGTGTGTGCCTGTATATAAAGGGCCGGTTGCATTATGCTTGGGTATTTTTCAAAATCGTGCTTAAAAGAGCGAGAAGATGTTTTCCATCAAAAGTCAGTGTGTCTGTATCGGTTTTAATGAATCTTCGTGTACGTTCTGATTAGATACACACGTTAAATAAATCTTTTAATTATAATAATAAGATATATATATATTTAAATTAGCAAGAGATAACGAATATAACAATACGTTTAATATTTATTAGTATATACTAAATACGAGAGAATAAAGTAATACGAGGTAATAATAATAATAATAAATGTTTATTATTATAAAATGAACTATTTATAAGAGAATTTTATAGACGCGTACTTTTAAATATAATATAAAACAAAAAAGAGTTAATATTCAAATGAGCACACACGCATAATAAGCCGATAACGCAAAAATGAAACATAAAAAATAGCGAATGTTCTCGTTTTTTAAATCCTTGCTCCAATTAATCATAGAGTATTATTCTATAGTATAAAATAGAAAAGTATTAAAACAGTTATTATATTGGGGTAAATATATTGTCATTCGTATACGAACAGAGAGAGAGAGAGAGAGAGAGAGAGTGAAAAAGTATGGTGAAAGGTGATCGACAATTAAACGAAATCGTATTACGATTGTCGAATTGTCGGTAAAACTCTAGTAATGAACCCGATACAATATATCAAAGAGGTAGAAAGAGTTAAAAGGAAGTGGTAATAGAAATAGAAACAGGGAGAGAGAGAGAGAATTGGAGGGGGGTTAGGTGTTCTAAGTGAAAAAGACGGGCGGCGTGTACTTGCGCAATGACGCGTAGCAAGAGGGGGGCGGAGGTGGGGTGGGGGATTGGGGGTTGGGGGAAAACTAAGTTCTCCATCGGCGTCGATTGTCGTTTCGGGAAATGGGAAATGGGGGAAATTCTCTTCAGTGGCACTTCCATCCTCTCTTTCCCCATTCCCCTACCCCCACCCTAAGCCCCCTCTTTACCCTTACGCCAGTTCCTGCATCCTGCAGGACTGGCAACTGCCGTGTCGAAGTATTCGCTCAGCTAGAGGGGATCACTTTGAACGCACTTGTCGTGTTGTACGATCCTCGAAACGCTATAACGTTAGCCGATCCAACGGGACCAGCATCGAGATTACGTCTATTGTTCTATCTCCGGTACTGAGTGAGTGCAGCAGCAACAGCAGCAGCAGCATTCCTATGAGCATTCCCAGCGAAAAGCTTTATTTATCGCTTTTACGTGGATCTTCCCTGCTGTGTGCTGATCTTTCAAATCGAATAATAACATATCCTTCAAAATAGTTACTTAATATCTAATCTAAATATAATAACGAACGATTTTGTTATGGTTCAACGTATACATTATTTCTATCTAATCGATCATATATTTATTAATAGTTTTTTCTTGATAAAATTCGGAATACTCATATTAGCTTTAAATCATTAGGAATACAGGTATTAAATTAATTCTGGGAAGTTTAACTAATTTCATTGAAATAACGTAGGAACATCACACCGAATTGTTTTTACTTTGTATCTATCTACCCTAGCTCATTTTCTTCATTTTTTTTTCATCTTTTTCTGACTTACCTTTTTTTTTTAATTTTCTTTTTATATTCTATACGTGGGTCCATAATATCTTTGAACCGGCTACTACATGCGCTAGCCTTTGACAACGTTTTACTATGTTTCGTGCTACGATAATATGATACGGTGATAATGGCACAGGGGTTTATGTTGTTCGCGAATAAATGTCACTCGATTGCGTTATATAAATCTATCATGCGAAAGTTTAATCCCATTTTAACAGGATAGATCGCTATGCAATTGCCAGTTGATCTTTTCAAATCATCTGGCAACCAACCCCGACCGCCCCTACCCCTCGTTCTGCTGCACGATCGTTTATTGTCATTTTCGTTATATACACACAGGGGTAAATATTTCACGGAAGAGTGCTAACCGCAAACACGTTTAGCATGTGTAATTTACATTAATTCATTACACGTAAACCAATAACGTAGAATCATGACTATACATACGTGTACATGTATATATATAAATGGTTCAAAGAAACAAATGTTTATTGATTTAATTAATATATAACCATGGTTGGTTTATTAAAAAATTCAATGACGATACACAAGTTTGAGTGAAGTATAATCGTAATCTATGAATCGACACGTCAACGAAATTTCAAAACGAAAACGTTGCAACAAATAAAGTTTTTCTTTTTTTCTTTTATTCCTAGTGTTTTAATTAATCGCCACCCACGCGGAGAGAGGTTTTATTACAAACCTGGATTTGGTTTGTTAGAATTAAAAAAACACGGATTTTTTTAACGTTTACAAATGCGCCCGATGTAAAATGAAAAATATGCTTAAGTAAGCTAGTAATTTATTTTCATGCGCATTCTTTTTTTTTTAAAGCTTCTTTTAGAACTCTTTCGCATTTCGATCGCATTTATGTAACTTTCGAAGATTTACGCTATTTTTTCTGTTAATAAAAAACGGGCCGAGTTTTAACCAAATGTTCGGTAAATGCCAATCGAGAACCTTTAAAGATGACATCATTCGCTTTTTAGAAAGAGAATCGCTTTGACATGATTGTTCCGTAAAATGGAGAATCGAAATCCACTTATCGAGAACGCTCATCTGGTACATAAATGCACCGGATATCAATTTTTGTACGTTATAACAATCTTATATAATTTCTTTTTTCTTTTCTCACTTATTTTTTTTTTCTCTTCTTCTTCGCGAGAAAGTAATTTATCTCGCTCGATTGCCGCGTATAAAATCATTCATTAAAAAAATAGTTGCTCTCTTGATAAAAAGCTCTCTTGGAATAGAAGTGAAAAATGATTGAAAGTTTTTTCTTCCCTTTTTTCTCTAAAAAAAAAGAAAAGTAGTCGATATAAAATTGTAATACCGTTAATAATAAGACCATAACGTTTGATAAGTTCATTGAAAATTGTTAAAAATAACTATCACAAATATTTATCGAGAATGTATGTTTATTTTTCTAAATATTAGAATTGTTATTGTCGCCGTTACTAATTACGTTCGTTTTAAATAAATAAAATGAAAAAAAAAAAGAAAAGATTTGTCTTTGTAGCTTATATTGCTTGAAATAATAGCGCGTTGACACATTTCTATAAAGTCTCTTGAAACATAAATGAATGGGTTAATGTTGTAACAACAGTAAAAAAGAGAAAAAAAAGAAGAAAAGGAAAAAAGTAATTTTCCTTCCTTCATTTTTCTTGTTGTATAGTTTATCCCACGGTCGTTGAATTTTCACACGTGGGTGAGTGTTTGTCTCTGTATAAATACTGAAAACCAAGCAACGACTAGAGAAAGAAAGAAAGAGTGAGAGAAACAAAAAATACGAAAGAAAGAAAATGACTCGTCGACGATGAGTTCGATGTTGTAACACTTTGTCGGTATTTTCTATTTAATGACATAGTTGACCTGTTTCAATTTTCATACTCGGCGCCCGACGATGAAACGGAAAATCTGCGATAGCAGTATACGTGTATATATATATATACGCGGTTATTTATGTACTTTAAATAAGCCAATATTATTCTTTCATAAAAGAAAAAAGAAGAAAAGAAAAAAAGAAAAAGATTTCTTTTTCAAGCAAGCACAAAATTGCATCGTCGCAAACTTATTTCATTAATATTAATAAGTTATTACCTCTTATTTCAACTCTTCCGTTATATCTATTCGTCATAGTCCTAAGTTTCATTTAGTTAGAAGTTTTATCAAAAATATATAATAAAAGTTTGACGAGATGATTAAAATCGAACGATAATAAAGGGATGATAATAATAATAATAAAAAAGAAATTATTGAGACGTTAGATGATTTTCCAGGATTCCCATCATCGTAATAGGTTATCAAAAAATGTTTAATTAAATGGTTAATAGTTTATGATGATCGTTGGGAAAATCTAATTGAATTAAATTCCAATTTAGAATAATTAGCAAAAGACGACGTGGCGAATGATATCAGTGATTCAATAATCATCATCAATCGTCTATTACTTTGGCGATTATCACTGGCGATGTGAGCTTGATGACATAGTCGATAGAAAGGAAGAATTCCCAAAGCGGAAAAGGGTAAATTACCACGATGACCCCATCTTGATAAAATTCGATTCGCGTGTCGAATTTTCGAACACGGTCAGATACCAAATTTTGGCTTTACTCTGTTTAATGAAAGAGAAAACAAGAAAAAAGTATTCCATATTGTATGCATTTATTATAACGTAAAAAGAAAAAATATTGAAAAAATAGGTAAAACAATATTTTATTTATAAATATTTGGTATTATTTTAAAAACGCGATATTGATGATATATTTATCGGATTAATATCGCAAATAAATCGTCGATATTTGTAATAAAATATTAGTACGCGATATGAATGATCAATATATCACTATCGATTAATATCATATACAATATTAAAACTGTCAGGGATTTTAATGAAATAGTTGATATTTAAAAAATAAAATACAGATATACGTGTACACCTTGTGTCAATACGTAATTATGCCATAAATAATACAAAATATTGAAAAATTGATTTTACCGAGAAAATTATTTCGCTGTTTCGCTATCGGTGAATATTTGTTTTACGAAAAATACATGAGAGAGAGAGAGAGAAAGAGAGAGAGTTAATAATTTTTATATAATATACTGATTTATGAGCAAAAAATATTTGAACGATGCAACTTTGTGTAAATATTTATGTTAATTAAAAGAACTATTATCCAACGATTGTCGAAATAAATGATTCGTAAGTTATTCCACGTACCGTCGCTAATGAATAAAGGGAATAGGGCTTGTAAAAGGAACGTTTTCGAGAGCTATTCGAATTGGAGGTTTTATCGAACGATCGTAGCGTGGCTGAAACTAATCTCGGATGCCTTCGTGTTTCCGAGTTACGTACTATCCCTACCAATGAGATCGTGTTGTAGACTCACGAACTCGGTTACGATTTGCTTTTGCTCGAAAAAAGTATCCCCTATGACCGTTTCTTCTCGGTTGTTGTACCACATTCTTTATCAGAGAACATTCTTTCTAATATAAAACCAATTATCATAAATAACGAACGAACCATATCTAATTGAGTTATTAAGAAACATTATTTAAACTATACGAAACTGTAATTATTATTTTAAATATCACGTTATATTATTTTAAAACTGGATCATGAATTGCGCATAAATTCTTGTTAAAAAAAAATGTAGAATACGAATTGTGGATTTAGTTTCGTATTTAAACGATTCGACGTAGTTTAACGATACAAGCACGAACGTTGAACGAGAATTAGAAAAAAAAAAGAAAGGAGAGAAAGGAATAAAAGGTTTAAAGGTTAATCGAAATGTATCAAACGATATTCCTATTACCTTTCTAGAATAAGAAGGAACGAAGATAAAGAATAAGAAACGGGAGACTATATGCAATTGCTTCTTTGTATCTTTGTTTTATTTCTACTTTGTTACGGGTTAAAAGAAAAGAAATAAAGGAGCAAAGGAAGAAAGAAAGAAAGAAAGAAATAGCAAACGATTCGTATTACATGAATCTCATCGACTTCTCTAACTCGAATCACCTTTCCCATTTCAACGCTCGCGGTGCACCTTTCGTTTTTGTTTGAACCAGTTCCATTCCAGGTAGAATGAAATTTTGCTGCTGGGGGCTTGTACAGAATGCAAATAAAATGGCGTGGATGGATCGTGGTCGTTGGTAGAAAAGAGAAGAGAAGAGAAGAGAAGAGAAATTCGTCGGTACGCGGATACAAGTTGGGTAAACGACGCTACTTACACGATAAATCGGGCAGCAAACTTTTATCACGGATGAGCGAGTTAGATGCGTTTGCTTTTAGCGAAACGGGAATCCGAGTGTGTGTATTGGTCAGCCATCGTAAATCAAGCATCGAACGCAACGCGTTCGTTTTCGTTTTACTCAAAAATTAGCGAGGGAACCTTTTTTTTTCTATTTTTTATTTTTATCTTTTTTTTTTATTTGCTTTATTCTACCGGGGGTTCGTTTCACACGGAAACTTACGATTTGTATGATCCGAACATGGGCTCGAATGACTGCTTAAAAAGAAAAAGAAAAAAAAAACGCACGTATCCTAATGTAAAATGAGATTTTAATTCAATCGGTCAGCGAACGATATATTTTCCCTTTTCGACAAATTACCACATTTTTACAAATTTGCAGGACGCGGTTATTTGATCGCACGTGTCAGGGTTTAGTTTTAAATGGATGTATCTTTGTACGAGGCACACAACCGTTGGTCGGAATTTCATTTGTATTTTATTGAAACACACATTTGAACAAACAAAAAAATTGAGTTATCCGTCAATTCAAGTTGAAAGTCCACATAAAATATTGATCAAATACTTTAAATTACTCTTTTAGTCGGATTTATTTTTTTTAAAAACTCATAAACCCGTATACATTTTTATAGCAAATTTTTTCCAACAACCAAAAATTTGTCATTCTAACGAACAATAATTCCTTACTCGAATATTATAATATCATATTTAATTTTCTTAAACAAAAACAAAAAACACGACAGAGCGTTTTTTATTTTCTTAATTAAACTTCATCGAAATTGATTGGTCGATTGTGTTCGAGAGAAAGATATCTAACAAAAGTTAAAGAATATATATTATAATAACACCTAAGATAATATTTAACGATAAATCAGTGTAGGGGGTAAGGTCGACTTTAACGATATGAAAATCATTCATCATTGGTTACGTCTTATGCAAAGCGATCTAAACTCACGCCCATCTGCGCATAAATTTCATGACCATTAATTAGGCATCCGCGTTGCATCAGCCCTTGTAATTAGATGCAGTTAATAGTTACCGTTGAAGCTACCGTGGAATATCTTGGGCTGCAAGCGAAACCGTAGTAGTAGCAGCAACGATCCCTTGCGAAATGGTTCGGCTATTACGTAACACACAGATATATTCTCACTCTTCCTCCTAACGTCTATTCTAGTGGTGCGTATTCGCATTGAACCATTGAATTGGTACATAGAGATTGTACAATATGTGTAACCAATATCCATCCATGAAATATCTGTATAAAGAGATATCCAATAGAGTGATTTATAGCTTTACGTATATGTATATGTGTATACGGATATAAATGTGTTTGTAGCAATTTATATAGAAAACGTTATTACACCACACTTTACGTTAGAGTTAGCAACAATCTTCGCATTTTCCAATTTGCTTTACGTACTAACCAAACGTTGATATAATTAAGCTGCTATTTGCAAAATGTTTTGGATAAGGTGGGGAAGGGAGGGGGGAAGCTGGTGTCCGTAGGTGTAGCTACTTTCGACGGATTTCAGTTTGCCTGTGGGCCAGGCCCGACGGGACGTCGAAATGACGATCACTGCAATTTATGAGATACCCTCCAGGTTGGATTTATGCGAACAGACGATATCGTTATCGGAAAGCTACGGTTCGAGGATTATCGAGAGAGTGACTGTAATTTCCCGGACGATGGCCAAGCCGAAAAAGCTTACGATTGGGATAGCGTGGTAACGTGTGTACGTTATATAGGAATAAGAGAGAGACGAAACTAAAGGCAATACGAAACGACGTAATTAATCATATAAATGTATCCGTTTAAGATTATTCCCTCTGGCAAGCAGCGCTAATTGGACGAGGAAGTAATAATATGATCGTTAAGGTGATCTCGCGTTATAGATTTTTCTTGAAATCCTTTAACAAAGAAGAAACGTCGTCGTGTAACACTCGATAACCTTGTTATACAAGCGATCGAGGAAAGGAACGAAGGAAGGATCTTAATTAAATGTAAAATTGGTTGTCTCGAAGTAACCTTCGTCTTTTAGTTCTTTAATAATAATAATAATAATAATAATAATAATATGAAGAAGAAGAAGAAGAAGAAGAAGAAGGAGAAAGAAAAAAGAAGCGGAAAAAATATATATTATAAAAGAAAGTTATTTCACGGGAGGCTTTTTAATGTAGACAATATTTTCTATCGAAAAATAATGGCAGGGTGTATGAAATATTTCTCTTAGCTTCTACTAGTCTCTACAGTCTTTAAAGGAGACGGTCAATTTCCTTTCAATATACCGATACGCTTTTCGATATAAAGTCCACTCAACCGAAGCTCTTTTTCATGTACACTGTATGCTCCTTCAACGACAACAACAACAACTCTCTCTTCGTGGATTTTCATTTTATTAGATTTTTTTTTCTTTTTAATAAAACGTTATATCTTACTTAATCAATATATTTATTATTTCTTTAATAAAAATGATCGATATATTCCAATAGAAAAAAAATTTGTCGTTAGCATCTGTGAAGTACAAATTTTGTTGTGTTTTCTAATTGTGCACGATTGAAAATTAATGAAATTATTATTCAATAATATAAATATACCAATGGTATATGCGTTACGAATGATCTTTTATATACGTCGGTCTGTTCTAAAAATCGAGATATAATGTTAATCCGCATAATCGCCTAATTATAATAAAGAACATTTATGTTTAATTTTTTCTCTCTCTCTCTCTTTAACATATAATATAATACGCGAAAGGTATTAACATTCCGTAAAAAAAAAAAAAAAAAAAAGAAAGGAGAAGAGAAAAAAAAGCAGAAAAATTGAGTAATATTTTTTAAAAATGTACGAAAATTTTAAGAGAGGATTTAGTCAAGAGAAGAAGAAATGTATGAGCGAGGATCCGTAATCTTCTTTGGATTATCAAAACCATAAGTAAGAGAGAGAGAGAGAGGAGAGGTTAGGTAAAATAAGAAGCTACTTGGTTTATCACTCATACTTTACTTTACCTGCTGGCATGTCTCTTGACTGGACAGCTTTTTTTTTTCATGTATGTATTTTTTATCATTTTCATCGAACGTAATCCTATACAGCTTCCCGTAAAAGAATATAACTTTAAGATATGACCTTTCCCTCTTCCCCCCTCTCTCTCTATCTTTCTGTTTTCTAGGCTCTCACTTTTCCAAAGAGAGAGAGAGAGTAGTTGAACGTTTGCAGCAAGGACCAAGGAGGGGACTTTTACTCTTTGAAATAACTGTTAGATGCCACGCAGAAGGGACTTTTTATCACCGGACGTGTCCGAGTCGTAGCCATGGGGTTGCTAAGGTCATTCGGGTCAAGCTTACGATTATTACGTAAAGGGGTAGATGTTCCACCCTTCATCTTTTATTCTCTTCTCTTCTCTTCTCTTCTCTTCTCTCTCTAACTTTCCCTGTCATTTATTTCTTTTTCCCTCACTTCTTCTCGTATCGTTACTTATGTTCTCGTGGGGTGTTGGAAAATTATAGAAAGTAGGGGAACGGGATCATCTTATGCGTCCGGATCTACATTATTAATGTTACGGAATTCATTTTGACGATTAAGTGGACGAAAAATGCTCTGTTCGTTTATTTTTTATTTTTCTTGTCCGTTCATTGTTTCGAACGAATATTGTTTTTCCTCCTATCATCGTGTCGATAGAAAAATGATCGTCTCGGTTAAGTTCTATGTTTATTATTACATAATTCGTAGTATTAAAAGTAGATTGTAATTCGTATAACAAATCATAAACAGCGTATAAATTGGTAAGGCGGTGGGGGGTTGAAAATTGATTGCGAACTGAAAGAAAAGTTAACGATAATCGGCATCGATTCTCTTGATTCGAGAAATAAGGATGATTAATGACCCGGTTCGTTTTTATTCGAAAAAAAAAAAAATATGAGAAAAAAAAAATAGAAAGCGCAACAAAAAGTTGTCCAAAGGATTCTTCGATCCGTGAAATATCGTACCTTTCGCCGTGAGGGAGGAAAACATTCGTTTTGCAATAAAGTGCAATGGACCGGCAGTGTATGTCATCAGTCGCGATATCGGGGTGGTAATACGTTTTCGTTATTTCGTTATTTTAGTACTAACGTTTTGCGTTATTATTAATAAATTCATTTTCGGTTAGTATAAATCTAAAATTGATCGTTCTTTTTTTTTTTTTTTTTGATTTGATTTTACTTCATTTTTTTCCTATTTTACTGTGTTACTTTTTCTTTATCTTTTTCTTTTTTTTCTTTTTTTCACTATTCCTTTTCTTTCCATTTCCATTTCATTTCGTTTTATTTTATTTTCCCCCCCAAAAGAAATTCATACAACCTTTGATGATGAACTGACGTTCGTTTGGCTTTTTCTATTTCGTTAGAAACGGACGTTTTTGACCTATCGCATTGCCGTTTTTCCAGCGGTTTTGTTTCGTATGGTAGAAGCCCGCTCTTGTGAGTGCAAACGTATTCGTAGCGTTCAAAACGTGCGAATCGAAATACAACTACACGGTAAAAGGTGGTGGGTTTGTGTATGTCTAAAATCGGCTAGGCTTTTCGTCGTCAGTGAGCCAAAAAAAAAAGAAATAAAAAAGAGAGAGAGAAGAAAAAAACTCGGAAAAAGAGTTCATCCGTGTATACGCAGTTTCTATACGAGAATAAAACAAAACTATTCTGACTTGTTCGTTGATGATAAAGCAATGTAATAAAAAAAAGAAAAAGAAAACTGTCTGTATTGGTTTCTAGTTCATAGGGACTATGAGACTAGGCTATTGCATTCGTTAAATTATGTAAAGGAAAGGTTCTCGTCCCATTGCGAATTTGAATTTTAGAAAATAGCAGATAACAACGCGTGTATGGTTACGTATAGATATCTACGTGTGTGTGTGGGTGGGTGGGTCTCTGGTTTCGAGGAAACGGATTGGCGTTCACAAATTTACTCGAAAAAGAAATGAAAAAATGAGTAGTCTCTTGTGTGATAGGATTAAACGATTATTATTATATGTCGACCTGAATTTTGGTCAAGCTACTGCGATACTGTGTTAGGAGACATTTAACGGCGTGACTCAGTTAACATTTTACACGCATAATCAAGCTATTAACGAGATGTACACATTCCACATCCAACATACATTGCAATCCATAGATGAAAATGTTTATTATTATAATATTTACGTATAATATATGAATATTTGATGCGTGCATGCATGTTGAATGTTCATTTGTTTACATTGTTTACAACTATATGTATATTTATTAAACTAGGCTAATCTAAATAAGTAAATAGCAAGGTATTACCCCATTTGCATTCGTAAGCATAATAGTATGCAAACGATGACTGTCACTTATCACGGTGCGTGGAATAATCCAGGACGCGTCTTCTTGCGACGCTGTACGTTAATAATTCTGTACCGTAGTGCATTGTCAGAACATATTTAAATTGTCGTTCAAACATTTCTACCCGTTGAGTGGCAAGCGCTTCTTCGTTGTTATTTTTGTCGTCGTTTAAATTGAAAATTTCAAGAAAACCATTTCATTTCTATAACGTCAAATAATTTCGCTATCGGTTGTGTGTATTATATTTCATTTTGATTTATGAAATTAGTCGTATATTTGGGTGCTGCGATGAGAAATTGTTTAACATTCGCAAAAGATGACATGTAATTAATGTAATTCAATGTGGATAATTATTTTTTTATTCTTTTGTTATAATTTATATCGTAAAAATGGAAATGGTTTATTATAGGACAGTTATTCGATTTATTCAACGATCATTCGTATTATTGCGTTACGTTGTAAAAACGTTCTGACAGTTGACCCGTTAATTATATTTCATATTTACAATTAATATTTTTGTGTCTGTATTTACGTCAGTAAGTCGTAACGTTTAATGCATACGTGGGCATGCAAAGTGCATTTGCCCGAAGTGGACATACGTCAATTCTCCGTGAGAAATACATGGCATTTAGCAACGGTTTTGGACGTATACATATTCACACAGATATTCCAGTTACTTTCGAGTTCCTGCCCTTACCTTCGAACGTAAGAAATTGTATTAGTATTTCCGTTTGCATCGCATACTTTTTTTCACTAGCAAAATTGAGAATAATTTTCCTTCAATTGCGCGAATACGAAATTCTAAACGCGTAACTTTCATTTAAATGCTTTTATTTCTCGATATATATTTTCCAATGAAAGATATTCAATTTATTCTATCAATTATTTAATACATTTATTGAAATAAATTTTGCAATTTTTCTTCTCATTCTTGGACTTTTCTAATTGCATATATATTTAAATTAATTAAAAGTTCTTTAATTAACTGCATTAATACAAACGTGTTAGATTATTTTATCAAGCGTGGGGAAAATATGCAGAACGAAATGATAATAAGTTCGACTATATAGTTCGAAAATGTTCTTTTTATTTTTTATATATGACGATTATAAAATGATCATCTCGTATGTGTATCATTCGAAACAAAAGCTACAATCAACGAGAGTTTATGTTTTAAATATCGTATGAACTTTGAATCGAAACATTGTTGTTTCGATTTTTAGTGCAACATCGACCCAATGATACACATACTTGTCTTCGTTCTTAGAAGACTTCATTTTTATTATATACATGTTTTAATTTTGTTTTTCTTTTTTACAAAAATAATTAATCTTTACCAAGGCTTCTAAATTTCGACACGGTAGGTGATAAAGTACAAACGTTCGAAGCTATAAATTCTCGTGTAATTTTCAGAAAATTGCCAATTACGTTCCTACGCATTAATTCAACGTTACAGCACTTCCACTTTCTCTGTCTCTTTCTTTTCTTTTCTTTTCTTTTCTTTTCTTTTTCATTTTCTTCCCCTTCATCAGAATAACTCCTTGGTGGCAACATCTAATTACTTTTGCATTACCCCTTCCCTCCCCCAAGTAGACGTGCCAATGGTGGTACACTTCTAGTCGTATATTATGTGACCAATCAATCACGAAAATTACTCTTAGTCAAAGACATTCTACGTGGTTGTATGCGGCCAACCCCGAACACCCTCTCGTTGTTTCATCGAATCAAACGAAACTTTACTTGGCACTCGTACAAACATTACTTCTCACTTAATGTCAACGTGAAGCAGTAGATGGTGGTCGGGGGAGGGGGTGGAGGGGAACGAATTAATAACCGATGCAATTCTTTTTTTCCAACGGTTCAATCGGTCAAGTACACTGTACGTGCACGTTCCAGTATAACTCGATCATTCTGCATCCGTCATTGTCACTGAATCTCGAACAGGAGTGACGTTAAAATCAAGTTTAGATGATAACAATTTTATCGTTTATTAATAAACCTTTCGTGCATATCTGGAACTACGTTAACACGCGGAAGGATTAACGAGTTTATTTGTTTTCTTTCTTTTTTTTTCTTCCTTTATTTTTCTTTATTTTTGTCGATAACATTTTGAGGCAGTTTGACTTATCGTTATCAAAGAAAATGTCCCCGGGAGGAGTATGAATGGAAAGGTAAAATTCGACGATAAGTAAAACTAAGTTGATGGGAGGAGTTAGAAACGAAATTGAGAGAGAGAGAGAGAGAGAGAGAGAGAATGAGAGAAAATTCAGGGTTAAAACGAATTTTCGATGGCAGAAATAGAGTCCTGGGGCGGTGTTCGAAAGGTTGGAAAAGAAAGAGGTAGAGAGGAAGAAAAGAACATTGGGAGGGGGGCATAGGGTGGAAGGGGAGTGAGAGAAATAGAGAAAGGATGAAGAAAGAGAACCGCGAAAGCATTTCACGCGGTTCTCACAATGGCGAACGCATTTATTCTGCCGTTCCTTTTTTATCGTGTCGCGGAAAAAGGGCCAGAGGGAGAGAAGGAGGAGGAGAAGGGCTTGGTGGTGGTGGTCGCTTGCTCGAAACTTTCATAATACCTGGTAGTAAGTTCTCTCGACTCGTGGGATCGGTTAGAAAGAGAAAAAGAGAGAGAAAGGTTCGGTTCTTTTCTTCGGACTTTTCTATCGTACTTAATTGACTACGTTCGGTAAGTGAATATGAAATATATATGTTGGTGTACCTACTCGCATACTATGCCAAAGTTACTGCCATTGGATATTTTTGTTCGACAAAGAAAAAAAGAAAGAAGAAGAAAATGATAAAATAGAGAAAGAGAGAGAGAGCATGAAAGAATAGAATTATTATTAGAGAAAAGAAAAAATATTTCTTTCACTGTTTTTTTTTTCTTTCATCGTAGATAATCAAAATAAAAGTATCGTCGTTCGGTGAGGGGTTAGAGGAGAGGGAGTATTTTTCGTGTCTTACGAGAACAACTTTTTGAGATTTCGTTGGTACGCATGAAATTAAAAGGCGGATTAAACTGAAAGGAAACGTTTAGGAAATTTCTAATCTCTTCTTGGCGGTAGGAACGATCGTTTGGGTTGCCGAGAATGATAATCGCGTACTTGGAAAGTTCTTCGGGGTATTGGATTACGTGGATCTTGCGAATGCGTTTTCTTACCTCGTTGTCTACTGTGGTGGTGGTGGTGGTGGTGGTGCTGCTTGCAGATCTACGTGTATGCGTGCTTGAAATAACGATTAACTACGATATAATATCATCCTTAGTCCCCATAGATTAAGAGGAAGCCAACAGTTGCCTTCTCTCTGCCAAAAACCAAAGGCATTTTCCTGCCAAACTTTTCTTCTACTGGACTTTTAAACGGATTCCGCGTATCGGAACGCAGACGCGAATTGTTTCCATTTTTGCGTTATATTTTATTTGCCATAGAGATATTTTTGGATTTAAAAAAAAAAAAGAACGAAATAAGAAAACTTGTTTACGTATTTTTTCAACGGAACGTGCACGTTATTGTAATTCTTTTTTTTCCATAAACGTGTCGCCTGTTAATAACTTTTTAGTCAATCGTAATTGAATAAAAAATAATATTGAAAATTCATTTATTTTATTCGACGAAATTAACGTAAAAATACAAAAATCAGGTTGCTTTGTAAACAACAATTCTATACTTCTACGCCTTTACCGGTTGCTACGAGTTCCGTTCATTTTTTTTGTTCTTTTTTTTCCGTAACAAGAGATGTGATAAAAAAATTAATCGCGTTTGCGAATTACGGCTTCGTTATTTACGAAAGTAGGCTAGAAACTTTAAGAACATTTTGGATTTAGAAAGAAAGCATAAAAAGTGTTCGCGGTCCCTTTCTCGCAGGTATAATAACTTTGCAAAGTAAAATAGTCTAAATATTTGACCTCGTTTTAACAAAAGAAATTAAGAAAGGAGACACGAGGGACTAAAATACGAGAGTAACATTAAGATTGACACAGTATTCCATTCTTAGACGTCTCGAGCGTACATCTACTTAAGATTAACAGCATAGAACAACTGTGCTTTGTGTTCGGTTTTATTACTATTGAAACACACCTCCTTCGTGAAATCAATAAATTTCATTAAACGTACGAGAAGTGCAACAATAATCAAAAGTCTTTTTCGTTGTCGTGAAAATCTCAACCATTTAAAATAAAGGATGAAAATAAATGAAAATAAATATATATATGTGACGTTCGTTAACAAACAAAGCTCATTGCAACGTTTAAAATTGTTCTGAGTATTTTTTAAATCGTTAGTATGCATAATGTTTTTAATGTCAAAAGGTTGTGAAATAAAATTCTTTTTACCGACGTTGTTTTGCGAACACTATTTTTCTTCAGTGTTATATACTAACGATTTTATAATACCGTCTCCGTTGACATATTTAACGTAACCATTATTTTTATACTTTACGTAGCATAAGATGAGAAGAGAGAAATATTTATGATATTTTCGATTACGTTCCATTTGGCTTTTGAACATTTCTATGTATTTTTTCTTTTTATCAAATCATGTTATACTATATGTTTGAATTATCGTTATTTTACGTCAATGTTTTGTGGTACTTGATTCAGCAAAATCGGATTATAAGTATAGTTCACTCAACGTAATATTTATTGATTCAATTCTATTCCAATTGAAAAATTGATTCCGTGCTTTGCAATCTAAAAGGGATCGGTACGTACATTTATATTCGTATAAAGTAATTAAACGATTTAATCATTTTTTTTTCTTTTTTACATATTATCATATCGTTGATATATGAAAAATGTATTTTCCAACTTTGATCCTTGCATTTTAATTTATAATATATGAAGAGCATTTAAAAGTAATCCCAAATTAAATATTATAACGCGTACTCGCTGTAAAGCTAATATATCCACCTACCTGCAATATTCCCTTTTTCCTTTATTAATAAATTATTCTTTCGTTTATTAATTTTCCTACAAAATTAAAATAATCAATATTGTACAAATATTTAATTAATATTATATACATTATTTAATATAAAAAGCCACAATTTATAGCTGTGTTAAATAATACGAGATAATATTCAGACGAACGGGTAAAATAAAATATAAAACAATGCTGGGGCATTTTTCTATAAGTATTAATAAAGATAAATTTATATTGCGTAAATCTTGTTATTTTGAGTTCTTATTTTAAAAATCATTTGAAAGAAGGGATAGATAGGTTAATTGTTAAATGAATTAACAATGGATTTTATTCGTGTCGTCGGAGTACTGGAGCAACCAGTATAATCTCGATCGTTTAACGAGAGTTAGGAAGACACTCACACACAGACAGACAGAGAGAGAGAGAGAAAGAGAGAGGGTTGCTGTTAAACCCGAGTAAAAGATCAACGAAGCACGATAGTGGTCGGACACGGTGGTTCGCTCGAACAATCATTAACAATATAACCTGCATTAAACGAAGTGAAAGTCAGAGAGAGAGAGAGAGAGAGAGAGAGAGAGGTCTTGTGCGATCATTCTCGTGAAAACAAGCTACTACATTACACCCTATAAACAGATGATCGTTCTATCCAAGTTTTCATTTTCTCCATCGATTTTACCTCATATTCTAACAGTCCCGAAGCTTGTTCACCCCATGTTCACGAAGAAACGAACATGCGTGAACACACATAACCAACAATTAGTTCGAACGTTTGAAAGTAAATTCTCTCAACTGTATATGGGGTTTGCTTTCGACATTTTCTTCGAGAGTATGGGGAAGGGGAAGGGGGTGGGAGTGGAAGACAAAGAGAGATAGACGTACACACGGTTTGATAATAAACAGAGAAGCAATATTATTTGGTCAGTTAAGTTCACGAATCATAGGAGAACTAGCACATCCACAGAGTTTTAACCAAAAGAGAGAGAGAGAGAGAGAGAGAAAGGGTTTCGTTTCCTATCCAGACACACAAGGCCATTATACAGAACGTAACCGCGATTCTGCAGTAGAACGAACCCGTTCGAAAACCAAAGCGATATAATGGGGGAATACTTCCCATAGTCGGGTTTCCACCTTTTGTGCATTAAACAAGTCTCATCGACCACAGGGACTGCTGTGATACCGGTTGGTGGCGATCGTTCTCTACTATGTTAACGTGTTCGCGATGATCTGCCTACCCCCATAGAACCAACGCGGAACTTCGCCACCCCCGTGTTACGTAACCGGCCAACCGATTCATGCGAACGCGTTTCGAGAGAGACTATACTACCCTCTCACCGCGAAGGGTGAGAGAGAGAGAGAGAGAGAAAGGGGTTGCTTTGATTTACACGACCGGTGTGGCTCGTTTTCCACCTTGTCCTCCCTCCCCTTTTTCTTTTTTTTCTTTTTTTTTTTTCCTCCCCTACTTCCTTTCTATTTCTATTTCTCTCTTTCCCTGTTTCTCTCGTACACTTCTCTTCTGTTCGGTGCTCATCATTTCAACGAAAATCCATCTCTACCTGTGCTTTTTCCTCCTCTTCCTTCCCCCTTCTACATTCTCATCGTCAATTCGGTTTCCAACGAGGTGCTTGTAATCGAATGTATAGGAAATGAAGAAGAGAGAGAGAGAGAAAAAATATAAAACGTTGCTTTGTATTACTGCGTCGGTGCGGTTTCGAGTACAGTTATTTTTTTTTCTTTTTTTCTTTTTTTTTCATACTTCTCTATTTTCCTATTGTGTTTTCTTCCCTTTTTTTCTTTCTTTTTTATTTTAATTTCTCTCGTTGGAAGAGTCGAAAGTTTCAACGTACGAATGAAAATGTGAATGAAAAAAAAAAAACGAAAAAAAGAAAAAAAAGTAGAAATATTTCAGATGTTAATCTCCTACTGCATGCAATTATTCGAACGTATTTATGTAGGTATTTATTTCTAGCTTCGTGTGGGGGTTTTTTCATCCCTTTCCCCAGATCGTATATACCTGACATCGTGTTACTACCGTTTTTATACGACGTAATAATTTTATCGTATTTTGTGTATTTTTCTTTATCTTTCAACAGAAAATTATAGTGTAACGATAAAGCTTTCAATTTGATACTTACTCTCAACTTGATTATCTTTATTTACGATCTTTCCAATTATATCGATTTTCTATTTCATAAACTTCACCGATCATCATTTCAATCTTTAACAATAAAGATAATGAAACAATCGAATAGATTATTTATCGATAACTTCTTCTATAATTTTAATTATATTTCTTTTTTTTCTTTTTTTTTTTTTCTTTATTTTATATACATAAAAGACATTGTACAATTTTATCGTATCATCGATTTAAACGTTACTTTTACTTTTGTCTAGTTTTATTAATTTTATCAAACAACGATATATCGATTATAACAACGAGCTTGCCAATGGGGTTTCTCGTTGCTTTTGTTTTCCTGATAAACGAGGTGCAAGAGATTTTTTTGAAGAAGTACGCGTTAGAGAATAAGAGAGAAAATGATGAAATTAGAGAGAGAGAAAAGCAATGAGTACTCGGATAAATTTGTTCGTTACTGTTATACGTTCTACTCCCGGGAAAATTAATTTCAGAACGCGCACGTGCGCTCACGGGTACGTACACACTATGGGCCCGCCTAAATGAAATTGTGGGGCGGTAGATAATTTGTAATTATCCGATATTCGGTTGGCTATTAATAAACAATAATACCGGTCGAATTTAATCCCTAATAACGAAGTTAATGCTGATGAAATTCGTACGCAAGTGAGCGAGTGAGTGAGTGCTCGCTTCAAGTCCGTTTAAATCAAGTTTATCGGATTCTTATATTATTTTATTCAGTATGGTAACGTTATTTACAAAATGAAATGAATACTGTTCGTTTTTATCAACCTTCCTGGCTAAAAAAATAGAATTTTTCGTCAAAAAATAGTGTATTCGGTCAATTTTTCAAATTAGTACTTATGCAACTATCGCATCAATCAATTTTTCTTTTAGTTTTACGTTAAGTCATTATTTCTATATTTTATTCTCATAGATTCCAATATGTCGAATATACGAGATCAAACGAGAGAAAAATCATATTTAAATAAATATAAAAAATACTTGTTACATGTGTCAAATGTTTGAAAATGAAAATTATTTATTTTAAAGCGCGCAATTTTTTCATGCTAAATTCTCCGAAATAGAAAGAAGAAAAAAAGGAACCGCGTTGAACTTTCATTCTTTTTTTTTTTATTTTTCTTTTTCATCGAGTTTCGAAAGATGTATATCTTATAGAACATCTTCATTAACTTTTCCAAGCTGGAAAGACGTTTCATCTTTGGAGATGCTTGCTCGAAACTCGGTAATCAGGTACCAAACGTAGTTTGCCTCGTAAGCTTACTTTAAAATATATTCGCGAAAGAGATAACGCGTTTTGACAAGGCCTATGGAAGAAAACATTAATCCAGGGGTGTTAACGCGTTTAATGGGCAAGCCAATCAAAAAGAATCGAGGGTTGGGGGTGTACGCTTCTTTCTAAATTTTTACAATTTCTTTACTTCGACGATTTTTCTATTTAATTTTTGTTCTTGACGTTTAAATCGATCTGCTGTGATTTATTTAACAAATGACAAAAGTTATAAGGGCTTCGAGTTAAAAGTTACAAGAGTTTTCACATTTCGTGTTCCTTTAACGAACATGTCGGTCAATTTCTTCATTTTTAATAACATTAAATTTGTCTTTTAGATTCGCGTTAAATTGAATCTATCTTGTAAATTCAACGATCCCACGGATTATTTTATCTCACATATTTTCTAATGAAATATTTGACGTCTGGAAAGTTCTTTCTAAGTATTAAAACCTATACGCACTAAAAGGGACAAAGTTCATCTTACTTGTGTCATGTACACGGCACACAGAGTTTACATTAGTTTTAATGTTAGAGTCTAGTTATTCTATCTTTCTTCATTAAGTTAAGATTCGCCGGTTTTATTAAAACTTGTCAGTCGCCGCCCTTAGACCATCGTGTTCTCTTTAGTTTTATTAATTCACTCCTCTCGAAATTTCTCTCACGTTGTAACAATACTCAAAGCCGGATGCTTTCTAAGTTTTGTACTCAAACAATTTTAAAACTCAAACAAGATCGTAAAGACACATTACGGATGTTCGGAATGTGTCAGACTTTTCACAATTCCAAAATACAAATGTTACATATTTTTACGAGTAAATTATTTTTTATAAACAAATCTTTGTTGAGTTAAAAATAATATATAATAATAATAATAAAAAATATATTCCGTTTGAACGCGCGGATTACATTCGTACAAAGTTTTATAGAAAATTAATTGAAAAACATTGCGTAGGATATCTCAATTAGCATTATACTTAGTTATCCGAATAGTTTGAAATTATTTCATTTAATGTGAACTAAGTAAGATAAATGTTAAAAAGTAAAGAACGAAATAGAGAGAGAAAGAGAGAGAGAGAGAGAGAGAGAGTCATGTTAACGAAATATATATTTTTATCCTGGGACATTTATATTTGATAAGTCAGAAGCAAAAGGTGATAAATCTCTCGTGTTACAATGTCCAGAAATTATCCTTTAGACTTTGATGAATTTAAGAATGTAGGTAAAGAGAGACGACGGCGTCTGGCGGAGTGAGGCTTGGGGTCTCGTTTACGTCTGAAAAAAATTTAATACTCTTTAGAAGGTAAAAAGGTTTAGTAGTACTCACGGAATGCACGTCGAATGAATGAGCCCAACAAAGCGAAGTCGTAAAAGATGAACGAGTATAATTATTCTCTCCGGTGTCTCGCGAACTTTCTTCGAAGTAAATTTCGTCGGGAGAAAGAAAAGAAAATAAGGGGAAAGAAATGGTGGAAGAAGAAGAAGAAGAAGAAGAAGAAGAAGAGGAAGAAGAAGAGGAAGAATAAGAGGAAGAAAGGGAAAAGTTGAACAGTCGACACTAATTACGCTTTATTAGACGTAATATCACGCGCATCGAATTACAGAGAATGTAGCCTACTAAGTTTAGAAGTTTCATAGATACTCCTCCACTATAACCTTTCGTAGACATTTATTGTTTCTAGTCGTGGTATGAAGAAAAAGGAAAGTGCATAAAAATGCATCCAATAGAAATGAACGGTCTCCGATATTCCGTATATATTCGTTATCATTCCTTTTTATTCGGAGCTTATATAGAAACCCGTTCGTACACCGCTTATAGGGAGACAGAAATAATTGAAATTACTGATGGGGGTGAATTTATATTTCACTCGGTGTATATACGTCTCTTCTTCTTTTTTTTTTTTTTTTTTTTTTTTTCGAATAATATCATAACGTTCTTATTTTATTTCTTTTTTTCTTCCCTCATTTCTTTTTGTTACTACGTAGCACAACATTAAAATAACTTACTCATTGTTATCTTTCTCTCTCTCTCTCTCTCTTTATTTCTTTCGTTTTTCTTCCCCCCTTTCTATTTTTTTTTTTTTTTCGTTCTTCTGTAAATTAGTAACGCTTCAACGAGTTAGTATCTTTTCTCTAAGATCAAACGGCAGAGTTTTCTTAGTATCAGGAAATTACACGTCGTTGCCAGAACAAAGTGTACAAAGAACTGATCTCTCGGTTTTTCGTTACGCACTGTTTAACTCGATATCGTTTTTCTTTTTTTACGGATTAAAAATTATTCCCCATAGCTTACGGTATTATTTTCACGTTATTGGATAAATCAACTTGCGACGAAAGTTTTACTTATCGAAACGTAACCGATTACGTTACTTTTTTTCTTTAACAAGTACGATATTTTCGATCGGATTGTTAACCGAATTGAAATATATATACGTTTTTTTTTTACAAAAATGATAAGTAGGTGATATAAAAAAAAAAAATAAAAAACAAATAACGAATACGTAACGATCTCATCGTAGAAACGAAAATCTATCACATTCAGTTCGATACGAGAGATAGAAATACATTTTCCTAAAACTAAACCGGTGCCAATTGCAATTAGCGCATATACTCGATGCATGTCGAGAATTGACAGAGATCGGAGTCTAGTTCGAGCTTAAGCCAAGCATGAAACGTGCGAGCAAATTTGAATGAAAAGGCCGACTACTAATAACGCTTTTCATAGATTCAATTCATAGTATCACGCAGGGATATAAATGATAACTAACATCATTTTATTCGAATGATTAGAATTAATTATACGATGAAACACATTAATTAGAAAATCGTAGATGATTTTGATTTATAACAATTATTCTCACATATATATATTTTACATATATGTTTTTTTTAAACCATATGTTTATTGCTTTGAACCAATACTACTATACTGCTATTATAGAATTATTATACTTTTTTAATTATTTACTATTTTCTTTTTACTTTTATCTACTTACTGTGCGTTACTACTAATATAATGATAAGTTTAATAATAATTACATAATTTTAATTTAATTTTGTTTTATCTATACATTATATATTGTATTACACTGTAATTAATGGCCTTTAGGGAGCCTAGGTTCTAGGGTCAATAAAATATTATTAAATAAATAAATAAATAAATATTATATTGTTAGTGCATATTTTATATATAATAATATCTCATGCGTTTGAACGATGAAAATAATATAAGTAAACAAAATATATTGTCAACGTTAAAGTCTCCAATTTTTTTATTCTCTAGCACGGAAACACATTTCATAGGTGTGAAGTAGGAATTTAGTACGTCCTTAGATGGATACTAAATCGACCCTCGTAGACACGTAACAGAAGGTGGATAACAACGCGTATGTGTGGAAAAATATCGCGACTGGTTCTATTTTTTGTTCTTCCCCTCCCATGAAGAAGCATATAAACTACTACAATTTCGCGTATGCAATAAACTCGAGCCATAAGAAATGAATCTATCTTTGACTCGATTCCTTCGAGCAATATAAAGTCGCGAAGTGAGACCTATTTCTTTGACCGATTGATGAATTTAAATATTTCTTCTTTTCTTTTTTTTTTCCTTTTCTTTTCTTTTATGGACATTTTTGTAGAGGTACTTTCGGAATGGGATTGATTGTGTACCCGTTAAGACGCTCAAGATACTCCTTTAAACGATTCATCGACGATTTAATGGAATATTTTTATCCCATGTGAATTTATGTGGCTCCGACGCGTCGTTGGAAAAATACTCCTGCTATATTCTACGAAAGTATTAAAACTGGCAATCGATATATTTATGCACGTATGTGTATAATACTATGTATATATATATATATATATATATATATGTATATACAATCTCTGTATGTGTATTAAAATTCGAAGCAAAACGATCGCGTCTGCTTTTTTTGCGTTGAAAATTCTTTTATGTAAAATAAACGTATAAAATAGCTGAGTGATGCATTCACCGAGTATAGAAAAACAAATGTAAACCCTTCCCCTCCCTCTCCCTCTCCTCCCATTGATCTTACGATCAAATCGGGAATCATAATTTTTCGATAAATTTCGAATGTATGACGTAAATAGTAAAAACTTCGCCGAAAAGAATTTTCTTTTGTTCGATTAGATAAGTACCAACATTTATGTATTGCATTATTATAATAAGACTTTTTTAACGATGCACGTATTTCTTCAAAAGAGAAACAACATTTTTACGTTTTCAACTAAACAAAACCTTTTGCGAATTTCTTCCTACGTGTTTCTACTTTTCCACGGAAAAAATATTAACTTGTTAACAAACAAAAAGTAAGCATATATAATAGTAAGTTCTAAGGTGAGTTTCTCTTGTGCATATAATACATACATATATATATGTATATATATATGTATATATATATATGTTGATACACGTACGATAGGAGTCTTTATTCTTATATATGTATACAGATTGGTATACATACACCAATACATTGGCCAAACCCGTATCGTTCCTTTTCCATAAAAAATGTAGCTGCATACGCCATAACCATGGTGTATAGAGTAGAAAGTATAAGGTTGACCTGGGTCTACGTATTTTCTCGGTTTTATATTCGCGACGGTACTACCACTAGCATCACCTTGTACCAAGAAGAACGTGTACGAGAACGTAGAGAAGAGAAATCAAGCTACAAGGGCTTGATTCAAGAAGGGTGGCGGGGGGAGTAAGAGGGGAGAGGGAGGGGATACGTATTTGTAAAGCATCGCCCATACGCCAGGATGAATTTTCATTCGGCCAGTGGATTTGGTGAACGAAAGAAGTGTCGACGTAGTGTATGAAAAAAAGAAAAGAAAAGGAAAGAAAAGAAAATGAAGAAAAATAAAATAGAAAAAAGGAGAGATCGAGAGAATGAAAGAAAAACGCTCGAAAGCAACCGATCGGAAATAACGAATTCACAAATGGGATGCGATTTATTGCTCGTATTTGCATAAACAGGAAACATGACGGGAATGTTACCGGAGGGGTTGCGAATGCTTTTACGAAAAATTGTCATATTTATGCGTTTGAGTAGAATCGATGTACACAGGAAGATCTTCCTTTTCTTCCCCTCTCTTTTCGTCGAAACCACCTTTCGAACGAGGTTAAACTTCTTCCCGTGAGGTTGCTTTTGTCGGTTGAATCGTTCCGATAAAAAAAATAGTAAGAGGAAAAAAGAAGAGAGTAAGAGTAAGAGTAAGAGTAAGAGTAAGTGTAAGTGAAAAACGCTTATCGGCCAAAGTTAACAAGGAAAGAAAAGAGTTGGATCTGATTGAGAAACGTTAGTTCGAGAAAGATATGCCTTTCGATATTTCTTTTACTTTTCTGTTTTTTCTTTTTTTTCTCTTTTTTAGATCAACCATTTTTTACACTTTTCTTCCTCTCTCT
This sequence comes from Polistes fuscatus, assembly GCF_010416935.1. Lineage (NCBI taxonomy): Eukaryota > Metazoa > Arthropoda > Insecta > Hymenoptera > Vespidae > Polistes > Polistes fuscatus. The sequence goes on from NW_025113096.1 coordinate 785,819, forward strand.
CTCTCTCTCTCCTTTTAGGTTTTTTTGTTAAACTTTTCTAATCTTCTAGGTTATCCAGTAATTTTTCAATCGCAACGTCGATACCATACCATTCTATAGATTTTTCCGTAATTGTATAACTGTGTATCAAAAGAAAGGAGTGCGAGGAAAAAAAAAAGAAAATAAAATATAAAATCCGTGATACACCTCGTCCGTTATTCGATCGGTGGAAGAAGAAAAAAGGAATATCAAAAAGAGAAAAAAAAAAGGGAGAGTATAGAGGAAGGACTTATCAAAGTTTCGCGTTCTTGAACCGTATTTTACAAAAGGTAACGGGAGTTTTCGCCATCAAAAGGTTATTGGAATTTCGCGGGAGTGGGGAGTGGGAGTGGGGGTAGGGATGGGGGTACGGATCTACGATATTAAAAAACACGAATATTTAGTAAGGGTCCACCAAGCCGCCGTTGGAGCTGCGGTGATTTACAACTAGGAGTAGGACGTCGCATACATCACTTGTCAGTAGCTATAAAACTCCATCTGCGGGTAACTTCTTCGGCAACGTACGCACGGATTATGGAAATTCGAGAGCTCTACTGCTACGTTACCATACACCCACCACCCCGCCCCACCCGACGTTCGTTTGAATACATTTTCGATGCGGGAAATATCGATACTGCCAAAACTTTGATATAGATACGAACGTAGTCTTTTTCATTCGAATGGGCTTTTTTATCTCATTTTTTGCTTCTCTTTGCCACGCCAATGGAACCCACGAATCGTCTTAGTTTCACTAATACGTTTTCAACTTTCTTTTGTCCCTTTCTTCTTCTTCTTCTTCTTCTGGAAATAATCTTTTTTTAGAAAAAAATAAAAAAAGCAAATAGAACAAACAAAAATAACCGAAGAGAAAGAACATATCGTTTGAAATCTAATGAAAAATGTAGACTCAATTCGTAAGAATCTATGGGGCAACTGGTCGACCCTCTTGAGACGGAAAGAAAACATAAAGTAGACCTTGAAAGTCGTCGTAGACCAAATATCAGCCAAAAATGATATCAAACGTTCAACACAAATCTTGTACAAACCTTTGGAATAGTATATGTAAAACAGATGTGCACATTGGAGTAGGTTCCCTGGAGGGAGATGGCGGCTAGTAAGTCTCTTGAAAATTCGTAGAATAATACGGTAAGCGATTCTTTTTCTTAAAAAAAAAAAAAAAATCCGTTTGTCGCGTTAAATATATAACGGGTGAAAAATAATTCGATGACGTAAAAATGTAGATAAATGGCGTGTTTGCAAGGTTCTGCTGCATGAATGAAATTACGAAAATAAAATAAAATCAAAAAATAACGAAGACCTACCTCTCTTTCCTCTTTGTTCGACTATGTAATATAAATGTAAACGATATTGTAAGAGTCGGATAAAATGGAATTATAAATGATTTATATTTAACTTCTTCGCAAAGAAAGAAAAAAAGAAAAGAAAAAAAGAAAAGGGAATATCGTAATACTCCATGGAACAATATAAGGATCGTTACAAAAATGAAATATGTATGTTACACACCGTTAAAGGCGTGATATCAAAGATAAATGTTACCACTTAGTGTTTTAACTGTTTTTCTTTCTTTACTATATCACATCCTACTCACACACGTATAACATATCTATTTATTTTTAATTAAAGATACTCGATATATCCACAGTCAAGATTTATATATTTTTATATTTAAAAGATATCAATCTCGATATATTAATCAGAATTTTAACAATTATCTGATAGCTATATCAATCCAATTCGTATAGCCTTAGGAAATATTCTGTAACGAGCAAATCCTTAAAGAAAAAAAAAAGGGAAGAAAAGGCGCGTAAAAAAAAAATCTCACATCGTGCTTGAATTTAATGCCTGTTGGTCATTAATTTTAATGCCGGACTTAACCGAAGAAGAGAGCATGGTACGTTGGAAATTACGAAACGTCCTGCACGTTTTCCTCGTCGAGCGCATACGTAAACAGTAGGCGGATGGGGGATGGGGGGTGGAGGGTGGGGAGGAAGAGGAGTCTGTCTCTCTATCTCTCAGCCCGCCCCCGCCTCCCCACCCCCGACAGTCGCGGAAAACTTATGGCACCGAAATTTAGACTTTTTATTTAGCGAGGAAGTTCTCTCGCGCGGCGGCGAACTGCTTGGAACTTCCGGTGGATGTAGAGAAAAAGAGAAGTCATTTGTTTCAACGTTGTATTCACAACGTGGTAAACCCTACTACTACCGGGGTTGGGTCTCTACAGTATACCAGTCGAGTTAAACATAATCAAAAATAAATACTTTATAACGACGTTAAATATTTCTATTTGTTATCCGAGTCGAGAAGTTTCTTAACCACGTAGATTAATGATAACGTTGTAATTGTTTAATCTTAACACGTTCGAAAAATGGAATTACAACGAATGGATATAATAGTTGACGAAGATTGATATTCCATCGATAAGAAAAAAATAGATGAACACGGTCGGAGAAAAAGAGTAATAACATTGATATATAGTTTATAATCTTTAACATACGAAACGAATTACAATGAAAATGATATATCCGTAGAGATATCAAACTCGTTGATAAAGATTGATATTCGTTCGAGAATAGTAAAAACGCGGTCTAAGAAAGTTAAATAGAAGAAGAAGAAGAAGAAGGTATATAACGAAAAGGGAATTGAAAAGCGCAGGGCCGTTAAAGAAAAAGAAGGTGGTGATGGTTGAAAAGGTTACCGTGAGGGGGGGGGGTGGCGGCTGTTATCGGGCGTCGAATAGCTCCGGTTTTCTTTCCTACCACTGCTCTTTATTTTTCTCCTTGACTTTTTGCCATCGTTGGGTCCGTTATCCCTTTCTCCAACGAACGGGACGTCAATTTCTCGAAGCTGCGAACAGTACCACCCCCTCCCGCCCCCTCCCCTTTAGATTCGAAAAGTAACGATAATCTTGTTTCGTTTGGCTGACCGAAAACTGTTTCTCTTCGTTGTCGTTTCCTCTACTCGTTGGTTGCTCCGAGCTAGTGCAATTCTATCGGTCGATAGTTTGTGGTTCGGTTTATATATCGAGTTAAAGAGGCTTCCGTTTCGTTTCAAAGCTGATGCTGTTCTGAAGTAAAAGAAAAAGAAACGAAAAAAAAAAACAAGTAGGAACAACTGCAAGGAAGGAAGGAAGGAAGGAAGGAAAGAGAAGATTTCTTCTTCTTACGAGTGGAAAACAGAAAGAGAGAGAGAGAGGGGAGAGAGTAAGAGGTAGAGAAGTCGCTGAAATTGAGATGCCTTATCTCGAGGATGAGAAAGGGGGTCTTTCGGGTGAAGTGCAGTTGGCGAAGTGAGCTCCCACAAAAATCTCCCGGGGAATAAAAGGGGGATACTCGTTCTTTCCTCCTCCTTCTTCTTTTCCTTTTTCTTGTTCTTTTTCTTCAGGTCCCTCATTCGGTCCTCTTCTTCCTCAAGATTCGCGAACTACGCTTCATATTGCGTATCCATGCTAGCTTGCTACCTAGCTAGCTTGCTTGCTTGCTAGCTAGCTAGCTAGCTAGCTACTACCATCTTCTATTTTCTTTCTTTTTCTTTCTATCTCTCCTGTACGAGGAGGATCTACGTGAGCAATGTAAAATTGTTGTCCACGATTCCGTAGGGGGTAACACCGAAGTCTTCTGTTGGTGTATATCTAGGACGACCGATTCGATTTCGTTTTCTCTCTCTTTCTTTCCTTCTATACCTTCTTCTTCTTCTTCTTCTTCCTCTTCTTCCTCTTCTATTTTCTACCATCGACGATATCGGCGCTCGTTAACCGTCACACGGGATTGATCTGTGTCTCCCCCCTCATCCTCTTCTCCCTTCCAACCTCCACACCCCTTACCATTCTCTCGCAATCCCTTGCAGTATCGCAGATAGGTATCATGGATCCAACCAACGAGTCAGGAGAATTCCTATTTGGTAGCGAGCTGTGGTTTCTACAGGATGTGTTTTACGAGCCGACCCTTTCGTTCTTCTCTAAACTACGACGACGGGCATTTTCGAATTCGTTAAACTTTAGGGAAGATGGGGTGGTGGGAGGGGGACAGCTGTGGTGCAAACGAATTGGAGATTTCGTATCGTTTCTTTTCTTTTTTCTTCTCTCTCTCTCTCTCTCTCTTTCTTTCTTTCATTCCATTTTTCTATTATTCCTTTTTCCTTTTTTTTCTCTTTTTTTTTTTCAAACCGCGACTACTCGAGATCGATCTTATTCGAAACGAACTCTTCTCTACTTTGCTGCCCTTTTTTTCCGTTGGCTTAAGCAGGAGAAGAAAGGCTTCAGCGTAGATTTGTGACAAAGTGGTTTTATTACATCTCTCCGGGAACGAAAAGAGATTGGTGTTCTCTCCGAGATTGCCTTTGCAAATACGACATTTGATGGAAAGAAAAAGAAGAAGAAGAAGAAGAAGAAGAAGTAGTATGCTTTTCGGAAAAATATCAAATGTCTCTTTAATTATTTTCTCTTTCGAATAATCGTCATTAATTATCGGAGAATAAAAACACGTGCCAAAAGAATGAAATCGAAATAAAAATATATATTCTAGGTAGTAAGAAAAGAAAATGTGTTGCGAAACGCTGCTAACGAAACTCTTTATGGGATTATTATGGATCCGTGAAGGGTTTCATAAAAACACGTTGGAGAAAAAGAGAGTTTTAAATCTAAGAACTCGTAGCAACGGCCGGAACATCAAACGCCGAGATGCAAAATTTGAGTCTCTGTAACGACTCTATCATCGATAAAACGCATTCCGCGCGTATTGGAGCGCAAGTCGGATTTTGTTCCGGAACGTTAAATCGCAGATTCATCATCGTAGTATTTCCAGTTGAATCAACTTGATCCTCCTCTCTCTCTCTCTCTCTCTTTCTCTCTCCTTCTTCTTCTTCTTCTTCGTAGTCCCCTTAGATTAGCTCTACTTTTTCTTACCCCTACTACCTAGCACCTTTCTTTCGCTTTTCTCTCACCTTCCACTTCAGCACGCGTTGCAAGACTTTCCAACGGGATACCGAGCTCGTTAACCGTTTTCCTACTGACGAACGGAGAAAGAAAGAGAATAACCTCTAACCTCCTGAATAACCTTGCTCTTCTGGACCTTACCACCAACCCCACACAGATCGTATATATATATATAGGTATATATCGTTACGATGGAATTTCAGCAGACCCCCCACATAGATTTCCAAAAGTAATGTCGGTTTTCTCTTGCTACCTCTCAACCGTATCCCACTCTCGATTCTCTATAAAAACAAATTGCTTTCAACCGACGTATTTCTCCGTTCTCGCACCAAATTTACGATTTACGAATACTTTGCTTGTAGACAAAATGGCATCGGTAAAGATCGGTTGCGTTCGGTAAAGTAGACCGAATCCTCGAATATAAAGGTGGGAAAAAAGGAAAATGTCGGTGGGGTTGATGGTGGTTAGTAACATATCTCAAGTTAAGTTTACTTTAGGTAATTAGATGAGCTTCGAAGAGCTATCATTGAGGAAAAAGAAGGATAGGAGAGAGAAAAAAAAGTAAAAGTATAATAGTGTTATCCGGTTGGCTCATACCAAGTTTCATTTTATAGGGTAGATCGTTATTTTTGCACGCTTGTTTGACCACGCTTTCTGTTCTCCATCATACGTACCGTTGCTTCCAAACTTGCGGATAATGAAAGTTGAAAAAGTTTTTCCTAATGGAAATTATTTAAATTGTTATAGGCAGAGTTCTTTTTTTTTTTGTTAACTAACTTACTTTTATTCGTTCCGTAAATTTTTAATTATCTTCTTTCCGTATTATTTATTATTATTATTATTACGATATCGTTTTCGCGTCTCTCGAATCTGAGTCGCGATGAAAAAAATGATGACGATGATGATGATGATGATTATGATGATTTCGTATGACTGGTAGGTGGCACAGATTAGTAGTGTTTTCGTCAAGGGATTGGGTGCAAAACTCGATTTTCCTGCCAAGTGTAGAAAATTCAAGATGGTGGCGAAAGAAGGAATAACGATCGAAGTAGAGTGGGTAAACCTTCCCACTACTATGAGAAGAACTATGTTCCTGGCGTGATCCCAGTTTGGTCGGAAATGATTCATACCGATGGGACCACCACCACAACCACCACCACCACCATCACCACCACCGATGCCCCGGTACTTTATACGATTTCGTTGGGTTTTTTTGGACGGTAGTACATTCGTTTTCTTTAATAAGACGTCTCGCTCGAAGTTTTTACGTTTTCTCTCTCTTTCTTTCATTCCTTATTTCTATCCGACTTTCATTTCGCCAATATATATCATGTGCAAAAGGGCCAAGGTGAACTGTCGTTAGGAAAGAAGATTAACTCGTGGAATTTTTTAATAGCGTTTTGTCATACCATTTAATGAGCTTTCCTCCGATATATTCGATTTGGACGATAAGAAAAAATTTGAAAAATTAACGGCTAATCTTTTTCAATAGAAATTCCAAAAAAGTCCAAAAAAAATATAAAAAAAAAAATAAAACGAAATCAACGGGTCGACAAAAAATTGTGAACTGGTTTGGTTCCTCGTAGATTTTCTTTGTGATATATAAATAAAAGCTTCTCCTTATTTTATCCGATGCATCGAAAGGATATACGTAAATGTTTCTTTCATGACATAAATTTACGAAGTCCCGTCCCGACCCGTCCCGTTCCGTCTCGTCTCGTCTCGTCTCGTTTTCGCGTCTTCAGATTTTCTAGTCTAAACAGAGAAGGATGAAATTTGTTCTCAGGAGAGGAGGCAAGAGAGTCTAGTGGCAATATTTTACGATTTCGCAAATCCTTCCGGTAAATAACGATGAAATTGATTTCTTTTCCTTTTCCTCTCTCTCTCTCTCGCTTTCTCTTTTTGTAGTAACAGGGAACGGAAATCCAAATACACATGCACGTAACATGACTTTCCAGCAGGTTTCCTTCCGGTTTTGTTGACGATGGTAGTGTGGTGGTGTCGGCTGTGGCGTACAATCTTACCCTCTCACATTGCTTTTCATCCTTTCTCTCTGTTGAACGACGAACGTAATATCGAAGAGGAAAAATACACGTAGAAAGAGAGAGAGAGAGAGAGAGAAAGAGGTCTGATCTGTCTCCTAAGATCGATGATATTCAAGCATGAAAAACATACGTCTTTGCGTTACCGTTTGCTTTGCTGAAGATGAGTAGACGAAAAAGAGACTGGAAAGACGTTCCGTGATCGTTCTTCTTGAAACGGAAGAAAAGAACGAAAGGATCGGGAAAAAAAGATAGAAGAAAAGAGAGAGAGAGAGAGAGAGAGAAATGTTCGAAATTCTCTCTCCCCCATTCGATGATCCAAGCAAACTCCGGTTCACTCCTGAAATCATATGATTCTATCGATAGAGATCACTTATCGGAAATTCTATCTACCCGGGGGCTGGGTAGGGGGGGTTGGTAAGAATGAATAAAAAGCAGATACAATACGTAAATTCGAATTTCTTACGCAACATAAATCTCGTTAGAAAAATTTTTGCGACCCTTTGTGTCGCGCGTTTTGACTTTTATTCGTCGTTCTTATATCCCTTTTTTTCTTTTTCTTTTTTCGTTATTGTTGTATTTTTCTTTTTTTTTTTTTTTTCATTCGCCGTGTCTGTCCGCGTTTTTCTCTTTTATTTTGCTATTTTTTGTTTTTCCTTTTTTTTTTTCACCGAAAGAATACAAAAAATAAATTGCGAAGCAAGCAAAAACATCGGGGACAATGCAAATGAAACTATTCTTCGCAGCGCCTATGATGTCAACGGTCCTATTGGTAACTCGTTAATATTTTGACATTTTTCTATGCCCTCTCCCCCTCTTCCCCCCATAAATCATTGCACAGGCAGTAGCATATATACACGAACGTTGTAATCTTTGCTCCAATACCACCTGCCTGCCAATCCTTCCAAAATTTTGTTTTCCCCTTTATTTTTCTTTTCTTTGTTTTCGTAACGATTCGCGCGCATAAATTCTAAGCCAACGACCAACCCCCAACTCCCCCTCCCTCCTTCGCACTCCCCTTCGTCCCGTTTTCCACAGCGATTCGTTTTAATCCTTGCCGGATATGTTCTCCCGTCGAAATTATTTTTAAACGTCTGCACGAGAAACCACATTGTGGCGGAACGTATTACAACCGATTGGCTTTAATTCGATCACTATATTCTCTCTCTTTCTCTCTTTCAGTCGATAATCAGAGAGGTACAAAGAGGTTTAACTTTGAAAGCAGTAGTTAACTCTCTCTCTCTCTCTCTCTCTCTCTCTTGATTCGGCAAGTCTCATCGTTGCAGATTTTACAGAGAATTAGATACCTATATGTTGTAAAGACGGTATCAAGATAGGATGAAAGAGAATAGTGAATAATAGAAATGAGAGAGAGAGAGAGAGAGAGAGAGATAATCGGAAAACGTTCTCAACTGCAGCTGACTATCTACGTTCCAAAGACAACCGTGACATGCTGGTTTGCTGGCTTTAATTTCGAGAAATGTAATATTATTCGCATAATTTCAAGCTTTTAATAACAGTTTAGAAGTTGGATAGTTCGAAGATTATAAGGAAAATCATTTTGGTAGAATGTCCATGCTCGTACAATCGTCTTTGGTGGCTAATTGGTGCGTCTATAGTTTGATCAAATGTTTTCCTTACTCTTGTTTTCTTCTTCTTCTTCTTCTTCTTAATTTGATCGTAGATTTCTTCGATAATAGTTAACGGAAAATGTTACTTTTTTTTTTGTAAGTTCGATGATCAATTACAAATAAGTTATCGTTTGTATTAGATCGTAGAGCATCGTTACGGTGCATAATAATTAAATCGCAACACTTGACGAGTATTCTGTCGTCTAACTAAACTTCGACATGTTACGTAATATTATTAGCTACGGTTAGTTACTTAGATTTGATTTTACAATGGTCCTATGGGTAAACGGTAATTAATTCGTCGTATACCTAATTTGTATCTTCCTAAATATCTTTTTTTTTGTTCAAATAATAAATGTAATATTAATTATATACGCGTACTCTCTATTAAACATTTTCGTACACGAGACAAGTTGCATTTGTCCGTTCGAAAATCATTACATCCTAATATATAACTATAGAAATAAGTGAATAAATCAAACTAGCACCATACACCACCACCATCACCACCCACAAATATACTTATAAACTGATACATTCGTAAATTCAACACGATAAGATCTATAACAATTCCATTCCAACTCGTTCTCAATCGTAAAAGTAAAAAAAGAAAAGGGCAGATCTGATAACGGGGGATAAGAATGCGATGACAATATTACAGAAAGTGACTACTACTCACGCTTGTGCAACGTGGGAATGCAAGTAGTAACAAGGAAAAAAAGGAAATAAAAAAAGGAAAAGAAAAAAAAGAAAAAAGAAAGAAATAGAGTTTAGAGATCCAACGGATGCTACTACTTCCATGTGTGTGTGTGTAAGTGTGTTGGCTCGTCACGTTTCTCGTTGTGATCTCTCTCTCTTTCTCTCTCTCTCTCGTTTAAGTTCGGTCAGTTTCAGCGGCCAACTCGAGCCATCTTTTCTCGTAAAGACACACGTTCTCGCTTTATGACACCTGTTTGCTGGCGTTGCTTTTCCGTTCATTCTCCTACTCTCTCTCTCTCTCTCTCTCATATATATATATACTTACATTTCTTCCCCTCCCCCTCCTTCTTCTTCCTTTCACAAACTTCACTATCGCCATCGACACCCTACGTCCAATATACCCCCAAAGTCGATACTCCATCGGTGTTTTTGACACGTCGAAAACTTTACGGAGAAATATTGGTACCCTCTCGTAGAAAGCACTTCTTTCTCTCACCGTGACTATCTCTCTAAGTCCTACCATCTCTTCCATCTTCTATATCCTTCTCTTCTATTTATCTATCTCTATTTCTCTCTCTTCTTTCACTTGGTCCTATCTACGATTTTCCATATACACGTACACATACTAATACGCGTGTTTATCACCGTCCGTGGGTATTCACGAACGCATGTATGTACATATAAGCATACCTATATAAACGTACCACGTACTATTTACCATGAGGTATGCATAGTCCTACCTAACTCTTATACTTTCCAACCGGTGCACTTTCCTTGATTGAAAAAATCTTCTGAAGAATTTATCATCTTTGTTGAGATTCGTCTTGAATTTTGTTCTCTCCTCTACTCCCCCCATTCTTCGGCTATTGCTCTTAACTGCTCGTCTTGGATACGTTTTTTACTTTCTATTATAGTCATTTCTTTTTTTATCGTTTACGAATCGTAAAAATGAACAAATCATTTCCAGACAGTTTAATTCTAGTTTATGGTTAAACGCAGTTACGATAATTTTCAATGAAATGATATTTTTTTTAGAAAAGCAAGTTGAGTTATTTTCTTTCGTAACGATTAAACATGGTTAGGAAGACAAAAATTTGGATATCCAACAATGGACGACGATAAAATGAACATTATTCAATAATGATCCTTTCTAAAGCTAAAATCCTGGGTGTATAGTAATAGTAGTAGTGGTAGTTTCTCTTCTAGTTCAACATTTACCAGTCTGAAAATTCAGTGCTTTCGTTGAAAGTGCTCTCTCTACACCTGATAGACAGTAACATACGAGAAGTCGTCTGGCGTTTCGACAGAAATCCAAAGGCAAATTTATTGCGCGTCGTTGTAAAAGGCCTCTTCAAAGGAACGTTTCCTTCTCTCTCTCTCTCTCTCTCTCTACCTTTCTCTTTCTCCTTCTACTTTATACTGATGCGTACAGGCGAAAGCATTTACACGCTCAAACTTTGGATCCTTACATTTCGCAAGTATTTTGCAGCTTACGTTTCCTTCAACCTCGTACACAAGTCTTTGTATTATACACCTGAGGATCGATACTCTTAAGATCTTTAATGGATTTATCGAATCGTTTTATCCTAGTATTAAATAACTTTTTTACTTGTTTTTTTTTTTTATTAATTTTATACCATTAATGAAACAATAGAAAAGATAAAAAATGAAACAATTATATCATTCACGTTGACGTATTAAAAATTTGTCGGAATATGTTGAAATTTTCTAAAAGATAATTTCGAGTATTAAATTATTTAATTCTGATATAAATATTCGAAAATAATTCGAATTAAAAGAATAATATATATAATATAGCATTTATATAAGACAGGAACGTATTTTTAAATTTTATCTTATGGAAATTTGTAATAAAAGTGCACGGAAACCATTGAATAAGCAATTGTGAATTAAGAAAGGGAATATCGGGGAAAGGAAACAAAATTATATATTTACATAATTACGATAAAAAGGAAAAGAAAAAGGGCTGTTCAAGATTTTGTGCTTATTGGAGATGAAGAGAAAATAAAAGTAAAAGACTCGAAGGAATAGAAAAGAAAATAGACGATATGAGATTTAATGGAACGGGCAATGGTTACCAGAGAGAGTTTAGTGAACTGAACTGATATTCCAAGCGTTATAGTTTACGATCGGTAATAACATTCCAAGGATAGTCTTAAGGATATAGTATGCGATCTGAAACAAGATCAGGTTGCATCGGAGAATACGAGAATATCTGCGTCTGTGTAAAGCACTCTGATTCCTAACAATACTCAAGCTTCGATATATTCAGACACTCGAATTTCATATTGCAGCAGATGCGTGTTCGTTTCCCTGATTTTACAGTTAAAGGAATGACTCGATATTTATTTGTTTTCTTAAATAATTCTATGTATCATCGAACGATGTTTGATAGATTAACCAATTGGATTTTATTGCAGGAAGTTTCTAAATTTTTTTCTTTTTTTTTTTTTTTTTTTACAATATCTACCTATTTCATAAAAATCCCCTTACACATATTTGTGATATTAAACCGAATCATGATCGCATAAAGGAATTTAGTCGCGTATATTTTTGATTGCATTTATTTGCGTAAAAAATCAATATTTAATTCGCGAATAAAATAGTCCTTTTGATAGGACGACACGTACCATTATTGTTCGCGCACTATATAAAGATATTATTAGCGTTATATAGTATTCGAGAATCGTATGATATTCACAGAATGTTATTATTATATGTATATCGGTAAATCGATTTTATCTACGAAGTGATCTTCAATTGCATATTACCCGAAAAATGCATTGAAACTTTTATCCCAGTTTTCCCCTTTGTAAATGCATTTATTTTTTAATATTTTCTTTTAAAACGTTAATATTATCCGCGCGCTTTTTATTATATCTAAATTTTTCTTTTTACCAATTGTAAACGCGAACGAATATTATTTTACGGATTTTATTATTAAATATACATATATATATTATACCGTGGTGCATATTTAATAAAACAATTATATTCGATCGAATTATACACTAATGCAAACGATATCGTTAATTATTTTATTGTATAAATTATTTCCATTATTTTATTCCGTGATTTAATCGTTAATCGGAAAGTTTGCTTGTGGTTTTAGTCGAATTTTTTCTTCTTCTTGTTGTTGCGATATTATACTGTAACTAACGGAGAATAAGAAGATACTTAACTTTGTAATGACAACGGTGAGGTAACGAAAAGTATCCGGTTTTTTACCTTCTTCAGTTTTTCATAGAGAATATTACGAGACAGGTAGGACAAAGTAACTGCATATGGAGTGTACATAATACTCTATCTAGTATACCTAAGTGCACTTCAACGTGATGGGAGAAGATGGATCACGTCGTATTTCGTGTCGGTCATCCTCGGACCAGTGTATTTTTCTTCTTCGAAAATCATCTCTCTCTCTCTCTCTCTCTCTTTCTCGAAAAAGTAAAGAAAAGAAATGACTATTGGAAATGGGACACTATATATATTGAACTCGTGTAAATATCATTCGAGAAAATAAAAAGAATACATTGTTTTCTTGTGATTCGTCGAATATAGTACACCCCTTATTGTATAATATTATTTGTTTCGATTTTCTTTTGAATTTTAATTTTACTTTTTTCCAAAAAAATGAACAAACTAGAAAAGGGGACACGGAAGAAATTTTTATTTAAAGGTGCTCTCCCCCCGCACCCACCCACCTTATCCCCCACTGCAATACCACGTACTTCGATCCATTATCCACTTACGGAAACGTCGTTTTCTTAATCCTCCTTCTATCTTTCTTGCCTCTACTCTTTCGAAGAAGATTACGACAGTGTGCTTGTACAATGGGAGCTTGCTTCGCCAAGTTTTCTTACGACTTCACTATGATACAGAGACTTCGTTTACCAGGATTTTAAGTGTATATTGTTGCGAGTAAAGTTTTATTTAGGTTATGTATATATATGTGTGTTTATGTGTGTGTGCGTGCGTGTGTATTTTTAAGTATGTCCTGTCTGTGTGTGTGTGTATTATGTGTACACGTAGGAGAAAGCTATAAAAGCAATTGAGTCTGGAACAAAAGAAACTTGTACTTTCTCCTTTCTACGTTATATTTGTCGAGTCGTAATTGCTTTGTCGTTTAAGTTAAAATGTTTCTAAAGAGAGCTTGAATGATTTTAAAACGCTTATAATTATCGTTAATTTGTGAACTTTGAACGAACAGAATTTAATTATTTTTTTTGCCTTTTTCTCTCTCACATTCTTTCTTCGATAAGATTTTTTTTTTTAATTTTATTCATTCTTTCTTCACATCTAATCTTCGATAATTTTCGTGTACAATGATAGATTTTATTTTTCAGATTATATATTTGTCATAGATTATTTCTTATTATATTTCTCGGCCAAGTTTACCTTTGCAACGTCGGGATAATCCTTTAATTCTGTTTACACTGTTTATCCAAATGCTTGGCGTCGTTCAAATTAGATACATGCGTCGTAATGAGCACGAGTTATGAATATTGCAACCTTTGACAGATATTTGCTCACACCTTTGACATCTCAATTTGTCTCGCTTCGAATCCTTTAATCAGCATTTTTAAGCTTCTATTGGAAGCGCATTGAGGGAAATTATACTCATCCCGAAATTAATTTTGATCATCTTCACTGGTCCACGCTTTTTAGTTTCAGAAAAGAAGAAGTTTCAAAGAAAAAAAAAACCACACTAATCGAAAGAGAATATTGATGAATATTATAATGCAAAACAGGTAAATTAAAATGAATAATAACGCGTCAATATAGAACGTCTATTATCGATGTCTTCCAAAAGCGTAAATGATTGATGAACCACTGATACTCGTTCATCAAATTAAATGATTATACTTGCTCAAGTTACTGTGAATTGGTTATTGTTTCATTGTTTAACTGTCGATCTGTTTTTACGAAGCTGTCGATAAACGGGACAGTTTAGTAAATGGAAAATTGTACGATTTGGTTAGCGGTAGACAAAATTGCTATTTTTAACATTTTTCGAACAAAATGACTAATTAAAAGGTTTCATCGAAAAAATACAACTGTCAAGGGGTAACAAGTGAATGATCCGAATTTTCAAAAATCAATTATCTCAAAATCTACATTTAATTCTTAGAATAAAAAGAAATTCACGATAAAAAATGTATGTATTGTAATATGGGAAATTAATATTTGTAAAATAATTATCAATTATTTCGAATAATAATAATAATAATAATATTTGCAATACATTTAAATATAATTAACCATACGAATTAGATGAGAATAAAAAGATTTGCTTTCTCGTCACGTTGGGCATTCTTGTTCGAGAGGCTTATTTAAAATTCAAATGGTAGGAGACTTAATTACTTAAAAAAGCTGGGGCTTTCGTCATCCGTGACGCGTGTTCGCAACGTGCCGGCAACGAAACGCAAATCGTGTTATAGCCCATGACTTAACTTGATCAGCACACGAGATATTACTTTCGATCGAGTCGAACTCTCTCTCTCGGCATCGCAGGAGTTCTCATTTCAAAGCTTTCCGTGATATTCACAGACTGAAAAGATGCGGCAGATGGACGAACACGGTTCTCTTTCTCTCTCTCTCTCTCTCTCCTAAATGCGTTCCGCTTCCTTGCTTTTTTCCTGCAAATATAAATACAAAAAAAAAAACAAAAAGTTATAAAGTTTATCAGAGATTTGCAGTACACAAAAGTTAATCGATATTTTATTTTATTTTTGTATATGTAAATCGTTTATTTAAAATTATTGTAATAACCGTTATAATCTATATAACAATATATGTTGTGTTTATAATCTACGAGGAATAAGACAATATAATAAACGCTTGAAACATTAATAAATATTTCACGTTTGTGTGTATATACACGTTTTGGCGTTTTGGATTAATTTCAAACGCAAATAATGTCATGGTAAATTTAGAAAGCTTTAAACATTGGCTACATATTACATTTATAAATAGAGATAGACATACGCATACATATTATTGTCTCATCGTTAAAATAAGAGAACGGATTATACGTTCCATGCAAATATCAATTTCTCTCTGTATCCTATGTCATCCTTTGTCCAAATTATACGCATGATTTAGGTAATATATGTATGCGAATCGAATTTAATAACATACAACCTTTTATATTTATTCAAATCATCGTACGATTATATATTCAAATATATATTTCATATTATATTTTTTAATTTATTATAATAATAATAATATACATCATACAAAAGGTACCTTTTCTATTGAATATTATTTTGGATATTTACGACGATCGAATAGTTATTAATATATTATACTAGTATATGATTAGGAATGTTAGATGGGTACGAAATGTTTGATCTCACAAGAATAGTAATGACGTATGGATGAGAGGAGGGTTATCACCTCGAGTAATTGATATCGGTTTAGGAACCATTGTCCCAAAACGTAGTAGAGAGGGTCGTTTCTAGTATATGGATAGCAATGGGCACAAGATATACGAGTAATATCTCGCACCATTCCCTTCACCGTTAGAAGGATACGCCCTTCTCTTTCTCAACTTCCTCCAACCACCTCCACCATTCCATTCGAAGGCGAAAATTCTCAGTCAGTATGTCAAATCCACAATCTATGGAACTTAATATCAAGAATTCCCAGGGTATCGTCGTCGTCCTCGTCCTCGTCCTACGTAGATTGCGTTCTTAAAGGAGCTTACGATATAATCCTCGAGTCCGGCGCATAGGAATATCTCGACGGTTAGATATAATATAAGTACATTGGTAGATTAATAAAATGTCCCATTATAAAAGTTCCATGTAGAATACTAATATCGTTCTATCTATATGATGGGGAGAATGGGGGGTGGGGGGCTTTACTATTTGGAACGTTTTACCAAGAATTTCTCTTAATCTTTCCCTTTTTCCGCGTTGATTAAGATGGAATAATTAAATTGTACTCGGTATATGTGAAAATTTCGTTTTTAAATGATACGCGCGAATATTTTTCATTATTTTTTTAATGATACTTCTCGTATATATATTGTTATAGGTCCACGTAATACCAATTGGTATGGATATTTGAATATTTGAAAAATGAACGCAATTGTCGTAATTTCTTTATTAGATTCAGATTCAGTTTAATCAATTAACGATTAACTCGAGATTTGATTTTGATCGTTAATTAAGGAATCTAAATTGTACGGGCGGTTGAAATTTCTAAGCGATGGCTAAATTTCGAATAGAAAAGCATTAGCTAGGGTTGATTTTGTCAAGAATTTGGTGCGGCTAATGGCGAACAAAATCTCCGACATAGTTTGATATGCAAATAAGGCTATTGTCATTGTTATTACTTGCATAATTTGTGCTCTTCAGTAGCGTCACGGCCTGTGACGATGGTGGTGGTGGTGGTGAGCTTAAAAGCGACTCGTAAATTCGATGCTCCGTCAGAATGTTCGCCATCTAAATGATAACGACAGGTTACCCGTTTCTCTTACTAAAGAGTATTCCGACTTTACTTAAGATTCCTTGATACTTCCATACACATTCTGAGACGTTTGTTATGGTAACGAATATCTCGTAAATTCTTACCTACCATGATAATACTATTTGTCTTATTACTTTGCTTAATTTATAATGCATCGTATATTTTATTGCCACTATTCTAATTATTAAATAAGAAAAATAAAAAAAAAAGAAAAGAAAACATAATTTCCTTAACAGCTGCTCCGTTAATATCCCTAAGAATTTACATTTTCGAATAAACTTTATAACTTACACGTTTTATGTCATGGTTTGTTAACGATATAACTGTTAGAAGTATTTAATTGTCAACGAATGATTATGTATTTCTATGTAACGCCAAATTGATTTTTGCATTTGGAGAAAATTAATGAAGAAGACTTTTTAAAATTGTCATCAAAGGAAAACTGTTCGGAATCATATCTTTGATTGTCGTTCACTGGAATGCATCCTTTGTATCGTTTAAGATTATACCGATTTAGATATTTCTTCGGTGCATTTATAGATGCAATTTTTACGTAATCATAAAACAATACGTTTTTTTAAACTTATTACTCACGTATACTATCTTATAAATTTTGAACAATGAGAAGAAAATTGAATTATTGTATAAATATAAATTTAGTTAATAGACTTTTATAAAATTTGTAATAAACATAAATAATCGTATTAATCGTTTAAAATGATTCGAAGTATCGTCCTTTATGATAATTTTGATCGTAGATTTGAAACGACTTTCGGCTATCTCTGCTCTCGCACGAACATTGAGAAAAGGTTTATGGTAAATATGGTAAATATTTCACGTGTGCTATTAACAATTTATGTCCATGCAAATATCAAAAGGTATTAACACTCGTGAAAATGCACGGTTGTTGGTAGCCACCAATTCGATGAGAATAATCCGGGTAATTCCATAATTGATTTATCGGTCATTACGAAGGTATATAAAACTAACACGTGCGTTGAATGGTTTCGTTAATTAAGACAATTTGATAAAACAATATCATGTTTCGTTTAAAGTATTCATTTATTTTTAAAGGAATGTTATTAACGATTCGTTATAATATCGTACGTTAAATTATTAAATCGAAAGAAAATTTTTCACATATTTCAAACTAATTTCAATTTCATTCTTTAAATATTTACAAATTTGTATAATACGTAGTTATTTCCTAAATCAAACTACTTTGAGTGGTATGATAAAATGTTTTCTTTTTTTTTTTATATAATACATTCCTAAAAACGTTTAATAATTTCATGAATTATACGATATATATTTGTGTGAGTAAGTTTCTTAATTTATTGATTAACTCGAACACGGATAAGTAGATACTTATTACTTGTAGTTTAGTGATCAGTTATCAACCATATATCGCTGCTCAAAGACAATGGCTTCGTTTAAAGAGGATCGGAGTTCTCTAACGAGCCACTTTGGATAACCCACTTCGGACACCCTTCTCACCCCATACGAGGTTTGATAGTATCATTAGGTAGCATGTATTCGACGTTTCCTGGCGCAGCTGGGTTGAATATTACGAGCAATACACGAAATCTAGACGGAGATGTTTCCTTCTGGTTATGAGGAGAGACATTAAACCACCAAAAGGGTATTCACAAATGTAACACTTTGGATAAGTTCCTTGGTAAATAAAATATTTGTAAAAAGAAAAAAAGAAAATCATAAAAGTATGTTGTACGAACAAATGACACGTCAAACGTTTATAATCGTTCATTGAAAGATCATTCGGTACAATTTAATCTCGTGCATCTATCAACAAGATATAAAAATAATGATTTTAAGAATAATTACTATATGGCGAGTGCAGCAGATGCGAGATGCAATATATTGAGTAAATAGATTAGCTGTCGCATCAAGATCGGAAGCACGGCATGTAACGTGCTTGACATGCGTATAACTAATAGGAAGGCCGAGGAAATTTGACTCCTTTGTACGTGGATTACGCTAGGATCACTGAAAATGATAGACAGCTAGACGAATTAATTGACTCCGGTCTTGACATTAAACAGGTCTCGTATTATAATAAAATGAAGATTACAAAAAAAGAGAAAAAAAAATAAGAAAAGAAGACTTTGTATTCCTTGTCCTCTCGAAAGTATCAGATTTTATTCTTTAACATAATAAAGATCAAATTTACTTATTGTTATTACGACATCGTTGAATATATTGGTTGTTTTATCAACAAAAAATAATAATAATAATAATCTATTAGTCTTGTCGTTAAATTTTAATCTATTTAAAATAGATATTGTTTTATGCAAATAATATGAGTTGTGAAATGAGTGAGCGTGACATTTTCGATTTCGAAGTATTGCCATTTTACAAATTAAAACATTTATCAAAATTTATATATGCGAGATAAAAAATTCAAACATCGTAAAAAAGAGAAAAGATAATCCGTAAAACGGATACAAGCCAAAAATATTTATTTTTTCAAATCTTTTCATTGGATCAATAAAATATTTAGCGAGAGAAAGAGGACAAGTTAAATATATATATGTTGTTTTTTGAATTTTTTATAAAGTGCAATACACAGTAATCGTTTAACGATGATTTACCAAACTTGATTTGATTTCGAGTGCACAGTTTCAAAATGTATAGACGTTTCAAATATTATAAAAAAAAAAAATAAGAAAATAATAACACAAAATTAAAATGAGGACATTCTCCTTATAAAGTAGAAAAAATAAAGAAGAAAAGAAAAAAGAAAAATCTGAAGCAATTAGATCGTGAAATGAAACTGCATGCTCGGTTTAATTGATACAAGAATTAATTTGTCGCGGTTAATGCGAACGAAGTTTAACTACTAACTGCTTGGATGTTGAAAGTTTGTCGAATTATAAATATTTTCAAGTTGAGAAATACATTATAACGACTATTACAATAAATATCATACATAAAAATGAAAAAAAAAAAAAAAAGGTAAAATAAGTAACACGAATATAAAGAAACAAAAAATAGATTTGAGAAACGTTACATTCGTGGTTGGTCGAGAATCGGATTACGAAGGAAAAACAAATGTGATATTTTGTTGACGAATGCAGTTTTTCAGGGTTAAATCGAACATCGAATGCAATCGGGCTGAATTGTTTTTATCGAATAAGTAAAGTAAAAAGAGTCAAAATAAAGGGAAAGACGTTCGCAGTTTAATCGGATTCCTCTTTCTCCTTCTTCATCTTCTTCTTCTTCTTCTTCTTCATTATTCAATCTATTCGCGCAATGGATATCCACTTATTCTTTATTAAATGAGCTCTCCTAAATGTTTTAACGCGAATGCCATTCGCGAGGGTAGGTAAATAAATTTGATTCGATTTACTCGTTTAATTATCTTCCACTTCACGTTACACAAACTAGCTAGCTATCCTAGTTTTCTTAAAACCCCTCCACCCCCCCCCACCCCTACTTCGCACTTTATTTTCTTACTTTTTCTTTTTTCTTGTCGAGATTACACCGTTCCTCCCTTTTATAAATACTCCAACGATAACGCGCGTTCTTTCCTTTTTTCTTTTTTTTTTAAGGGAAAGTTATGGGCTTTTCTTTTAGTTCAAGAGATTCATTAACAACAGGGACCTTTCTTCCGTTTAATGGGGGAGAGAAGAAAATAGAGGGAACGTGTAAATGTTGAATGTAATAATCTGTAGTTAAAATAATGATTATTCGTTATTAAATATGTTTTTTTTTTTTACTTATGCGTTTCTACGTTTATATTGTATTAAACAATACGTTTAAAATAGCAACGATTCATTGTTATATTTGAAATCTTTTAAAAGTATTAAAAAATAAAGAGAAATGAATAGTTCGCATGTAATTTTTAATAAACCAAACATATGCTTTGCGAACGAAATTATTCGTGGAAAATAAATATTCGCGTTTACACATTTCTTACATCAACGTTCTGCTACGTACTTTCGCGAATAAAAAAGTAATAAATTATTTGCCAGCTTATTTAAATTCACGCGTCAGAAGGTAAGGGAGGGGGAAGGGGGAGGAAGTGGGGGCAAAGAAAAGAATATAACGTTGTTGGAGATGTCATTAAAAGAAAAGTTTTTCCGTCTTACGATATTTTATGCTTTTGAATTTAATTGTGCGTGCGGGGCTAGAATTCTGAACGATAAAATCGTGAATAAAGAAAGAACGGATGAAAGAGAACGGGATGCTTTACAAAAAGCTCCCAGGTTTTTCCTTTTTCTTTTTTTTTTTTTTTTTTTCATTTTTAGATTACCCCTCGTGTAGAGAAAGCACTTCCTATAGTAGGAATCATGTTTTTTTCAATAGACACAAAATTCAATGAGCTTTTAAAAATTATATTCTCGTATGGTACGCGAATTGATCAACAACGATTCAATGGAGAAAGAAAAAAAAAACAAGAGAGAAAAATAGCTAGATATTTGTTCGTACGTGAAATATAATATAAATATGCGTTAGGTAGAATTAATAAAACAAATAAATAAAATAGAGAAATATTCGAGAGAGAATAAGGAAGAAAATATATTACTAGAAGATATTAATGAAATATCGTGGGGTGGGGGAAGGGGGGGAAATATATTCAACGTTGATAATCAAAATTTTGTTTTCATAACGAAAAATAAAAGAGAAAGAGAGAGAGAGAGAGAGAGAGAAAGAGAGATAATAAAAGAAAACTATCATCAAAGTATTCAACGTTGAATACAATAGGAAAGCGTATAAACCGTATTGGCGAATCAATCGTATGAAATTTAATGCTCTGTTTGTGACGATATAACGTTCAACACCGATCTGCAAATTGGTCTTTACCGGAGGTTCACGCGTCATGCTAATAACCTACGATCGTGTTTACGTTTCGTTACCGCCTATCTTCCTGTGCTTGCGTTGTATCCCTCTGATCCTGGTGCTTCCTAGGGATAATTAATTTCAATTCAGATATTATCTTGATGTATACTCGCGACAATGGTTACTTGAGTTGAAAATTTTCTTTCGCCTTTTTTAATCTAGAATTAATTACTTACTTTTTTTTTTTCTATATATGTTATTGGATTTCTTATAATGATCGTAATTTTACTAAAAACAATTGATCAGAAATAAACTACACATATACATTCTATTATTATTATTAAAGATGAAATTTGTAAGCACAAATGTTTATAAAAAACATACACACATGAATTATTAATATTAATTAAATAGTACAAATTTAATATATATATATATATATTATTAAACATTAATTATATAAATTTATAACTGCTTTGTTTTTATCACGTACATATTTACTTATTTACTCGCTGCATTCAACGCAAACTCTCATAAGTTAGAATTTTTATTGCGCCGTATTTACGCAGACCGGGCGTTGGGGAAGGGGAGGGGAGGGAGGGAAGGGGGGGGGTAAATCGGTAAAGAGATTTTTTACAAGTGAAAAAAAGTTTCTCCGTAAGATTTTAACGCGACGAGGCTTGGCCACCTCTTTGAGGTGTATATATATAAGACTTCGAGGGAAGCTTAATTGGTTAGCATGGGGCTTCCGACATCCATCGAGCTTTAAATTTGAAAGTAACTTCTTAGTTTTAGAAACGAAGAGAAATAAAGCGGTCCGGTAACGCTTTACCGGGGAAGAACTTTTGCTTTATTCTTCAAACAGCTGACGAAAAGTTTCTACTGAAATAAAACGCAAGACCCTACTACTCGTATTTACAAAAGAATTTGTAACGGAGCTTATATTTTATTACCTAGGATTAATATATTTTAATAATACACGTTTAACATAAAAATTTGTATGTTGCAAAAGATGTTCAAATAAATTCCTATTTGGTTAGTTTGATGTTGTTTTAAATGACTCTTGGATATATTTTACATTTCAAAATGATAATAAATTTATTACGAATTATTATTACGCGTTTAAAAAATATGAAAGTATTTTGAGGGGGAGGGGGCAATCATTTTGCGAGGATAAAAAGATAAAGAACAAAAAAATGTTTTTTCTTCGAATCGTAGGAAAGTGCAGGTGCATTGTCAGGGTTGCAAGCTCACCCAGAAACCACTAGCAGCTATGGAATCCATCCACCCTACGAGCCAAAACTACTCGAGTGTATCGCGATAGATTATCCTACGCGTTAGTATGTTCGAACATCGAAATCGTTTATTATACTGGGATAATGTGCATTAGTTATCGAGTTGCTCCTAATTCTGTTATCAAATGCATCTTTGAAACTTTTCAATTACCAATTAAAGTATCGCAGTAATTTACAAAGCTTTTTTTTTAAACGCGATTTAACTAACGGACGACAAATTCGTCACTGAAATTATTATTATTATTATTATTATTATTATTATTATTAAAAATAAATGGATATCGCGTCGCGGGGTTTGTAGAAAAAAAAAAATCTATAAAATCGTACATAATTTATATTTGAAAATAACATCCGCTGAATTTTAACTGTCACCGAGATCCTTTTTACTTTCTACTATTTTATTCATAAGAGATATTTAAAAATAATATATCGTAATAAAAAGAAAAAATAAAAAAAATGAATAATAATATTCGAAGAAAAATTCATTCAAATTTTCTCGTTTTAATTATAAACGTACGTTAAATATTATCCTAAATCTATAAACTAATTATCAATAGGAAATTATTTTTTAGTTATTAACGAATTAAAATTCTTATTTAATTATTAGACTCTTGTTAATCGATAAGTAACATACAATAGGTGTACGCAGTGATTGAAAGAATAAAGAGAGTGAGATGAATGAAGCGAAGAAAAAGAAAAAGAAAAAGAAGAAGAAGAAGAAGAGGAGATGGAAACAACTGTGGGGTTTGTCTAGGTGCAGCTTCGTTGCATCTATAGACCTTTCCCCTTCCCTGAACTCAACCGACCAGCCATGTTTGCCCTTTGTGCTCGTAACTATTCGAATGCCCCCTGTGGCAAAGGCCGTTTGTCTTACCTCTTGTTTGCTTTTACCATTAGGCAATCAAATTATCACGCTTCTCTCGAGATTGCCGAGTACTCGAGAGTAAGAGGAAGCTCTAGTATAGTGCCGATAGCACCGAGGCCATGCTGCCAGAGGCCACTTTACGCTCACCGGAAGTCGAAGAAACACGTACAAGCTTAGTTTACTACAAAAGCTAGCTACCACCTGGTAGAAAACGTCTACGAAAACATCTATATTATATCGTGTCGTATATTTTTATTAAAATCTTTCATCATTTTCATTGTGAAATTAATAAATTATTATATAATTAACAATCATTAGATATTCAGATATTTCACTTGTCAATCTTTTTCTGCTAAAATCGTATAATTACTGAAACTTTTATTTAATTATTATTATTATTATTACCCCGAAAGAATCAAAATACGAATTAATTGATAATATATTTTTGACTCGAGATCATGTTTCAAATTTCGTATAATATTCAATTAAAAATCATTATTATTAACTATATATAATCACAATTTAATTTGCTTTTTTTGTTCGAGGATAATAACGATATCGATATCATAGAATTCACCGTAGGACGACCCTAGAAACATTATAGTCGGCCCTGTATCATAACTCTTCTCATGTCGAGTCTAAAGTCTTCGTTGAAAGTTTTGTAAGTTCCGGCGGGTTAGTGTGACAAGGTAAGACGAAACTTTTCCGATGGTCGTCGATGCGCCTCAGGGACCTTCAGGAAATCCCTTTTTCCGCGTTTTACCGAAGAACTCCTTTTGCCAGTCGATGACAAAGCTCGTTTTCGATGTTGAACGGGAGACCAGTCGTAAAACAATGAGTCTCGGTTGTATACAACAGAAGAGAAAGAGTGTGTATGTGTGTATAAAAGAAAGAGAGAGAGAGAGAGAATAAGAGAAAAGAGAATGAAAGAGGGAGGAGGGTGAAGTGGGTTGGGATGGGGTTGGGGGGGGAGAGAAAGAGAGAGCATGAATTTCCGTGAGATGGTAGACGATGGTGGTGGCTGGCGATGCTGCTAGTGATGGAAATGTTCGTATCGAGAAATCGAGTTTGTGAGAGATGTGTGAGAGAGAGAGAGAGAGAAATAGTGAGAGAAGGGCGGGCTAGAGTGATTGTGCGTACATCATTTATTGTTGTCAGTACACAATAATCCTATTTCCTGTTCGGCGACGATTAATCATCGGGAAGAGTTTGCGCGATCACTTGTGCTGTTTCGAATCTATTTTTCTCTCTCTCTTTCTGTCTCTATTGTTCTTTCCCTCTCTCTCTCTCTTTTATTTTATCCTTTTTCTCGTTCTCTCTCTATCTCTCTTTCGTTCTTTCTTTATCTACTTTATTTTTTTTATAATTTTTTGTCTATTCTCACCCCTTCATAGATACGACAAAAGTATTATATCACAAATGACCATGTGTCGATTGTTTCAATAGTTTACAACTTGAGTACTTGAAAAGCTCGCACCGAACGTGCTTCTAAAGCTCCTATTCTGCTATACGACTTCATTCTATTCATCGTTTTATCATCCGTAGCCCAAGAAGACGGACTTGTTTATTCAATGTCGGTTTTCATCTTGTTCGGTGTAAACATATACTATATATATATGTGTGTGTGTGTGTATCTCTTGCCGAATAGATTTTCAAGGATTGAGGTCGCTACGTTTTCCAAGTCAAAATATGCATTCTTTCGGATCGGTATTGTGAAACGGAGGATGTGTATTCCTCCTCTAAGGGAAACTTGTATTCGTTGCATTTGATATCGATATTAATTCGATCGATCTTAGAAACGATTAAATTTTGTATTTTAAATGAATTTTTATTCGATCGTAATTTTATAACGGAATATCTTTCAATGGTATAAAAATAAAACCCGAAGAGAAATAGAGAGAGAGAGAGACAGAGAGAGAGTTCAACAAACACTTATTTCAGAATGAGATAGAGAAGAAAGAGAATTGGACTTGGCACAGTTTCCAAAGCATTTGCATGTTCATTATCAATAATGGTTGATGATATTCCTTTTGTACGTATCAAACGAACTTTTTATCGATCTATAATAATTAGTTCGTACGAACGAAAAGAAATAATCAATCTTTCTAACTGTATCTGCATCTGCATCCGAATAGTTGTTTTGTTTTATCTTTCATTTATTATACCATGAATATTTGATAGTCAATTTACCTTCAATGCCAAAATCTTGGTCTTTTTTTTTTCCTTTTCTTTTCTTTTCTTTATTATTTAGCAAATTCAGTGCCAGGATAAATAGCTACCATGATATTTTAGTCAGTATTAGACTCCAACTACTACTACTACTACTACACATATACACACAGATATACATAGGTAAGCATACGGTCAAATTTGCATTGCTTAACGTCGAGTAATAATACCTCTTCGGATATATAACTTTTCCATTGTCTATCCTTAACTTCTCGACATTGCGTGGAAACGACGACACCCTGTACAATTCCTGTTGAAGGAAAACTAACTTGTGTCTGTACTCTCTCTCTCTCTCTCTCTCTTTCAAGAAGAAATGTTAACGCGTTAAACTGAGAAACGTGAAAACAAGTAACTCAGCGTGATATTCTTGTATACTCTATGAAACGTATACGCGAAGTTAAACGCATCCTTATCTTTGTTCTGAAAGTTAATTGTAGTACTATGAAATTATTATTTTTCTTAATCATAATCATACATCGCGTTTGAGTTTATTTTAATTTATCTAATTTTGAAATAATCAATAAAAAAAAATTACTCAATATCGAGAGCAAGTACGTACGTAACCGTCAATTCAAATTGGAAATATTTTTATGACCAGATTTTCTTTTCTTCACAAGTACAAACTTGACAGCAATTTTGTTTCGAGAGAAAGTATTTCCGAAACATGATTTATTCGTATCTATATATATTTTTATCGTAATATCTTTGTAACAATATGTGATACAACAATATATATATATTTATATATTATTTATATATTATTTATATATTTTTATTATATATTATATATATTATAAATTTTATTATATTTTTATTTTGATAAAGGTTTATATAAAAAATACCGAGGGGGAACTACCGTGAGTTCGATTTGATTTTTTATTTCTTTTTAAGTGTAGAACCTCATTGAAGGATTTTTAATTGCGGTACTCGATAGAAAATTTATGAAAATAAAGTGAGAGAGAGAGAGAGAGAGTGAGAGAGAGACGTCGACGAATTGTAGAATGTTAATTAGTGCTCCTCACGACAATACGCTTCAAAACTTTTTCTCATCGAGATTCGTGTTTACGAGTTTACAATTATTCTCGCAGTACTCTTTACTCGTAGTACCACCGACTACTCGAATTGCCGATTTTATCGATCATTAAATGAACTCTTATCTATAAAAGGAACTCTTATATACCTATATATTTTATATATATAAAAGCCCGAGGAGTTTTAGTAATCGTCAATAATAAGAATGAAAAGGAACGACTAGATATATACGTACGAAACGTGCCAACTCTGCCAAAACGTTCATGATCGATACTTTAAGATAGGTATTGGCATGAAACGAAGTGAATCTTTTTTCTTTCATACACAAAGATACACACACACACACACAGATACACAGATACACACACGTTCTATCTCTTTCTCTTTTTCTCCATAGCTCGCGATGCGATGCGATGCGATGCGATGCGGTGGTACAATCCCTGAGAGGAAATGCGTCGTTT
Source organism: Polistes fuscatus (assembly GCF_010416935.1). Lineage (NCBI taxonomy): Eukaryota > Metazoa > Arthropoda > Insecta > Hymenoptera > Vespidae > Polistes > Polistes fuscatus. Next base: position 813,342 of record NW_025113096.1, read on the forward strand.
TCCACCCAGTGGTTTTCAAATTTATCCGATTGTTGTAAATCAATGAAAGGATCGTTTTCACGAGACAGCGAGCTGAATAATTGACTCGCGTTGATCACCTGATATACTTTCAATCATCGACAATTCCGTATCATCGGGGATAAATAATGCGTCAAAGTGTGATAAAGTGGGAGGGGGAGTTGGGGTAGAGAAATTGTTTCGCGGTTTTATTAATCAATCGGAAAGGAGGCCTTTCACTCCTATTTTGACGGTGAATCACCGAAGAGAAGATCCTGCTACATCGATGCGTGCATGCGTGTATTCTTCCAGAAAGTGAGAGAGAGGAATTTGGAAAGCAGCAAAAGTCGAAGATGTATTGATCTTTCGATTGTATTGCCACCACCGTACGGGTAATCGTGCCGGAGTCAATAATCCGTGATCCGCTCAGCTTGGGAACCGCTTTGCCTCAACGTGTAATTGGGATCAGTGCTTATCTGTTGGCGCACACCAGGGCTCAACCCTGTCTCCCTCTCCCTCTCCCTCTCACTCTCTCTCTCGCTCCCTTATACCAAGAGACCCCCACCTAAATTCTGCGCCAGAGAGTATTACCTACGCAATACAGACGCAATACCAAGCCTGCACTTGTTCGGCCTATCCTCTTGCCATGTTAGGAGTAAGATTATGCGTAATCGAGTTAGAGATATCCATCATGTGAATCGTTTTAGGATGATATTAAATCTCTCTATGATTAGAAAGCGTATTATTAGCTAAGGATCGTTTTATTTTTAAACAAATCAATATATATATCTTGTTATTATTAATTAACAATCGTTGTTATCCTTTCTCGACAAAAGATATGAGAGAAGTAGATATATTGTTTAGTGTATTTATATTTAATAATAATAAAGTATGATAATATTAGTGAATATCGTGTATGTACAATCTTATAATCTCTCATTAATATAACAATTACGTTATTCAAAGCACGAGTTAAAAGCTAGGTATATATATACATAGTTTAATTTCCCTAAATTCCAATAACAAGTACAATTCTAATTCATGTCAAAGAGACATCTCTCTCTCTCTCTCTCTCTCTGTCTCTCTTTCTCATTCGGTAATATCGTGATAGACTCGAATGTCGTGATCAAACAAGACTATTACATTCGTTAATAATCTGAATTAGCGAATACGAGAAATGATCGATAGTACCTGTATCGAATAATATCATTATTGATTACGTTAATTTAACGTTGAAATTGTTTAATCGAACGACAACGTCACATTGTTTCAGATTTGCCGACCTTTAACAAGTCGATTTCAAATGTGACAGTTGCGGTGGGCCGAGAAGCTGTACTTGCCTGTGTCGTCTCGAATCTTTCTGGTTTCAAGGTAAATTAGATTTAATCTAAAAGTACAAATTATTATTCTTTTAACACAATGATTTTCTATCGTATTTCTATCTTTTATATTACAAATTTAACAACGTGTCTCACCCCTCTCCCCCTCTCCCACTTTTCATTACATCTCTTTTCCATCTTATTTTATGGGAAAAATCTTCCTTACATGCTGCAAACCTGTGATCGATGAGACACCTGATATTAGAAAGTCGCGTCTGATCGTATCAAATCTTTTTAATCATTTTCAAACATTATACCAGTAGCCAGATGTTTGTCTTCTTACCGGTAAATTGTTACACGAGTCAAATGATATATTTTCATTTGTTTTTTCCGCTTTCGAATTCGTCGAATTATTTGATCGTTTGAAATTGGAAATGAACGAATGGAAAAGAAGGCGAGGCTGCGAGAAGAGAATCATTTAATTTCGATTATTAAACAATGTCAGATTACTATTTTTATAATTCGTAACGTGTTCTTTGTTAACAATCACATTATTATATTTTCGATAAGAAAAATAAACTCGGTTTTCTATTATTATCTAAATCATGAAAATATATAAATTCGTATTTATTCGATTTTATATTATTATTTTTTCCGTTCTCACAAAGAGGGGATAATTGTACTTTCGATCAAAAACAAATGGTTCTTATTCTTTTTAATAACGAATTCAAATATCTCGATTATTATTATTATTCGTAATTGAGATTCAATAATATCTGAGCTGCCCTCTCTATTTCCTCTTTTTTCTTTTGTGCGTGCATAGTATATATATACGAGCTATTTGTAGTAATATTCGGAAAAAGGAAAGGCAAGTAAAAGAAGAAAAAAATATCACTGAATCATACAATCCCGAATATGGAAAGTTAGCCGATGCGAAATATGGAGATCTGGGCTACGGTTTGATAAACAAAGTTTAATTTAACTGGACGCTTTTTGTGATTACAAGTTAAAATAAACTTTATTGATGTAGCCGGTGTATTCATCGGCACGACGAAGGTGGAAACAGGAAAGTGCTCGCGAATAGTAGTAGTCTCCTCTATCGTATGACAAACATCGTTCATGACAGTTCCATAAAACCTACCAGTGAATTAAAGTTCCTTCATCTGGCGATAACGATTTTTCATTCTCACGATAGCGTCTCTCGTTTTTCATTCTACTTTCATTCTTCTATCTGGCAAAAGGAGGTTTATTTTACCTCAGGACTCTGAACAATGCTGATGTACGGGTGGAAACCTTGTTAGAACGTCTAATTGCGTTCCTCTTTACTTGCGTGCAAGCCAACTGTTCGACATTCTTTTTTCTTATTTATTTTTTCAAATTTTATTATGGCTTCTATATTTTTTATTTTTATTTTTTTATATATATATTATACAAGCGCTAGGATAATTAAATTTATTGTTTTCTCTTTTAATTTCAACGTAACGTCAATTTACCAGACAACGCGTTTTCTTGAGAACGATATTACAACGATAAAAATAATGTTAATTAAAATAAAAGAAAAGAAGAAGAAGAAGAAGAAGAAGAAGAAGAAGAAGAAGAAGAAGGAGGAGAAAATCCCGTTGGAAAAATATCAAATAAAAAGGTTGGATAATATGAGATAAATCCCTCCCCCCTTCCCTCTATTTGATCGTAAATCTCTTTCATCATATTTCGAATGTAACTTGTTTTACCAAAAAAATAACAACAATATTCCTCTCGACACACAATAGAGAGGATAGCGGCGATTCGGAATTTAAAAAAAAAAAAAAAAAAAATAAAATAAAAAAAATCTCTCACCGTATAATGGATCGTTTTGATCACGCGACGAGGTTAACCTCCTCCTCCCCTTAACACCCCCACCCCTCTGTCTATCCTAGTTAATCCGGACCGTTCTTCACTGTTATCGAATCGTTGTTCCGTCCCTTGTCCCGTTCTCGTTGAAATCTCTAAATCCCTAAAGGCTGAGAGGCTGAAAATTTTAAGTCTTCGGATCATGAAAACGACGAAGGAACTGCGAAGACTGAAGGGTGAGCAGGAGGGGGGTGAGGGTAGGGTACGCGTGCCGTACTTTTGTCCCTTCGCTTATTTAACATTTCGATTGTAAATGGCAAAAGTACTCGTTGTGGGAGGATTTTCCTTGGCCGAAGGAGAGTAAGGGAAATAGAAAAAAAAAAATAGAAAAAAGTAGAAAGAGAGAGAGGGAGAATACAACAGGAGAGAAAGGAAAAGGAACGAAAGGGAAGGTATGAGCAAAAAAGACGTTGAAAAGACGTTTGCAAAGCCTCTAAAGCAGCATGGAATTTGTGCTACTGTGAGTAAAATTTTGGAAGTAGTCGAGGATCGTGTTGAAACAGGAAACGAGAACTATGGCTGCTAGTAGAAGGATAAAGATAAAAGATGAGAAGAAGAGGAAGAAGAAGAAGAAATAAGTGGTAGGTGCTGAGGAGTGAAAGGATAGTAGGAAAATGTTTTCTACGTAAAAAAAAAAAGAGAATAGAGAAAAAGATAGGGAAATATAAAGAGACGGGCGAAGAGACAAGAAAAATAATGAAAATAAATATAAAACAGGTTTCTGGATGTGAATGTTATAGTTGGCATAGACTTTTAGCTTAAGTACGTCAGTTTACTAGTCTAGATATACGACTAACTCAGAACTGTTCCCCTCGTCAAGTTCTTCTTCTAGTTTCTCGTTTTCTCTACTCCTACCAACCCCCACCCCCACCTTGATTTCACTGTTCTCATACTTTTCGTCTTATGTTTGAGCCAGTGGGCCAACTTCATTGGCAGTTTATTTCCTAACGAGTCGAAACGATACTTGAACGAGTTATGGTAGTAGTTAGTCGTAAAGAGAGAGAGAGACAGACAGATAGAGTGTCGCAAAAGTTCACAATTCAAACTCGTTAAGAATTTATTGATGTTAGGTAATCTGCGGTTAATCGTCGTCCCTGTCCGACTGTAATAACTTTGTAAAGGTTTTTTTTTTTTAATCGAAATTTTTATAACAAGAGAGAGAGAGAGATGTATATATCTGAAAAACATTATCAAACTCTTGATTAAACTTCAGATTTATATTATATACGAATTATCGATATTATTCGATTTCTGGTGTAGAAATTATTCTAATCAATTTCGATAATTTTCAACAATTATTGTATTTGTTAATTATCATAAGTAATTATACACAATTTCGACGATCCTTTTGTTTTTTTTTTTTTAGCACTTTTTCAAATTTAAATTCATATCTATGGAATTTAATACTACAAAGTTAATGTTATCGAATATAAAGTATGTTATACGTATTATTGGAATTTAATCAGGATATTATAGATAGTATTTATCTTTGATTAATTATCTACATTTGAGACGAGCATTAATTATTGTTAACATATTTGTATTATCGTGTTCTTGTCGGACATCATATCCCAGGCTTAAAATATATAAGATTACAGTAGGTTAATAAGGGCTAAAGCTAGAACGATGCATTAGGCTTTCTGATGCTGAGCTTAATGGTATCTTTAATTAAAGCTTCAAACATAATGGAGTATAACGAATTAAGGGAAAATATTTTCTACTCGTAGGAGTCCGTGTTTTCAATGAATAAATTTTAATTTTTATTTTGTTGTTCATATTTTATAATTAATAATTAAATATAATTAGTTTTCAAAGATGCCAATCAATTCTTTAATTGAAACATATTCCTCGAAACAAATTTTCGAAAATTCTACAATATGATATCTCTTATTAATCAATCAAAAATAATCCAAAATGCAATAACAATTTGCAACAATTTGTTAAAATTTATTGCAACGAAATTTTTATTATATATTTTGCAATAATGTTTTCCTTCTTGTTTTGCATGTTCAGGAACTTTCTAAAAGATAGTAGCGCAAATTGTTTTCCTTGGATATAATCCTGCGAAGGGATACCTTCCTCAGAGGCAAGTTCCCAGTGTCCTGTTGTTTATGTTTCCGGGCCTTATCGTTAAGACGTAGTCAGTAGTCTATTGAATAAATATAACCGTGCGATGCGATAACCGAGAAATAATTAAAAGATATTTTATTAAAAAAAACAAAAAGAAAAAAAATAATTTCAAACGCGATGTTTTCCATTCGACTACTTATCTGCGCTAATTAACGCGAATAAACTTCGTATAAAAATCTACATTATTATATTCGTAGTTTACTTTGCGAATCGTCTATGATAATCTAGATTAAAAATATATATATAGTACTTATTTTATAACGATAGAATATATAAATAAAATGATTTAACTAACTCAGTCAAGTTTTCTATTTTTTTTGTTCACCATTCCATCAGAACTTGAACTTATTGTGAACATCCTTAGAATAGAAGTAAGTTCGACACGCCTCTCTTTTCATCGAAATTCTTTCCTTCCACAAAGAATGGAAAAATAGGAGTGGGATGGTGGTGGAAAGAAGGAGGGGTGGGGGAGTGGGTGGGGGTGGGACTGAGTTACTACGAATACGCGATATTTCTCTAGACTCGACATTACTTCCAACGTCACGTACTTCCCTTCCAAAAAGCGAACACACAGTTGCACGTACACTTAGGTACACACGTACATAGGTACGTAGACACATACTTACATAGATTTGTACTAAGTCCAGAGAGAATCGACAACGATAGGGAGGAAAAGTGGGGTGTGGTGTGTTGGGGTGGGATGGGGGGGGTGGTAAAGCAAGAAGAAGAAGAAGAAGAAAGCAAAAGGCGGTAGTACGGACGTGAATCTCGTGCTAGGGCAAAATTATACCACGCTCTTGGGATAACGGACACTTCATTTTCGTTGGGTGCAGTACGGTGGTTCGGAAAGGAAGGAACGAAAGGAAGGAGGGAAAGGAAGAAAGGCTTCTTGGTCTTCCTATTTGGTGCTTGGCTAGAGATTTGCGACGTTCTAAATGACAGCGCACCGCGAAAGTTTATTGTTAGGTGAATCGAAGCGGGGTGCTGGGAGGGAGAGAGGGGAGTTCGTACTCCGCCTTCTTACTACACCCTCACCCTCACTCTCACCCTCTTTTCTGCCTCATTCTTCCCAACTCTTAGAGAGATCCTACTACGTTTCTCACATTTTCCGAGATAGCGCGCGTATTTCTCCTCGAAGACAAACGAAAATGCATTTAAAAAAATATGAGCGATATTCCCATTGGAGAGGAGGAAGGGAGGGAGGGAGGGGGGATATATATATATATAAGTATGGTAGGCGTCGAGACTTTTGAGAAGAGTGCGCGATATTTTGGACTCGTTCTAAATAATTTATATCTCAGTACGAAATAAATGGAAGAAGAAAAAAGTAAAAAAGATAAGGTAAATATAGATAAGGCAAGAAAGAGAGAGAGAGAGAGAGAGAGAAAGAGAGATGTCAGTGGCTATCTAGCAAACTCACCCCCACCCCTCTCTTTCCACGAAACTCGTCATTCTTATGTTAGCAAAATCTTGTACGAGTGTGTACAAAGTTTACACGGTGCTTCGGGGCTTCCTCTAAAATCCATAACTCTTACAAAAGAAGAAAATCTTAGCTGAAGAGAAAAGGTATTAAAAAATGAATCATCTAACAAAGTTTTCTCTGTTAAATACCTACTTTTGTGTATATTTCATATATCAAAGTTGCTGCATCGTACTTTATAACGGGATCTTTTTATTATGAATTATTTTCCAATAGAATTGTTATCTCGTATTTACAATTGAACAACACGTGTTTAACGCGATATTATCGTGTGCACGGTTTTGAATTAACTATTAATCCGTGTACGTGCAATTGTGTGCGAACAATACAAGAATATTCCTTTTTGGTAAACAGAGTGACAATAATGTACGCGCTCGAGTAGAAGTAACATCGAGTAATGGGATGAAAATTTGAGGGTGGCAGCCTAATTCGTGTTTCGTGGAAAGTAGGCAAGTAGAAAGGTAGGTAGGTAGACGGTAAGGTAAAGGGTTGTCTTGCCGCTGCCCTTGTTCGTGTAAGATCTTTCCCGTGGTTGTACTGGAATAGGTACCCCCATCCCTTTTCCAACCTTGCTGCCGGAGGATGTTAATCAGAATAGAATTTACATACGAGACTCGTATTACCCGGTAGTCTAGCAGATGCACCAAGAGGAGAAGATAACGGTCTCGAGGGAGAGAGTACAAGTGAGAAGGAGAAAGAGATAGAGAGAGAGAGAGAGACACATAGGTACACACATACACTCACATACACATAGAGCAGAGAGGACCGCCGCAAGAGTCGCTTATGCTATCCGTAATAATGTGACACCTAAGACAATATATATTGCGTTAGGCTTGCCCCAGGATTAACTTCATTTCACCTACGACCGCTTCCCAACGAGCTTGAACCCTTGAAAATTTGTTAGTTTGCACGCAGCCCTTTGTTATCCTCATTGTTATCTAACTTATCATTTTTCTTCTTTTTCCTTATTTCCTTTAATTATCTTACGTTCATTTAACCCTCTCCCCCTTCCCACAGACACACACTCGTTTTATCAATTTTCTTGGGTCAGTAATTTTCTTATAACTATAAAATATATATATGTATATATTATATTAAAAATGTTTTAGTTAAAATTACATTGAAAATCTTTTTTTACAATTGCATATTTTTATATTTGTTCAATTATATTGTTTTGTTTTGTTTTTTCTAATAGTTTATTATATTTTACTTTATATCAATTATATTATTTAAATAAAAATGTTCAATATTGAAACAGTGAAAGCTTTCAGTAGATTTGGCCTATGTATTTGTTCGGAAAATTTCGAATGAACGAACAAACGTTCGAACGAACGAACGAACGAACGAACCAACGAACGAACGAACGAACGAACGAACCAACGAACGAATACAAAAGATGTAATTTATATGACAATTCGGCGGACTGAATTTAGCCTTGAAACAAAAGTTTAGAGTTTTCGTAAACGGTACAACGGTGGAGGATTATAACGTAGCGTATTATCATTGCCAGAGTTTAATCATCGAAAAGATAAAACGTAATCAAAGTGTATACTATTACGTTAATAACATCCAACGTTGATGTTTTCAATACGAAAGAGAGAGAGAGAGAGAGAGAGACAGAAATCTATACTTGAATTACCAATTTATCGCTAGCTTGCATTATTTATACGACAAACGAACTTCCTCCTCCATAATTTATTTAACAGAGGTATACTAACTTTTTTCCTCCCATCCTGAAGTTTCGCATCAGGCAATTGACTTTCCGTTTTTCAGTATTGTCGTCCCCCAGTACTATCATTCATAATAGATTGACTTTTCTTAGTTTTTCTATCTTTCATTCCGTTCGCAATCAATGTAACTAACACGAGAATCGAAGAGAACTCGCAGTGTTGTCGTTTTTGCTCGGAAAAAACTGGTCAAGATAAAACAAAAAAAGAAGACTCGAGATTCTCAGAATCAAAGAATTGCATTGCTGCACCCTTTCCACTCCCCCTCTCCCCCCCACAACCCGAAACTCTCTTTCGAACGCGTCGATGATATCGATTTTTCCGAATAGGAGGAGAGATATTAATTGTCCCGATGACCGTCATTAATTCGATAAAATTTGCATGGAATTTCTATCAACGATTTAATTCGACCGGGACGGACGAGTTAATACCGCAGATATTTTTTGCCAATGCGCTCATCGTGGAAGAGCCCATAACCTGTCAGTACATAACATGGAATTTCACTCGGCGTAATTGAAGCGATATAAATCACTCGAAATGTCATGAAACTGAAGAAGGAATAAGAAAGAAAAGGGATAAAAAAAAAGAAGAAGTAAGATAATAGGAAAGGAAAAAATAGAGAGGAGGAAAGTAGGAAAGGGATTTCTTACGATTAAAGGGCGAAAAAATAGTGAGAGAGAGAGAGAGAGAATAAGAAAGGAATAAGAAAGGCACGTAGGTACGTAAACACGAAACGTTTTCATGAGAGACACTTAAAATCGGAAAGAGCTTACTTCGGAGAAGTTTTATCTTCTTTTATGTAGTGCACCGAGCCAAGTAGAGTTTATGTTAGTTGGTCTCTTCCAGTCGGGCAACCACCGCCGACGTCATGGAGAAAATTCTTCTAATGGACAGACGACGCGTCGACTTTGTTGGACGGCAATTTTAGTAAATTACCTCAGGATGCGGTACTGTTGAAGTATTCATCGCGCGTAATGGAGCAGCGAGACTAATTCAAACTGGTCAACGTATTCACTCTGCGTTCGTACTAAAGCAAAATTCGATTAAATATTCAGACTCCAGTCTGGCCGTTTCACGTTTCACGAAACTTCATCATCATCGTACCTTAGATCCACGCGTGTTGACTTTTCTTAAAGTCTTCCGAGATCAAAGTGGATTGGATCCTTCAACTATACCTTAGAGAAATTCCTGATGTATATCATCTTCCATAGAGAGCTTACATATGTAATGTTACATGTTCAAACATATATTTTAGATGACAGTGAATGTGATATCTAACAAATTATGTTTCTAATTAATATATTTATACCTTGTGCTAATCGTTAGACGTATACAAATGATTATGACGGTCTATCTGTTCCGTCCTCGGTGTTTTCCATTTTGAATTATTTATTACCCTTATATACACCACTCTTTATTTCGTGAATTAGTCAAAAAAGAAATAAAAAACAGAGTGATTACCTGCGACATGATTTGCATCGTTGGATATATAAAAAAAAAGACATTGCCACGCATTTCTCTTAATCTACTATCCAGAACTCAGTTATGCGTTATTAAACCATACACCTAAGTCAATCAAAGTGGAGCATTAATCTTCGTTCTTCTCACCGGGGTTTCTGGCTTGGATTAAAAAAAAAAAGAACAGAAAAAAGAAAGAGAAACGAAAAATCGCGATGGTAGATTTTTCTTCGCAACGCATCATCATTTCCCCCCCGTTGATCTACGATAATGATACCGTGTACATCCGTATGTCAGTCAGGTTACGAAAGAAAAATGAGACTTATACAACGGTTCTAACAAAAGAAGATAAATAAACATTCGATTAATGGAGATAACTATTCGTATGAGATAATATATTTAAATAATTGACGAAAATTTATTGCGAATAAAATTCGACGTTGAATTTCCAAACGAATTTCCCTATCTCTCTCTCTCTCTCTCTCTCTCTTAAGCACATTTTTTTCTTTTTCTTTTTTTTTCCTTTTATCTATCTTTCGTAATTACATTCGATTACGTCAGCAAAATGTCCCTAGAGTTCGCGAAACGACTTAGCGACTTTCCAGACGCGAGCTTTTGCCCCGAATGCGATAATATCCGGTTCGTGGATGGGTGGGGGGGTGGGGGAAATCGATTCGAAGAGGAAGAAGAATTTCGAAGAAAACGATCGCCGAATTTTCTGTCCTTTTGCCATCATAGAATTCGAGTTCAGGAAACGGTTTTACTTCGTTGAGTTTCTCTTCTTCTTCTTCTTCTTCTTCTTCTTCTTCTTCGAGGCGACGAGAAACTTTTGTTTCATCCCGATCCGATCCGATTCCGATCTTAATCGTAACGATTAATTGCTTTTGGCACGAGAACTTAAGATAAGGCTCGTGACACACATACATTTTTATTTCTTGCGATTTTTTTCGTAGGCTTCGTTGTTATAGGTGGATCACGGTTATTATCCGTGATATTATTGTAACGAATTTGCCAATGAAAAATCAATTTCTCTTTATTTTTATCAACCGATTGTTATTGGTGCCGAAAAAAGAAAAAAAAAAAATAGGAAAAAAGAGTAGGTACGAAATTGGATTCAAATGTTCGAATTAATGAGTTATTCGAGTATCATTTAACGTGTCAATTTATTCGATTATGATATGCCGGGCCACGTTTGCCTGTACTTTCTGTCCGTTCTGTTTTGTCTTGAACGACAGCTGAACAATTAACGAGTACTCTCGACGTGTCATCTATATTTATTCATGAATTATTAATGAGATTTTCTCTAGTGACCATAAGCATAAGAGGATATTTCGACGTTTTAAGACAACAAGCAGCGTGTAGTTTTTCGCTTTTTCAAACGCGAGATTTTTCTTTTTTTTTTTTTTTTGGGAGGTGAGAGTTTTGAAAAATGAATTATTTTCAAATTTTTCTCAGGAACAATTGTATATCTTATAAGTAGATAATTTTAAATCCCGATTTTTATACTCTTTTGTTATATATTATATTTAAATAAAATCATGTAAATTTTGTTATTATATATTCTATATATGTATATTTATTTGTTCCAATTTATTACGTTTTCCATTGAATATTTATATTTATTTAATGACGGTATTGTTATAATTGAACGTACAATTCATCGATTATCTTGTGTAGACTTATGAATAAAATATTAAAATATGTTTCTGACAAGAACTATTATTTTTATGCGAATAACTTGTCTTCTACTCGCTTAACTGTGTCTAATTAATTTTATAACGAGATACTTGCATATACTCTGGGAAAGATTGAATGGAGAGGGGAGATGAAAGAGCATTCATCTCGCGGAACAAAAAGTTAAAGCATATGTAAAATGATAGAAAATAACGCGGCCCATTATTACTCGTAATATTTTTATCATTATTTTATACCATTGGGATCTACGAGTTCAGATTATTGTTATACTACGAATGCCCTTTTTCATTAAAACCGAGTAGGTTAATGAAACATTCATGATCGTAAGGTTCTTTTAACTTTTAATAATGTATATTTGCAAAAAAATATAATAAAACACTGTTATATGATAAAAATGTTTCGACATAGAATACGAATAATATATAATCGTGACAAAATAACCGTAATTCAAAAGAAACGAAACGTATATTCATTTCAAATCATACTTGAGAAAAGTAAACTAATAATATGTCAATACGGTACGCGGATACAGGACTCTAATACATTTCCCGTTAAATTATATCGTTACAATTTCAAATATCGTCGAACAAATACATTTTACACGTCGACAAATACACTAGAACTTTCATTTCGAATATATAAAATATGAAAATGTTCTTGTATTTCTCTGATACATATTTCCACTGTAAAATTATTACGTAGAAATACGGGTATGACCGTAGAAACATTTATTTTAAATATACATATATATATAGAAAATAAGCATTGCTAAGAATTCGAGAACGGAGTCAGAAATATTCATTTATAATATTTACATATAAACGTGTTGCAAAGAAAAAGAATAATTTAGAAAATATCTTTTATCCTTTATATATATTACATATACATATTATGATATATGCGTATAATACCGTAAAAATCAAGGTGATAAATAAAACGTATAAACGAGAGAGAGAGAGAGAGAAATATATTTTACATAGAGAGACGAGTAGCTTGTTAATACGTTTTGCGAGACAGACTAAACCACCAAAGAGTGTTGTATAGTAGTCATAGTATTACAGTACAAATTTGATCTGGAAAAAGGAAAAGTCTTGGATTAAAGGATACGCTATTATCATGTATATAATGCATTCAACCACGGAAGCTTACAGACGATCTTACAAGGGATTAGTTTTATGGCAAAAGCTTTGACCAACGTCGTATTCTGGCCATAGCAAAGTGTAATCGAAGTTTCCAGGTATGCAGGAGAGCTATATTACTGTCAGCCATAATACTCTATTAGCTAAGTGAACTTCACATCAAGATATTTCCTGAATTAAACTTGCCGTTTTGCTCCTCGAAGCACGACGGTATAATTGAATCTGTCATTTAGTACTTTCTCCATTTACTTCAAACGCGTAAGTAGTTTCGACGATCGTAAAAGTTTACTCTCTCTCTCTCTCTCTCTCTCTCTCTTAGCCCAAAGTCTATTTTTATTAAACTATAAAATAACGATGTTTTTTTTTCCTCGTTTGGTAAATTATTTTTTTTTTCTTTCCGCGGACTTTTAAAGAAACTACGCGAAAGTTGGGCATAACCAAGAAATATTTTTCTCCTTTTTCTTCGAAATAAAAACATTTTGATGAGTACGATAAGTTTTCAAATAAATTGCTTATATCGCCCGTGGAAATAATATATTTATTTTTTCTATTTTTTTTCTCAAATAAATTAAACGCGTGTCTGTTCTTTAAGTCATTTTTGTTTTTTTGTTTTTTTAATATAAATTAATTTCTCAACAATCCTTAATAAATCTTATTTCGATGGTAAGAACCGTATTTGGTTCGTTTAAAAAGTACAATGTACTTACTTCATTTATTCTAACTGTTTAAAGTTTCATGAAAGCGATAAAAAAAAAAAAAAAAAGGATTTTCATCGAACAAGTTCCTAACGTGCAAACTTTTAGCTTTTATCTTTTCATCTTTACATTATCAAGATTCTAAAGTAATTTTCGTATCAATAGATTATTACACGTGAAATAAATAACATTAGAAACTACGTACTCGTCAAATATTAACGCATAAGAAAGACTGAAAATGCAAAGATTTGAAACAATAGGATAACGGTCAGTATCGTCGGTAGAAGTCTTGCCAAAGTACAGAAGATATATATTAAGAAAAATACTATGGTGTGTCCCTACAAGGTTTTATATATCGAAAAATGATAGGGATTGCCAAATCGATGTACTAAACGGGTTTAACGGTCTACGAATAATTAGGGTATTGGCAGTGCGCCTAACTTCGGGAACAGCTCAACTCCTATAGCAGATTCGAACAAGAAGAGTACACCCGGCGTCGTTCGTGTACCAGCCATTACACGCATTACCACCCACACCCACATCCACACCTGTAATTCTCCTTTCATTTTCCTATTCATCGAATCCATCTCTCGAATTTTCCAAGAAGAAAAAACAAATATCGATTACAGTTTTAATCACCGTTCGTTTAACCGTAAGATTGTTTTTTTTTCCCTCTTTTTCTTTTTTCTTTTTGAAAACTTATTATATCACGTCATTATTATTATCAACGAATTTATATCGTAGGAAATAATTTCGAATATATATTGCGGTGAAAGATATTGGTGACATTTTATGAAATTCGTTGTCGTAATGTAAAGAAAATTCGATTATAAATTTCCCATTCGAAATATACGATTCCGTGGAAAGTGGAAAGATGTGAAAAATCTTACTACGATGTGTGTGGGAACGGGGAAGAGTTCTTTTTTAAAAGCATATATGAAGAAAAATAAATTTATGCGATTCGCGTTAGATTGCAACGTCTGAGAAGATGGGTTTACTTCCTAAGACTGCATTCACCCCTTGCAGCTTTCCTCTTTGGCACATCCTATGAATTACCCCTTGGGAGGTGGTTCATTGATTTATATGAGTTTCGGATACAATTCGTACGATTTAAATACTCGTTAAAATAACTTTAACTTTTCGACTCTGTACTGTCTTTCATTTGCATAAACGCATTGGAACGCGTGAAATTAAGCGAGTTTAGGATTTTATTGTTAACTGGACTCCTCTCTCATTGTCGGTACAATTCAAAACAAGATTTCAATTTTAGCAACTGCGTCGACGAAAGAGATTAGAACCACAACAACGCGAGCGGATTTTACACCGGGAAGATTTAATTAAATTCGAATTTCATATACCTTTTTTAATAGTGTTTTTTATTTTTTTTTAACATTTCGTTGTTCACTTTTTTGGGGGAAGAGGGGATTTTTTTTCTTTTCCATTTCAATTTTTTCCAAATACGAAAACGTGTTTTTCAAAATGGTCGAATAACAATAATTCTCAACGCTGCGTTAGATCTGAAAGCTTTACTTTGTTTTCTCTCATTATACGATATATTTATAGAAAAATATTTTAAAATTCGATATAAAAGAGAAAATCTCTAGTTTGGTTTAAAACATATGGCCGATTTCTAAGTAATAATCGATTCTATAGAAACGTACAATTCAGTAGGAAACTTTCTGGACCTGGTACTTGCTGTAAACAAGCGTACGACAAAGTTACTCGTTCACCGAACTAGAAAGAGTATGCGCAAACTTTTAGCTCGAGTATCTCAAGATCGCTTCAAGAGAATTATTGAATAGATAGAAGGAGAGAAAGAGATAAAGAGAGAGAGAGAATTCTTGGACGATTTTCACGAGTTTACGCGCCGAGTTGCATCACGAAGAAATACTTCGCAGTATTTATTTTTTAAAGAATAGAAAAGAAGAATCATAGTTCTTTTCAAAAAGTCCAAAACACAGAACTTATGAATCCATTATTTACGAGAAGTTCGATAGCGAAAAGAAGAATTCTTTTCGATGTGTTTTAAGTGTTTTCGAAAAGTCTTGAGAAATCACGTACATTATGACAAATCAGTTTGCGCGTCACGAGTATCTGAAACGTAAGACTTTTTTCAAAACAACCAAACTATTCGAGGATCAGAATTCCGAAAGATTTTCCCTTTCCCCTTTTCATCCCCCATGAGAAAATTTGCCGATGTTATTTCTAAAAACTATAAATTCGATAAGTTACGAAAGAAACAATTAGGAAAAAAAAAAAAGATCGCAAACGTATTTTCAATTTAATCCGTTTAAATATAATCGATTATTCCTATCGTAAATAAAATACCAAAATAAATATCTAACAAATATATTAATCGTATTTCAATGAATTTTCCTTGAGAAAGATAGGATAAAAAGTTGGTAGCTCGTATCTCTGTGAAGTAAAAGCGTAAAATTAATAAAAAAAAAAAAAAAAAAAAAATATAAAAGTAAATATATCTCTATTGCACAATTCGTTGAACAAACTTATCCAAGCGTCCGTAAGAAGATCAACACTATCGCCGATGTCATGGCGTAAAGTTAGCATTTTTCAGAAACACGAGCCTCCCGATATAATCCAATAGGGGTGGCAGGGGAGAAGGGGGTGGAGTGGTTGAGAACGATATCCATGCAAAGGATGAGAGGAGAGTATGTCGACCGGTTTCGAAGTAAAATGTTACGTTATTATTTTTCTGGAAGCTAGCCAGTCGAGGTTGCACGAATATTTCCCTGGAAATAATGAAAATTTATTCTCGAAACTTCCCATTTTCGGGTCAACGATTTCTTCTTTCATCTTTTTCTCTCACTTTCTTCTATATCTGTCTATCTATCTCTCTTTCTCTTAGCTTTCTCTCATCCGATTCCTGTTTACCGACTTATCTCGTACGTTAACATTGGCACAAAGCAAGATCATATGCCAGTCTTTTGCACATTTATACATATATACTGGTTATCATCGTACTCTTTTACCAATGTAGTATTGAAAAAGGTGTCAAATACATTTTTCTTCTTTTGCTTATATACTTACGTATCTTATTTTAGATTATATTATCAACCGAATCATTCCGAACTCTGCACGATATTAAAATGATACTCTTCGCTAGTATCACGTTTTGCCACCAACGATGTTTGCAGTTTCAATACTCGTTTGATGAAAAAGTTTCTTCTTTTTTTTTCTTCTGTTTCATTCTCGATTTCTCTTCTCTCTCTCTCTCTCTTTATTTTTCTTTCTTTTTTATGTGCGTATTACATCATCTATACGGTGCACGCGTTACGCATTAATTTTCGTGATTCCCGGTGAGTATAAAGTCTCCTTGGATTACCAAGGAAAGCAATCAAACGTTACGACTAGTTGTAAATTAACTCACTGCCTTTTCTTTCTTCGTTTTTATTCTTTTTTCCGATACGTCTGGATGAATTCTTTTTTTTTCTTTTTTCATTGCAAGAGTTTTGTAATTTTAAGGTTCGCAGAAAGGCAACGTCAATCGATATATCGATTTTATAATCGTAGAATATTTATGGGTTTTACATGGGTACGAGAATAACAAAAAGATTCAAAATAATTCTTCAACTCGAGGTTCGATATTTATTTCTAATAAAAAAGAAAAGAAAATAAAAATGTGCATTCAGTTTAATTAATAAAATTGACCTAGTTATGAATTTCAAGTGCTAAAAATAGATATATCTTTTATTACGTTCTCATAATAATTTAAAAAAATCTTTAAATAACAATAGTTAACCTATCCTTTTGTTCTTTTTCATTCTTGCAAACTATTTTTACTTTTAACAAACCGTTACTGCTAGTTTTACGTATTCTAATTTTATATTCGTATCTGTCATTCATAATATAACAGGGGGGAAAAAAGAAAATACTCGGATAAGATAAAAATTAAAAGAATCCAGATATACCAACATACAAAAATAATTAATTACAATTTATTCATATTTATATTCATATGAAAATGTTGATGGATATGAAAAGGTATAACTATCCTTGAAAAAAAAAATTAAACATTTTTCTCTTGAATATTATTATCAAATCTTAATAAAAAGAACTTTTTAGTTAAAGTTCCCATTTAATTTACAAGCGAATTATTAGATAAGTTTTTAATAGCTCACAAACGCCTCTGGACTTCTTACTAAACGTTGTAACTTATTAAAACGGTTTTATGAATGAAAACGTTCTAAGAAGAAGTAGAAAAAACAAGAAAAAAAAATAAAAAAATAAAAAAGAAAGAAAAAAGTTAGAATCGCTAATAGTTACCTCGGCACAAATTGATTGATACTTTAAATATATATTTCTTAACTTTTTAAGTACATCGAATTATTCTCGATATTCTATTCTCCTAGCCCATTGAAAATATCTGAAAGAAAAAAGAAAAAGAAAAACACTTAAACACGTTCGACAATTCGTGAACGGAATGAGAATCCTGGCACGGACTGCAAACTCAAAAACGATTTTCACAAAGGGGGAGGAGGTATGTCTTTTAATTAGACGACGAGTGAAAATTTACAAAAAGTGAGGAGGTACATACAGTTCCTGACGCAAACTGGTCTCATTTACTTTTAAATGCGTAATATGAAAAGCAGTAGTGGTGGTGGTGGTGGTGGTGGTGGTGGTGTCGCGACACTCGCCCCCTACACCCCCACCCCCTCGATCTCTTACTGTCCCCCTTTCCCCTTTTTCTTTTCGCGCATTTCACTCGAGGAACTTTAACACAATGGACGCGTTTCTACGCATTTCCAGCGTCATCTGCATTCCAAGTGGCCATTGTGTAATGCTCGTAAGAGTCACGAGCACATGCCCGTAATAAGAGCCTACCGGTACTTAACATCCGAAACGTTACCCCTTTAATTTTGCAACCCTACTGCAAGAATTCATCTAACCCAGTTTCGAGTGAGTTCACTGAAACGTTACCACCGGCACTGCTTTCGTCAGAAGCACCTAACGGCGGGGGCGGGGGCGGGAAAAGGGTGAGAGGGGGAAGGGGTCAGTCCTTTCTTTCCATCAACTTGAGATACTTTAAAATGTATTTCACGCTTTTTGCGAGATCGTATTCCTTTCCTTTGATGTGGAAAATTTTTCCAATTCCTAATTCTCTCTCTCTCACTCTCTCTCATACGCTATTTTTCGTCTGCGTTGAATTATTAACCATTTTTAACATCGTGAACTTTTACATACGCAGTTTATCGAAACGAAAAAACTTTGTAATTACGAAATGTATTAATTCTATATAAAAATCTCGGCTATATATTATTTCATTTTAATCCCCAAAGATTTACGTTGAGGTAAGTATGTAAGCAAACGTAAAAGATAAATGAAAAACTAATTTCACGGTTATTATTTTATTATTATTATTTTATGATATAATGCTCTATCACATAAAATTAAAACTGTGTAATAATTTAAAAAACGACGAAGAAAAAAAAGAACAGAATAAAAAGAGATAATATAGTATAGTTCTATAAACAGATTTAAAATTTAGACGGTGAGAGTGGAGGGGGGGGTAGAAAAGGGAAAACCCGTTGAAAATAGGTTACGAGTATGCGTAGAGAAAATTAAGCACGAAGTGAAACGAGAGGAATAAGAAGAGAGAGATTTTCACTAGGATCAAAAATTAATTGATTTCTCGTACGACCAACATCCGGTGCCCCTCCCCTGCCCCTACCTCCCCCCTCCTCTTCGCGGCAAGTTTCCGGTAAATTTACATTCGAACGAACTCGAATAATATGTGAAATAGACGAAAAACAATGACGTTGAAATATTTCAAAAGTTGCGTCAGTTAGTTCTCTTAAATTTCCTTTTTTTTTTTCTTTTTCTTTTTCTTTTTCTTTTTCTTTTCCATTGCGAGAAATATTATCGGCCGTTGTTCGATATTCGATAAGTTTCTTTCGAAATTAATTAACTCGTTAAAATGATCGACTACAGTTACAGCAGCAAGTATTTGTAACGAATTATTAAATGAAATATATATATAATATAAAAAACCAATTGTATTCTATATACAATACGTTACTTTCGAAAGATGATAGAAAAGAATTTAGTTTTGCGAAGAAAGAGAGAGAGAGAGAGAGAGAGAGTAACTGAAAAGTTTTGACTGAACTGAAACTTTTTTCTTGACGCTTCCCCCCTCCCTCCCTCCCTCCCACCCCCCATTATCTTTCTATTCAACGCTATTCGGTATCGAGAAAGTATAACTATGTCATTTCTTTTTTAAAACATTTTCTTAAAGTCATATCGAGAAAAAAAAAAAAAAGATTCGTCACGTTTCTTCTCTCTGTGATGAATATAATTTCAATTTATATTTAATTATAAAAAAAAAAGAAAAATGATTCAATTCAACGTACTCGAACGAATAAACAAATGTGATTAAATAAATGATTTAACGAATCTCATCGCATATAATATCGTCGTGTTATTTTGTATAAGTGATAGAAAATTTGTTTAAATAAAAAAATTATAAACAATAAACGAATAGAATTTTATGTTATTCGTGTATAGGACAAGAACGCGACTAGATGAAACTAGATGAAACTCATCGCATATATCGTCGTGTATTTTGTATAAGTGATAGAAAATTTGTTTAAATAAAAAAAATATAAACAATAAACGAATAGAATTTTATGTTATTCGTGTATAGGATAAGAACACGACTAGATGAAACTTCGATTTATGACGACTTGCTGTTGTTACTGCTGCTCGACTATGTGCGAATGAAACGAAGAATGAAGAACAGAGAGAATGAGAGAGAGAGAGAGAGAGAATGAGAGAATGAGAGAGTTATATATAGGAGGAGATGAGAGGAATCGTGGTTTCGAGTAAAGCGGAAGGACGACGTTTTAGTTGGAACCTCGTGGTCACGAAGAGAAACGGAAACGGCCGCTTCTGTCATTGTGTCCTCAGTTCGCACCACACGCTCGAATTCGAGACGCTTGAACGACGTTCTCTGACGTTTCGTGTTCGATCGTTTAACGCCCGATTAAATGCTGCTGGCGTATTACGTATTGTTGTCCATTCCTCCTCCTCCTTCTCCTCCTCCTCATCCTCCTCATCCTCCTCCTACGTTCTCTGACACTTTGAACTACGTCCTAGCCCGTTGCCAATACATTTTCCTCCAACTCCTACGAAATTCTCTTCCGTGTCTGATGGCTTGTTCGATTTCCTCGAACCGTTACGAGAATTACTACCTCTCGGATATACCTATGTATTGTATTATTTTATTTATATACTTTTGCATATATTTACGTTAATATATTTCTTTATAATATATTTATAATATAAAATTATATATTATATAATTTTATTTTTTATTAATTATATTTATTAATTATATTATGTATTATATTATAATATAAATAATATTCTTCTTCTTCTTCTTCTATAAATAATATTATAATATAAAAAAATATATTATATATATATATATGTATTAAATAACACGAATCAAAATATGAAAACAATACAAATTTGGATGAAGGAAAAAAGATGAAAATTATACGTAATATGATTAATATTCTGCGAAAGCGTGAATATTTAATTTCATCGTTTGAAGGAACAAAATGTTGCTGACTAGTTCAAATAATCCAAATGTCGTTAAATCTTTCTCTCTACTACTACTACTACTACTACTACTTTGGTATTAAACGATCCTCGCCTTTTCCATGCAATGTTCCTCCTACACAAAGTCGAATAACCTCCGAGAAGAAAAAAGTCTGGGAGATAGAGAGAGGGTATGTAGTGGTATGGGGTATGAGGTAAAACGGGGGGAACCAAGAGGTAGACAGTAAATAGAGCAAAATGAGTAAACATAGAAAAAGAAGGAAGTGGAAAGGGGTTGAAGAACTCTCTCTCTCTTTCTTTCTCTCTCTTTATCAAAGAAAGATTAAAGAGAAGAGATTTTCTAAAGAGATGCGAGAATTTGCTTTGACTTCTCGAACGGTGGCAGCGGTGGGGGAGAATAAGGGGAAGGAGGAGAAGAAGGAGGTAATGCTTTGTGGGAAATGAATTCTTGCAGCTTCGTTGCAATTACCTTTTGCTACCAATCCTAACGATGCTTTATAAGTTTAAAGTTATGTAGAAGACAGTATTACTTGTATCGGCGTTATTCGAACAATAGACATGACTCCCCCGATGAAGTTCGATGTCGTCCTTTTGTCTTGCTACTTCTATCTTTCTCTCTGTGTGCGTGTGTGTGTGGGTGTGTATGAGTGTTTATGTCTCTTCTGTGTTTCTCTATATCTTTTGAATCTCATTTACAACGAGATTTGCCTCCTCGATATCACTTTAATTCCTATTGCAACGATTTTTCTTATACGAATAAAAGAAAAATCCACTTCACCTGTTGCTTGAAAGTTAATCATTAATCGTAACAACACGAATTCATTGAAATAAGTAGAATAAAAGTCTTAAAATAAATCACGGACACGAACAAATATATTTTTTTTAATCGAGAAATCTTTGAACAGACGAAGATATACAATTTTATATTCAATCCTTTATAGTTTTGATATACGTTTGATTGAATACCTTTTCTTATTTAAAAATGTTCATTTTATCATTTGTCAAAGATTTACGAATTTTTTTAAGATAGAAAAAGTTAATCAAATATTATTATAATCATAATGAAATTGTAGAAACTGAAAGAAAGTGAAATAATATTGGCATTATTCTGACGGCATATTTGGTATCATTGAGAAGATTCCTGTTTTCGATATAACATTTCGCATAATTGGAGGTTCAGTTAATCCGAAGACATTCCCGCAATATTCTTGATTCCGTAATGTCTTGTCCTCCAATTCGAAGTATTTGGATATAATAATAATTGTAGCACGTAAGGAACGTAGTGCTACATCATCATCAACGATTCGGTATTTAAAACAATAAAATAATCGATTTTTTTTAATTTTTTTTTCGAAGGAAGAAAAAAATAGTCGAAATTTTCTACAAAATAAAGAGAAAACTTTTGTTGCTTGATTCTATCTCCAGAGATTTTCTTATGGTACTCCAACAATAAGGCAAAATCCGATATGCTATAGAAGGATTGAAATTATACAAAGATAATCATCAGGAGGAGGAGGAGGAGGAGGAGGTTAGGATAATATTCGTGATCGAGAACGTGTTGAGATGGCTTACTGAACAAGAACAGGTTTCGTCAGTACCCAAAGTGGTTACGTCAGCGAATAAGGAAGGAGGTCTGCTGGCTAAACCAGTTCGATCGGAGATGCAATTCAGTAGCCACAAAGCACCGTTTATCGGGTATGCTACTACCGTCTACTATAACCAACCATACCTAGGTAGAGAGAGCTGTGAACGGCAACAATGTGTAAAAGCAAGAAGAGGAGAAGGATGAAGAGGAGGAGGAGGAGGAGGAGCACGGAGGAGAAGGAGGGAAGGGAGTGGATGGGTGCTTCGATGGGTGGTGCTTTAGGGTACACGAATTGGAGTCGTTTGGGGGAGGGGGGTGTGGTGGTGACCGTCGTCTATACGATGCCTCGTTTCCTCTGTCACAAATGGTCCAGGGGCTTTGTGTTGTGACGAAAATGTAGTTTGTTTTGCCTTCCGGTGCACGACGAAAAATAATCAAACGCAACGCGGATTTATCTTTGACGTTTTAAATTTCATTCTTCCATCCCAACTCCCTCTAACCGCCCCCCCCCCCACCCCAAGCCACCGTATCGCAGGATAAAGTGATTTTTTGTTTTTCTTTTATCGCTAAAAATTGCACCGGACATATCGTCGTTTCATCCATTATCGAAAGCGATTGTTAATAATCTTTGTTTTTGTTTTTCTTTTTTTATCGATTACGCGAGTAGATTTTTATTTAATCATTGACAAAACGTTACTTTTATAAGCGAATGAAATTCAATTAAATGTAAGGATAAAAAATATAATTACGTAATTGTTCAAATAATAATTATTTTCTTTTCTAAGAGATGTGGGAAAGAGTTATTTCCATGGAATAATACGTAGTATACATATATGTGTGTGTGTGTATAGAAAGATTTTATAAAAGTTTCAAGTTGAATATACAATGATATAAAACGGAAAGGGCTAAACAACTTTGCCCTCTTTCTATCTCTTTCTCTCTCCATCTCTCTTGGTAAAAGAGAGAAGTTTCTCGAAACTGTAGGATATATATTTTGGAAAGAACAACTTTAAAGAGGAAGAAGACAGAGGGATAAAGAGAGAAAGAGGGAAAGGGAAAGAAGAGAATAAAATCAACGGTAGGTTTTGACGAAAGAAAGAAAGAAAGGAAGGAAGGAAGGAAGAAAGAAGAAGGAGAAGAAGGGTCCGTGCTTTCACAATTTGCAATGTAAAGTGACCATCAAAAAGCGTACGTCGGAAACACCGAGAATTGGAAAATAAGTCGGAGAGGAGGATACTCCTGCTGTTTCTGCTGCCTTCTTCTTCCTCTTCTTCCTCTTCTTCCTCTTCTTCTTCTTCTTCTTCTTCTTGCCAGTAGGTGGAAAATCAAACAACCCAGTTCCCTTCTTTCTTTCTTTCTTTCCATCGTAAGAACGAAAGTAACGAAGAAAGATCCGTTTCGTTGTCAAACAAATCGCCGTCCGGCTTGGGGAAATAATATCTCTTTCTCGTCGAAAGTGCAGTCGATTTCGTAATGGTGCATCAAAGAAACTCTAACGAGCTTTATTTTCGCCGAGATCAAAGAATATCTTTTGTACATTTTACTGAAATGATACTGCACGTTGTTACATGTAATACGAAATTTCAAACCGATATATATTTATAAAAAAAAAAAAAAAACGGGCTCAATAGGGACGCGTTTGCTATAATAGAAATTATATTTTAAAACAAAAACAAAAATAACAAACATACTTTTTTAATTTAAGTACGTTTTTTTTTTTGTATATATATAAATGCAAATCTATTTGCTTTATATGTCATTTGGAGTGTTAATTTTGTATCGATGAGCTATCATATTTTCTAAAATAAAATCGAAATGTATATCTCTCTTGCACATATTTGATATTAAATGTTTCACGATATAAATATTATTTCGTTTTAATTTTGCCATATATATATATGTGTGTGTTCGTATAAAATCGTACGAATTATAAATGTAGAAATATGTACTGATTAATTAATCATAGCTAACGCATATGCGAGCGTATAGATAGAAACGAAATGAAACATGAGTGATTAAGCATACAACAATCGAATGCAAAATTCGTTCGTGAGAATATCGTTATTCCCTTATTATTCTCAACGAGAATAATATTCATATTTTATTTTATATAAATTCGAGTACGATAACGTTATCGTATTATCTTGAGAAATTTATACAAAATTTTATGTTTCAGGTCGCCTGGTTGAGAGTCGATACACAAACTATCCTGACTATAGCTAATCATGTGATAACGAAAAATGATAGAATCAAAGTGACGCACAGCGAACACAAGATGTGGAATTTACATATACGTGATGTCAACCCAAGCGACCAGGGATATTACATGTGTCAAATAAATACAGAACCTATGAAAAGTCAAACTGGTTTTTTGGAAGTTGTAGGTTGGTTCACCGTATTCGTGTAATTAATAAATTTTACTTCTCTCTCTTTCTCTCTCTCTCGTATTTCTGTCAATCGTTAAACGTTTAAATGAAGTTGATCGTTATAAATGAAAATATGAAATATCGATGAAACGTTACAAATACATCGCTAAAAGATCGCCCGTTCAGGAATTAAAAAGAAAAAAAAAAACAGAAAAAAGGAAGCTATTAACCTATGACGTAAAGTTGTAATCTCACTGACATGATACTAGATATCCAATATCAAGTAGTTTCTCTCTCGGGAAATAGAAAGAGTGGAAGAAGAACGTGTTATTACGCGAATATGACGTTTCGTCGATGTAACATTTGCGACAATACATATATATATGTATATACGAATTGTATTGTATGTTCGATTATTTATTTCTTCTTTTTTCGTTTTATGTTTATTTTTTTTATTTTAAAAAGAACGAAGAGTTCAAGATAGATAAGTATATATAAATATATGTATGTGTTGGCAGATAAAACGTTGTAAAACCACAAAGGACTCGTTAAAAGTTTCTTCTTGAGTAAAAATGCGTCCAGTGCTCTTTTAATAATTTCGTATTAAAAAGTTTTTGAAATTATACGAGTATGTTACTTCTTTCTCTCTCTCTCTCTCTTTTTCTCTTCCGTTCTAACTATTTTGAGATTAGGGTTTTTCAACTAAAATTCCCGTTTTTACAGTTCCTCCAGACATTCTTGACAATTCGACGAGTACAGACATGGTCGTTAAAGAAGGCAGTAACGTAACATTGCGGTGTGCAGCGAGGGGATCACCACAACCAAACATCACTTGGAAACGTGAGAACGGCGAACTTATACCTTTCGGTGATGGCCAAGGAGGTAAGTAAGACAAGGAACTTTTCTTAATGTCACAATTTATATTCTTCGAAAGAAAGTCTACGTGTATTTGTGTGAGAGAGAGACGAACAAAGACAATGGAAGATAAGGAAAAGAATATTTTTAAACTTATCGTATAATAATACCACGAATTTCACGTTTTACTCGTAATTCTGCGAATACGACAATTTCGTTCGAAATTCAATTTTAATTACGATACCCCCGATGGTTGCATAAATTTCTTTCCAAATTCCGATTCCCCTTGCATTTACGATTTTGCGCGATAATAATGATAACAATGAAAATACTAGCGTTGAATAATAATCGACGATAAATAGGAATCGGATGAATAAAAAAAAAGAAATAAAGTAAACCAGGTATGATACGCGAAAATGACTAAATAAAATGGTCGGAAAATGATACGTTTCAAATTACTCTCGGAAAAATAATCCCGCCACGCACGCAATGATATCGCGTTTGGAAAATATAAGAGTGTAGGAAAATAAACGATAAATTAATGTAAAAAAAAAAAAAAAAAAAAAAAACACAAAAATATCTAACAAATAGACAAAATTTAGAAAGAAGATTTCATTATTCGTGTTCAATCGTTCACGTCATATTTATTTCGATCTTATACACGACGATACTAGCTTCTATATTATATCTTTCATATTTTGATGTTATTATTAAATAAAAATTAATTAAATTATAAACATTAATTATTTATATATATATATATTTTATATAAACATGTTCAGGGTAGTTACTCTTTTTTGTGTCTTTTTCTTTTTGCTAAAGGAAAGGACGATTCGTTAGAATCTAATCGTCTGTTCCATTTATCACTAAGGATTCCTGTGTCCGTGGTGGTAGTGGTGGTGGTGGTGGTGGTCCTTTGGTCTTACGCGAAACTTCATTTAGAATTTTATCCGGGCTTATCCGCTTACAGTAGATACACTCGAATGCAGACATTTTCCAAGCTAAGACACGACGGCAATTCATCATCCGTTCGTCTTGCAAGGCATTTACTTGCACCAAGAGAACTAACTGGCCCATTCTCCTACATATATACATATATATATATTGTTATATTTATTCCGGACGTTGGTAATGCATCAAACACTTCTCTACCCGATTAACAATTTATTTGATAATAATAAATACACCGACGAATTTTAAATGATATACTATACCCTGTTTTAGGGTTTTATATTTTATTTCGTTTACAGTTACATTCCTGTTGGTTTTTTTCTAACGGTATAGTCCATCATCTTACGATAAGTAAACATTTATTTTTCTTTTTTCGGACTGAAGATATCGTACTGTTCGTGTTCACGTTCACGAGGCTACTATCGGCGATAACTTTTTACGATAACGTCTTACCTATATCATTAGACCTGCATTCTAACGTTTGGTCACTTTATCTATGAAGTATATTTAATACATGTACGTATTTACATACGTATACGTTTTATAAAAGGGTACATGGTATATCTATGTAATATATAAGAATAGATATCGCGAATTGAGTGCTCTCTTGAATTTTTTTTCACAACCCTTTTTATCATTCTTCTCCTTCGGAGGATCACGATCACTTCTTCCTAACATTTATTTTTAAAATACGTCAATCTTTTCGATTTTATCTCGACGCAGATCAATCGTAAACGTATTTTGCGAAGTTTTCACTTTTGTCGTTAGGAATTGTTTATTATTAATATATATTATATTGTTTCGACATTTTTCATTTATTTGTTTTCACGCAAAAATTATCTTATCAATTGTATCAACGATTATAAAACACCCTTTGTATATATATATACACACCTAATTTCAATATCGGTCAATATTACTATAAACTATTAAAATATAAAAAACAATTTCCAAATAATTACAAGTAATAATCGTTTGAACGTTTTTTTCTTTCCAAAATTTTGTTACAACATTTGTAGAATCGAAACCAACCGAACCAACTAAAAACGAACAGATGAACAAAATGATTAAAATATTTGTAAAAAATTTACGAAAATTATACCGCAGTATATTTTTTTTGCCTTTTTTTTTCTCTGTGTGTGTGTTCTCGTCCAAGAGAGAGTTCAGAAGTAAATTGCTTTGACCATTCAGCTCCTCCGCTAGCAATGCCACTGGCATAGCCATCGTATCTCTCTTTCTCTCTCTCTCTCTCTCTCTTTCTCTCTCTATTTCGTTACTAGTGTTTCATCTCTTTTACCTTCACGCCTCCTCTCTTTTCATTCCACCCCATACACCCCATGTCACGGACATACTCGACCTCGCTGACGTGTGTGTGAATAAAATCCCGGGCAAACCACCGAACCTATTTGCTGGAAACTGTCCACAAATACGAATGGGAAATAAAGTTTCATCACCGTGTGTGAGCACGCAAAGTTTTAAAACCTTTGTGCTTCGATTGAGAGAGAGAGAGAGAGAGAGAGAGAGAGAGAGAGAGTACAGGGGATACTTGCATTCATGCCAATACTTTACCGAGTACGGTATGAAATTTCACCATTTTTTCAAAATTTATTCTCTGCGCATTGGGTTGTTCCTTTACGCGCGAATATATTTAATTGTAAGACAAGTTTACACTCTTGCTATTACTATTTACTATTTTTGATGGTAATTCAAATAAGCCAAGTGGAATATTCTTGTGACCAAATATATATAATACAAAAAATTAAATTATTTAATATATGAAAACATAAGTAAATATGCGAGGCGATAAAAATATTACAACGCAATTTAAAAAACGCATGACAAGATAAATATAAAATATTATACATTGTATACTATATTAAAAAAAGAAGAAAAGAGAGAAACGCGACGTAATTATGTTCCTTTCTTTTGTCTTTAGTTTTCTAAAATGCCGAGGCTAACAAAAATATTCGACGATATTAATGTACATACGAATATTGGAAAATAAAACTCTCAGCGATGCATTTTCGAATTTTACAGTAGGATCCATATTTTTAATTAAAATAAGACAAATGGGGGGAATGGGATAAACGGAATGATTACTCTTCGATCTCCATAAAATCCCTGCGTAATTTTTCGATTTCTACGTTGTCCTACATAGACAGATAATACACACATAGATAATACACACACACACATACATATATATATATTTTTGCACGATAGACGCTATTTCCGCTATTCAATACTCTTCCTATTTTCAACAAAAATATTCGAATCGAATGTGTAGCATTTAGTTGAGTCGTTCTCTGGCAAGGAATGGCCCAGTGTTTCATGTTTAATCGAAATCCATACTTTTAATTAAAATAAAACGAGGGAGAAGTAAAAAGAGAATGATAAAACGGAAAGTCGATTCGTATAAATTCGTCGATAAAATCTGATCCGGAAGAAGAGGACAAATTGGAGATGAAAGAGAAGAACATACCTATAGTGTATCGTGCGAAAGTTCTACACGGTATGCGTTTATGAAGTAGAAGGGTCGGGGGTGGGGAGGGGAGAGAGAGAGGTAGGGGGGGGATTTGCAATTAAACAAAGAGCTTGAAACCCGTAACGTCGTTGAGACCAGCTTTGGCACGTTGATATTTTTCTATTTCTCTCTCTCTCTCTCTCTCTTTCTGTTTCTATTTCATTTTATATATATATCTAGTGTATATCTATCTCCTTCTTTCAAGCAGGTGACTAAAGGGAGTAGAGTCAACGGCGCAACCATTTCAATAACATAAATTGCCTCGTGCGGAGATTAAACATCCTCGTGGTGGTACTGGCCAAACTTCGTACTCGGGACGAAAATTCAAACCGGTGAACACTACCGCGGCAACCAACCGCCTTTTAGTTTCCCTCGCGTCCCGAGATTTACGTGCAACGCGTGGCCCGTGCTTCTCCTCTCTGTCTGCGGTTCCCATGCTCTCTTCTCCTTCTTCTTCATCATCTTCTTTTACCTCTGATAACCCATGCAACTACTCTTTACCTTTATATACCACCACTACTATCTCTTCCTTTTCATCGTAATCGTCGTCGTTATCTTTTTGTCGTCGCAATCGTCGTTAAATGTATTTTAAGAATTTTTCTTTTTATTTTTGTTTTCCTCCCATTGGGACTTGTATGTACGCAAATTTCTCTAATATGGAATTCTTTGATAATTACGAAAGTTCTCGTTAGATTTGCCGCTTTTGCAACTTACCTCGATTTTATATAGAAGGATACCTCTAATTTGTTGAATATATCGCTACTTCTTACTCGAAATCCGTCCCCGTAGGCGTCCAGCGGTGGAATGAAGTAGAGCGCCTTTGTTAGCGGACCCAGCTGGGCGTGGCTTAGCGTGGGCATGAAGAGTGGGGATGCGCGAATATTACCGCTTCGTAATTCCCTAATTGACTGAGGCGCGCATTTCGTTAATGCGCATGCGCCAAGATTCTTAGATCGCTTTTGATTGTACAGAACTAGACCTGTTGTGGCTAACGTTGAAACGAAATACTCTTACCCTGAACTTTTTCGTAATATCTTTGTTCGAACTTATTTATCATTTGTTCTTTGATCTGTAAATCAAAAATAATTAAGAAAAAGGAAAAGGTCGCTATTTAAACTTGGAACATTTTTTCAATTTGATCTACTTTTGACTTGATGCAGTTGATTAGCTCGTCTCTTTGTTTTTGTTTGAAAAGAGATTGAAATAGTTCCGTTAGTCAGAGAAATAAAATGTCTGTATTTAATGAAAAATTGACGTACGATCGATCGGACGTTGATTGAGGCAAAGGCTGATTAGCAGATAGAGAAAGAACGATCGTTAATTGAGACGTGTTCATGCGTTAACGTACTACGAGGGAAAGATAATTCGTAGTGGTGGTGGTGGTGGTGGTGGTGGTGGTTGTGCTTTAGCTTTGTTCTCTCGCGAAGGAAGATAACCGAGCCCGACTAAAATGAAAATGAACGAATAAAAGATAAAAGATTATAAAGAGAAAAAAACGAGGAAAGGGGAAGAGAAATAAAATCACAACGGAGATGAAACCAAAAAGAAAAAATACAAAATAAATAAAGGTCTTGTAAATTGTTATATTATAAATGATATTTACGATATAATTTATACGATGTTGTTTCAGCAAAAATGAGATTTTTCTACCCATATCGTTCTCAGATTATTATTTAAATAAGGTTCGTAGGAGTAATGGTCTGAATAGAAAAGAAATATTAAAGAGATTCGTGAGATTTTATATTATCTCACTAAATACGTGATCCAAAGTGATACTACTAGTTATTTATTTCATGTCGTTACTATTATCGATATGATCTTTTTATTTAAAATAAAATCCTTTGTCATGTTTTTATGTATTGTAATCAATAATTAACACGATGAATAACATAAATCGCTAATGTATCTTTCGTTATTAAGTATTATCCATTGTGTTCGTTGCGAACGTATTTCACGAAACAAACATAATTGATTCAGTAGTAATGTAATAACATATAGTTAGACTTACAGTCGCAAGACATTCGACTTAAGCAAGAAGTAGCCGACAAGTGTTTCGCGTACGCGAATGGAAATGGTTTTGTCCCAAGGAAGTATCCGAGATATCCGATGTTTACGGAGATTAGAGCAATCGGGGCAAAACCTTTAGGTTGTTGTTAGCAGTGAATTAGTATCGGTGCTTCAGAAGTACAAAGCATCCTCGGTTTGGCCGTTATTAATTTTGGATCTACCATCGGATTGTTTTTACTCGGGCAAACGAATTTTTTTGTTTGTTTGTGTTATTTGAGAACAATATTCGATTTTTGATGATCTATTATTTTACTTTACGGAAAAATATTTTCTGTTTTCATTGAATATGTTGTTAAAAAAATATATCCGGCTCTTTTTCTTTTTTTTTATACCATCTTGTATATATATTTATATATAATAGAAATAATGATATATTCAATTCTCTCTCGACATATTTTGTTGCAGTTAGTAGCGTCGAAGGATCGATCTTCAACATCGTGAGAGTGAACCGATTACAGATGGGAGCGTACCTTTGTATCGCCTCAAACAGTGTTCCACCTACCGTCAGCAAGAGAATTATGCTCATAGTACACTGTGAGTATATTTAATGAGGAAACTTTAGCCTCGATGAGGAAGCTTTATTTTTATCGTATAGCTCATTAACTATTCTAAAATAGTGGTCATCAACGTATGTTTCCTAACCCTGTAACATAATTATAACTCTTATTAATAATTTCTTATATTTTAATTCTCAAATATTTAAGAAACGATAAAATCAATTATTTGACTGTAATAAAAATGATATAAAATCCGCTTATGTTCTTTTACCGTTGGTATACTAGGAGAGTCCATCAATTTTTTATATCATTGATATTTTTATTTTTCTTTTTTTTTGTTACTTTTGCCAGCGATCAGCGAATTTCATTACGAGCAAATAAACGTAACGCAAATATTTAAAAATAAAAAAGAAAAAGAGAAAGTAATCTTTTAAAAAAATAATATAACTTTCGCGTATATCCAAGAGTTATTTGTAAAGGTGGAGCTTAAAATTTGATCCAAATACGAAAATTTAAAAAGATAAAATAAAATAAATCCTGTGAATGTATGTACTACCATTACCCATCGAAAGATTTGCGAAATCACATAGCACAGTCTTTGAAAGGACATCGTTCGCATGTGATCTCCAACGATGGGAATGGGTTAGTTGATACGTTTGTCAATTGAGCACTTAAGCGTCTCTGCCTAGCACGAGTAAAATGTTTTGCAAATTCGTTCGTACTCTTTTTCAAAACTCTCTCTCTCTCTCTCTTTCTCTTTTTCAAACGTAAACGACTTGTTCGAAAGTGCTTGAAATATCGTCGAAATTTTGTAAAAAAATACTTCAATATTAATTACTTTGTTGGCGAATAGTATTTCGCAAATTTTTATCAAATAAATGAAAAAGAAAAAGAGGAAAACAAAAAGGATAAGCTGTATATGGATTCCGAAAAAAAGGTAGCAAGACGATATAATATTTAAGAACGAAGTTTGATTATATCAACTACAAAAAAAACGTTTTATCTCTTACAGCTCGATTGCTAAACTTCTTGAAATTCAAATTAAATTTCAATACGTTTAGATGATGGGAGCGAGGGGGGGGGGGTTATTCGAATTCAAAGAACGTTCAAGAGTACTATTGTGAGTAACTAGATACGTCGAAAACGCGACTCGAGCTACTACTTGGGGTACGATGCAGCTTCAATCGATATTATCATCGCGAGAATCCGTGTCTGCTTTGACATTAAATCCGCAACAGCAGCCATACCTCTTTCCGTCCAAATAACACGTTTATTCCTTCTCAATTGCGAACGTTCAAGAGTACAACGAAGTTGCTTGTACAAATTGCTACCTACGATAGATCTCTCTCTCTCTCTCTCTTTCTCTCTTCTTCTTCTTCTTTTTCTTTTTTTTTAGTTCGAATTGCCGAAGGGTAATTCAAACTTGTTTCGCTTGTTTGGCTTTTGGCTTCGACTTTTAGAAGCCAAAAGGGGGAAACGGGAGAAGGGGGGAGTGCACGACGGAAGTGAAATTTTCCCGGAACTCTTCTAACGAACTATGAACGATACACGTGAGAGAGAGAAAGGTAGAGAGAGATATCGTAGAAAATTGTCTAAAATATAAACCAAATTCAATTGAAAACAAATATATAATAAACTTATGACGATATATTTTGATGTATTCTATTTAGTCAAGCGAAAAGTATCAATTTTATTTTACATGTTTTCTCTCTCTTTGTATCTGAATATCGTAAAATAGAAATAGTTTTATTCGTTTTATTTGTATCAATAGTTCGTATACATTTCGTATTGATACCTTTCGTCCCTTTGACAGTTCCTCCGATGATCTGGATTCAGAATCAATTGGTGGGAGTGCAAGAGGGACAACAAATGACGTTGGAGTGTCATTCCGAAGCTTTCCCGAAATCAATCAACTATTGGACTAGAGGAAAAAATCAGATTATACCAAATGGTAATATAATATAAATAATTACTTACATATATATATATATATCGTAGTGATTTTTAATAAATATTATTCACGTTTACGATACTCGTCTATTAATGAAAACTGTTGTTTTACCTAATAATTTTGTCTCCGAATTTATTCTCGATATTATATTTGATGGAGAAAAAAAGTTAATTAAATAGATAGTTATAGGTATCAATCGTAAAGTAATGAGTGACACGCTTACGAAACGTTTAAAAATAAATTGAAAAAAAAGGAGATAACATTTTCTTATGTTTTCTTTTTTGTTTCAACATAATTTTGCATGAATAATACAATTGGTACGTGAATGGTATTTGATAGAAGCAGTTAATAAATATAATATACGTATTTAATATTTATAATGCATACAATAGGTATGCTTCATTAATTATTGATTTCTTTGGAACGATTGGAAGAGCATGACAATATACGTAAATGCAAATATGCATGATTATATGGAATAATTAGACGAGACGCGTGTTTATGAATGAGAGCTCATGCAGTAACTAACTAGAATAATGTATCTTCGAAGCCATTAATGTGCGGCTGACTACTTTCGGTCGCGAATGCAGGTGCAATAAGAACATGAGATCTACGTTTCAGTTTGCTAATTGTGCAGCTAATTAGTTTAATTTCAAGCCGCCCGCATTTGGGGCGTGTTTTTCTCCCGAAAGATCGATGACTCCTATGGATTATACTAGTTGAACTCTACGTTATCTTTAAATATATTTTTGTGATCCTAACTTAAACTTTATTATTTTCTTTTCTAATTTTATTCGCACGAGAAAAACGTTTTCGTTAGCTCGCACTTTAGGAAAAATAATTATTAATATTTTATTTAATGGAGAGACGAAAAACACTAAATCATCCTTATATGTTATAAATACTACGTATTTCATTTTTGTATTTGTTAAAACTACTTTTTAAAATGCACGAACGTCACGAGCTACTTTGCTCTCGTACGAAATTAATTGCATCTACTTTACGTAAAACCCGTGCAACTTTCTCATTTTTTTAACGCAATACGAGATGTAACATAAATTCTCTCATTTGTTTCAACGTTAAATTCTGTCATACATCTTCCCCCATCCTTCGTTTTTTTTTTCTCTATTTAATATTGATTTTAATAATAGTATAACGCAACAATATTATACGCAAGAGAACAATTTGACGTTGAGTTAAATTAAATTCTTCAATTAATTTTATATCATTTATTCGCTACGCAGTAAAATGAAATAAACAAAAGAGCTTGTGGAAAAAAAAAAACTAACTAAATTTGTCTAGGATGACTTTATCGCACGAAACTAAATGGCAAAGTGCACTCGGTGGCAGATGCGCGAATATCTGTCTTGGATTCATTCTTCCAGTTACCAAACTCACTTAATCATCTATATATATATATATACACACACAAACATAAATAAGATGCAACACCTTTTCGTTGTAAATCTAAAATCATAATACCTTCAAAAATTTTCTTTTCTCTGCCAATAATCAACAAAATTTCATGAGTCTTACATTTACAGTTTTTCTTTCTTCTTTGTGGAAGAATTATTAATACGATATATCTGTAAATAATATATTCCAACACTTGTAAAATATTTTGCGAATAATTCGATGAATATAATTATTTTACTTTATTACTACAAATGATTAATTATAATGTATAATTACGAAACACGTGTGTTATCATAGTTTAATTCAAATGAAATACTTTATAAACTAATATTCAAATCATCGATTATCGATGTAATTATCACACATACCTTATTATTATAAATTGTTTATTTAACAACCGATTCTCTTTCTCCACCCCTTAGAATTGACTATCTCGTTACGTTACGTCTATCCTTTAAACATTACCAGTTTTGACAATGAATTGTTTTTAACGTTACTCGTTAACGCACGTGTAGCAGAGCAACGCAGGAACAACAATCAACGATATATACCTTTTGTTCAGAGTAATAATCGGGAAAAGCGTGTCCCCTGCCCCCTCCTATTTTCACCCTCTAACCCCCCCCCCCTCTTTTCCCCTTCATACATTCCTATGTCGAGCGACGAATTATCCAGAGAAGCATTCGCGCGTCAACCGCACCGTGTTTCTCCGCCATTGCAATATTACCATCCTAACCCCTCCCCCTCCCCCCTACCCACCTACCCATCCACCCTCCTACCCACCCTCCTACCGACATGTTTTACGATCTAAATGTTCCCCGCGAATGCTTGCTTGCTTGCTTGCTCGTATTTCTGTAATGTGTATTCAGTGCGCGTGAAACCGCACGAGACGATATCAAAACTCGTAGGTGCGACTTACAAATGTGTTTACTATCCCTCTACGCAATGAAACGATGAATTTACGTTCGACTTATCGCTACACGCTCGATGAGACACGATTACGCGAAACGTTGGTTGGTGCATACATGCATGTGTGTGCCATATGTGTATACGTATTTATATCTTCTCTTACGTGTAAATTATAATGCGTGTGTGTGTTGTATGCGTTGTTTCATGCGAGGTTTACAATTTTTTGTTCTCTACCTCAGCCCCCTCTTCCGTTGAATGAAATCGATCGAATTAATTCGAATCGGAAATCATGAATGGAAAATCGATTGATTTTGAAGAATTTTTGTTATTGTATTTTTGTATTTTATTGTATGTTTTCCATATTCATTCATTTAGAATATTGTTTTATCGGTTGATACGTTACTGTCGGTTTTTTACATCGAAAAAGTATGGAAAATTTTCATTAACGAGAGATATTTATTTTATGTGTTAAGAAAAAATCATATGAATAATAGGTTATTTATTATTTTCGTGATATTTGGTGGTTAATGCGTGTACGTGACAAATATAAAGCGCAAAAAACGAAAAGAAAAACATAATTTTATCGATGCAATTTTGATATCCACGTTTTTTTGGTTGGCCCAGATGGAATATGGAAAAAAAAAAAAATAAAAAAAGGGAAAGAAAAAAAATGATTAGTCAGAAAACACAGGATTAAATGTTTATATCGATCGGATGTATTCGTTGAACAGTGTAATTTAATTAGTCCCCCTTTTTTGCGTATGAACACAAAAGATATTCATGGCCACGAATTTCGTTATAAAACGATGAATATTTCGGTACAATTATGCAGAAGAACGACGCTAATAACAATTCTAGTCCAGTGAACACGAAAAAAAGTTTTACGGGCAACTGATTGTAATTAATTTTCAATAGGAAACCTTTTTGCTAGATAAGAAAGTGAGTTTAATTGAAGAGAATTTAAATATTTTGTTCGAATATTAATTTCAGAACACGCACACAAATATAATACAAATATGAATTTCTATTTTGAACAAAATAAAAAAGAATTCCGATAATTGCGTAGTCCCGTAGTATCATTTCCCTTTTTTGTATTAAAATGCATTAAAATAATTTCATTTAAAATGTATTGATTTATTCTTTCCGAATCAACATTATATGAAAAGTAAAACGGGCTATTATGCAACGAGTTGCACACAACTCTTATCATTAACGTTCAATAATTTATTTCATAACGGCTAATTGGAAAATTAAATTGATAACAATTAAAATCCTTATGTAACAACGACAGAAATAAGAAACTATAATTGTTGTTAAATTATAAAAATTAATTTTAACGATATTAAAAATGAAAATTAAAAGAATTAATTCATCGAGATAGCACGGATAGAAAATTAAACGATAATAGATAACAGTTTGATTCGATACAAATGAAAATGTAATACGTATGGAATGCTTAAAAGAATTTCTTATTCGTTCATCGTAGAACGAAATTCGACAAAATTGTTTTACCGGAAAACAAGGAATCTTCGATTCCGATCGTAGTACTACTAAAACAAAACACGATAAAACGCGACTAAACCTTGTCGGAAGATAGAAATTTAAACGAGCTAGATCTTCCTGAATACCCCGTCGGTACATAAAGATGGCGTGTTCGAAAGTACTTATCGTTACCGATGTTTCAACTAACCCTTGCTTGGCATGCTTATCACTACACAAATTCTTTAACTTTTCTATTACTTTAATAATACTCATATTCGTTTATCCTATTCTTGAAGAAAAAAAAAACAACTCGCGTTATTTTTTCCTATCTCATCGTTGCATCGATTAAATGTTCTCTTTTCCAGAAACGAATAATATACAATTTTTTAATTAACTACTTTAAATAACGAACGATAAGAAATCTTTAAAAGTGTACACATATACACGTAAACTTCTTTATATACAATGTGCTTTTTATAAGTCTATAATATTTCTTATAATTTTATTATTACTTCATTGCAAAGAGTAGAAATGAATAATAACAATTATTAATCATTTAGTCCCATTAAAACGTGATTACTTCGATAATCATTGTATAGACACAAAAAAAAACAAATTAACATGAAAAATAAAGGTAATAATATATATGATCGAAGATAAAGAAGAATTATTTCTTGTATTTTTTGTTTTTATCGTTCACTCAACGGATAAAATCTTAAGGCTGGTTGATTCATACCCACATATGTCGTTAGACACGCCAACGACGTGCGAAGATAGGAGTAACACGAACATCTTTGTTCTCATCCTCGTCCTCATCCTCGTCCTCGTTGACGGTCCCAGGGACTTTTGGTTAAAAGCAGTTTTATCCCTGAAAACCCATTCGACATCTCTCTCGGTGGTAATGCTTGGGACCGTAGTTCAACGTCGTTAAACTTTTTCATCTACTTTTCAAACTGGAAGCCAGGGTAAAGTTTTTCTTACGCTTCCGAGGGTCGACTGGAGCAACTACAAAAATGCATTCTCTTTCTTTTTCCTTCTTTATCTTCCTTCTCTATCTATTCTCACCTCTTTCTCTCTCTCTCTCTCTCTCTCTTCTCATTTTCCTTCGATTTTACTCTTCCTTTTTTATTCCCTTTTACAAACACATACGTGTACACGTATACGTACACATACTCGTGTACATTCTCTTCCCCTTTCTCTTTCTTATTCTCATTTCTTGACTTTTTCTTTTTCTTTTACACTATCTCTCAAGATTTCTTTCTTCCTTCTTCTCTTCCCTGCTCATTCGCGAGTACGAAAGTTTCCTTCCAACTGCGAAAATACTTCCTTCACCACTTTAATGCACATCATTACACCTATAGATTTCATTCTGTTTCCAATTCCTGTGGCCGTTCGCCCTCCACGAATTGTTAATCAAAACTTACTTCACTCCCTTTCCATTCTTTTTTCTCTTATCTCTTTTAAGAAACTATGCTATAACGCACCTTACTTCTCATTGGTATCTTAGATAAAAAGAACAAATTTTTTCGAGCGATACGGTTTAAGGTTACGTACGAAAAGCATATGAACAATTATGAACTGTAATGAACGCAATTTTCCAGAATCATTTAAAACGCAACCTACCATTTCGGTATTACGTTTGTCGAGGTCAAATTTAACGATTATAAGCTTGACGTTAGTCACGAAATTCTATAGAATTTTGTGCTTGCATTTTAAAGTTTCGTTGGTGCATAGGAGTAACGAGTGAATAGCGTGATCTGTGATCATGACTGCTGGTAATGCGAATGCGTTTCTTTTTGTCTTTTTCTTTTTTTTTTTTTTTTCTTTTTTTTTTTCGGAAAGATTGAGGGCGCATAATGTCCCTACCGAAGGAAAATACGATTCTCCGTAGGGTGATAATTCTTCGTTTGAAGGTAACATTCGTTTCTTAGGCGAAAAAAGAAAAAAGAAAAATAATGGTCGACCAACCGCAAAGCCCTGACTGTAGTTTAAATAATAATACACTTTCTCGTATTTCGTATAACTAGATCATTAAAGTATATTACATTAATGCATTGAAATTTGTTCGCGTATAAGCAATATAATTTTATTGAAATTGTCCAATAATTGAAATTCATCTATTTGCTATTATACATACAATGCACTATTAATTATCGTTTTATTGCATGTTATAAATAATATATTTGATATTGGTGAAAGATTCTTCGTATTTTTTCTAATAGATTATTATACATTGCGATGATTAACGGATTGAAAATATTTATCGAAGAAAAAATATTTAAACTCAAATGTAAAATCAAATTTGTATTCAAAGGATTAATAAATTTTTTTTTTTTCATATTAGGATCACATCTATCTTATAGATATAATACTTAATGAATAATTTATTGAAATTATTATATATATCTCGAAACAGATACACCCTTGTCTCTATTTCCTTTGGATAGAAAACAAATATCATAATTTCGTACGTACGTAATCCTAATATTATTTAAAGTGAAAAGATAAGGGAAGAAAAATGGCTAGGATTTTTTAAATGTAGACATAGAAGTTGAGAAAAAGGGGTGCGCTTTCGATTGTCCATCGAAGCATAATGTCAAATTTTACGTTCGATCGAGCGCAGGACACACGAAAATAATACCCAGGGCTTTTCGAACGTGTGGGCGGCGGAAGGGCGCGAGAAACGATATCGACGAATCCATTTTCCGTTTGGCGTTTTTATATTTTATACGATTCCCATGATTTATAGGTAACCCATCGTAAACTTGAAAAGTTCCGTTATCGTGCGAACAAGCAGAAACTAGACGACGGTATACCTACCTACACACACCAACGTGTTGGTTGGTGGTATATATCGTTATATATATTTATATATGTATATCTTTATTCTATTTTTATTCTTGTTTTTTTTTTTCTTCTAGGAGAGAAGTACGAGGCAACCTTCTCGGACAATGGTTACAAAGTGCACATGAAGCTTACGATACGTTCTGTTACCATGTCAGATTACGGCGCTTACAAATGCATATCGAAAAATTCTTTAGGCGAAACGGACGGCAGTATATCTCTTTACCGTAAGTAATCATATTTAATGGAAAGAATCTTTTCAAATTCATTTATTATCGTAGTTCAAATTCAACGTCATATAATAGTGTGTGTGTGTGTGTGTAGTAACCTCTTATCTTTGATATCCTTTGATGAAAAATCATTGATCACTAATGTATGTTTTATATATCAATGAAAATCAATCTAATGAAAAAGACTTTATACGAATCAACAAAAAGATATCTTCTACATGTTTTATATTTTAACTTATTGAATATGCTATCTGTTTGTTTTACTGGATACGTCAATATATATACGGAATATAGGCGGAAAAAGAAAGTTAATTAAACGTATCCTCACGTTCGATACCATCCTTTCAATTGAAAATAATATAACCGATAACTTTCACGATTTGAGGGAAAGGCAATTTTTGAAGTCGACCAAATATTGTTTAGAATTCGACTAAATTTTCAATAATATCATTTTTGTAAAAATTGTTCTAATCGTACAATTAAATTCTATTCGTGATTGTGAAGCTAAACAAATGCATCATTATAATCGTATAACAAATATTGACAAATATATTTGCGTTTATTCTAATTAATCTAACGTTCTCTATCGATACAATTGTTTTTAAACCGATGATCTATATAAAATAAAATAATTCTTCCACGTTCGCATTCGTCACGAATTTTTGACGATTTATCAAAAAGGTACCAACACGTTATCTTAACGAGTAAGCCATCGTCATCTCTTCTCGTATCTTTTTCTTTCACGATGGGCATTTAATTCACGTGTGTGTTATCAGAAATCGTTAGTCGCGCGAAGAAGAATGTAACCGTGGGATGAAAAATTAAGCGTTCGATCGCGCAGCCCTTTTCCTACCCCTTTCCTTTCCCTTCACTTCCCTTCCGTTCTCTAAAGCTGTAAGATAAAGGGCCACGAGCTCTTTCGAAGACAGCGAGTAAGATATATCGATGGGCTAAAGTCACGGTGAAATGTAGCAATCCCACTGGAAAAGCAACGCGCGAATGCAACGGGATCCCTTTCGATAATCGAAATTCTCACGATCTCCTCTAGGAGAGTCTAACGATTTAAAATGTCTCGATTACATATATAAATCTAATCTCTCTTCTACCTGCACAACACATAGAAAATCTAGCTAGCTATATTGCCTTGGAAATAGATTAACATTTATCTCCGTTAAGTTTCTTTTTTTTTTTTCTTTTCTTTTCTTTTCTTTTTTTCTTCAGTCTAATTAAATGTAAACTTCTTCGCATCGGTTTACATTCGTTGTGCATACGAATATATATATATATTTCACTTTTCCTACGCGGAAATTAATTTAAACTGTCACCGAGTTTAGACGAATATTTTCTTCATTCTAAAATATTGATAATGAATTAATTAAAATATATATTATAGATATATATCGTAGGAAAAAGATCGTTAGATAATTATATTTTCCGCGTCGGATGATAAATGATAGAAATGAAAAAAGTACAAATATAATTGATGGAGTTATCTTGACAAGAAATAATAACAACAACAACGACAAGAGAAAAAGAAAAAGAGTTTCGAAAGTACCATTATCTAATTTTAATCACTTAACGCATCGACAAATAATTCAATTCGTCCAATCGATCAACAACACAACCACTATCTCTCTCTCTCTCTTTCTCTCGTAAAATCTATATACACAAGCACGTAATTACTTCCGAATTCGTTTCTAATCTTACAGGACCGAAAATCAAAGGGAAATTGCCACGGGCTAGTATCGGAGCTTTATATCGGAGCTTTGCTTAGGATCGAAAAAGTAGAGTTTCATGGGAAGTATAGCGAATCACATCGATAACTGTGAGAACTGTCGGTGTCGTTTTTCAGAAAGAAAGAGAAAGAGATAGGAAAACCCGACCAGATCCAGATCGATCTGTAATCGTGGCTTTTCTCTGCTTCGTTCACGGATTGAGAACTTCTTAGCTTTGTGACGTCTATCCAACTCAAAGAGAGAAGAGAGAGAAAGAGAGAGAGAGAAAAGGTGCTTGAATTCTACGGGAATCCGCAAAGAACACTCTCGAAAGAAATCCGATTGAGTTTTATAGACGACTTAACGAGAGATCATCATTTTAAAGTTTTATTTCGTGCTGCTATTATAAGTACAGAAGAAAAATATATTATATCTTCTCTCTCTCTCTTTATCGTAATTGAATGAAATTATTAAATATATATTTATATACGAAGAAATGTGTCTTTTATTGTAAATTAAATCAAATCGCATAAATGTTTTCGTTAGTTTGAAAAGATATTTAAGTGATTTTATTTTGTTGCGAGACATCCTTGTATAAAATAAATCGGTGTGCTTAACGTTTTAAATTGATTCTTTATATTCTATTTATTATGACATATAGTACGTTTATGTACAGTTGTTATTCGATCATTTTCCTTTTTAAGAAGAAACAAAATAAATATTTGTATCGACTTTTCAATCTTCCTGGGGGAAAAAACTGTATAAAACTTGATATCCTCGATTATTTTCACTTTCTATCGAATCACTCGAAAATAATGTTACTTCATTTTTTTATTTTGTTCGGATGCTTCGCGTTTTGTTTTTTTTTTTTTCTTATCGAGATGCTTTTATATATAATGCACGTGAAAATGTACACGTATAATTTTTATTGATGATATCGAGCTTATTCCGTTTTTGACCTACTTTACTTTTTCTTTCAATTCGAATACGTACCGTCCGAAATAAAAGAAAATTCGTTAAACAAAAATCGATTAGAAATATTTTATTCTCTTTATATGTATACAATTATTTTTCTTTGATCTCGTAAATAAAAACATTCGAAAGGAATAATTTTGCTTTCTCTTCGAGTATCGATAAAATACTATCTATATCAAATACTATTGAAAATAAATCAAGAAATAAAAACTGCATTAGCAAATATAAAAGATTTGTTTAAAAAACGAATAAAGAAAATTATTTATTTGATAATACGATCACATAATATAAATCCATATTAATTAATTTCAAGAGTTATTTTATATAGAC
Organism: Polistes fuscatus; assembly: GCF_010416935.1. Lineage (NCBI taxonomy): Eukaryota > Metazoa > Arthropoda > Insecta > Hymenoptera > Vespidae > Polistes > Polistes fuscatus. Next base: position 857,147 of record NW_025113096.1, read on the forward strand.
ATGAAGATTTTTACGATGTAATTGATTACTCTATAGGGTGATTGACAATAAACTGCAGATGCAGCTGACGTGGTATATACATTTTATCGGTCGATGTTTATTTGTAAACACGAGAATATTGGCTAAAGCTTCACGTTTGTTTGCAACAAGTTAAAATAATATAGAACAGATATCTATAGGATCCAAGTCTTAATTACGATTTTTTCATACATATAAAATCAAGCATGTGCATAGAGAGGAGGATTAATTTTTTAAATATTAAATTAATATTTATAATGATTATACGTTTTACAGATATTCCAACTACCACGACGCAAGCCAAAACCACGACTACGACCACCACAACGACACCAATGCCCACGATAGATAAAGGTATATAACATGACAATAATTTTTTTAATAAAAGATCAAATTATATATAAATGATTAATACAATTGTGTATTATTTTCAGTCGAAACTATGCAAAGGACTCGACAAAAGATGGTACCGAGTTTAGAACCGAATTCCAACGAAATAACAGACGCATCTTTGTCCACTGCGATTAGAAATGAGAGTAGGTATTTAAATTGTTTAAAAAAGAATGATATTTCAATGAAATTTATAGTCACTGTGGCAATAAAATAAAATAATATGTTTAACTATATCAATGTATATTAGTTACTATGATTCCGTCCTATTTGTTTTGTTCGTTTATTCCATACACGACGTTGAATTATCTATACATAAGAATGAAAAAAAAACATCCTTCGGGGCACGTACATTTTATTTTCACGAACAAATTTCCGAGATAAATTAAAATCATTCAATCGATGTTTTAAGCGCTACGAGAATGTTTTTTTCTTTCTTTTTCTTTTTTTTCGTTATTTAACCAATAAAGAAACCAATCTACGGACCGTAGTATTTGTTTATCGATATTAATTGCAGATAGAGTTATTGAGTAAAAATCGAACTACGTGTGAAATGAGTTATGCATAACTTATAATGAATTTAAAAAGCTACTTTGACCTTTTTCAAATATCGATATACCCCATCCCACGTGTAAAAATATCTAAATTCATTCATCGTATCGTTTTGCGCATCGATTATTGGACACATATTAAAAAATTAAAACAATTATATTGAAGTAATATAATTATAGTAAAAAATTTGTGTCATATATCATCTTTATGAAATTGAACGTATCGTTATATATTAATTTAACGTACGTATTTTATAAAATGATTCGAATATTTTACAAACTATCGATCGATGATAATTTTAATGAATATTTTAATCGTTTTCAGATACACGAATCAATGGTGGACGACATAATAATAATAATGATTACATCAATGCTGAAAATAAAATTGACAAAGACGTACAACGAAAGCAACCTTTGAACAAAGATGCAAATCGTCGTAGAACCGATAACGTATCTCGTTCGATATCGTCGAGAGGTGATAGGCTATGCGCTTTTTTACAAACCAATATAATCATTTATACAATTCTATTATCTATACTTTCGTAGTCAGTGTTTAGATACATTGTGTCCAAGAAATACGAAAAAGTTTCGATTAATTGGACCTCGTCTATTACGCACTATCATTCCTTTTCCATTAGCAAACGGGATCAATTTGTCTTAAGTATAAGTGCGATTGTCGATGTTCACGCTTTTCCTTTCTACTTGCTTATAAGAACAAAAAAAAAAAAGAAAAAGATTTATAACTAATTAAGCGAACTTCCGTGAAATTATAGATTACGATATTTCCGTATGTCTGAATTTCACGCTACTGTACTTTTTTTTTTTAATGTACGACAGAAATAATATCGTAACGAGTTATCATATATAACATTTATATACACGGTTAAGTTTTTTCTTCATGAAAATCTATCGATAATATTGTATTTGTAAAGATTTGTCTATTATTTTGTAATATCTAATTTGGTTTCAATGTTGTTCCTATTGACATGTAAACGTTATTGTTACATTAGATATTATTCAGGAGTAATTTCTAACCGATTAGAAAATGATCTATGTATAAAAAGTTATATGACAATCCAGAAAAGTGAAATTTTGTTAGTGGCAACGGATCTATCGTCATGGATTATTATTTCAAAAGATATTGCAAAAAAGAAAAACAAATTTTAAATTTGTTTCTTTTGATATTTTATATCATAGAGAAAGCAGCATTGTTGAATATCATAATTAACTAAACTTAACTTTTTATTCATAATTAATCTTGATTAACCGATATTTTGTTAGATAATATTTTCAATTAATCTCGGCCTAATCTTTTTTGAAAAAACAAACTGAGATAATCACGATATTGTGGAGCCTAAAATTAATCCATAACTGATATCTATATTTTGGTATAATTGTTATGCAATTATACATTCAAGGATAATAAACGAACCTTTGCGAAATTAGAAATAAAAATTCTATATTTCGCGTCTCACTCATTATAATTATTTCTAATTTACGGTATAGTGATTTTTATCATAATGTTAATATCGAATTACCTTGTCGCGTTTTCTTTTACCACGTTACAGAGTAAAAATGATGAAAATGAATTTTGGAAACAATGCGAAGAAAAAATAAATAAGACAAACGGAGAAAAAGTATAAATTTAGAACGTATTTAGTCCTCTTTCTAATTAACAGCAGCTTTGATCTAGTCAACTGAGGATAATATTGTATGTAAATGTAAATCTTATTAGAAATATTGTATCTTTAATAAGATGTGCACACATCTTATATCTCAATCATCTGAGATAATTTATCTGTCGAATGTTTCTGAATGAAATGAGAAAGATAATCCGGAAACTTGTATATTTGACAATGATTGTAACGATTTAAATACCGCTGTAAATAACGAATAGATATAGGTATATACATAAATATATATATATATTCGTAAGTATATATTAGAAATGCTCGTTGACGATGACGCTGGTGTTAATTGAATGAATATATTCATAATTTTGTAAATAAATTATTAATTTGCGCGCGTGTGTGCGTAGGATAAAATTATCAATAAAAAAAAAAAGAAAAAAAAATGAAACATTAAGATGACGTCCCTTTCAGAGTAAGATTTTTTTAAAAAGTACCTTCGAATTTTCACGAAGAAGATTTAACGTTGACAGTTTTATCCTACGATGTGTTGTATGTTCCATCACCTCGTAGATAGGTTTAACTGTAAATATAAGTATCAAAATAATGAAGGAAAAAGTAAGAAAAAAAAATAACGAAACACAAACACAAAGCAAATAAAATTGTCTCGTAATAATCAGAATTTTGTGTAATTATCCGAAACGCATCTAACACGCAAAGTAAATAATTGTAAATAGTCCGAAGCGCCGTATATAGTGTGTGATCTTTTTAAAACTGATTATTTTTGTCGCCGCCATATTCGTCGTCGTAGCAAGCCGACTGTTTAAACATAACCTAAAAAGAAAAAGAAAAAAAAAAAAAGAAGAAGAACAACCAGTGAGCTTTATTACCGCTTTATAATTGTATATGAAACAATTTGCATACTGTCAAAAATTTTTAAGTAGATCAATTGTGAACGCTAACTAACAAGAAGGGACAAAAAAATACTTCGGAGGTAATTCGAAATATAATACATTATTCATTGTACTGTAACTAGTAATTATTTGAGTGAATGTTGAAGAAGTATGAATAAAAATCGAATGTTAAAGTTTGACGAGTATTTTGTACGATTATCATTTTCTTCATATATGACAAATATTGTGTTTCTATAAGAACAATTCCAAAATCTGATATTATCTACGATACAAAATCGTAATATTTTCATTGATTGAAGAAAAACTCGAATCATTTATTTTTATTTCTTCCCCTTTTTAAACACTGCGTGTCACATTTTCTCTCTTTTTGATATTGAATATTTTCTTAACACGTTGAATGTTACCAACGACCGGTACGAAATTTGTTCATGGTGCTTTGCATGTTGGTTTTTAATGACCAACTTTACTATATTGTTTTTATAATTTTTTATCCTAATAATCGTAGTCTCTACGGCAAAACATATCAAAACTTTGAATGCCATTCAACGTGCTAAGGAGAAAGAAGGTTCATCGATGAAATAATGTACTAAAATTGTATTCGTCTGAAGTATCTATACAAGGAAAATATTCGTATGTTCAAACTCATTCGTTTTATTTTTCTTCAATTTCGTGTTTCTTATTTGTTTGTTTCTTTTTTTTTGTTCTTTTTTTATTTTTAAGCACTTGTATCAACTCAGCTTTATTACAAATTTTACATTTACTCATTACAATATATTACGCACACTATTTTCGTTCAGATTACAATGTTATCTACAATGCCGATGATACAAAAGTAGGTAATGTGTGTTCTGCATAAAAATTCTTTCACTTCTTACATCGGTTCGGTATTTCCATTTGACATAAGTAGTTCTATCGATCAACAAATATTAAATAATCATTTGCATTTTTGTTGTTGTCATGGAGATATTATACGAAAACCTATTCAAATTGAATCACTAATTAGTAAATAGATACTCGCGACATTAGCTTTTTTTTGCTTTTTCTTGTTTTATACATCATGGCTTTACGACAATCTAAAGGATATTTAAATATACATTCGATTAGATGATGATAGAAAACAAAATAGGATGTGTCGTTCGGTTAAATGTTAAAAGAATGATGATCAAAATTGACAGTAAAAGTAATCTTTTATCAAGATTTCTTGCCTATTACAAAAATAACACTTACCACTGGCTTTGTGTCTATACAAGTCAGTTTCAACGAGGAACACAGATAATTGATATGTGTTTTATCCGTTCATTAGCAACGATTTTCCCAATTTTAGCACGTTATTATATTATGAATATATGGACGAGACAAACATATAATTGTATTGCTTTTGAAAGTGCTCTATATGCTTTTATGATTCATATAACGTTAAATAAATGAAAAATACACAGAGAGAGAGAGTGAAGTATATAATCATTTAAAATTATAATTTTCATCATACGCATTATCTTTGTTTCTCTTATACACATTCCCATTTACTATTGTCCGATTATTTTAAGACTTACAAAATCAAGTCCATTGAATTTTATTCCCGCAATACTACAAAATTATATTAATATGTGTATGACCTATGATAATTTATTGAGAATACATAGATATATGGCACCAAATTATTGGTTTCATTTCCATCGTGCATTCAGTATCAAACGTTTCTTCGTAACGAACAATATCATTTTTATAGTTCGATAAGTCATCTTGATTCTCATTAAAGCACACCGTTTCAAAATTTCTATTATGTTACGTGATAGAAACAGATCATTCTTGATAATTATTAACTTAACCGATAAGATTATAATTATATATCAATATACGAAATTCAGAAATAGTCTGTTTCGTTTAACTACTTTCTTTCTCACGCAAGCACATATACACGCATTTCGTGTTTATTTTATTTATATACAAAACGTTGAAAAATTTCACGTTATCGAGCAATTCTCTACGAATGAGCCGTTTCGTTTTCCGAAATATCATACATACTTATTGTAATACAATTCTTGATATTTTTTGAAATTTATTACATTCAATAATAATGCTTTATATATATATATACGAAAAAGTAATTAAAAAAATAAATAGTAGAATTAACATTCTCTCAAAACGGCTCACATCGTAAAGAACCTCTCATTTTCCCTAAATTACTAGCACATTTTCACGTTGATTATGACAATATTCACTTACTCTAATATATACAACACTTGTATCCATTTTTTTGTATACGTGTACGTGTATGTGTGTGTGTGTGTGTTCGCACGAAGTGTCAGTAATTGATCATCGAAGTGATTAAAAAAGGGCACATTTATTTAAAGAAAAATAATTTTAAAAAAAGAAATATGCATGCCCTCGTACAGTCTTTCAATATTTCTTTAATTGTATCGACTAGAGAACAACCTCTTTATCCATTTTGGTGAAATAAAATGAATGTGTCTGAGATATTTCGTATGAGATTAGAAGCGTTGATTTGTATAATTTGAGTATCGTGTACAATCGCTAATTAATACATTATTAGATATGATCTATACACAATGTATTTCACGCTTATATCGCTTTTCTTCTTATCAATTATCACGAAAAGTCGATAAAATAACCATAGTCCTTGATATAATAATCTTTTTAATTTTCTCTTTACAATACATCTTTTTTTTATTTTTTTTTCTATAAGTCATTAGATCATATTTTTATTTTCGTTCAAATTCTGACGCAATATATTTGTTATTTCATATAAAATGAATGATATTAATCGAACGTTCTTTAATATTACGATGTTGATATCCATTCGACTAATTAATTACAATAATTAGAATACAGTTACACTGGCAGTTGTATTTCTGATATTGCAGTCGAGAAATTGATATGGGATATTGTAGACTACTTTAGAAAGGTTTTTTTATTTTTCGTTCACTTTAACTAAAGCCGATTTTACTTTCCTCGGTTTTTTTCTTTTTAATCTTTTTCTAAAAGAAAAAACTTCATTTGGAATAATTTAAGATCATTCGTAATAATAATAATAATAATAATATTCTATTACGTAACTGCGCGTTATTAAATACTCGTACGATATAATAAAAATTCTTTCTTTCTTTCTTTCAAGGAACCTGCTGGGTGTTTAGTCGAGAATCAACTTTAGAATATACAATTTCCGGGTTTTTTTTTCTCTTTCTAACTTTATTTTTCGAAAGATAATAACATCCTTCCCCCGATCAAACATCCTTCCATGCTCTAGCTGCTGCTATCGATTGAGTGTTGTATTTTTCTGAAGAATCGTCTCTCGAAATTTCGAAAGGTAGAAAAAGGAAAAAAGAGAGAAAAAAAAGGAGGAGATTGTTTAAAAAGGACGAGCACGGAAAAACAGGAAACTGATGGAAGTCGAGTAGCTGTTTTGTTGGGAAGGATCCTATCTTCCGGAAAAAACCTTCGGTCGTTTTTACTTTTAACGAATAAACTTTGCGAGATCTCGATAAAAGTGAGAACAACAACAACAAATTGAGTGTTGTTTAAACTCGCCTAAGAAAATGCAGCGCGCAATTCACACCCATTATCGTTATACTCGTCGTTTCCCCTATACAACATTCTTAATAATTATTACATTATAATACAAAGCGAGATTGCGTGTGGTTGGTCAGCATCAATCTTGAATGAAAGTCCCTGAGCGATAAATTTTGACAAGGTTATTTCGCCAAGTTTATTTTAACGCGATTTGAGAAAAATCGCCACAAGTGTTCGATAATATTATTGTGCTGACCGGTTATTCTGTGACATGACTTTCAAGCAGGATTAAGTGTCCTAAATGGTAGACGATGGTTCAGGCACAAGATCAGTATAATGGTTACTATTAATAAAAGTTCCGAACTTTTCTTCCTCGTCGAGCTCGAATCTTCATAATCATCGGTCACATCGCCATTCTTATTCCGGCTACGAAGTTTCAGATCTACAAATGTTTTACCAAAGTTTTTTTATTTTTTAATTATCGATCATTATATTATTTTTACAAAGTATTATATAATATCATTTTATCGAGATATTTCATAGTATATGTATTGTTCCTTTTTTTTTTTTTATACGAATTATTATAATTTTACATACCTCGTTCCTTTAACATATCTTGGTTACCCTCGAGAATATTGTTTCCAGAATTTTGCCTCAGTTTTCCTGCAAACAAGTAATCAATCTAATACACTGTTTTAATCGTTTATTTAAAGAAAAAATGAACGATTGCTACTGTTACTATATGGGAAAATTACTACATTATCGTGCTGTATAGTTGGTATATGAAATTTTCATTAGATTTAATAATAATAATAATAATATAACGTGGAGATGAATGAATGAGAATATAAAAATATTAACGATTAATTATCGTTTTGTCGATGTTAAGCTTTCTAGAAATTTATAGATGCTGCGAAATTTTAATTATCATTCTGCCGTTGGAATCTCATTTATTCAAATAAATTTTAGGTCACACTGTTGTACATCGGTCGTCTAAATGGAATTTTTGACGAAAGAGTAGTCGTTTCCAATCTACATAGAGTATAATTTATAAATTTGTTTATTTTGTACAATCTAATTTTCCGTAACACAAAGTAAGACCAAAATGAAATTCCTGGAATAAATTTTAATGGCAACTTTGACGAACGCAATATTGTTATTCATTTGAATCGTACAATTATCGGTACTGTCTTCTTCTTACGACTCTAAGATTCTTCCAAGCAAACGAAGAAGACTCTCTCTTCAAAGCTTAAATTTCACAGCTTCTTGGTCGCGCGTACTTGTCAGTTAATTAAATTCCACTGAACTAATTAAAGTCTTTCTACTTTGGTATGATAGAACTACTAAACGCCATTATTTTTCTTCACACAATACTTTTAAATTCAAATAATTGTTTCCTTTTCTCTTCTTTCCTTTTCTCTAAATAATTCATATATTATTATATAACATATATTATATATCATATGTTACGTGATAGGAAAATGCATTGAAATAATATATCATCGTTTTAGTTAAATAAAACTATTTTATATTACGCAGATATCGAACGGTCGTACTCTCGAATATCGTTGATTTCAATTTTCACTTTAATAATTCGTGCAAAATTTCGTAAACGAATTGATTGATAGATATAATTGGAATTTATATTTGTCGCGTAATATATATATATATATACACACACATACACGTGAAATGAAATTATTTACGAGTTATTAAAAATCATCATTCGGACAATCCTTCGTATTACCTTCCTCTATACTTTCAAATCTAAAATTACAATACACTTGTTGTGAATTCTTCACGCGCGTATATTTTCAACGAACTACTACTCTCTTCAAAGGGTGGAGGGGGATAGGGTAGAATAAAATTGACCCGTAACAACAAAACCGGGTCTATAAATCTTCTATCGTACACAACGTCGCTTCCCAATCTGTTAGCATCAAAATATTTTGCATATATCGATTTCCGACTGATTCCGTGCATACACATTCACACACTCACACACGCACACATATACGCGGAAAGTAGAATAGTGCGAGAATGTACCGGTCGCGTGGCAGTAATAAATTTTGGATTTTGTCATCGGATCTATATTCGTAGAAAGAAATCGACGAAGAATTGGAAGTGTTAGAAGTACCAGCGAGAGAGAATATTCATAAATATTTTGTCATATTGTAAGATTCTCAGTTGAACGATAGAAAGAAAGAGAATACAAAAGAAAGAAAAAAAAGAGAAAAAAGAAAACGTCTTCTCTTCGTAATACCATCTCTCGAATATTTTTCAAACTTATGTCAAAACTTGCGTATCAAAAACATATACAACACCACGTATGCACGAAAATGTGCATACGTATTACATTATACTTAGATTAAGCCCAGGAGGGGGGAGGGGGTGGTGGAAGACAGAAAGGAAATTTCAGATGTGAATCGTGAAACGTTCGTAAGAAAAAAAAGAAACAGAAAAAATACTCGATCCCCCCACCCCCATGACTACCGAGAGAGGAAAAAACAAGAAAAAAAAAAGAAAATAAAAATGAAAATACTCAAACTGGTTTTGTACATCATCATTGTACTCTCGGAGCATGTCATTTCATTGGAAATAGCGTTCTACGGATAGGAATATATTTCCCAGTCCCGACGACATAATAAATTTAGGCAATCATCGCGTTCGTGGCACCGAACGCGGACATATTTAGCATATAAATGGCACCCGCTAGGACAGACAACAGCAGAAAAATACCGTTGGGATAATCGAATTCGTCGCAAATACAAATAAACGTTGCCACCTTTCCAACCCTCCTCCTCTCTCTCTCTCTCTCTCTCTTTCTACCCATATCTATCTATCTCTTTCTCTCACTTTGTCAATTTGCTACCATTACATTAATCAATTAGAATGATTTTCATTTGGTTAAATGTTGAAAAGACTTCATTTTAGAACATTCACATTATGTTTTATTCGGCATACAATATTGCACACACACACACACACACATTTTGTATAATTGGTTCTTTTCTTTTTTTTCTTTCTCTGTATTCGTTAATTTACATTTACGAATATAATTACTCATCTATCGATCTATTTCTTTTTCCCTAGCAATCAGATTTGAAACGCGTATACCTATCCTACCACGGAAAAAAGATAATGGTTCAAATGAAAAGAAAAAGCGGAACGAAAAAGAGCGGAGAGCTCTTTGGAACGATGACAACGAGCCTCAAAGAAAGTAGCAAATTAAATGTCAGTTTGGTGCCAGTGTATTTTTGTTACCAGCTTTACTATATATTCGCAAATTTTACGCGTATTACACTCTTATCCTTTTAAGTTTAATTTTGGAACACGGGGACGAGTTTTCTGCTTTTCGACATTTTTAGGTACTTTAGGCTTTGAAAAAAGAACAGGAAAAAAACGGAAACACTTATACGCGAACATATGGAACATAAAAAAAAAAAAGAAAAAAATGAAACGTAAAAAAGGAATAAACTAAACGAAACACGTTATGTAATGAATAAATGTACAAATAATTTAAACTTTTGCATCATTCGTTATAGTAATAAGAGAAATAGGAAATGTAATGCTCGTCTGTAAGAGTACATGAAAAGTGTTCTCTATCGTGTAACATAACTTTTTAACGAAAAAGGGTACACAAAGATAAACATCGGAAGTTCAAATTTAGCGAATAGAGAAAAAGACCTTCTCTCTCACTGATTCAGCTTTTGCTTTGCAATTTGGCGCAAAAAACAAAACTCGGAATACGAGAGGCCCCCGAAACCGAAAGAAAGTCAAAGCCAAAGGCGAACATTTTTTATGTTCGCGGAAAAATCTGATAATGAGGGGAGAGAATGATTTAACGATCCGATAATTACGTAAGTATGTTAATTATTTATATGCGTGTTAAACTAACATTATTATTCATTTTATTCGTAGATTGAAGATTTTTTATTTATACTTGAGAATTGCAATATAATTGTACGAATCGATTGGAATGCACATATCATTTGATTATTTAAATTTTACGAGAAATTTTTATCGCAAATGTTTATTTAATTAATTATAACGATAACGAACAGTTATATTCATAAGACTGTATTTTAACTTGCCTTACATCAAGAAATGAAAGTTTAAATGTTATTCGTATTATATTTTATGATAAATGGAATCCAAAAAGAAAAAAAATTGATGGCCAGTTATATTACATAATTTGTAACTGCAGAAATAGAAAACGTAGCAGAGGAAATTGTCGCCAATAAACACAATGATAATTTAAATCAATAAATAAATATTATTGTAATTATTGTAATTGGATAATATCGGTGATATCTGTGCATTACAATCTCGATGATATCCTATACGATTATTTTCAATCTTTCATTTTCGTTTGAAACTATTTGTTATTATCCATCGACGATAAATATTAATTATATCGACATATTAACGACACGGACAATTATTCCATAATATGTTGCTGCGAAATTGAATTACAATAAAAAAAAAGAAAAAAAGAAACTAGAAAATCCGATATAATCAGCAAATCGATATTAGAATAGCACGAGTACCGTACAATGAATTATTATTAGTCAATAATTTATAAAAAAAAAAGAAGAATAAAAAAAGAACAGAGGGGGAATAATCAAAAAGCAGAATAAATGAATATATATCACGCTCTTGTCACGAATTTGATGAAATATCTATACCTACTCGTAAAAAAAAATAATAATAAAAATAAAAAACTAGAGAAATAGAGAAATAAATATGCGAAGATAAAAATAAAAAAAAAATTCCGGGAAAAAAAAACCTATATACAAGTAGAAGAGCATACGAAAATTTAGAAAAATGTATCTTTACGTCCGAGATTTTGAATTGCACGAGTGAAAAAGAATTTCGCTTGTTCCTCGAATGTCATTGATGGGAAGAAGTACCACCCTAACATATGCACCTACGTACACCTACGTACACCTACGATCTATTGAAAATACAGAATTGGGAGGCCAAAATCTTGTTCATTCGTAGCACAGAGCTTTTTCTGAAACTGTCGTTTCTCTAAACGTCTATCTCGCGATATACTTACTATCTCGGCTTTACTATGATTGCTATGAGTCTGCTGCTGCTTCTGCTGCTGCTACTGTTGCTGCTTACGATTCTTCTATAGACTTTTTCCTTCTCTCTCTCTCTCTCTCTCTCTCTCTCACATCGTACACACTTACATATATACTTTCTCTCTCTTTTCATACTATTTTTCTATTTCTTTAACTTTCTGGAACGCGTGTCTCTTCGAAGCATCGACTTTTGTGCCGCCTTCGGTCGAATAACTATCGAGCAAACGAGAGAAGGTCGACTTACGAACCTCCGACATGACTCGACTTCTCTATTCATTCACCTTTTAAACTCAAAAAAGCGAGAAAACGAGGGTGGGAAATGAAGGGAGTGAGTATGTGAGAGAGAGAGAGAGAGAGAAACGATACGATTTGAAGCACCGGAGAAGAGGCAGAGTTTAAAAGACCTTAAAGCTTTAGTCGACGATCAAAAAAGAAAAAAATGAAAATTTCGCGCCGAATAAAAGTAAATAAAAAAAAGAAAATAAGAAAACAAAATAGAAATATTTCGTTTAAAATATTATTACGTAATTTCTACTAAGCCAGGATTGGGAGTATTTTCAAAAATACATATATAAATATATATGAAAAAATTATTGGCGTTTTAATCATTGAAAAAAAAAAAAAAAAATTAAATTTCAGCTTATTAATGATTTTGCATCCATCGTCGAACGATTTGTGCGATTTGTGTTTTTTTTTCTTTCTTCTTTTTCTTACTTTTACGTACTAGGTATATTTACTACGAAATAGAAGGAAAATATGGATAATAAAAGGAAAAAAATTGAGAAATGAGGAAAGAGAGAGGGAAAGAGAGAAAGAGAGAGAGAAAGAGAAAGTATATCAGGAATCACAAACTATGTACGTGCTTGATCTAATTAAGCAGCGACCCGTTGATTCAATGCAAGCACGCGTTACGCGCGCGCCGCGGCATCATTCGACAAGCACCACTCGACACAATGCTAGTAATAAAGAACCAGAGAGAGAGAGAGAGAGAGAGAAATTGAAATTCGTGCCGATCGATGTTCGATTCGCATATCTAACATAAATAAAGTACTTATCTATTGATATCAATTTGCAGTACTTCGAGAAAATAATAGAATCGACGATCTATATGTATGTGTTTGTGAAATGTACGTTTATTTTGGTAGTTCTCTACATTGATAAAATAAAAAAAGGAAAAAGAAAGAGAGAGAGAGAGAGAGAGAAAGCACTATGAAAGAATGAAAAAGAAGACGGAAAAAAAAAAGATAACGAAGTACGGCGAGCATGAGAGAGAAGAAAAAAAAAGGTTGTGAGAACGGACGGGTGAATAAAACGGGCCAAGGTAAAACCAAGTTAAAGCCAAAAAAAAAATTAGAAGAAGAAAAAGAAAAAAAAATATAAGTATATATATATATATAAAATGGAACAAAGAATAAGGAGGAAGCAGAGTGAAAGAACGTAGAGAGAACAACGAACTCAAAGATTTACGACCTACGATAAAAAGTACTTTACCTTTGTACTTTGTATCATTGCCTGTGTTGCTATTGGAACCAGAACCGGAGGGTATCGCTGGAAGGCGCAAGAAACGAAATAATTACAAAAAGTAATCTACTATACGTGCATACGTAAAATTTGTGGCTCATAATTAATTATTGGTTTTTGTCGATCGCGTATATACGAATTTATAATCGAGAGTTTACGGTTAGATGATAAAATTGCTTTTTATTACTTTGTACGTATTAAAATACGTTTAAAACGCGATCAAATTTATAAACGCGAAAACACTCGAAATTTTCGTATCGTTCGTTCGTAAGCTTAACACACACAAAAATTACATATATATATATTTATGATATATTTTGTATTTTTTTTTTTTTTTAGAGTAAAATAAAGAACGACAACAGCGAATGAAATGAGAATTTTCTGTAAAATTATTTTCCTGTTTTTTAAAGGATTTCTTTTTTTTTCTTCCCACTTAAATAAATCGTTTTGCACGTATGTATTATTTACACGTACAATAATACATAAAATAAACGTATGACCAAAAATATAGAAATTCCCGTAGTTTACATCCCGAGATAAGATTAAACTCTCGGCCTAGTTTTATGTATTATCTAACTCTTTGTTATCTTTGAGTTTATGAGTGCAAACATTTTCGAACGAAGGTGTACACACTTTGACGCCTTTATTTCTTTCCTTCTTTCCGCGAGACCCGACTAGAACTAGCTAAATTTTCCACCTGTCACTTCCGAGAAACTATCTCAAACTATAACCGCTGAAATAACTAACGTAAGTATACAACAAGTTTCCGAGTTGAGATTTTGAATACGCGACTTTTCGTTAATTCAAACGAAATAATACCCTTTTAAAAATAGGTTTCGTTTGTTCTTCAATTTCTTCGTGAAACAATTTTTCCAACGAGATTTCTGCGATGATCAAAATGAATTTCTTTCTTAATAATTTATGGCTTTTCAATTAATCGCTTTTTCTTTATATACCTTTTTTTTTCCTTTTCTTTTTCTTTTTCTTTTTCTTTTGCACGTTACATACACCTTTATTACTCTTTCATTTGTAAAACTTGGACGGATTCATTTTTAATTAATTAGTTGACTCTAAGGAGTTTTATCAACATTTTCTTTACTTACCGTATACACTGATACTTCCATCGGTGTCACCCAATGAATTCCTTGAAACGCACTTGTATGAACCATAATCTTTAGTGCTCACCGAGTGTATAATTAACTTCATGTGAACTCTATAGGTGTTGTCTAATAAGACCGGCTCGTATTTTCCTCCTGAAATAAAATTATCGACCGATGAAAACAATTATTATTCATAGTGTTTCTGACGCTTAACATTCATATATATTTTATCTATTAATATATAATTATTCAACAATTTAAAATAATTTTTCGAAAAATATATATAATGTGACTTTTTCTACAGAACGATATAGAATCAAATTATTAGAAATATTTTACTTCGAATAATGCAACGATAATAATTGAGATCTTTTTAATGACGGTATGCAAATTTGTTCCTCGTAATGATATGAAAAAAATCTTACGCAAGAGTTCTTTCATTCTTTATCTTTCTACCCTTTTTTATGAGATTTTAAATCGCACGACAATAAAGGTCGCACTGATATTTGAACAAAGGGCTTCTTTCTCTCTATCATTTTTTTAAAAAACACACGCACACATACGCGCACGTAAGCCCGCGCGCAAGCATGCATACATGCATGCATGCTTGCATGCTAGTTTCATTCTTGTTTAACTTTTGCTATCTATTTGAAAAAAAAAAAGAAATATATAACGAAATTAAATCATCTTTTTGAAATAATACAAAAAATATTAAAGTTAAATTATAAAAAATGTAATATTACATAAGTATACTATAACTGTGTGCGTTAAAAAAATAATATTTTATCGAAACTCTTAAGAAATTTTACTTGTAAGTCGTATCTATTGTGTGATAGTTGAAAAGAGAGGAAAAACGTAGATGCACAGGGTAATAGAATGGCTAAAATTGGACAAAAAGCATTTGAGAAATTTGTGAAAACGTTAAAGGATCGTAACAATAGTTCAATCAGTTTAACAGATTCCTAGACTTGTTCGTTGTAAATCTCGATCTAACTTAGTATTCTATACACGGGGCCTTCTAAGCTAACGTGATTTCTGTTTAGATCGACACCATTCAGAGACATTTCCGACGTCCTTCTTCGTTCTCCTAAAGATTTCATATTTCGTCTAGTTTAGAATTTATCTTAGAATAAGATAGAAACGTGTCCGTAAAATAGTAATATTATCCCCATTTAGTTGAGAATTTCAAGAACACGAACGTCAAAAGAAATTTTTTCAAAAGAATGTTTTAATCGACGTCAACAATTAGAAGATTTTTTTTCTTTTAAGAGTTTTCGTTCCTTTGAGAAATTATCTACGAAGCTACGAATATTACGTACACACATACACACATATACATATACTTTTAAAGAATGACTTTCTCAAGGAAAATAATAAATAACGAGAATTAGGACAAATTTGATCATAGAGAAACTTTTCGTCCAAATTATAAATAAAAGCTGTTAGATTCTTGTATCTTTTCTTTTTTTTTGAAAAATAAAATAAAACGAAAAGAGAAAAGAAGAATAAAAAAAAAAAAGAAGAAACCTTTTTCATTCTCGCTTTAAGCGAAAATATCGTAGCGCGTAGTGCGATGCTTTCAATTAGAAAATAAATGGAAATTGATCGAAGAAACGAAAGCTATATATATATACAGGTGACGGGAAAGGGTCGATGAGCAATTCGAATGAAACGAGTCCGCTACTATCACGGAATGATCCTAGCTTCGTCTAGTTCTGAAATTCTATGCTACAACGAATCTGTAACTCCCGAAAAAAAAAAAGGTAAAAAAAAAAATACAATATAAATACAAACATTGCAATTGGTCGGGCCGTTTAAGAGAAAATGGGAAAATTCTGTAAAGAGAGAGAGAGAGAGAGAAATTTTTGTCGTAGTTCATTCTCTGTATCTTTTGCTCCTCGTATACGTATACCTAGGTACATACCTCAATTCGAATTATTCAAGTATCGACATTCGTTGTATTTAAATGTGCACCGATGCGAGCAATTCGATTTCCGAAACAATACAATTCGAGTACGAGAAATGTTAACGTTAAAACTTCCGTCATAACGATATATATATCTCTCTCTCTCGATCGTGTGCCAACGTTCACCTATTTTAGAATAAAATATCAAACCTTGAGACATTTTTCAATAAATTCTATAAGTTTTTGTGATAACAAAAGTATCTATTTTTGTTTTGTTGTAATATTTTGTCTATACGAGTTACGCTTTTCAAAATACGGTAGATAAATTTTTGGAAAAAGAAAATAAACAAAAAAAATAGAACAGCACTAACGACATATTATTATTTCCATTAGGATATAAAAAGATTAGAAAAAAGGTTATAATAGTCAGCGTACACTAACACGATTGTCGGATCAAAATCTGGCATTGTGCGTGACGTTATTGGTTTCAATACAGATGCAAATATCATCTACAATAGCGTTGTAATAAACGCTGTGCAAGGAAAATCGTGAAAGGGGAGAGAAAGGATACAACGTTTCTACTCTCATATACAGACTATACGTACTCGTGTCCTCGGTCTTTCTCATAAATGCCAGATAAAATGATGTTATAACTTTAACGTCCTGTTAGATTCGCATGTATTATTCAAAGGTTAATTCTGTTCGAGTAAACTGTCGTGGGAAAGTAAAAGAGAGAGAGGGAAAATATTAGAATTCGTCGGAGTTTGTCTGTTTAAATATACCAATTGATAATTCGCATATCTAACGTCCTGTTTTTTGTATTTTTTTTTTCTTAAGATTTCAAAGTTTTACTATTTTCTCTTGTCATCCGGTTTTACAAAATGCACAGACACACACACAAAATTAACAATCGAGATGTAACGATTATAATTTATTAAATTTTTGATTGTAATTTATAATATGTTAAAATTGATTATTATTAATTAATACGAAATTCTGTTTAAATTAAAAACTTTAGGTAAAATATATATGTATATCTTTAGAACTTATAAAAGAAAACCTTTCATTTGATGTTACCTATATAAATTTGACTTAATCGATCGATATTCTACGGATAAAAGTGGATTAATTATTATTGGAACGAAGATTTGAACTTGTTTTAAGATCTCTAATAATCCCCCTTAACAAACAATCGATCGACTTTCGAAGTAATTTATTAGTATAGACTATATTAATATGCGCGTGCACAAGCAAGTATGCATATATGTATAAGCGAACAGCAAAATTTTCTTCATTTGATACATACGATAGATTGAAACTATAGGAAAATCTAATTATAATAAGTTTTCAAATTGCTTTTGTGCAAACAAAAACGATCATGTAAACGATTATTTCATACGATTATATTATAAACGAAAAATAATTACGAATAATTAATGAAAAATAATAAAAATAAGTTAATACATATATATATGAATTTTCGTGAAAGATTATCAAACGAATCAACGGTAACGTGGAAAAAAATTGTTGGAGTTTTAAAAGAAAGAAAAAAAAAAACAGAAAAGATGAAGATTTGACGTAGTAAAGTGTAGCAGGTTTTTATGGACGAAACATAAAGCAAAGTAAAGTCGTTTACACTGGCCTTATACAATATATATATATATATATATATATATATATATATATATATATATATATATATATATATATATGTACGAGTTCGTGTTTATACGTTCGACATAAAGCTTTCGTTATATATAAGGTAGGAATGGGTTCATTATTTCTTCCCGTACTAAAAGAAAATATTTACTACGTTTTTCCTACAAACAACAACAGCAACAACAATAACAACAACAAATCTTGGCAATAAACAAAACCTACAAAAAATTCACAGACATTTTCTCATTTAATTTCTATAATTAAACATAAAAAGAAAGGATTCTGTTACCTTGAGGTACAATTTCGTCGTTATCTCTTGTCCAATAATTAATAGATTTCGGATAAGCTTCCGAGAGACATTCCAAGGTCATTAGTTGTCCTTCCTGAGCTCCTACCAATTGATTTGGTACAGTAATCATTGGTGGAACTGAAAAAACAATTCATTGTGTCTATTATCAAAAATGTGTCATATTATTCCAATAAAGAAATCATTTTAATTTTACGATCAATACGAGTTAATAAAATGTCAATTAATTTGTAAGAAAAAAGATAATTGATAATTACGTACAGTGAACGATTAGCATGATTCTTTTACTGACTGACGGAGGTATTCCATTGGTCGCGATGCATAGATACGAGCCCATGTGCAGTCGATTTACTTTGGTAATATTGAAATGAGCTCCTTCCACGGTCATAGCTGAAAAAATACAAATCGAAGATAATATTACACGACTATGACGAGGGGGGGGGAGGGGGATTACTATCGATCGTTATTTTTCATTTTTCTTCTTCTTCTTTTTCTTCTTTTTGAAATTCGTTTCAATTTATCATTCAGTCGACTCGTAACTGTAAAAAGAATTGACCATTTTCTTGTTTCTAGTCGTAGCTCGTTAAAAAGAGTGAGAGAGAGAGAGAGAGAGAAAATTGTGTTTCATTTTTCTTCCATAGTTAACCGTAGACTTTCCGATTCAAAACAGCCAATTTAAAGTGACTCGTTTACTTCGATAACACAGTTTTGATGCTACCCTTGTATATATATACATACAAAGGCAAATTTGGTTTACTTATTCGGACGTTGAGGCTGTCTGTTACGTCCAAGCGTAAAACCACAATTAAATCCTATGGAATATTTGCACGTTTCTAACAAGCTAAATATTGTTGAATACACGCTTATGAAAGCTATGCGAGAGAATCTAAGGAAAGGCCAAAGCGAGTTGGCTCAGCACCAGAGTTCTCCTACGTGTTGTTCGCTTTAACGGATGCTGATTACTTATGACTCTATGGGACAACACAACAAGGTTCGCAACAACAATGCTCTTTCTCTCACGCTATTGTCGATCGATGTTTGATGACAAATAACGGGGGTTGTTACGATAATAACGACGACAAGGCGAATATGACAATACTCGAACAATGAGCATAGTCATCGAACAATTTATTATTATTCGTTGTTCCGTTCGTAGAAAAATTTTCAATTTAATAAAAAAAGTAATAACAAACAAAACCTTATTCGTTTTGTAACTACGAACAAATATTAAAATACTAAATACTTTTCAATATGAATATATATACAAGTTATGAGATTACCCAAACAAGAAAATGTTGTTAAATCCGTTTAATGGTTTCTTTCTTTCTTTTAACAAACGAATCTCCTGATTTTATTTTTAAACGAACATCAACCTAACGTCTTCCGAATTCGCGTTAAATCTTGATCACGTACAAATGAATAAATATTTGATTTCCCGTTTAAATGCACCAACCCCCTTTAATAGTTTTTCAATACTTCCAGCTTACTTTGTATGCGACACGTCTCGAAATGATACTTCGATTCGAAATGCCGACTACACGGATTAAAGTTGTAATGAACTAAAAGCGCGGATACGGTTAACCACGGCTTAAGATTGCACTACCGGTTATTCATTGTTGCTTAGACCGGAATCCTGTGCACGTGAGAGCCAACTCGCACTCGCACTATTCTTCTCTTCTTCCACCCTCCCCCCCTTACCCCTTACCACCTCCCACCCTACCTACCACCCACCTACCTCTCTCTCTCTTTCTCCTTCTCCCTCTCTCTACCCCTTTCTCTTCTCGTGTTTGCCAATTTCAATGCAAATATAGAAGATCTTCCCGTCTCTCTAGGAACGTATTACCTTCCTCTAACCCTTGGCCCTTACTCTAAAACGTAGTATATTTACTCTCTTGAGAGAAACTCCATGGGACCGATATAACTGCAATGAGGCTACTACCACCACTGGTCGGTCCTTTTCTGTTCACCTTTTCACTGTTTAACGAACGTATCATCGTCGTCGGGTATCTCACGTTCTTTATTTAAAATAATAGTTTTAGATTAGATGAAATTATTCGATTCTAACGAAATCCCGAAATTTTCGTCGGACATGTCTGTCGAACAATTTCAAATGTAAAATTGTTAAATAATATATATTTCTTTTTAATGTAAGAAATAAAATTTCGTGGGTGAGAGATATAGAAGAATATTGAAAATAGATAAATAGATTTTACAAGATAACGTTTTACGACATTCACGTCATTTAATGTAAACCAATGTTTGTAAAAGAAAAAAAAACAACAAATGGTTTCAACTGATATGGTTTTATATACGAGAGATGGGTTGTAATATTTCAAACTAGTTGCTTGCAAAAAGATAAAACTTTCGGAGCAGGAATACTGCCCGTTGTCCCGATGTAAATTTGTAATTTTTCATACCAGAAACGATGTTTCGTTTATTTGTATTATTCAGGTGAATGCTCAAATTATATCATCTTATATTTAAAGACCGAGATGTACAGTAAATTAGATTATGTTTTTTTTTTTTTTTAACGTGGCCGAATATTCCTATCTCATTCAATGAATTATAAGATTACGGATCAATTAAACAGATATTTTAGTATTTAACAAAACCTAATTATGTATTTAAATCTATATTCTATTTGCATTTCCATGAATTATAATAATTCTTATTTCCGATTAAACTGTTTCCAATTTTTGTTTTCCTTTTCGTTCTTTCTCTGATCCAATTAAAAAGGTGAATATTTGTATCTATAAATTCTATCATCAAAAATACTCTATTATATACGGAATAATGGAAAAAAAGAAAAAAATGGAAGTTTCGTGTAGCCCCATATTTGCATTATTCTCTTAAGTATAAATAATCCTTAATCTTGTCGTTGCAATATACAAGAGTATTTGAATATCTTATAGCCGAAATGAAATTGTCTTTTCTCGTCTCTTCTCTTTTAATTCTGGTCTTTTAAAATAATGTCTGTTATTTTCTTTGGCGAATGATTTTAATAGATTTATCTTACGATTATTCTCGGTGATTTAAATGCTAACGTATTACAAACTAATTTTAAATCCGGATACGTCAATAGATTTTGTATTTCACCGTGTTCTATATTTTGTATAGTACTTATAGAACTAGTATCGTACAAATAGTAGAAGCATGATTTATGCATAGCAAGCGATAAAGGTTTAGTTAGATCCCTTTCACAGACAATTCACTCTTCACTGAGATAGACATGATTTATTTAAAATTGAATTAAATGTAACATAAAATCAAAACTTGAAAAAATTTTTCCCATGTGTATGTTTAAGAAATGTTTCTTGTAAGATTTTTTCTTTTTTTTAAAATCAATAGAATTGAATTAATAGCAATATCATATTTAGGTTTAAATTTCCAACTATTTATTAATTATCATTGAATGTATGTGTATTACAGGAACCAAAAAAAATCTATAAATCTGTCACTGTGCAATAATGGTTTGACGGGAATATTAACAAAAAAATTGTCGAAAAATAAAATCAATTGCAATATCTGAACGAAATTGCCGGAAGGAATGGAAAATATGACAACTAAAAATAGTCTTTTTAATGGGAAACATTGCGAGCACGTTACAATTTGTATTTTACTGAAACGCCAAATGGTCTGAAACAAACATTACCGTGGTTTCCACAATATGGACAAAAAAACTGAACCATCTTAGGATTATCCTTCAAAAAGAGAGAGAGAGAGACAGAGACAGAGAAAGAATAATATTCTTGTTTATTTTGCACTTAACAAATGAAACTTTCAGTTAGATCTGCTACTCGTTCGGATGTTTTTGTCAGGCATTACAAAAAGGCGCGTCTTCAAATCACTTTTACTTAATTATAAAAGTCAGCTCTAACAATAAATGAAGATCGATAAGTATTATCTTTCTTATCTCGTTCTATTTTTCTTTTAAACATTTCATAATCCCCAATACCTAGGCTTTAGTATTTTGATTAATCCCGTCAGATAGACGTAAGAAACATTAATTATCCATCTACTGACTTATTTGTGATATATTAAACTATCAGTTTTAGTATCTTCCTCGTTGGATGAAAGGATTTACGTCATTTTACTTTGAAATAAATAATATATATAAGAGAGAAAGATAGAGAGATAGAGAGTTCAGAGAAATATATTCATTTTTACAAGCAACATTCAGAATTGAAATTACTTGGGGATTGATAACGTTAAAATAGAGAAATAGAATAATCTTTAATTAAAGAAAATTCATCATTTTTAGACAACATGTCTAAAAACAAGTTAATTACGTTTGTTCGCGAAGAAATAAATCGTTAAACTGACCTTTCCCTCCATTACCGAGGAGAATTTGTTGACCATCCTCGCGACGCCAGGTAATGTTCGGTGCTGGTGAACCCGTTGCTGAACATCGTAATGTTACATCGTTTCCTTCTCGCACGACCATGTCCGTACTTGTTTCGTCGTCCAAAATGTCTGGTGGAACTGTATACAAAAAAAACAAAAAATGAATTACACGAAAATAACAAATATTTCGATTTTTTTGTTTTCGATGGAATATTACATATTTATTTTTTTGTACATTACGGATACATCTTCGTATAAAAAAATGATTTTCAACCAGTATCATACCGTATTATACCTTTCCTTGATATCCCCGACAACGTCAAACAACATATTTTACTCTCGTTTTGTGTGCATCCTTTAAGGTTGATGATGATGCCGTGTTTTACAACGATTAACAACGTTCCATCTATTTCCAAGGATGCTTTGAAGTAAGAATAACGAAATTTCTACTTCAAAGTATGACGCGAAACTCGTAAAGGGCGCCGAATCGATTTAACTTTTTAACAAATAAAAATACCACCCTCCTCCTCCTCCTCCTCCTCTCTTCTTTCATCCTTTATCATTTCTTTGTCTTTTAAACACCCAAAAGCAATCACTCGTTCATTATAATTAAATTATTCGAATAACGTTCAAATAAATGACTGTTATCTTTCTTATTTTAAAAACTATTCAATAATAATCTCATTGTTTTGTCGCCTTCGATTTCTTTTAATTGAATCAAGACAAATTGATGGTTACATCCTTAATTTCATTTACAATCTATGATAAGAAAAGTAAACAAGAGTTTGTGTTATAGTTGAAATTGATTATAACATAGAGAAAATGGAAACAAGAAGACGAAGAGGACTTGGTGACATAGAAAATGGAACTCACATATTTCCACAGTGACAACTTCTTAACAATAAGTTCTCTCATCCCCATACACCCCCTCCTCTCTCCTCCTTCTCAACCAATGCATATGCGTGTGCGTGTATGTGTGCAACGTCCACCACCTTTATCCAGTGGTTACAAGAGCAAGTTTCAGCCGGTCCTCATAACAGTTAACGCAACAATAACCCTAGCAAAGTACACGAGCCGCTAGCGAACTGGCTAGGAGTATACTATATCTATGGGTCTATAAATCAGGTTTCCCAGAACCGAACAGTACGTGCACCAGAGGCGGAACGAACGGATTCGTAGGGCCAGGATCCACGATTGTGCTCACCTACAAACACTACTGTTCACCAACGTGGAACAGAGAAATAGAAAGAGAAAGGGTAGGAAGTGGGAGGGAAGGGAGGGTAAGGATGGTGGATACGTGAAAGACAGAGACGAATACAGAGGGTGAAACGGAGAAAGGGATAGAGAGAGAAGGAACAATCATGACACGAGGAGGGACTCTCGTGCACGTAATAAAGTAGAGAATGATAACGCGAAACGACACATCCGCGACGGAATATCCGGCGGAAGCTGGAATCGTAACGTACTTTACTGAGATCTCAGCGGACAGAAACTTCCCTTATGGTCGTGAAAAGCCGCTTCTCTCTCTCTCTCTCTCTCTCTCTCTTCTTCTTCTCCCTTTGCTCGTAAATGATAGAGATACGATCGGTAAATTTAGGACGAGCCCAAACCCATTCTCTCTGTCTATCTCTCTCTCTCTCTCTCTCTATTTCTTCCTCTCGTACAAACAATTTTCTCGGTAATAAGGAAAGCGGTTTGCCTTAACGACGAACTGAAACTTCGTCTTCCGAAGGATCGTTTCCCTTAATCTTACAAACGATTAGCGTCTTTTATTACATGGCCGGTCGAACGACTTTATATCCGTTCTCTATGAATCTATCGTCAAAACTACCCACTTTAGATCTATATATATATATAGAGAGAGAGAGAGAGAAAGGGAGATGTATATAAAATATAATATATATTTAAAAATATAATTGTATAATATAAAAATATATATACGTAAAAATTTGTTATAATATTCACTATCAAATAATTTTTGTTTAAAATCATTATCCCCTCCCTTGACCATACATTTTGATAATTAGACGTTCATTACGAATACGTTTTGTAGGAATGATTTGTCGTAGACATACGTAAGAATAATGAGGATCAAAATTATACGAATTAATATTAGAAGATAACACGATTGATTATTAAGCTTAAATCAGTTGCGAGCTACATCGTTTTCCAACCAACAAAAACATGAGATTAATGTTATTAACGAATAAGAAGTTCATTGTTAATGGTCATAAGCAAAAAAACGTATTGTATTCAACACAAGACAAAAGATATGAAATTATTATTATTATTATTATTATTATTCGTGGAGTAATATTATCCCATTTGAGGTTTTCTGGTAGATCCATTAAAATTGAATGCTCGTCCAGAGGAACCCTAAAGTCAAGTGGAAGAACTCTCCGAGCGTCGAATAAACGTGTCCCTCGCGAGTAATGTCTTACCGTGTGTGTCGGTTAAATGCGAATCAGCCCGAAGGTGCACAGTAGACTCTCCCTCCCTCTCCCTCTCTCTCTTTTTCTCTTTCTAAAAAGAAATGTATATGGCTGGAGGTGGAGGTGTAGGTGTAGGTGGAGGTGAAGGAGGTGGACCTACAACACACGAGGTCGATTTTATTCTGCCCTAAGGCTGGAATTCGATTTGCGGTTGAGTGGCCGTATGGCTGATGCTGAATTGGCGGGTCAAATCGAGAGCACTCCTCTTTTCCCTCCTCTTTTTCTTTATCATTGTATCTCTCTCTCTCTCTCTCTCCCTCGTAATCGTACTCGTACTCGTACTCGTTCTAGCATTACAGAAACATACGTTGTTCTTTTCTCCCACCACACACACGCTTTACCCTTACCAACCATCCCACCCATTCCCCTTTTTTCCTCTTTTCCTTTTTCCCCGATCCTCTTTCTTCCTCGGCATCCGTGTACTCTTTCGTTTTATACGCTACTATAGGGAGAGAAGGTATACGTTACGTGTTGGAAGTATTCGTCCCGTGACTACTAGCTGCCACCCTTGCGACTATCATTAATCACCCACTGGTTCGTCCGTTTCTGACCACTACCCCTACCACTACCCCTACCACCACCTCCAACACCACTCCTACTATTCCCATCGTTTCAGTCACCCTTCCGAAAATTTAATGCCACGTGCCACGACGTTTCTGTCATAATGTGCAAAACTCGGAGCGGCATTGTGCAACAACCCGTACGACACGTGTCTCGATCATCGCGGAAATTAGAACGAGGGGAGGAGACACACGCGTGTACGATAAATGCATCCCGTTGCATCTACGCTTGACAGAACTCTCTTATCGCTTTGCTTTATCTCTCTCTCTCTCTCTCTCTCTTTCTCATTTTCTACGACGATCCTTTTTCTCTTGTAAATTATTCTTTTTTCAAGATACTATACAGTCAAAGGGAAAAAGGTTTGTGATTAATAGCGGTATGATTGGACGAATAGAAACATACAAGCAATTGTGACACGCGTGAGAAACGTTCCTGAAAGAACAACGGAACGATTTATTTTTCTTTTTATTGCCTTGTTAGAGATACGCTTTGCTTTCTGGATCTGGATTGTCGTTAGTAGCGTAGAATCTACTACTGGACACTCGATTTTTCTTTGCTTTGGGATTACTATAATTGTCTAACAAAATTCAATTGGAACGTCAAGAAACAAATTGCTCTTTCGTACGGATGACTATTATTTAACTTATTTTCAATTTTTGTTTTTTTTTTTTTACGAATATTTAATATATTTTATATACTTTATCGCATCCTTGGAAATATTATAAATAACGTTACTATTTTTATCTAGGATTTTAATTATATATATATTCGACACATGTGTGTCGAAACTTTTGAATTATATTATAAATATATATTCTATATATGTTCATGCGAGTTTCTATGTTTGCTGCTCTATATCTCGTAGTGCCATCAATCTCAAGCTGAGTCGAACTAGCCCAGGGCAGCAAACCGAATCCAATGTTATGCGGTATAATAGTTTGGAATAAAATAGAAACGTTACGAGAGTTATAGTCTGGACCATATGACGTGTGTGCTTCTAGACTTTCAGATGTTCACCCTTACCAAGAAACTCACCCTTGATTCATCCAACATAATACAAAAAGAAAAAAAATGCCATATTCCGATAAAGTTCGTACAAATGCATCGTATGCAATTGCTTCTAATTTTACAAAAAAAGTCACAATTATATTTTTCGAAATATTCCATACATTTCATTTTTTTGTTTACTTTTCATATAATATATAAACTTTAACACGAGAAAGTATATATTTTAGTTTGTTAGATTCACGTTAAAACGAAGTTTAATCAACGATTCTTTTTCTTCATTTGTTAGGGGACAAAAAAAAAGAAAAGAAAAAAAAAGAAAAGAAAAAGAAAGTATTTCCTTTGTAAAGGCAATAAGAATGGGAGAATTTGCTTCAGTTACGGTCTCGTTCCTGTGATTTCTCCATTTACTAGCTGCTCTCCATCTCCTGATTGAACGAGGGACTGAGAGAGGAACGGAGGGAAAGGTTGCATTGCAAATCGTATGTCCTGCACCCGCAAGCCATGCGTCTCGCATCAATCTAGGTCTATCTCTCGTCTATTTTGACTCCCGGTAACCGCACTATACTATCGGAAACTAGCCCCACATTTTCCAGGATTTTCATCTGCCCTTGGAGTTTTCAAAACGTACATCAGATCCTTCTTCATTTTTCACGAGAATGTAAATTCTCTTTGATGGTTGGGTAATCGAAATTTATAAGATATATCATTTGTAGATATTAATTATCTCTTTGATCAAATATTCATATTTCAAATCTTTTTTGAGAACATAAGCTTGAAATTAACGTAAACAACGAATTTTCCTTTACACTATTTTCCATTAAATATATAATAATTAAATCCTATATAATTGAAAAACGAAATGTGTGTGTTTATATTATTCGAAACAATAGGGTGAGAACAAAAATGTATTTCATTAGAAATGATAATCTCAAGCAACTATCACAAAGATTAATTAAAAGTTTTTTTTTAATGGTAATTAGATAATTGTAACTTCTTGTAAAATAATCAAGTAACAATTAAAACAGCTATATAATTAGCTTTTTGTTTTCTTTAGCAATAAACGAATGCAACGGTGTTTCCAACGGTGAAGAATACTTCAATTGAATTAGTCACAAAGCATCTTTTCTCATTGTTTAATTTTCCTAGTCTTTTGTACTAGCAGTACTATGTTAAGCCTATTTAATAATAATATATACAATAATTTAATCTTACGTAATTTCTTATAATAATAAAATTTGATTCAACATTTTATTCCTCTTCATGCAAAAAAACATGTATTACAATTTCATTCTCCTAAGAATAAAGGTAGTTATAATGAATCATTATTTATACTAATCAGCTTACGTTAAAGCAAATATAATTGGCAGTTGCGACAGATGCAATGCGATTGTCGCAAACACTATCCTGTGTATATTCGCTTTCATACTATGCATATGCAAACATGTTTGTGTATTTAGGCATGGGCAACTGATTGTAAATCAAAGACTGTCATTTCGATATTATTTTACGAAATAATTTAATATTCTAATCTGAAAGTAATAAAAAAGGTTGACAAATTTTCTCATTAATAACTTTCATATACCCCAAAGTCATTTTTATATCGAATACATAAATAATTTTAAATGCTTTTCTCTCTCGAAGATGTTAATCGTCTCTATCTTGTCTGTTTCTCTCTACGAATTTAATAATCAAGTTATTCGAGTTTTAGTATTCGATAAATTTATATTTAACTAACCGATTGTTAAATAATCATCTATTGTCAATTTTTTAAATAATAATACTCGTTGAAATAATATTTGTTGTACTTTCGTTTCGAAATTACCGTTAGTTATCTGTTGCTATTCTAATAAACATTATTTAATTATTTATTAAATATAACGTAATTCTCTTTCATGAAAAGTTTTTTTCTTTTCTTTATATATTTTTTAAGATTATCCTATCATAATTATATTAAAAAAAAAAAAAAAAAGAAACACGAAAAATATACGGAATATTTTACGGAGTAATTTAATTTTTTCGAATGTAAATTTCCGTCGAAAAAAAAAATAAAGGATCTTCCTTAAATAACTCGATGTGCTCTAAATATTAAGTTTCATTAAAATTATAATTCTCGGGATAAGAAGTTTCTCTTGTTAGGTAGTACGTCTCTCGGGAATCATATCTCGGTTTCTTGATTTCTACTAACCAGCACAAGAGAACGATACTTATCACGGATTATGTCAAATTTTTCTTACCCGGTATTCTTGCTTACTTTTAACTTTACTTATTCCTCATCCAACACGCAGATAAATCGTCGACTATTTAATTTCCCTCCAATTATTATCACGTCGTCGCACAACAATTGCAATTTTCCAGAGACTCCAAAGAAAAAGCAAAAAAAAAAAATAAAACAAAAAAACAAATAAATAAATAAATTTCAACGGAAACAAATAAATGTAGGTCTTTCTTTAACTTCACATTCCACCCACGTTTTCTTGTATTTAACACTTGCAGACTCTCGGTATTAAATGTATTTGATCATTAATTTTCTTTTCTTTTCTTTTCTTTTTTTTACTTTTTATCTTGTTTTCTCTCTCTCTCTCTCTCTCTCTTTTTTTTTTACTCGCGATTTCATTCCTACTCAATCTCTTTTACAACGAAAGTAGACACGAGCAAACACGTTTCTTTTTATTTAGAGCTTTTACCGTTAAGCAGTATCTTAGATTAAAATAAAATATTTCTACAAGTCCTTTTTTTTTCGTCATTTTTTCCTACTTAAAAAAGGGAGACGAAAAAGTATCAAAGAGAAAACGGTTAGTGAAAAAAAAACAAAAAACAAAAAAAACCACGAACACTTGTATTAAACTTTTTCTCTTTTGGATGCGGATTCTCTCAACAAACTGTGATAAACAAATGGGTACAAATGTTAAATCGGTTACTAGTTATGATTAATATTTTTCTTTTACCTTTTTTTTTGTCGTTGTTGTTGTTTAATTTGCGTTGTAGCATTAATAAAGTTATTGGTAGAATAAAGAAAAATATGTAGTACGCGTTTAAACGTAGCGTGTGATAATTAGTGTTGATACATATTTAATGTACGTTAATATATATATATACATGGATTATTTAATACGAAGTATATAGTTCACGCCAATATTGCAATAAACACACTTTTCTTCTAAAGATATTGAATTAATACATAATTAATCGCACGAGTTTAACGTTTTAATTAAATATATTGCTATTATATAATTTATTTTATCATTTTATTTTTTCTAAACTATTTCATAAAATTTTTCCCACGTCATTTAAACCAATGACGTTATTTAAACATTTTCATTTGATATTTTATATGAATTTGTGAAAATAAATGTTATTGAAATATTTTAAATGAATTTATACATCAATCCAATGAAATGGTTCGATAAATCGATTAAATTATATAATATAAAATAAGTAATTGAATAAAATCGTACAAAAAAACGACGAATGTGTAATCACGCAATTATTAAAGATAATTGAATATTAAAGGTTAAAGATTATTGTAACGTTACAAGTCCAATGGCTTGAATTAATGAAAATAAAGATCGTCCCAGAAAGTTTAACATTCAACTCAAGAAAATTTTTTGATTTACATATGTTACTTGCCACTTTCCTTTGTTTCCCTTTACAAATTCCACTCCTCGCGCGTTTTTCATTTCAACTCTTACGGCTTTGTTTAATCATGCCAACGTGACGTTAAAATAAAGCGGTTCTTTTTCGTCCCTGGCTTTTCTCTTTCTCTCTCTCTCTCTCTCTCTCACTTTTTTCTCTTAACATTTTTCTTTATTTTTGTCCTTCTTTCTTTCCCCTATTTTATTCTTTCAGAGCTACTTCTACTAAAAACCAGGAGGAGACTTCGTGACAGTGAAAATAGTGTGCATCATGAGTCTCGATGGTCGTGGAAATGGTTACACAAAAAAAAAAAAAAAAAAAAAAAAGAATAAAATAAAATAAAATAAAATAAAATAGAAAAAAAGATATATATCTATAGATCCCTATCACGGGATTGGTGTAAGTCAAGCGTGGCTTAATTTCGATGCGTAAATCGAACAACGTATTCGAGTCATTGCATGCCAACGTGCTAAATGGAACATCGTCCTCTGTGGACGTGTCTATATGTGAGAAAAATAGAGAAAGAAAAAGAGAGAGAGAGAGAGAGAGAGAGTAAGTCGAAATTCAGATGGAAGTTAAAAGAGGAAAACCTTGTGCTACGAAATGCTCCAAATGAAACCACTACTCGTTCCGGATTTGATCGTGATAATTATACCTAATTGCGTATGAATATATTCGGAATTTTTACATTTCAAATACATTCGAAAATTTCTAAATCTTACGTAAATATTACGTAAATAATATTATACGATTATGATTATATATATATATATATAATTTATATATATATAATTAACAAATATAATTATATAATTAATATATATAAATATAATTACATAATATATATATAATATAATATATAATATATATATAATATAATTACATAATATATATATAATATAATTATAAAATATAATTAACAAATATAAATTATATAAGAGTGTCGTATTGCTAGATTACCGTTTTTTCGTTGATCATCGAATAACCTTCAGTATGTTTTTTACCACATCCAAATATTACGTAAATAATAATATACGATAATGATTATATATATAGTAATTAACAAATATAAATTATATAAGAGTATTGCTAGATTACTGTTTTTTCGTTGATCATCGAATAATCTTCGGTATGTTTTTTACCATTATCGATCGATATCGAAAACTATGTAAAACGATCTATATATACACATAGAGAGAAAGAGAGAGAGAGAGATACAATTGTATCTATCTGATTAATAAACATAGGTAGCCGCCACTATGTTACCTACATCGAAAATGAAGTATATCGTGCGGTGGCGTATGATTTACGCTGCAATGCATCACTGCAACGGCGTAACAGATTTTAAGCATCGTCGACGAATAGCTTCATGCCCGTCGCTCTGCAACGATACATTGCCTTTCCATTATAGTTATCGATTCGGCCGTAGCTCAACGTATTTCCGATAATGTCTATGAACTTATCAGTAAAGTTACCAAATTCCAATACTTCGCGTGACAACGCGGATAGTAGTGCCGATAAAAATCATTCGAAAGAATCAGAACGAAAAGTAAGAAGACAAAACCTTCGATCTTTAACCATTTCCCTTTTTCTTTCCCCTCCCCCCCCAATAGATAAAATATATCGGACAAAAATTGAATTAAAATTAACACGGTTCATTAATCGGTTCATTAAATTTACAAACGAAGCTTATAATATGTTTTTCGACGTAAAAGCATTGTTCGAAATAATCTATTATATTATGGAAACTAAATTACAATCGAGATCAATGCATGAAACCACTATTGAACTATATTTTTTAATTTGTTTATACTCACACAAGGAACACGTATAGGGAAAATTGTCGAACGGTAATCGTTTGAATATATACTTTACACGATAGATTTATTTTCCCTCTCTCTCTCTCTCTCTCTATTCGTTTCGATCTACCAATAATTAAGCATGGAACTTATCGAGATTACAAACAAATTAGATTCACTACGATAAAAAAGAAAAAATAAGAGAAACACGATAACGTAATCAATTTTTAATTCATTCGAAATCTTGTTACGAAAAAAAGAAAAATAATCACAGCTCAATCAACGAAACATTATTAACAATAAATTATATATCTCTATTTTATTATTTATGTAATCATTATCGTTATATTATTTATCAGAATTATTGTCGAGCCAACATAAAATAGTATTAAATTTGTTTCCCTTCTCTCTTAGAAATTACGAATCGTCAAATATGCATTTAACATTTAAGATGTAAATTTTGAAATTGTAAACAAGAGAATTTCAATATTAAACTGCATTAAGATGAAGAATCAGTAACTACAATTTAGAAGTATACTTCGTTTCGTAAAGTGGAACAGAAGTACTTACTCGTGCGTCCAAAAATAAACTAAAATACAATGTCTATTACACGAATAATTATTTATACGTCTTTTATGTAATATAATACTTAAAAGATAAAGTTATTACTTTTGCAAAGTATAAGAAGCTTGAGGAGATTAAAACAAAGATTTATAATATTATATATATGCATGTGTACTGCACGTTAAATATTACCTAACACTATTTATTTATATTATATACATATAAATGTAAATTATTTTTTTTTTTTTTAAACCATATGTTTATTGCTTTGAACCAATACTACTATACTACTATTATAGAACTATTATACTTTTATTTATTATTTACTATTTTCTTTTTACATTTATCTACTTACTGTGCGTTACTACTAATATAATGATAAGTTTAATAATAATTACATAATTTTAATTTTCGTTTTGTTTTATCTATACATTACATTGTACTATACTGTAATTAATGGCCTTTAGGGAGCCTAGGCTCTAGGGTCAATAAAATATTATTAAATAAAATAAATAAATAAATTATTTTAACATGACATATGTACATACGTAAGATTTTAAATAAACAATTTAAAGATATTGCATCAACGATGATAAAAAATGTAAATAATATTATTATCAAATAAAGATATAAATTTCAGAAAGAAGAAAGAGTTAATTTTTGAAGGTTGTGCGTATGTTGAACGAGGACTCGTAGGAAAACTGTTGAATCGACGAATTCTTCGAGATAAAGGAGAAAGACGCGAAAAGCTCTTTCATCGTCTAATCTGTGAGCTTAAAGAGAAAGCTCACGTGACAACAGGCTGTCGGTTAATTAGCAAGTGCAAGCCTGCTCCGACTTCGTGAATAATTCAAGTGCTTTGCGCCCGGTTCCTCTACCTACGTTGAATATATCGTGCACACGTATACACATATATATATTTGTGCACATATATGTGCGTAAATGTGAGAGAATTGGCCGAGTCTTGTAAAACGTATCGTGTAGGTTCGAAGCCACTCGTAATAGATACTGGAATGTATATAACATTATAAATATGAATGATGCAGAAAAAAAAATCAATCATATATAGGAGGATGATAAGTGTACATAAGATAAGTGTATATACCACTACAAATTACGTAATTACATAAATATGTGATTTGATGTTCCTTCTCGTTAGCACCATGTAGGAATATTTATACAAAGTGTCCTGTAATTGATGGTACTAACAATCAGATAATAATTCTAAATAAAAAATCAATTGTAAATTGAATAATGTTATATATGTATTTGTTGTTGAAGAAATTTCTAAAGTACGCTAGTTCTTGACTGAGTTGTGCAACGTTTGAAATTAAAAAGTCTTGTTTGATGAGGATAAGAATAGAAGAGATATACGATAATGAAATTTGTCGAGGTGAAATTGAATTAAGTAATTATAATTATTATTATTAATTCTAAGTTTTATAGGAGAAAGTATTAATCCGTAAAAGGTTATAGATTAAAAGATGCATCCACGTTGTTGTGCCAAAATAAAATGGTCTACTTAAGATGCCTACATTTTCTTTATATAAGCCACAAAAGGTATTATATTTTACTTACGTAGGTTTTATTTACATTACCGCAAGATACAAGAGCAGCGGGACGTTTTAATAACGTAACAGCTGGTGTGGAACAAACCCTTTCTGTATATATATATATATATGCGTAATATACTATATACCAACATATAAATGTAGATATATATAATAAGTATATGAATTGATATAAAAGGTGTCCCAGAATCGTAAGAAGGCTACCTAAATATTTTCTTTATTTTTAATGATATGAAAAATGTTCAATTGTAATACATACTTTGTTTGCTTTCAAAATAAGTAGATATATATATGTATATCATGGAAACAAATTTTCTCTTAAGGTTATATTTTTATGGAGAAAAAAAAAAACAGAAAATGAAAAATATCCAACAGAAGCTTTTGTTCGTCCAATCAATTTTCTTGAATAATTTTTACCTGTCACATAACTTCGTACTATACAATCATTTTCCTGAGAATATCACATTGTATCGAATCATTGTAAACGTTTCGTTAGAAAGCATGTAACTTTTTGCCATTCTGACATTTTAATAATCGATTACACACCTATATAACGAATTAATCATTCGAAGCAAAACCCAAATAATATTAGAGAGAAGAAAATTCCGAAAATCATGGCCAGTAATAAAGACCGATATTTGTCAGAGATTTCTCATAGTCATTATTGTTGTGGCTAGGAGAGGTGGAGCTGTGAGAAGGGGGGAGGGGTTTATTGTTATACACGGTTGAGGTAAATTGTCCGGTTTTGTGAGTCAATAACGAGCTGGAAATCGTAGTAAGCTTCACTACCGCCCTTATTTGGAAGGTAACACTTCTCAGCTTGCTGTTAGAGGGATAAGGAGAAAAGCAAGCTTTCTCTTTCTCTCATTTTCTCTCACGCTCACACTCGCACTCACACTCAGACACACATTCGCACCCCACTCAGAAAATGCTTCTTGCACGAGGTATAAAAGAACGAACGAACGAACGAACGAAATGAACGAAACGAAAGAAGAATTTTCTCGTGAAAGATACCTCCTACTTCTTCTCATCTCGTCGCTCGTTTTATCTTGACCATCTTGTTATCTGTCAGCGTTTAAGAGAAAAAGAAGAAGAGAGTTTGAAAGGGGGAAGAAAAAAAAAAGAAAAAATGAAAATATACTGTTCAAGTGGCCCTACGAAAGATTCTTCTCCTCTTCCTCCTCCACCTGTTCTTCTTCCACTCGAGGAATTGAGTACCAAGGACAATGGATCACTTTGTCGAAGGACATACGATCCACCAAAAGGACTCTACTCGTCCGTCCGTCCGTCCGTCCGTCTGTCTGAATTTTCGATCGAAATCTTTTGGGTATCGTTACTAAGGCAAGGAAAATAAAAAGATAGAAAAGGGTGGGTGAGTGGTGGGTGGTTGTATGGGAGGGGGTGGGGGGGTAGAGGGGGAACGAAGAAGAGAGAAAAGAACGACTCTATTTACCCGATACATAAAAGCGTCGACTCGAATGACGCTCGCGTGTAACGCTATCAAATTGCTGCAGGCACCAAACGAATATTTTTCTCTCCCGTCGTTCTTCCATCTTTTTTCCCTTTTTTCCTTTTCGTTCTTTTTTTTCTTTTTTTTTTGCTTTGTCTTTTTTTGTCTTTTTATTTTTTTTCTTTTTCCACACCACCCTCGGCTTATATCGACGTAAAAGGAAACAATAATAGCGTTACTACGTTGGTTATTGCTCAAAAGTACTGTTCATCGTGGTAATGCTTCTATTCTCTTCCAGTCGTTATTGTTCCTACAAGCATGGGTGTAGAATAGAAGGAGGAAGGGGAGGAAGGAGGGTGATGATGATGCTGAGAGAAAGGTGAATTCAAGTGAGGAAAAGTATACTTTGGTATTTCCTTCAAAGCGTATTAAAAAAGAAATTCGCGATAACTCCCCCTCCCCCTCCCCGGCCCTGGCCTCTTCCCCTTCCCTTTTCTTTTCCCCTTCCCCCCTTATCATTTCTTATATACTTTGGTTATCGTTATATCGATTGGTCAAAGTGGAATAATAAATAATATATTACGTTCTATAACAATTTTATGAATTTCGATTGATTTTATAATAGGTAATCAAGATCTCGAATGTTCATTTTGTCGTTAATAAGAAAATTGTATTCTTTACGTTTAAGATTACAAGTGCGATTACGTTAAAAACTGCAATGAATCTATAAGACCGATCTGTACAGTGTTATTATACGAACCTCGAAAGAAAAAGTTATTATCACGTTAATCAACCGATTACGAATAATAAAATAAATAATAATCGTTTTTGATTTTTGCAATGCAATCTATCGATCTTTATATAATAAATACGTTACTTTTACATTTGATATTTCTTACTATTGATATTTTTATAAACGTATAAATATATATATATATATATATAGTATACACATTTATTATAAATAAATGTGTCGCGAAGAGAAAAGAAAACGAATTAGAAAAGGAGAGGAGTAGAAAAGAAAAGAGAAGAAAAGAAAAGAAAGGACAAAATTTATCTCGTGGCACTAGCTCCTCGTTATTTGAAAAAAGAAAAAAAAAAAGAAAAAAGAAAAAAAGAAGAATAAAAAAATGTAGGAAAGGTAGAGAAAAGAGAATCTTCAGAGTTACAACTACGAACCGGCCACCAACATTTCCGCCGTCCGGTTCATTATATCGTAGAAAATAATATACGCTAATTAAGCGACATAGAGGAAGACAAAGAACATTCCTTCCAATATTTCTTTCCTCTCTCTATCTCTCTCTCTCTCTTCATTCGTTGCTCGGTGTTACAAAATAAGTTTGCCAGGGCTGAGTAGTCACCACCGTTGCAACCGTTATACGCTTGTTATTCATTACGCGCTTAGAAAAACGTTGTCGTCAACTAAAAAAAAAAAAAAGAAAGAAAGAGAAAAGGGTAGACAGGGGGGGTGGGTTTCGGCACACTCACAATCCGAGCTTTCCGTCCCCCACCCTGTTATTCCACCTTTTTTATGAACGACTGACTGGTTTGGTTAGTTTGAGCTTGTCCGCAACCCCAACGCAACTAGCTTATCTTTCTCCCCTTCCCCCTTCTTCTCCTCCTCCTCTTCTTCTTGTTCTTCTTCTTCTTCTTGGTGTCGGTGCCACCCTCCAATCCTCGTAGTTACCACCCTCGGAGTACTGGGCTACCAGCTCGCGTTACCACGGCTCGACTTTCAAGCAGCCAACCACCCCCACCCCCAGCCCCAACCCCCCTGCTCGCTCACCACGAGTATATACCGTGTGTTACTTCTCTCCTCTAATATTGCGAAATTTGTGCAATCTCGAACGGCTAGTCTACTCCAAGCTTTGAAGATAAGCTCGGCAATTCACCCTTTTTCTACAACTACCCTTCCCTTTTCTACCCTTCCCTTACCGTTCACTAGATTCCTTCGTGAATGAGGAAGCTTCAGAGAAAGATGAGGATGAGCGGAGAAAATCTCGTATACCATGGGTAGATACATACTACTTTCTGACCTAGGCCCGTTTCAAAGGTGTGAACGTACACGGTACACGTCAAATCGATTTGCTTTTATTTTGTAAATCCCTATCTTCGTAAAACTCTATTCAAAATGATTCTCTTTTACGAACAAATGTAAAAAAGAGATGAAATTCACGATTCCGATTGGTTAGTTTTATTTATTTTTCTATTTAAAATATTTATATTTAATTGATTACACGATTTTTAAATTCAAATCTTTATACGACAATTATTTATCGTACAATTAATATTTTTAATTGAATATAAGTTCATACGAACGGATTATATAATGTATGTATGTTCGTATTATTTGTAAGAAGAAAAAAAAAAATATTGCGTTTACTTGAAAAGCCAACGTGACAATCTCCGATTTTTTGGTATTAGTTTAAAGAGTAGAAGAAAAAAAAACTTGCGCGTATTTTTATTACTACGATTCAATTTCACATTTCCTAATATCATTTATTTTATTTCGTTGTAAAATAAAAGATCGAGATGATAATACAGGAAGAAATGTTATAATAAACGAACAATTTATTCGGATCATCGTAAAATAGGAAGAAGCTTACGTTAAATCATTCGTGTTATATATTAATTCATTCAAATTTCTTTGTATAAGTTTCTTCTTTTTTCTTTTTTTCTTCTCCCTGTTCAGACATCGTTATAGACATCAATATCTTTTCATTCAGTTTTCTTCTTCTACGCTAACGCTTCCCGCGCGTCTTTATTCGAGCGAATGAAAATTCCCGGGTTAAAAGAAAATGAACTTTGCAAAGCACGAAACGGAAGAGAGCCGCAAAGTTTTCAGTTTGAAATAGGTTATGCGAGCAGTAAAGTAGAGTTTAAGTCGATTCTTCTTCCCGTAAAAGTTTCCGATTCGTTCAGGTACTAAGGTAATACCGCTGAATAAAACGGTTAGTCATTTCTATTATTCAGTTAATTATTTATTCAATTTTGGTGTACGCGTTTTGTAAGAGATATTTCTCGTTTAATTCCATCTTAAATTTCGAATCATTTAATAATGTTGTCGTTGATTTAAAAAAAAATATTTATATATATAATATTATAATAAAAAAAAAAAATAAGTATAATAAATCCGAGAGTACGCGTGTGTTACGACGAAATATCGAATTTTACATTTGAAATGGCAATTTAGAAAAGTTTCAATCGAATGAAAGAAGAAAAACTTAGTAAAACAAAAAAATTAAAAAAATAAAATATGACAAAAAGGAAAAGCCAGTAATTTTATACGCTAACGTTATACACTATTATTTGCAGACACTTCCGTATTTTCCATATTGTTTGTTACTTGAATAAAATTAAATGAACGCTCGTTGAAATTATTTATCTATTCTTTAAATCATCCCGTCGAATTTTTAAATGGTTCCAAATTATTACTTTCAATTGAATACATTTTATACGTATTTTCAAACGGAAAACTATTCTAACTTTTAATATCTCTTTAAAACGAAATAAAATGATTGTTAGGTTTACGAGGAGGAAAATACTTTTCCGGTAAAATGCGGAATATTATTTTTCTTTTCTTTTTTTTTCCTTTCGGAAGCTACGGAAGAGAGGAAAAAAGAAGCAGAGCTCATTTACAAATAGCTTTTTTTGTAAAATTAAAATTCCATTCGAAGATGAGATCTCACCCTCTCTCTCTCTCTCTCTCTGGTTAACATTATACAAATCATTTAGACGTGTTCACAAATAACCATATTCTGTTCATTCACACAAAATTTTATGGGTTATGAGTAGCTCAGTCTCTATTGACTGTCGGTAAAGTCACTTCGAAAATTACATCGAATACTTCGAAACGAGTTTAATTTCCGGTAGTTAATCCACACATAGGACACCCTTACTACATTTGCCTTTGTTAAGATGGAATAAAAACTTTTCTAAAATAAATAATATACGTATAAGTATCACTTAGAGATATTTATTATACACGTACGTGTCTTGATACGTTAGTATATTTTATAGAAAGAAAAAAAAAAGAAAAAAAAAGAAAACTAAAATATATCCATGAAAAATAACATATTTCCGAATAAATACCTTTGCATATATTTAGTCAATGCGTTCAATCCTTTGAAAATGTTAAATACTTACTCGCTTAATGCTTATGTAAATGGCATAATTATTATCACAGCACGAAAATGATCATACTCCTCTGCCGGAAATATTCTCGGTTTAAATCTAATTATTATTTGCTTCAAAACGAGAATCATTGAATTCATTTTATCGTCGATGAGATATAAAATAGGGGAAATTGTAAAAGGAATGGTGTGGGGTATGGAGGATGACGGGGGTGTTGGGGGTGGAGTAGGGGAGAGGAAGACGCGTGTAGCCGTATAAGTAACTTTGTCCTCGATTCATCAAAAATATCTCGTCGAGGATGAAATTCTCGAATAATTTCGAATAACATTCGTTTTCCCGAAATATCCCCTACTCTTCATGTTGAAGAAGAAGAAGAAAAACTCGGGGATTGTCCATTCTTAGCTGCTGCTGCTGGCAAAAGCAAACGATGCCATGAGATTCGTTGTGAACGTTTGTTATATATTTTACGATCTTTCCAGTAACCTCCATGCTCATACCGCGTTCGTACCGAAATCAAATTGGTATTCTCGAGATGCGGGGTGGGGGGAAAGGAGGATAAGGGGGAGGAGGAGGAGGAGGAGGAGGAGGAGAGGCTCTTGCATCCCATCTGTAGCAATTTAATCCCGTGAGTTTCGTCCGTAAACCCCTCTTTCTCTCTCACTCATACTCTCTCTCTCTCTCTCACTCTCACACACACGACTACTACAAGCAAAGTCATACCTCCGTTTCGTTGGAAACCGTCGGAGTACTTTCACGTATAGCCGAGCGGCTACTTACGGAAGTTCATCTCCCTCGTGAAATCATTTCGCTTCTGTTACTAGCGTGTTGTATCAATGTATACGTATACGTATGTGTAGTATCCTAAGCCCGTATACGATACCCGTACGTACGGTTTCCTTCGAAAAGCACCAGCAAGATGTAAATCGGCACATCGTCTCTCTTTCTTTCTTTCTTTCTTTCTTTCTTTATGTCCTTTTTTTTTCTTTCTTCCCTCTTTCTCTCTTTTTCTTGCGGATCGTGGCTCTGGCAAAAAGAGAAAGCTCTCTCTCTCTCTATCTATCTCTCTCTATCTTCGTTCGTCGCTTAAGAAATCTTTTACCGAGTGTGATGCATCGTATAGGACGCAAAGTGCGGTCCCGAGACCGATCGAACATTTCTGCGAGTCGAAATGCCAAGAAGATATATCTATATATATATAAATATATATACAATTCATGTGTATACACGTACACATGTACTTTTCTACCTCTGAAAGTAAACGGGATTCTCTCTCTC
Source organism: Polistes fuscatus (assembly GCF_010416935.1). Taxonomy (NCBI): domain Eukaryota; kingdom Metazoa; phylum Arthropoda; class Insecta; order Hymenoptera; family Vespidae; genus Polistes; species Polistes fuscatus. The sequence goes on from NW_025113096.1 coordinate 898,596, forward strand.
TCTCTCTCTCTCTCTCTCTTTCTCTATTTCTATCTTTTTCTCTCTCACTCCTCTTTCTTCTTCTTTTTTTACCTTTCTACTTTACATTCTATCTCTTTGCTCTTTCTCGTACACCCGTCTTTGTCGAGCGATTTCCTTTTTGCCCTTAATCGTGAATCTCTCGATGGATTTTTCATTACAAATAAGCCTTGGTAACGTGGAGTACGTTATTACTCGGCTTAAAATGATCCCTTTTTCCGCCCCGAACGAAAATATCTTTTTCTCTTTATCTCTCTCTATCTCTATCTCTACGTTTGTTTTTCGTTAAAAAAAACAGAGGAAAAAAAATGAAATAACTTTAAAGAGAACGTATACGTTCAATTGAAAACGACTATGATCAAAAACGATTAAAAAATTATGTGTATATTTAATTAATTTCTTTTTTTCTTCTTCTTCCCCCTCCCCCCAAATACTCCCTTCAAAAAATGTTTTTCTTAATTTATTAACTATGCCTTATACGAATATTAAATAATTATCCGACAAGCAAAGCTCGTTACTACGTGTAATTTACGAAAGCTTGCTTGTACTCTTCTCTCTCTCTCTCTCTCTTTCTCTTTCCCTTTCTCTCTCTCTCTCTCTCACTCACTCTTTCACATTATTAGCACATGTCACGGTAGGAAAGGCGATTTCAGAGGCAAACTATGGTTTGCACGGCACACGCTACTGGAAAATGCTCTTCGAAATTTGGCACGTTCGCGTAAGAGACTAATTAAGGAAGTATTAATTCATTGGAAAAGCGAGATGAACACAGCATGCGTGATCGCCTTAGGTGAGTATAGAAAATGATTAAATGTGTATACACACACACACACACATACATACACGAGTTTACTTTACTCGGACAGACAACATTTTTTCCTTCCTTTATTTTTCTTTTTTTTTCTTTTTTTTTTTTGAAAAATTTAATTTTGTTTCTAACTTCATTAACTTAGCTCAACATATATTAGCAATAATTTATTCTCATTTGATTGGTAATATTCATTAATAATATTTCCATCAATCGTTTTAAAATTACGCATAAGAGATATTTCATTAATGAAAATTTCATTATTTATATAAAATATAAACTCGAAACTGAAATCTGATAAAATATAAAACAATGCGAGAACATTTCACGAAATATTGTTAATAATAATGTTAATTTGAAAGACACGTACGCGCGTACTCGTTCGCGCGAAAAAATTACTTTGCGAAATATCCGCCGATTAATTTCGATACTTCTTCGAATATCCCATATTTTCTGTCTACTTTTTCAATCCCGAGGGGAAAAGAAATAAAAAAAAGTAAGATTTAAATATAAATATATATTTTTAATGAAAAAAAAAAAAAAAAAGAAAAATAATCAAAAGCAAAAGCAAAAGCAAAGCAAAGCAAAGCAAACGAAAAAAAGGTTAAAAGTATTTCGAAAATCCGTTTGAAAAGTGAAAAACAAAAAAAGAGAAAAGAAAGGGTATAGAAAGAGAGAGAGAGAGATGGAGTGGAGGGGGAGGGGAAGGGAGAGAGAAAAAAAGAAAAATTTTGCGTATGGAACAAGAAACAAGAACCTTTGCTGCACATTTGGTATCCTATTTTTTTCTTCTTTTTTTTTATTGCCTGGACTGTATCAAAAGCAACTAGAAATAGAGTGGCCTGATGACCCGAAACAGAAAAAAGCAAGAGAGAGAGAGAAAAAAGAGAAAGAGATAGAGATAAAATGAAAAAGTATATCAGATATACGAGGCAAGAGTGTTTGTACTTGGGGGTTGGCGATACAAACGAAAGACTAAGCTTACTACTCGCGCATTCGTTTATAAAGAGAGAAAGAGAGTGAACACTGTAATAGGGGGAGTAGGGGGAGTAGGGGGAGGGGGCTTTTCATTTCCGAGAAGGGTAGTAAAGATCGTTCGCGTGCCACGAGTACTACGTGCACAGAGTATACTACGTTACTGTTCTGAGTCTACCAAAGTCCACCACCACCACCACCACCACCACCACCCAGCCATAATATTGCTCTACCTATAATATAACAAGGTTAATGCCTTGCAAATTAAGCGAATGTTAAAGCTTCCAAGCATGGTTTTACGTCCCCCGGTTTTCGAATGGAAAAGAAAGAAAAGAAAAAAAAGTTGTAATCTTCGTTGGTAATAAGCCTGTTCTATTCGTCAGTCAATTTAGTAATTTTCATCTTATCTAATATGTAAGTGTATACTATGCGTGTTTATTTAAAAAAAAACAAATCGATAATAATTATGACGATAATTATGTATAATCTAAAGTAATAAGAAAAAAAAGAAGATAATTGCGTGTAAAAATGAAAATGATTGTTTTTAATATCCAAGATATATCAATCGTATTGATGATCATAATGATCATTTTTATGCATCAACATTATATTCGTATTTACTAACTTTGCGAAATAATTAGTTAAAAATTGTATTTAATAAATCAGTGTAATCTGTTAATGATTGTTGACGTTAAATCGTTACTTTGTTTTTTTCTTTTTTCTTTTTTCGTTTCCATTTTTATCGCGTAAAATTATAAAACACCCGTAGATCACCGTTGGTATAAATTTAAACGCGCTTATGCAAATAGAAGGATAAGTACGTTTGTAATAACAAGTAGGAAAGTGTGGGATTAAATGTATAGTCTTCTTCCCCTTTTATTATAAACGAAGCTATTACTACACCTTCACTTCTATCACGTGTACCTATTCCTTTTTGTAAGTTGAAAATTATCATGTTTTGTGTTTATATATTATTAAGAACAGAAGGGTGTTATATATACGTTTATACACAATGAATTAATACAATATATTTGTGAAATAGAATTAATAGAAACAAAAGAGCTATGAGATTGATTCGAAAATAAACGATATTATAATATCAGTGTGCACACGTGTATTATATTTAATAATTAAATAATATCAGTCATATCAAAATCGAAATAGGACAAATTGAAAGAAACAAATATTCAATTTGCACGATACATTTCATTACGTTGAATCTTCTATTCATATTTATTCGTATGGTAAATATAATATTTTGTTGATATTTTTTTAAAGTATGAACAGAGAGAGAAAGAGAATATCGAAGGTGTGTCTTTAATCGTAATCGATTGTACAGAAATATGTATAGTCGATAGAGGAAAGTGCGAAATCCTATGTAATTTCCGCGTTCTCGCGCGTATAGCTCCGAAATATCATGAATTATACCCATGTATCAGATAGCGTGCTATCAACGTGATGCGAACATCCTGACAATAATTATTTCGGACGCGAACCGTTAACGTTTACTGGCGTCGCAATCCGTTTCTACGATCCGAGAGAAACCGACTGTGTTATCTGCTATCTTCGAAGCTAACGTGACAATTCGTACAACTGTTCTCTAAATCACAAAACGTCCAATAATAAGAACAAGAAAAATTGCATTTTAATTTTTGTTCCTATCATTAATCGAATAATTAATCTTTATCGAATAGTAATAACGATTGGTTACTTTGTTAATAAATGTATTCTACGTTAACGTTTAAATAAGACAACAAATATAAAAAGCAGATATTTTCTTTTTATTATTATTATTATTAGAAGAAGAATAATGAACGTTGATCCGTCTTTTAATAAAATCAAAGTTAATATCGAATGGTGTTAAGTATTTATAGAATGACAGGAGGACAAAGTTGTTTGAAGCGGAAATGGTAATGATAAAACGCGATTGATGAAATGAAGTATGTATAAATAAATATATATTGTTGAGATGAAAAGATAAATATAGATAGGAATAATACTCACCGACAACTTCGAGATAACCAATCTGACTTTTCATAGGATCTGTGTTGATCTGGCACATATACCATCCTCGGTCAGACTCCCTGACTTCGCGTATGTGGAGAAACCACGTACGGTGGTCACTATGAGATACCGAGATTCTGTGGTTCTTCGTTATCACGTGATTCGCTATCGTCAGTATGGTTTGCGTATCAACTCGTAACCATGCCACCTGTGAGCACAATTAAGATAGTGAAACAATATTATTTGTCGAAATTTCAATTGAAATTACCCCTTCTTTTAGTATTACAATTATTAATATAATCTTTATTCGAGAATATGACATTATAAGCTGCTTATGAGATCCTTAAAATGTTCATTTTAAAGAAATTATTTAAGCTGATTCATAAATAAGTTAATGAAAGTTCAATAAAAAAGAAATATCAAAATAATAAAGGGATTATTATCTAAATTCATTATTTCTTTTGAAAGAAGAGAAAACATACTCGAGAATTAGTTTAACAAATAAACAAGAATATTCTAATAATCCATTTTAAATAAGTAATATAAAAACAAATATTCGTATACGGTCAAAGGTGCGAGAAGAGAACAGAATCGGAAGAGGAAATTAAAGCACCGTAGCAGTAGTTGAAGTTTACTGTTTACCGAATTATTATGGAATTTGAATTTTCCGTGAGATAAAGTTTGATTCACTGGATTAGGGAGTCGCAAGTTTAAGTTCTTCCATTGCGCTTTCGTGATATTTCCTGTGATTTATTGCGTAAATACATGCATAAAAGTAAATATGTACCTCGACACACGACGACACACGCGAATGAATAATACAATTATTATTTCTATCATTTTGTATAATCAATTAATTTAACAAAGAAAACATAACAATAACTCACATCTTTTATAAGACAAATGTTTAATATCTTAATTAACTATAATAATCGAGAAAAGAATAAGAGAAAGCTAGATACATAAAGGGAATATGTGATCTTTTTAGAAACGAAGAAAACAATCGTTCTTTTAACTCACATTCGTTCTTTTCTACTTTTCTCATGTTACTTCGTAAGTCTCTAGCCAGTACGCTTTATATTTTTGATTCAACCTGTTCCATCTTTTCCTTCCACTGTATTTCTCTTTCTCCTTTCTTATTTTTCATTTCTTTTTTCCTTTTTCTTTCTATATCTTCCAACCGACCTACTTTTTTCCACCTAACTTCGAAATATACCAAGCCCTTATTCTTTCTTCCTTTCCAACGCGTTAGCATATCTCCCACTGCTACTGCACTTCCGTTTCATCTATATCAATTATCATTTTTCATTCGCGATTTCTCGCCCTGTCGTCTAAATAAAAATAGAAAAAAAAAAAAAGAAAGCCCACGAAGTCTCGGCGCAGTCATTACGGTTTATCCCATTATTTTATTATTTCAACGTTACACCTGCCCACAGTCTTTTGGGGTCCGACCATTTTTCCGCATTACCTTTTCGTGCCTAACAATTTCTTCAATTTTTTATCATTAATGATTTTCGCCGCAAAATACTCGTTGCATCTCGTTGCATCTCGTTGCAATTCGTTGCTTTTCTTGTTCCATTTTTATTTTGTATTTTTTACGACTGGTCATTAAGGATCGTTGATATTTATACATGCACACGCTTTTTAGCTTTATCGTTTAACTTAAATCTACGCGGGCGCGTATGTGTGTGTGTTCATGCACCTGTACGAATATGTCGTTTTTATGCATGTTTAAAAGTTAATTACTAACGAACATTGTTATTGTTAAAATATGATCGCAATAACTTTTTCCTCGGGGTACAAAAATGATCTCAAAACGAATAATCAATTGGTTGCAATTACGTTTAATAAAAATTATCGCAACAGATATGCTAGATAATTAAAAGATTAATAGGACGACGTAACGAATCGTATATAAATTAAAAATACATTTAGGCGTGTGACATTTTGATAAATCAAACCTATTAAGAAAATGAAATACATTCGAGGAGTGTAAAGAAAACACGAAACTATTTCAAAAATGTGCTGGCACATCGAAATACGTTTTTATCCGTCAATTCTAAAATTTTCTTCTCTTGCATATAGCACACGCATATTCGAAATACATATACCACAATATACATATTTCTTTCATATAATATTTTCGTGCAAGCTGTATTTACACGCGCATAACAACACACTAACATATCCTCGTTCAAAGAGAACGTCTAATGGAATTGCTATTGTCGTTCGCAACAGACACATTTATTTACGAGAATATTCATTTTGCGTTTTTATAATTTCACAAATTTTCCCATCCTTGTATAATTCTACCCCCTCTCCGTATTTTTTTATCTCCTCTCAAAGTATCGCATACAAACCTTTTTTCCCGGAGAATATTTCATCATCGCGTAAATAAGAAATACACACACACACACTAGAATTTTTCACGTTGATATCAACGAATCGGAAAACATTTTCGTTTCTATTTTTTTTTTCTTTTGACCCTCGCTGAGTTAAAAAAATATTTTCTAATTTTATTAATTAATTTGATAATTTTGATTTATTTTCTAATTTTATTATTAAATTTTCTTTTAATTATTATCCCCTTTATATTATCAATAACGAGAAAATATAGTTGTCTGTAGTGGTTTATCATTTCTCTTTCCCTTTGCTTTTGGTTTCGTTTAGGTTGCACGTACTTGCCGACCGGTGGTTACGCATTCCCGAACGATTATATAGGATGTCGGTGATAAAGAGCATTCAGAGACAAGCGTGTGCTTGATATAAACCATTCGATGTTACGACATACGACCCTACACAAGAGGATTAGAGAATGATTTCATACGCCTCGGTATATCACAAAGGTATGTTAGTATAACGATGATGCTAATGTATCCTTCTCGTAGCTGCATTTTGATTTCCAAGTCTTCCGTTGTGTTTGCATACTATTTCACGCTTGTATCACTCGTTCGTCTAATCTAATACACGTATACACATACACACACACACATATATATAAGACGAATATAATATTTTATTTCAAGTTTCTCTGCAATCATTGGATAAAATTCTTCTTTCTTTCTTTCCTTCGATCAAAGTTTTTAACCGTCTCGATGCTATTTCATTTCGATGCCGTGCTTATTTCGCATTAACCAGATTTTATTTGCAATCTCATTTGCTACGATCGACGCTTATATCCTACGCGATTAGTCTTATCTGATCACTGGGGTATTGTTTTTTTTGTCTCGATAACAAACTTTCATCGCGTGTTCTTAGAAATTCTTAAGAAGGCATCATCGTCTCTTATACACGATTTGGGGTGGTATCGTGTATCTATATTAAAAAAAATAAAGAAAAGAAAAAATAATTTCGTGTTTGAGAAATGTGGTGTTCTAGTTGAAATTACGTTTGACTATAATATCATGAAAAATAATACTGAATTTCTACTAATACCTTTAAAAATGTCGGTCATTATTGAAAACTATGGTAAAGTGGTACTCGTCTAGAAAGTCTATCAACACTCCTTTAAAAACTTTGACTTTTCGAAGAACGGATTAAAGGAAAAAAAAAGAAAAGAAAAAAAGGAAAAGTAAAACTAGTTGAGAATAATTCTTTCGAGAGAAAGAGAGAGAGAGGGAATAAAATGGAGGAAAGAAATCCCGGGAATAATAAATCTCGCTAATCATCAAGACGATTTTAACGAGCTGGCCAGTCAGACAGCCAACTCAACGAAGAACGGATCTCGAGAGGGTTTCACAAAGTTAGCCGACTGACGAAGAGCGTACGGCTCGGAGAGAAGGGTCTAAAACGGGTTGAAAAGGGGAGTTGGGGGGTTGGTTGGCTGGTTGGTTGGTTGGTAGAGCTAGTCGTGCGGACTCTAGGATGCAGATATCAGACATCGCGGCCCTGTAAATCTGCCAGAAACCGGTGTGAAACGATGGGTGGTTGGATTAGGAGGTAGAGAGGACTAGTCCTAGAGTACCAGAGTACCACCAGGACCACTCTGAACACCTCTCTACCTACCTAGTACGAGCACCTAGTCGGAAGCGTGCCATGAACTATTGCGTTTGATATCCACGACTCGATGAATGGAAACTCTCCCTTGGTTATATTCGCCTGCACACACGTGCGAAACCAGGAACAGATTTCATATGTGTGTGTGTGTGTGTGTGTGTTAAGTATATATATATACTTGTATATATTGTAGAATATTCTGTAACGTATTCAAGAGACTTATGTACGTAACTTCCGTAATATACGATAGCCAACTATTTATGACTACTAACTGTTATACTACAAATGACATTTCATCTTGGTAGAAATGATAATATCGATATTATTCCAGATAAATATATTTTATTTCAACTATTATATGCGTTATTATTGATACTAGAAATCATTTTTCTATACTATTATTCTCTTATCGAATCACTTTTCGCGTGAAAGATAATCAAAAATTACGATCTTCGTGATCATTAAGAAAAGAAGTCGTCAAGATTTTATGTTCGAAAAAAGGGTTCGTTCGAGGAACGAAAACAACGAAAATATCGAATTGTCTGGAATACGATGGAAGAAGATGACGACGATGGTAGAAAAAATAAAAACACTTCGAGATTCGACTCGATAAGATTCGATCGACTTTTAAAGCCCCTCGCATTTTCGCGAACTGCTTTCCTTCCTTCGTTCAGAGAAATAACGAAAAACTAAGAAAGGGATGTTACGTTTTTGGAGGGGGGAAGAAAAAATAAAAAAGGGAAAAAGAAAAATGAAGGAGGAAGACTTTGTTAACCCAATGACATAAATTTTTCTACTAGACGCAAACTCATTTATATATATATAAACTAGTATATATCCCCCCCCTCCTCCTCCTCCTCCTCCACCTCCTCCACTCGGTTACAGGGGTTAAGCCAAGCAACTTTCTTGATCCCACGCGCTCGATATACGCGACCAGTATCGTCAGACACGCCCGTACTTCTCAATTTTCTACAAACTAAACTTTTTGACAGGTCACCCGTCTCACTCTTACTGTTTCTCTCTCTCTCTCTTTCTAGTTTTTTCTTTCTTCCTTATCAAATGTTTTGAAAAGAAGAAATGGTTCATATCCGCAGACTACAACGATGAACTTTGGATGGGTATATCTCTCGTTCAATCTAGAAACCAAGATCGTATTCACTGAAAACGTCTCAACATTAATTCGTTACTTTTAACCCTTTGAATGGGTGGTACGCGTCAAACGATTGCTATCGTTGTGGGAACTGAATGACGTTTTTCTTGCTAATGTTAATTATTTCGATATAATAAAAGAAAAAAAGTCGAAAGGATGGTTGAGAAAAATTCGTAAATCCATAGTACTCGTAGGATAATTTATAATAAAATATATTTGTCGTATTTAAATAATATTGCATTATATTTATCTTGAATAATTGGAGAAATACTGATTGGAAAGAAAATATTTCAAATGAAATAAATGTGAGAGTGTAAAATAAAGAAGAAAAAAAAACCATAACCTCACGCGAATCGATAATCCTTCTCTAATAAGAAAAAAATAAAGATACAAATAAAGATAGAGAAAGAGAGAGAAAGAAAGAGCTTATCCTATATATATAGAAACATACACGTACGTTTTGATGTCTGCACTCGATACATATACTTGGAAAAATAAATGGCAGTTTTATGAGAAAACACAGGAAGTCCATCTTCCTCCATCGCGTATACGTTTCCGCGTTTCGTGCTAGCAAGTGGCCTCGAAAGTTGCACTCTAAATCTAGATTAGGTATACGCTACTTCAATAGAACCATCGTTTCCTAATACCGTTCGATGGCTAAAGGGGAAAACCTTATGAATTACGACTGTAATTCTAGTGGAAGATAAAGAATACCTTACTAATAATAGTTTCGTGGATATTTTAATACCAAGAAACGAACCAATTTTGGATCATCAATTCGTAACAAAATTTAGAATAATAATAGTACGAAACCATTTTCTATATCTTTTAGAATGAAGAAAATGACACGTACGTTTTTATAAGAAATCTGTCTCCGAAAGAAAGAATCGAACGAGTCTTAGTTAATTTTGAAAATGACCATACCCCTTCTAACGTATCGAGCATGAAAAAATAGTGTTCGACATGCGATATAGATTAAAAATAAAAGATAAAGCTAGAAATATATTAGAAAATAAAAGAAAAAAAAACTTGAAGAACAACAGCGTGGGTGTCCTTGGAGAATTGGATCAGGGATGGTAGTCATAGTATTCTAATGATTGGTCTACTAATGTACTCGTTTGGTAGAAACTCTAAAATGCCTGGAAGGATCAGGATAGTAGCTAACACAGAACGTCTACTACGCAATTAGTAGGAGATGCTAGCGCCCAGCCCAAGACACGGTAACTCGCCATAATGATGGGGATATTAGAGTAATTAAGGTCTTCAAAGTAGTCTACGGACGGTGGAGGAGCATTAGGTGCGATCCCAAGGGTCTACCCGAAATGTCACTACGAAATGTCATACAGCTGCGGTTCCTGCAACCTTCCTACTACTATGCTTCCACCCTTTATCTACTCTCATTCCTCTTTCTACTCCCTTTCTCCCACCTTTCTCCCCCTTTCTGCTACTTCCGAACCTCATATCGGACCTACCCTATCCGTAGAGAATAACATTTGAAATACTGTTTCCTACAAATAACACATTGTACATCGTGCCAAAGTCCACATGTTCATACCTAAGTGATATTTTTCCCTTGTTTTTATCTAATCCACTGATTGGTCGACTGATTGTTTTACTATTGTTTAACGACAGTGATCATTCTTCAAAAATCATTCTATTCATTTTTTTCATTAATGTAAAATAAAATTATATGATTTATTAAAATATGAAAATGAAAAAATTTTAATTACACTCATTGATGTAATATTTTATTATATTTTTGATTGATTGATATTTTAATATAGTAAATTTAGCAATAGTGAAGTAGAATTCATTTTAATTTCTATTACCATTATATAATTTTGATTATTTTTTTTCTTGATATTATTCTATTTCTTTTTTAATAGCATGTAATAAAGATTTTGTCAAAAAAATATCTTCACGGTATATCATTGCCAGGACGTATCATTTTCAAAGATAAAGGCTCATACTTCATAACGTCATACGTCAGTTCAAAGCATTTTCGGTTTAGTAATTCGATGCGCGCTTTGTTCTGAAAGGTCAATTACAGAAGGAAATCATTCTGAAAATGTATGAGAAACGATAAAAATGCACTAGGTTTTTCACGATGTATACTGCTCATTGAAATCTGACATGGAAGACATACTATTTTAAAAAAGAAAAAAATGAAAACAAGAAACGACGTTACTTGATTTATCATGCTAACCTTATCGTAACGGTTTGAATCTTACACGTTCCGATTACAATAAATCAATTACACGTTTCGATTCGTTCGAACGATAATACAAAGTAATTAAACTTATTGCATTTATTTTTTTCATACTAATATTACTAAAAAAGAATTCTTTTCGTTAAGGTAACGTCTATGTTTTCGTGCGATAAATTAAATTATTCCAAAAAATAGTGACGAATATAAATTTTTATCTATACGAGAAACAGAAAACATTATCTCGTTTATTCATCGTATTTTTTATAATTATTATTATTTCAACGATCGTATCCTATTTCTTTCTTTCTCTCTCTCGTTTTCTTTTCAATTGCTTTGAGAAACGTAATTTGACGAGATAAGGATCATGCAAAAGAATGCTAAGGAAAAGATCACGTTACTACGTAATATTGATAATCCCATAGAAAAAAGCGTGTCAAAAGAAGTAATACATTCCCCAACTTGTTTTTACTTTTAACATAAAATATTTATTTAATTTCTAACATCATGTTAATCAAACGCAAAGTTATTCATTGAAAACGCATTAGCCAAACTTGTTCCTTATCTCTCTATAACAAATTTCGTTTATCAAAATTAATATTGAATTGCAATGCTCCGTACTATCGTTTTACCTCAGGGATATATTGAAATCGTAATTTCGTAATACAGTTTCAATAAGAAGTCGATATACACATTCCCATTTCGTTTATAATACGAGCACGTAAGTTATCTCGCGTTTAAAAGGATTTATTCGTGGGTGGAGGGGGTGAGGGGGTGAGGGGTTTGGGGTGGGGGAAACAATAGTGATATGAAATTTTACGAGAAACGGGTTAACAACAACCCGTGACGCAACAGAAATCATAGTTTTACTTCGAGCATAAGGTTTTCCCCCCCCTCTCTCTCTACTTTTTCTTTTTTCTTTATCTTTTTCTTTTTTTATTTTTCTTTTTTTTTTCTTTCTTTTCTCGCTGTTTCTTAGATCTAGCCAGGTAATTGGCTACGCGTAGTAGTCGTGAACACAAGCTTTCCTATGGCTTTTCGCTCCAAACCATTATCTTACGGTACGATCCTTTGACTCGCGGTTAATTATAGAGTCGGAACTCACAAGCGGACAGTGCAATTAAGAAGACTCGCTAAAGGAGTATTTCAATCGAACTTCTCGAACATTTCTCGTCGTTTCTCTTTCCCGAGTATTTCTCTCTCTCTCTCTCTCTCTCTCTCTTCTCTTTATCCTCAGTCTCGTATGATGTGTATTTTAAAATAAAAGGGAATAAAAATCTATCCAATTCTTTAAAAATAGAAAAATATCAAACGTGAAACGTTTCAATAAGAATATCTAAATATTTTCTTCATTATTCGTTACTTTTTACTAGTACGTTATATTATATTATATTATGTTATTATATTTCTGAAAGAAAAGATAATTATATAATGAAATGATTTCTTTCAACATCGCGAATTTTGTTCAATATTTAAATTAATTCATTCGTATAGAAAAATAAAAAAACAACAACACGTGCGCTCAGTCGTGCATTTTAATTTTGCGTGTATCAACGTTATTATACTTCGATAATTAGATTCGTTTCAACGATTTATTTAACGATTTGCTCATATAACTAAGATATTCATTTTATTTTTAACAAAATTTCCACGCACTTTTGTACCTTATTATTATTATTATTATTTTTTTTTTTTTGTTAAAATATATCGCGTCGAAGTCTTTCCAATCTTTATAACTCCGTACAACAACAACACCTTTGCAATAATTTCCTCGTATACTTTCTTCTTGCAAAAAAAAATAAAAATAAAAAGAAAGAAAGAAAGTCTGATATACTTTGCGTAAGAAAAGTTTTCCGCAACAAACCGCCCCCCCCCGCCCCACGCCCCCCGCCACCCGCCTCCTGTTCAACTCGTTAAGCGTTGCACCCGGTATTCAAGGCCCCGGAAATATTATCTTCTGGTTAAAAAAAGTATTATATAGTAGACGCGGACGTTTCGCGCACGCTTTCCTTAATTATGTTTCTTTGTTCAAAATTATGGATAGCACAATGTATATCACAGCGGTACACTACTAAAAACACCGGTATTCTTTTATACAAGACTTAAGTTTTTCCTCGTCCCGTTAGTTTACTTCGACTTAAAATCGCGTGCAAATTAACGAGTTGGAAAATACGATGGTGAGGAAAGTGCTCAATAAGATTGACCTAACCAACGACAAACGAGAGCCACCATATTTATTATCATGCGTCTTTGTTAATTTAACCGTACTAATCAATCCTCTACTCTTTCTTCTTTTTTAACTGGAACTTTTAATTACGTCAATTATTTGTCGACAAACTTAACGCGATTGCTTTACTTCGAACTTTACTTTATTAAGTTTTACAATTTAAAAAAAAAAGAAAAATATTTCGTTTAACAGATAAAAATAAGTTACGTTATACGATTCTTTAAATATATTGTATTAAACAAATCTATCGAAATTCGAAACGTTTAAACGTATTCACTATTCTGTTAGATTTATAATAGTTTATATGCGTAATATTGTGTATCGATATACTATTGATTGAAAAATCAATTATTTCCCAATGAGATATATTTCATTACTAATTTTACATTTGTCCACGATAGATCTGATATGACCTATATTAACGTCATTAATTTATTATATCACCACCGTAGGTGTTAACGACCAAACTAATAAAATCAATAAATCTCTGATTATTTCGATGATTATTCTTTCCCTTAAAAGTTATTTAGCAACCAGCTCAAGCACAAATTCGTATCACGTACAATAAAAACAAGTTTATCTTAAATTTCAGTAATATTAATAAAAAAAAAAAAAATTAAAATGATAAATGTAGTATATATATACATGTATATTTATAGAAAATATTTTTCCAAGATCATAAGTCAATGATATAAAATCAGCAGTTAAAATCGACGAATTTGAATAAACGAACCATCTCGCGAGAATAATAATTTGAGGATTTAAACCAACGAAGTTAGTCGTTATTCTATAATGATACTCGGTTGAGGTCATTATGGAGTGCTGAATTGAGTGAGAGACTTTAAAATTAGCAGATGCATCGATGTTTAAAGAGGAATGGGATGATTAATTGAGTCCCGTGAACTGAAAAGTCGATGAGTTTATTCTGTCTAAAGGTGATCGGTCGAATGCTTCGATGATAATTGTAATTCAAATTGATTTGAAGTATAGTCTAGAGTATTCTCTAGCTCATTTTTTCTCTCTCTCTATCTCTCTCTCATTGTTTCACACTCTTTCACGCTCTTAATCTTGCTGAGTTTTCAGTATCTTCCAATGGGATGGTTGAGACTGCATAACTTGGTTCTCATTTACTTCCATAAAGAAAAAGAAAGAGAGAGAGAGAGTAAAAAACTGAATAAAATGTGAAAAAAGAGAGAAGAAGTAGCAAACGAATCTAAGTGCTTTCGAGTAGCAACGAAAAAGAGAAGGAATGCCTATCGATGAAAAATCCTCTCAACGAAACGTCCGAAATAATGCAGCGAAGAACTGTGTAAATTATTTCATTAAATCGTTTTCCATTTAAAAAAAAAAAAAAAAAAACATTCACACACACATACACGATTTCGCAATGATTTACTTCTCAAAACGAAAATTAGAAATAATTTAAACATCCCCAGTCGACGATATTACGCAACGTACTTAATTATTATGATAAAAATTTTGCGATTAGAGAATGATTATTAGTCAAGACGATAAAACGAATTTGTTTTCACGTTATCAGATCATACCACTACGAATAAGCAAGACTATGTTTTATAATACGCTCATGTGTGACCGTGGAAGAGTCAAACGCATGTTGGTTAGAACTTCACAATTAAAATTCAAACCGCGACGATAGTTCTCGGGGAAAACCATAAACCGAGAGAAAAGCCGCGACCCGTTAGCCATTATATCCGAGAGTAATAACAAAGTCCTAGCTTGGTATCCAACCCTACCCCTCTCCAGAATCCCTCCTGAATCCCCCTAAATATCCCAACAACCCGATATCACTAGCACATATTATAAACTCATAGTATAAACTCATCCACCTTGTCATACTACCTCGTTCCCTATCCTTTACCTTCCTTTCCATCCTTTCTCCTTGATCCTGATAATCAAGAATAAAGGAATTACGAATTGTATCACTTATCCTCGCATTCGTATGCCCCTCGTTTCTCGAACCCCTTCCTTGCGTTATCAAATTTTACACAAAACCGACGTTTGTTATCATCGAGCCGAGTAAACGCAGCAGCAGCAGCAGCAGCAGCATGCCAATAATGTTGATTTTGTCTTTATTCATATTTTAACGTTACTGCAAATGTGATAGAGTATGTATGTATATATATGTGTGTATGTGTGTATACCTAAATTGTTCGCTAGCTACGTCAATATGATATATTAGTTTTAATAATACAGTTTTGGCGATTGATTAATGATGACAGATGCGTTGAGTAATAAATGATTGAATATATAGATTCGAACAGTTGATATGAAACATTTACTAATTATTACGATTAAAATGGTTATGACTAATGATCTTGATAATAATTTACATGTAATTGTTATATAAGAGTGATAACAATTGCAATATGATACTAAAATTATTTTCACGAAAGAAATATAAGTATAGTAATATTATATAGAAACATAAAGAAAAATATTACAATTATTTTGCGTCTATTGATTATTTTTTAATTTCACTATGATACTTCTGTAATTACATGTTTCTTTGTTCTTTGTTTTTCTTCTTCTTTTTTTTTGTTTATTTTTTTCTTTTTTAAGTATAATTATAAGAACGATTCCTCTATGAGAATCTAGCTGTTTACGTTTATCTAAATAAACAGCGGAAGTAGTCACGACTAACTTTTTTCTCCCACGCATAAAAAGTTCCTCGTAAAAGTCTTGCACGTTGAGAAGTTAATACCCTTTTCCTAAGGGTGATGGTAATAGAGGATCACCGTTTGCGACCACGAGGAAAGTTAAAAGCGTTCGTAATTATATGCATTTCACGGGTGCACCTGGTGGTATTCGCGTATATGTTTCCGGCATTAAATCGTATTATTCCGGTTATTTCATGGAATAACTAGACAATGCGTGAACAAGAATTTTTTTTTTATCGTACACATAAATCAATCTTTTTATGAAATAATTACAATTCGTCTCTAAAGTTTGCTTACATTCATTTTTTTTTTTAAATTTTTCAAATACTAAATGTTATTTTTTTAATCTTAATCAAATTTCCATTGAATACTTTTTAATAACTCGTCCTTCTTTTAAATTCATATATTATTTCATTGAAATTACCTTTTTTTTCGTATCTTAATAGGTATAGATATTTCATAAATTAACGGGTTTTCATCTTTCTTCTAACGATTAACATATATAAAAATAAAAGGAAGGAAGAGGGAAAGATAGAAAAAAAAAAATAAAAAAAAAAAAGAAAGCAGTCGAGTAAAACCATTAATTTCTCAGTGGGAGACTCTCGACTTTGCAGCTCCGAAAGTCTTTTACTCCCCCTTCACTCCAATTTTCTTCCCTACTTTCGAAGATGGATTTTAAGCAGGGGATTGGAAAAACCGAGTCAGACGAATACGTTCAAGGATCAACGAGTAGGTGTACCGTCAAATATATATATATATATATTGAAAAATATTCATCCATTCGTTCGACCATGGACTCTCGTATAAATTTTCAACACCGATGCGTATATTTACTTTATTATTTATTAACAATAAAGGGGAAGAATATGTATATCCTTTTTTTTTTTTCCTTTTTTAAATATTTAACACGGGATTTTTGACGATATCGATTGAAACTAAGACAATATATAATTTTCATGTATTATAAAATAACAAAATAACAGTTTAGTAATATTTTAGTAATTTAAACGAGTCAACGTTAGAGATATTAATGTATTATAAAAGATGCAAGGAAGAAAAGAATTGAAAAAAAAAAAATAAGAAAATAAAAAACATGTATTTGGAAAAATATAGAATACGTTCGTAAAGGTAATGGAGCTAATTTCAACGAGACGTGACAACTTCAACGTCATTTCACGATCCTTTTGACTATTTCTATCATATTATAGAAACTTATATAAAGAAGTTCAGATATTGTGAAATATGATGAATATCGCATATCAAAAGAAATTACTAGGAAATACGAACGAATGGGTAGAGAATGATGCGTAGAATGCGAATGAAAAACAATCGTAATACGAGTGTTTTTAATAAATGTTTTTAATAAAATAAAACCAAAAATAAAAAAGAAACTGCATACTTATCCGATTATTTAAATCAACGAAATTTAAATGTTAAATTCGCGTTTAATTCTATAGGACAAACAAATTCATCGTTTTCCGCCCAATTGTTTACACACATCCGATATAAATTTTTAATTATAATAATATTACAATTATTTTCTATTTTAATATTATTTCTCATCGTAAAAGAAAATGAAAGAAAAATAATCTTTTCTGTTTATACGGTTCCTTTAATGGAAAGTCCAGCTTTAGATTGGAGGTAACGTTGAAACATAGGGAAAGGAGACAAACGCATAAACGCGAAGCTAACGTGCGTTACCATATTCTCGTGAAATTTTTTATAAACCCGTTTGCCTTTCGAAACACACAGAAATAAGCGAACCAGCAGTAGCACCAGCAGCAGCAGCACCAGTACCATTGTAATTCTCAGCGGCTCAATTATCTCTCTAATACTCGTTCCTTTTTCTTTTCGGTATACCTATGCATGTACATACATAGGTAACCGTTGGTCGTATTTGAATAATAATCCCCAGATCGACCAACTTGCGAGCTTCTTCATCGTGGTCGGGCTGATTAAAGCAAACGACCGAGAGTCACTGAACCAACCTTGGGGTACATTTCTACTTGCACACACGTCTTATCCTTTACGTGCGATCTCTCAACCTAAAGGATAAAATGAAACTCGCAAGAAACTACAGTATATATATATATATATATATATATTACACACATATATATATATATAATACATACATGCACGTATACTTCTATGAAAGTCTATTTAACGTTGACCTTTAATAAGTATCAAAAACTTTTCCAGAATATTCGCGTCCAAGACCCCCGACTCACCTAAGCTTCATTGACAACATATTTCCATCGTTTTTATCATTTCTTTTTAACCCTTTTTTTTTTTAATCTTCGCTAACCGACTGTAGACATTTATTAATTTAATCTTTCCTTTCTTTTTTTTTCTCGTCCATCGGTCGTACGAGTTCAAGCGAAATGAAAAAATTCGTCACTTTACCAGACTCAACCCACCCCCACCCCCACCTTTACTCTCATCCCCGTTCCAATACAGAATGAATATCTTTTTCCTTTACGAGTTCCTTCCAACTGAAGTTCACTTCTGAAATAGTTGGCGATTTAATTCAATCCGTTAAATGAAAAGGTGAAGAGAGAGGAAAGTAGAAGAAAAAAAAATGTATCTTATATATCTCATTAATTATCAGTAAAACTAGGAGGAGAGAAAAAGAGAAAGAGAAAGAGAAAGAGAAAGGGGAAGGAAGAAAGAAAGAAAAAGATAGACAGTTTGGAAAAGTTCACCGAAATGGAAGCTTCTTCGACTGTTAGAACGAGTGGACATCCTTAAGGTTATTTAGTCTGTTGACCTCGTTTAACCATCCTAAGTTAAAAGAGAAAGGAAAAAGAAGAAGAAGAAGAAGAAAAAAAAAATAAACTCGAAGAGAAAAATCCTTATATCCGTAGGAATAGAGAATATTTTTTTCCTCCCTGTCGGACGATGAGCTATGAGATGACGATGAGGGGGAGGGAGGGGGAGGGAGGGGGAGGGGGGAGGGAAAGAGAAAGGCGACTACTACCGCCATTCGCTTGATTAATTAGCAAAATTATAGGAGCAGAATGAAAAACCGAATACACTCGTCTTTTGAGAATCACTCGACGTTTTGGCTTTTTTTTTTCTTTTTTTCTTTTTCCTTTTTTTTTTTTTTACTATTTTTTATATTTTTTTTTTTCAGCCTTTATTCGTAATTACCGTCCCAACGAATCAACTGAAATGTTTAAGGCAAAGAGTGCACTTCATCCTCGGTGGGCTCCAATTAGACGCGGAAACTCGCACTGAAAAATGTTAACTCGTCTACGACCACACCCTCCCACCCCCCACTCCCATCCCCATCCCCATCACTATTCATTTTTCGCTATATATATTTTGGAATTTTGTTTTGTTTTTTCTTTTCCTCGTTCTACACGCGACCCTGTTTGTTTCTTTGAATCTTTGACATTTTACAATCGTCGTGTAACAAATATCGTAATTACATTGTACTTAACGTTACATTGTTATTAAATTCTTTATTAGTTTTTTTATTTTCTTTTTTTTAAGAGTGTATATATTACTTTATATAGTTTTTATCATAAATTTGTCCTACGTATTTTGAATATTTATATCGGAGCTTGAATATTACGTATTATATATGTATATGTGTATGTGTTTGTATAAAATATTAAATACACTTATACACGAGAATATTATTTATTTTGTAAATGGCAGATATCCCGTAATTCTATCCTCGAATTATATCGTTCTCGTTTTATTGCGATAAATATATATATATATATTTTTTTTTTCAAATGTTATAGATCTATACAACAAACTAATTATTCTAATCATAACGAGAGTCCTACAAATCACACCCGGATAGAAATACGTAACTATCGCGTGTGGACTACTACTACACAATGACAATTAGCAACGATATAAGTTAATTAACGGGTAGCAAGTTGAGCTACTACTCGATATCCAACGGATACTCATATTTCAGGATAATCATCAATTTTTCTCTCATTCCGTGAAAGCTCTCTCTCTCTCTCTGTGTATAGAGGGAGAAAGTAAAAACGAAATTTGCACGACGAATTGGTCGTAGTTGAAATAAAAAAAGAAAAAAAAAGAAAAAGAGAAGGAAAAAACGAACGATGGTAATTTATACCACGTTGCGATAGCACCGCGGATGATTCCTTGATAAAAGTTTTGGAATTTTCGTTTAAAATCACTCGAGCTTGGAGCCATTAACGTTAAGAGAGTAAGTTAAATAACTGGCTGCGGTTTTAGTACTTTAAACACACTTATTCGTAGAAACCAGCCAAACAATTGGGGAAAAGATATAAATCAATGTAATAGGTATAAAAAAAACATTCTTTCACGTGAATAGTAAATAATTGAAGGAAGGCAGCAGCGGGGAAAAAAAACAATTTTCGTTTGATTTTTATTTTTTCTCTCACTTTACCCATCCACACCCCACTACACTCCCGTTTCCCCATCCCCACCCTTCGCATTTCCTCTTTCGGAAATAACTAATTAAAAAACTTTACACGGTTAAATATTTTGGAATTTACATAAGCATCACGACAGATGCTTTTAATGAACGAACGAACGAACGAAGGTAAGAAGAAATTGTAAGATGGTCGTCTATTTTTAAAAATGTGATATTTCGAAAGTTCATTTTGAAAATATTAACAAAAAGAAAAAATAAAATAAAAAAGCGAAGTGAAAATAAGAGAACGATACGGTCCGAGTACTTAATCAAATTTCTACGATGGAGAAAACATCTAGTGAAGATTCTATTACGACCCCGTTTATAATTACATTAATTTAAAAGTTTAAATTACCTTGTATCCTGCCAGATCCTGTACGATACACGACAGCATAGCTTCCCTACCGACGGGGGCAGTCACGTTGACAATTGGTTCCTTAAACTTTGGATCTAAAATAAGGAAAAAGTATTTATCAAGTTATTTCCAATATTTCGTTACTCCCGTTAAAAGTATGATCAAACAAATATGTAATAAATATTAATTAGTAAATATATATTATTACGTAATATATATATACATATATTTTTTATTCAATTATTTTGTCATCCTTTACGTAATAATAATTTTATCACGAAAAATAAAAAATAATTACGATAGGAATCTAAAATTGATCAAAGGTAGTTGGAAAAATGATATTAATAATTATTAATGAACTATTTGTATTAAAAATATGTGTATACGCAATTTCAAATCATAAGCATACTGGGGTATATTTATTTTTTAGAAGACAAAAATTTATCACGCTACTTTTAAAAAAAAAAGCAAGTCAAAATTAAACTCGGACGATGATTCTCTGCAAACATGGGAACTTTTATTTGAAAAATTGTTACATATCTCGTTTTATTCCTCACTCTCTACCCCCCTGCCCACTCCTCTCTTATCGTCGTACAAGTTGAACTCTGCATAGAAAAATGTATGTCACGGTAAAATATTAGATCGAATCAAAACGAAGATTCGAAAAGATAAGTATCCTTCGAAGCGAGAAAAAAAAAAGTTAAAACTCGATGTACCGTAACTCGTTGGTCCTGCGAAGGGTCAACGTATGTCTTTGTAGGTCGAAAGCAGGATCGGGACACGTGGGTTGACTATAACGGTGATTGTTTGCAGAGGACATAAAATAGCGATCTGCCATTGGGGGTGGAGCGGAACGAAATCGAGAGAATGAGAAGATAAAAAGATAGAATGAGAGATAGATAGATACGGTAAAAGAGAATGCAAGAGGTGGAACGTGTCACGGATGGATTCGTAATGGAAGAAAAATAGTGGGGAAGGATGGTAGGGTGGGGGGGAAGAAGAAGGGGTGAAAGGTGGTGGCAGTAGGAGAAAAAAAAGAACAATTCCAGTACAATGAGAAATAATAATAGAACCTTATGCAATATTTCACTATCTGTTTCAAGATTTACCTTTACATATACATATATATGTAATTTACATTTATTCACATGATACCGTGTATTATTCTTATCAAATTATTATATTATTATTTATATATTTGCTTAATTAAATCATTTGGAAGTGAAAATAATTTAATAAATTATTATATACGTTATATTATATATAGAAGAGTCTTTGATAAAATCTCTTTTAGAAAGATGAAAAGTATACGCAATAATGCAATAATACACACACACATATTCATATATATATATATATATTGATGCATTCAAGCGTACCGTCAATTCAGCAATACGATCTAATGCTTTGATCTTATTGATATAAAACTTGAACAGGTTGTTGATCGTATTGCGTGACCCAGTCAAATAATTAATTATTCATTTCTGGACTAACTTTATATTCGTACTATCAGTTCAAAAATATCGCACATGTTTTAGTTTTTAATTTAAAGTGAACAATATGGTATATCGAAAACTCTGTATTTACTGTAATACGAGAAGAACAAAATTTAATAAAAAGAAAATGAAAGTAATACACCACCGCTAGGTTTTTACCATTGTATTTTCTATTGCATATTCTATATACACATAGATGTATATGTATGTACATATATAATACATAGAGAGACTTATCTATCCATCGTTATGTGCAAACAAATCTCGCAGGAAATTCGAGTATATTAAGACTCCACCGATCCAAATGATTTGATGGATTGACTCTTTTTCATTCCATCTAGTTTTATTTTTTTTTTCCCCCATTTTTTCATAACGTACCAACCGAACGAACCATCGGGGAGGAGGGGGTGGACACGCAAAAGAAAATGTGTTCGTTCTCCGTCAAAAGTGTCGAACGTCCACGAATGACGTATCGGCGTTACGAACCCAAAACTAAAACCGATGCGTCTCTGATAAAGAGTTTCGTTTTTAAATGTATCAAACATGGGAGGGAGGGATATAGGGAGGAGGAGGAGGAGGAGCAGGAAGAGGAGGAGAATTGCACTCACGAGAACTATTTTATACAACTAACGATCCGTTAAATCTGGAACATATCATAACTCTACGAAAAAAAAAAAAAAAGAAAATAAAGTTTCCGTGGTTTTTATTCGGATTTTGTCTTTTTTCGAAAAATTTACGAACACGATATTTATGTTAAACGTATTTTTGTTTTTTATCGATTTAATAATTGACAAAATATAAGTAAAACGTTTTCAACTTCTACGATTATCTATTGATAAAAAAGAAAAAGTTACGATACACACGAATATTGTCGAGTAAAAGTTATTCGATTACGTATTTAAATTTGCATATCTGAAATACTCTAACGTAAAATGAAAATTTTATTGGCAAGACAAATACGTACATTTCTAAATTAACAAAAACGAGCTTTCACGGATGTTAAAATATTATATCTAGTTATTCAACATGTTGTAACTTCGCAGTAATTAATTTATATAATTTCAGATATTTCGAAAGATATCTATTAAGGTTTCATCATTAAGAATATTCTATCCTGAATTTCTACAAAAACTGTTTAAAAATGTACGATTGACTAATTGATATTTTTTTTTCCCCCTCGATAATTAATAAAAGATATGTCTGGAAGTAGTAAAATATTTGAGGGTTTTGTTAAATGAACAAAATCTCGACGGGATAGTTGAATAGTCCTCGAAATGCATGAATTCAAACATTTATAATAAGAAGAAAAAGAAAAAAGAAAAAAGAAAAAGAAATAAATACATAAAATTACATTTTGTACAATATTATTTATGTATTCAAGAAACGACGGTCTAAAATGGCTGAATAAATTAATCGAATTCGCGTTATAAGAAAGCGAGATAGAATGGAAGTTAAAAAAAGGAGAAAAAAAAAGAAAAAAGAGATTAAATTTTGAATGAAATTTAAAACCAAATAAAAAACTATCCCCCGCCGAGAGACTTTTGGCCCCGTATAACTGATTAATTAGTTGTAATTATTTCGAATTTGAAATAAAACTTAATGAAGGGAGAAAGAGAAAAATAAACGGAAATCAATCTTACGATCGGATTAAAGAAAAATTCCGATGTATTAGCGAACTTGGTTGTTTCGAATATACAATGGAGAAGATAGTTGAACAAAGTTTCGAGCTAAAAAGAAAAATAATTAACGGTTTATATAAATAATGAAAATAATGTAATATATAAATATAACACATTATTTTCTATACATTATTTCCTTTTATATGTTAATATGTTGTCTTGGAAAATTAATATTTACGTAACGGATCTATACAAAGTAATACCAACCTAGAAAAAACTCTATCTCCTCTTCTCTCTATACCTCTTTCTTTAAACACATTTATTTACCTATCTTTTTTTTCCTGTCCCTCTCCCCCCCTCTCTCCCCCTCCCTCTCCCTTTCACGAGCAAGCATGCGGACAAAATCTCGACGTTTTTTCAATTAATCCTTTTTCACGAGCTCGCCGCTAACAAGATTCATTGTTTTCTCTACGTGCCGTCTAACCATGAATCCACCATGCTGTACGTTCGCCGCGTTGTCTATCCAATTAGCAGTCGCAAGCATCCTTTAATCGAGAAACGAAGTTCCCAGTTAAAAAGGGACAAGACAATAAACTCGTTGAATTGTTCCTATTTTCTTTCCTTTTATTTATTTTTTTTTCTTTTCTTTTTTTTCTGTTTTTTTTTCTTCTTTCCCCCAAGAACGGACTCACTATCGTAAGAATTCAAAGTTGTGTTTGTACAAAAAATTGACTTATTTTACGTTCCTTTTAATTTCATTTTTTTTTCTAATTGGCGGAGACAATTTTTCCCTTGTCTTCCTTTCCTTATTTTCCTTCCTCCCTTTCCACGTCATATAAATAAGTATCACGACTTATTTCGGATTAAAAAAAAAAAGGAAAATTGATTTCATCGAAAAACAACAGAAAATCTATCTTACCGAATTTTGCGTCTTCCTATCTATCTATCTATCTATCTCGATGGAAACTTTATCGACATATCGTATGCGTAAAATATTGAAAACGTATCCGCAAGACGTATCCAACAAGCACATATATATACACGTTACTTGTTTTCTCGGTACTCTCTTTCCCACCCCCTCCTGGCCTCATCAAAATAAAATCTTCGTGCTGTAACTCTATACAATCATTTAAAAAATTATATAAGTATAAATAAAAAATATATATAACGTTGACAATGAATCGAGTATCTAAATCTAACTTTTGTTCAATTACGACTATGATTTTATCAATGTTATTACTATTAAACGTTTCTATTTTATCTATTAAAGTTTTCCATTTATATTCAGACAAATTGACGAATTAATCAAAATTCTTCGGAAAAATACACGCGAGTTTTACATACGTCGTTTTATTTCCTATCGGGATTGTTCGTATTCCATGAAAATGCGTAACGCAAACAATACCTATATACGAGAGAAAGAGAAGAAAAATTAATATAGAAAGAGAGAGAGAGAAATAGAGAAGAAAATATTTCGGACGTAAACGTAATTAACAGATATTATCGAAATTAATTGTTTTCCCTATAAAATATTGCGTCAATTTTTATTTGTAATTTTTTTTTTGTTACTTTTAATCGTAACGAAATTATTGTCATTGTTTGTAACGTGACTTTTTTCCAAAAATATAAAACCTTTTCAATGGTGTGTATAACATTTAGATAAGATTGGAAAACATGAATACATTTTCTAGCAAATATTTCGGTATCTACAATACTATATACAAAGTAACTGCAATATTTCGCACGAGAGAAAGGAAAAGAAACGAAATAACTTTAGTACACAAGATTGGATTCTAAGAGTTCGCGGTAAAGTTATATATTTTTTCGAAATGGATTGAAATCAACGTTGCCACTGATGTCGTAGTTTATGCTACTTACATCTTTTCTTTTTATTTTCTTTCTTTCTTTCTTTCATTCTTTTCATCACTCTCATCCACCCTCCCTATCCATCTATCTCTCTCTTCCTTCCTTTCTTTCTTTCTTTTCATAATCCGCGAATAATAATAATTTTGTTCTCTCGAACTCAGCTGCTTTAAGATATTTTTTTATTCCTATTTACGAGAGAACTGTAATTCAAGTCTTTTGGAAGAATTTACTTCGTTTTCTTCCTATCTTACATTGCTTTCCTTTCCTCCTTAAAACTTCTAGCGATCCCAAACTTACGGGTTTACTACTATTTTCTTTTTTTTTTATTTTTTATTACAAGAGAATCAACATATTTTATTTATTTCATTTGATTTATTATTTTTATAATCCGACTATTCCTCTCTATCGTATTGAAATATCTATAACCAATTTATCTATTGTATTATATCACGAATGTATTGAATGTTCCGAACGTTTGATGTAAAAGGGAAATGAATAAATATAATAGAATATTAATTACAGAATAGTACCACAATTACGTATCAATTATGTACAAGCTAAAGTATAAGTTAATTTCTATTATGTGTGTATATATATATAATTTCTATTTAAATAATGTTAAATAGATGTGTGTGACGTTGTGCGAGATTTTCCAAATACAAAGGTCTGATATAGAAATCTAACAAAATCAATCCATCTAACAAAAATAAAGGATAAAATAACATGCGATCGATAAAAAGAGAAATTCGATAACTCGAAGAGAAAACCTCATCTATTCTACGTGTTATTGCTGCAAGTTTATTTATCAGGTATCAAAATTTTCACGAGAAAAATATTTTTTAACTCGCGAAATAACATAAACGAATGATCACTTTATTTTCATTATATTCGTATAATAATCATTTAACAATTAATCGTATAAATTTCATTAGTTAAACGTTTGAACATTTGATGAAAATCAAAATCATTTGAAGAAAGAACTCATTATTCTATTCAATTCGCGTATTGTTCTTTTCGTGTCTTAAATAATACGAGTAATATTTTGCACACTCATTTTCTTATCAAATTTCTTTAACTTGAAATACTTTTATCCTTTTCATTTTCATTTTATTTTACCAAAAATCTCGCTCCCAGGTAAACACTAGTCTTTTATTTAAAGTGTTATGGTGTGTGTGTGTGTGTGCTAGCATAGTAATTCATTCTAAACTCCTTTTATCCCTGAAAACGTTTTAAAAGATATTTTTTCCGAAATTATGGGAACCTACATTTTTTAACAGTAGAAGAAAGAACCATCCTCTATGTTTTTTTTTCTTGTTCACTTAATTCCAATTTAAATTAACAACGTTTGCAAAGCGTAATATTTGAAATCATCAAACTGAAATTTATATAAAATATTATGAAACGTATTTTACACGTAGTAATAGAAAATATGAGAATTATAAGATCACCCAAGTAAAACAAACAAAAAATAAAACACGATTAATTTTATCGTCAAAAGTCACCATTATCTATAATGCGATCATTCGTATCATTATCTATAATGTAATCATGTAAATCATTATCTGTAATCATTCGTCCCGAATATCGATTAAACACAGCAATGGAAAAGAAACAAGGTTATCTTTAATTCGATAAATCGTAACAATCGAATTGCAAAGGTTATGCAAATTCACTACGATTATTTGAATTAATTATATTTGCTTATCAATTTGAAAATATTATCGTGTAATTTAAATTGAAAGAAAAAAAAAAAAAAGAAATGTAATGAGACGTCGTTAAGATAATTTGTTAAAATTTGTTTCTACGATTAGATTACATCCGATGATAATTCTATCGTAGGGGAAGAAAAAAATTTTCTCTGACAATAATATTAAGACCCGACTAATTAATAATTTTGAACGATGATAACGAATCTCGTACGAATTCGAACTACGTGATTATTATCAATGAACAAGTTCCTTAGTTTATTTTTTAACAGGAACAAGTGTCGTCGTCGGTGAAGAAACAACTCTCGAGATGTAACAGATTGTATATCGTGTCATGACACAATCCGTTATACGGGGTTTACACTTTCACGCCCCATAAACGGAACTTACAATTTGTTTTCAACCACTTGGGCTCGCAAGACACGTTTTAAACTGCTCGTGCGAGAAAACCCCTTTTTGTTGCATACCTATTATATCGGTGTATTTATCGTTTCATATTCTCCCTCACTTGTCATTTTAATAACTATATTATTAAATTCATCGAATCTTCGTTATACACTTAAAAATAATTCGTACACGTTTAAAATAAAGTACTCCTATCAATTTGATTAATTTATCAATCAATAATTAAGTATTATAATAATTTTATATAAGATATTTATGTCATATGACTCACGTAATCCTTTTATAATCCTTACGAACTAAAACCTATCGAATTTAATATACTGCACTACGAAGAGTATTGAATAAAATTGTAAGAAATATATTTTTTATTTTTATTTTTATATACTATATACATATTTTCTTTCTTTAATGAAAATTTTCTAATATTCTTTTTCAATTTAACTTTCCATTGAAGCAACAACGGAGAAATTTGTCGTTGACGTTTCGCTTATCTTGGAAAGATCCAAAAAAAAAAAGAAAAAAAATTTATGCAACACACGGGTTACCATTAGAAACGAGAAATGAATACCTCTTTTATCATGTACGCAAATATAATCTTGAAACCGAAAGAAAATAAAAATTAAAAATATATTTCTCATATAATGTGGACAAAAATGAAGTTTGATGTTTGTAGAACAGGAAGAGAACACGAGAGACGACTCATTATTTTAAGAAGAGAAATCAAAACAGAGGGCTAATCAAATTTACGTAATCATTCTGACAAGATTGAATCGAACAACCAAGTGTCACAGTAAAAACCATTGTAAAAACTTAACTCGTAAAAAAAAAGTGATTATTCGAAAAAAAAAAATAAATCTTATTAATTTAAATATAAAACCTTCAGCTCTCTTTTCTAGGACCTTATTGGAAGGTAAGAAAATTCTAGTGTAAATCTAGTATAACGGAATTAAACGAATCATCTCTTTCTCTCAGCGTTTTCAGTTTTATGTAGTAGAGAAACGAAAGAGGAAAAGAAAAAGTGAGAGAGAAAATGAAAGAGAGAAAATAGTCGCGTGCGAGAATATCGACGTGTACCGTTTTCCGCGGGCACACGCGGTGGATATTACGTACAATAAGTTATCCCCGTACTCGGCTACCGAATGTTCATACAATACGTTATATTTTCCTTCTGTACTTCTGTGCACACGCTCGAACGATTTTCATGTCGAGGAAAATCGCTATCTCGCTATCTTTCTCCTTTTCCCTATATATATATATACATAGAAAAAGAGAGATAATATTATATTATATAATATAATAATATTTTTATTTTTGAAGTTATATATATTTTTAAAAACAATATTATTTAAATATATATTTACAATATATAATACAAAATAATATTATATGTATAAATATAAATATATATATCTATAATATAATAATATTAATATTAATATATTATAATAAAAAATTATATAATAAAAATTAATAATATTATAATAATATTATAATAATATTATATATTAATAATATATATAATAAAATTAATATAATATTATATATATATAATATATAATTATATAAATAATATAATATATAATATTATATAATAAAATTAAATAGAATATTATATATGTATAAATATATATATATCTTTCTTTATTTCTTTCTCTCCTTCTCTTTCTCTATCAATTTCTCCTTTATCCTTTTTTCATCTATATATATATTTTGGTCTCGTTCTTTTCTAACCACACGTACTACCTACCTATCAACGTTCCCGCAATGTTCCTACTGACAAAGTTATATTACCGACATCGATGACAAGGGAAGCTTATCTTTTTATGTAAATCATATTCGATGCTCTATAACAAACTGTCTCAAAGCGAGCGATACGTTTGTCTCTGTCACGAAACACCACGATTATACAAGGAAAGTCTCTTGGCTCTTCTGATAAAAAAGAAAAAAAAATTCTGAAAGACGTTATTACCAATGATGGAAGAAGCTTCTTTTAACAACGAATCTCTCGAGCTACCTAACGAATAGAATGTGTCGGGGAGTTATATAAATGTTTAAATCAGAACGAAATATGTGATTCGTAAAAAGAATTTCATTCGTTGATTCGTTCGTTCGTTCGTTGACGCGAATATAAACGTGGTACAGGAGAAATGGGAAGACAAAAATAAATGGAATGTATTGACTAATTAATGCTATTATTATTATTATTATTATTATAGTGATTTAAACGATTTGAGATATTGTTCCATTGAAATTCATTTCCACG
The DNA here is from genome assembly GCF_010416935.1 of Polistes fuscatus. NCBI lineage: Eukaryota > Metazoa > Arthropoda > Insecta > Hymenoptera > Vespidae > Polistes > Polistes fuscatus. The sequence continues at coordinate 928,794 of NW_025113096.1, forward strand.
ATTTAACTGTAATTATATGATTTAACGTTCGGATACATGCGTATATGTATTTATATCAATCGTCAGTAGTACAAAACACATTATCAAAGTGAATTATTCCCAACGAAGTTAATTTTCTAATTGATCTAATCACCGAATATAATTTTAATAGTTCGAATATGTGTGAGTGTATGCGTGTATATTGTATATTAATAAAGAATATAATTATGTTGTAGGTTATGCACTTACTTTTACGAGACGATGATAAGAAATTCGTAAAAATGGTTCCGTAATTGAGAAAGAACAGCGAGAGATGTTGTCGCGTTCAACGTTCGAACGTTACTGCGTAGTGGTAAACAATCAGTCATCTCTCTTAGGTCGGTTACCCTTCACTTTCTTAGATAGGATTAACAACAAAACAAATATCGTTTATTGATTTTTAGTTAGAACGTTAGTCGGTTGACGTTTTCTGTATTATTACAACACGTTTATGATTTAGATAGTAAATTTTCAAAATAATTTTAATATTTCAGATATGTTTGAATGTATGTATATATATATGTGTATGTGTATGCATATTAAATATCGAATTTTATCAGTGTAATAAATATATGTGTGTGTGTGTGTGTGTGTGTGTATAATACGATCATTAAAATGTTTACATAGAATTTAGAAAATGGAATTTTAATATTTTAAGTATATACGTGTATATATATATACGTAAGGTACATTTTTTACCGTCATTAGCATGAAATTACCAAAAAACTACTTGGCTAAAGTTTTAAAAATACGATTCTCAATTTATTCAACGCTATGCATACACGACTGCACCTCCACGAGAAATGCCCTTTTTCTGTTATTTTTTCAAAACTCCTAATGTCTTTCCTTATTCGCGGTATCATTTTCTCTCCAACTATTATGCACATTTCGAGTAACTTCGATCAGAATTTATTTCTGACAGAATGTAAGATCATCCGACAAATAAAGACGGGAATTGCTTGTCAACCTAAAACAGATAATGTGTCGTTCAAATAGAAACTTTCCCCATGTTCTCTCTTATCGCACACACACACACAGACACACACACTACTATGAACGCATACTAACTACGAAACCTTAAAACAACGAATAACGAAGTACAATCGGTCCTTACATCTGTGACACTTTTCTGATCCGCTCGCAATATTATTTATCATTAACTTATGAACAAAAAAATATGATATATGTACTTTGAAAAGAATTTTAAAAATAATATTTCCTCTCCTTCTTCTCCACCTACAAAAAAGAAAATAAAATAATTTTAAAAATTAATTAATAAAATTAATAATTTAAAGAAAAGAATTTTAGAAATAATATTTCCTCTCCCCCTCCCCTCCTTCTTCTCCACCTACAAAAAAGATAATAAAATAATTTTAAAAATTAATTAATAAAATTAATAATTTAAAGAAAAGAATTTTAGAAATAATATTTCCTCTCCCCCCTCTCCTTCTTCTCCACCAACAAAAAAGAAAAGAAAATAATTTTAAAAATTAATTAATAAAATTAATAATTTAAAGAAAAGAATTTTAGAAATAATATTTCCTCTCCCCCCCCTCCTTCTTCTCCACCAACAAAAAAGAAAAGAAAATAATTTTAAAAATTAATTAATAAATTAATAATTTAAAGAAAAGAATTTAGAAATAATATTCCTCTCCCCCCCCTTCTTCTCCACCTACAAAAAGAAAATAAAATAATTTTAAAAATAAATTAATAAAATTAATAATTTAAAGAAAGAATTTTAGAAATAATATGTCCTCTCCCCCCCTCCTTCTTCTTCTCCACCTACAAAAAAGAAAATAAAATAATTTTAAAATTAATTAATAAATTAATAATTTAAAGAAAGAATTTTAGAAATAATATTTCCTCTCCCCCCCCTCTTTCTTCTCCACCTACAAAAAAGAAATAAATAATTTAAAAATTAATTAATAAAATTAATAATTTAAGAAAAGAATTTTAGAAATAATATTTCCTCTCCCCCCTCTCCTTCTTCTTCTCCACCTACAAAAAAGAAAATAAAATAATTTAAAAATTAATTAATAAATTAATAATTTAAAGAAAGAATTTTAGAAATAATATTTCCTCTCCCCCCCCCCTCCTTCTTCTCCACCTACAAAAAGAAAAGAAATAATTTTAAAAATTAATTAATAAAATTAATAATTTAAAGAAAAGAATTTTAGAAATAATATTCCTCTCCCCCCCTCCTTCTTCCCACCAACAAAAAGAAATAAAATAATTTTAAAATTAATTAATAAAATTAATAATTTAAAGAAAAGAATTTTAGAATAATTTTCCTCTCCCCGCCCCCTCCTTCTTCTCCACCTACAAAAAAGAAAATAAAATAAATTCCTTTATTCACTTCTGTTACGATATATTATATAATTTGTTCGTTATTTTGTTTAGATATTTACTTTAAAAGGATGTACTTATATAGCTCTTCAAGAAACGTTACTAGACGATAGCGAATATTCGGAAAGTTTGTCACTGTGTAAGAGAGAGAGAGAGAGAGAGAGAATATCAGTCATGGAGTAATGAACTGATCCTTCCTTCCTTCTCGCAAAGCGTGCGACGACTTGGGTTCAAGTAACAAGATCGAGTTACCCGAATCTCTTCGGTTCAAGTGCGCGTTAAGAGAGAGAGGAGCGGAAAATCAGATATGGAGATGTGTTTGTGTGTGTATTCAAAGATACACGAAGAGAGAAAGAGAGAGAGAGAGAGAGAGAGAGGGATGACTTCTCTATTCCGATACCTTGGCATTCAGCGATATATGGAACGAGAAGTTTGCCAAAAGCTTTCCCCATCTCCTTTCAATCTTCTAGTCTTCTCTCTTGCTACATTCTTCTCCTCTCTCTCTCTCTCTCTCTTTCTCTTTCTGTATAGATTTTCCAGTTACAGACAATAACTTCTCTTAATTGTATGCGGTTATTATTGTTTACGGGACAAATATATCATTGAATATAGTTATTGTCAAGTTATCAATTCTTTTTTGAATTATATGATGATTTTGATTTTATAATAAAATAAGAATGAGAAAAAAGAATTAAAGGAAAAATGTGAAATCAAAATTTACTCGATACATCATCGAATGAATAGGAATGATTGTCAAGTTTTGCCAATCCTTTTCGCGTGTTATGACGTTGATTGATTTTATAATAAAATAGTAATAAGAAAAATGAAACGAAATTACAAATAATTATGAAATTATTGTGTAAGTTGAAAACGTTCAAAGATTCATATCGTACGTCAAGATTTGTCTTTCTTTAGATAATTTAAGTTTATTTGTAATCAATCTTATATTTGCGATGATGTAAAGCAAATTTGACGTGTGTATATACTATCTTCTTGATTAGAGCATCTCAGTTACGTAGATATTTAATTAAGTAATTAGAAATATATACACATATATATATATATATGTATATAAATAAATAATATAATCTCGAATTATATGCTAAATTATTCGATTTTAGTTATATACAATAATTACACTCGTGTAAGAATATTTTTTTCGATTAATAGGTATCACATACATATATGTTACATCAAATATTATGCAAGTTTTAACGTATACCATGAAATATTTTTGGTATAAACAGGTGAGTAGACGTTTGCACAGATGATGGTTAAGATCGATGAACAAGGAAAAAAAAAAGATATAAACATAAAAGAGAGAAAGGAGAAGGGGGGAGAAAAGGCTAGTGATAACACCATAGACGGTGTCGATGAAAGAGGTTATTACATGGTTATACGACACTTTTATCCTTTGCTATTCCGACGCCATTCAGTATTAGGTAGAAGCAACCGTGACGAGAAGAGTAAAAGGAAAGTGTTTTCTAAGTTTATCACTTTCAGAATCCATATACGTATAAACCCGTAGGCATGAAGTTTTTATAAACAATTGTTTCTTATTTAACAAAAATATACACGTACAGGATTACTTAATATATCGAACTTATCCGCATATTTTTATTTACACTCGTTTTACGAAATTATTGTAAAAGTTTTCTTATATATAACATAAAAATATCATTTAATGGTTATGATAATACTTTTCGTATATAATCCCATAAAACGATTAAATTTCGTATTTATTGATCGTCTGGTTAAAACCGGTATGTATCGGTAAACGTCATTTTGAAAAGTGACAGCCTTTTTTTTTTTAGATGATCAAAATAGGGATCGTTCGTATTTATGATATCGATAAGAATAAGATCATATAACTAATAACATGACAAATCAATATACGTGTGTATATAGTTAAAAATTGATCGCTATAATGTAAAAAAGGGAAAACGTATTTAATATCATTGTATCTTGTTTCAACAAGCCAGTTTTTTTGTTTTTTCTTTGAAGAACGATATAACAGATATGGAATATAAAATCAATTATATAAATAATAAACGCGATAGGGTAAGTTATAAAACGAGTTAATAATTCTCGATACTTGTGCAAACGTTTTTTCAATAGTTCATCGTCAATTTTTTTCAATCATACGTTTCAACAAATAAAAATTCGAAATGATGTTAAATACAAAAGAAGAAAGGGGGGTTCTGCTTTTGAACTTTATTTATATAAAATAATACCTAGTCCTAATTTATTAGAATAAAAGAAGATAATATAATTTAATTTACGAGACAGAGAGTTTAAAAGCTATGATGAACGATATTCAAGTCAAAAGGAGAAAGAGACAGGTTGTGAGTTACTATCAGATAGCTATAAAGTTACTCCGTGCGCACCTGCCATGTTGAACAGAATACTCCATGCTTTCTCTTCGCCCTTTTGACAGGTTATTATATTCTCTATATAAAATATTACCTAACCGTTATATATTATATAGATTTTTTATCCAATTATCTATAAACATATTTTGTGTTGCAACAATTTACTGAAATTCGAACGGATATTAGAAGAAATAAAATAACAAATAAACGGAACAAATTGGTAAGGGCAAATATGTTTAACAGTTTCATATATCATACCAGAAATTCCAATATAAAATTATATAATGTATTTTTTATATAGTAAGAAAAAAATAATAAAAGAAAGAAAGAGAGAGAGAGAGAGAGAGAGAGGAATTGTGTACGTTTACCTCAATTTTAACACAACTACCTTGAGGATTGTTATATTTCTTCTTCCCCCAAAGCTAATTCTCAAATTTAAATTCCGTTCATACTTCTCATCAAAGTAGCGAAAACTTGTTTTAATTTCGTTCGACGTGCCACGTTATTATGGTGATTGTACATCGAGATTAGAGTACAATTTCAACGCGTGAACTTGGATCCTAAGTTTGAAACAAGTTTCGAAACAAGCATCGATTAGTATAGGGCACTTATATGCACGATATTCTATATGAAGTTAATTAACTATACTAACTGAGAACGAAAATTAGCCCCATGGTGTTATAAAATTAATTATAACCATGGGTAAGCCCGTAATTAAATATAGAAAATCTTATTTAAACGATACAACGAGAGATAATGGTCGGAATTTGACCATGAATTTAAATTAATCTTAAAAACAAATATATATATATATATATTTTCCGTATGAATATTTTCAATTAAATATTCATTCGGATGAACAAAAAAAAACTCTCATATCGCGCGTCACGATTATAATATATTCATGAAATTGAAAATAAAATTGAATAAGACAAGCAATACGTATACATATAAACTTACACTAGTATCATTAGTGTTAGTGAAATGAAGTACTTTCTTCTTAGAGACACTCAAGGGTTCTCTTAGAAAGAGCACTTATTTCTAACGAGTGTCAAAACCGTATAACCCGTTGCGTTACTCTTTCTCTTTACGAAATATATCAAACTAAAATCGTTTCTATAACATTGAAAAAACATTTTGGAAATTATAGGGATGCATAAAGAAAGGAAGGAATGAAGGAAGGGTGACAAAAACGATTTGTTTTGGTATAGAATTTCCTGTATAGAGTAACACGACCGTTTGAAAAAAAAAAAAGAAAAAAAACATGGAAAAAAGAAGGAAACAACCCCTCGAAATCGTGCGATATATTGTTCTAGCCCTATCGTATTACCTATTGGCTTTCGATTATCTGTTCGAGATAGCCTACGAAATAAAAATTCCATGGCCTCTCCCCTTTTTTTATAATACAACCATGATCGTGCATCTCGGTTGAGGTATGATACCCCTACCCAATATAAGAAAAGGAAACGCTTTTGATGGATGCTTTATCTTTTCCCTTTTCTACTTTTGATCTATTCTTTCCGTTCTAATGATTCCAAGGCCCTTCAAATAATATGCCTAGACTGCGACTCGTTAGGGGGACAGTTAGAATGCAATATGTTCGCGTTTTACGATCGAATGCTCGCGCATAATACGCAGAATTTTCCATTTTACCTCAAACGAATGATAATACAAAATGCAATTACATCGATCGCGAATAATTACATGCTGGAAGGGGGTGGGGGAAGGGGAGGGGAGTGTGAGTATACATTTTACGGAATTACCAACGCTGTAATTACACCAACGATCTGTATTGAGATGACAAGCGATTATTTTCCTCTCTTTTCTTTTTTTTTTTTTAATTTTATTTTTTATTATTTTTGTTTTAAATAACGACGTAATGAATTGGTTATCGAAAACTCGTTTCAATGAATAACGACAAAAAATGATAGAGAGAGAGAGAGAGAAAGGAATTTTCAATTGAATCCGTGCATCATCCAATCCTCAATGTATTAATCTATGTGTTCTCTTCTCATTCATTTATTTTCATATCTTGCTACGCGTTTGTAATAACCCGACGGAATCACTGCTTCCGTTAGTCGTAGAAACGTCATTGGGATTATTATACTCAGAACAACCATAAACGTATAATGGACGTGCCCTAGGCGATGGTGATGATGGTGGTAAGTTGGTTTATGAGCTAAAGTGATGTAAACGCAAGAGTAATATACTGAATTTAATGCGAACCATCTTCGAATGTATAGTTAAGTTTTGCACGATCGTATATGTTCGCACATTTATGATCTCTTATTTATAAAAAAAGGAAAAAAAAACAAGAGAAAAGAAGGGATAATTCCTACCCTAAAAAATATTATATAAGAAAAGAGAAATTAATTTAGAAAAATTTTTTCCAAAAAATATGAGGATAAGTGATGAAAACAAAGTTACATTGTTTCGCTGTAAAAATCATTGAATAGAATTGAGATTAAAAAGAAAGGAAAAATTTGACAAAAAGTCTACAGATCATTTCAATTTCTTTTTTCTGCGTTCTAATTTCGAAAACCTATAATTCCTACCCTAAAAAATATTATATAAGAAAAAGAAATAAATTTAGAAAAATATTTTTCAAAAAATGTGAGGATACGTGATGAAAACAAAGTTACATTGTTTCGTTGTAAAAATCATTGAATAGAATTGAGATTAAAAAGAAAGGAAAAATTTGACAGAAAGCCTACAGATCATTTCAATTTCTTTTTTCTGCGTTCTAATTTCGAAAACCTTAGGCGAATTTTGATTGACGTTCTCGTTATTCTACCAATGCAATATCATATATCCTAATGTACGTTCTATGTAATTCTAATCTTCTTTTAAAATCGTAACCGTTCCTTCATTATCGATCGTTTTCCCCTAACCTTTGGCTATTGTTAATATCAAGGTTGCAGGACGATACATCCACCATACGTTCTATTTCTTCATTATTCGAGACTTTATCTTTTAATATATATTTTCTACGTAAATTTTTCCATTATATTATTTTTCTAACAATACATTATTAATCACGTATAAATATGTATATATTTTTTTTTATTATTAACAATAAGTTTATCTTTAATATATATATTTTCTGCGTACTTTTCTATTTTATTATTTTTCTAACAATATATTACTATTATATATTATGGTAGTATAGTATGTAATAAATTAAAATTATTTGATTATTATTATTATTATTATTATTATTATTATCATTATAGCAAAAGCAACTATATATTATTTTTCTAACAATACATTATTAATCACGTATAAATATACATATATATATTTTTTTTTTTAATTATTAACAATAAGTTTATTTTTAATATATATATTTTCTATTTTATTATTTTTCTAACAATATATTACTATTATATATTATGGTGTATTAATAGTATGTAATAAATTAAAATTATTTGATTATTATTATTGTTATTATTATTATCATTATAGCAAAAGCAACTATTTTGATAGTAATCAATACTAAATCTTAAGAACCGATAGTCTTGCAATGGATTGGAGTTTCTTCGAGGGAATATGATTCGCGAGGTCGAAAACTACTTCGGTAGCGAACCGAAAGGTAAGAAACGAAGAAGATTATCTTGCGGTTGCGATTACTTTGGCTTCCTTCCGACGTATCGTGTTCTACGTATCACGAAGAAAACACGAATGTATGTACTTACATATATCGACCAGCCTAGGTAAAACGTGCTGCTCCACTTTTCCAAATAGCAGTTATACAGTTTCGTTTTGTGAAACTATTTTATTATTCTAACCTTCGCCTAAAATGTATTATTCGTTTTCACCTTTATCCTAGAAGGCTGCATATTTTCATTTATTATGTACTGGTATAATATACATTTTTTTTTCTCTCTTTTTTATTCTTCTTCTTCTTCTTCTTCTTCTTCTTCTCTATTTTACTTATTCTCTTTTTATCTGCACCCACCCTCCCTATTCTCTCTATTTCTCTTTTCGTTGAAAAATTTCTAATAAAAAGACGAAAAATAATTTTGTTTTGTTGACGAAGAACAATGGGAATGCAATATCAAAACTAATCTAGTTTTCAAAATAGGACATAGTTATTCGCAATATACCTCTTTTGTTAGAATCCAGTGAATATTATGAAGTCATATTTTTCTGTCTTGTGATATTTCTAATAATTTGTTTGTCTACAAAGCAAACAAAATTACGTATACATAGTAATGCTTTTCTTCAGATCTACGTGTGACAAGCAAAAATATTCTAACAATTTTTTCACGTGAATTATTTTAATTATAACGTTTTATGTATAGGTACGATTATATAAATAAAATTTCAAATAAATCAAAATACAATTTATACATACAATATTTATGAATTATTTCTTACAAACATAAAGATTTCTAAAACAACACAAGTATTGTTTTTATTAATCAATTTTATTGTTAAAAAAGAAAATTCATATTAAAATTATTAGGACTACATGACATTATATTATTGCAAGTGTGGTATACATCTAACTGTTACACGCATTCCATTATTTGATGGTACACCTATAGGCACAACACATGCATGCGTACAGAAACATACATGTCTACCTATAAAACTTGTTGCTTTCACAGTACACACTAGCGTATTCCGAAAATTAATGGGACACCTGTTCTCAATTGCATTACCTCTTTCACAATTGTTTCAATCGGTTCGGATGAACCTCAGCTTCGAAAGCAACAAGATATCTAGTCGAAATACGAGAAACCACATTTTGTTTCGTAAACTATGAACTATTGGACAAGGACTACGTGTCGGAAAGTACGTGCAATAGTTGCAAGTACATCGGTTAGAAGAACTTCTTCGAAGACTATTATTTTCTATACAAACTATTGATTTGATACCGAATTTGAAAAAGAAATTGTGAAATATCTTGTTTAAATACTATGAAAAAATATCTTTAATATTTACTAAATTACGATATCTTTCTTTTATTTTGTCGTAACATTTCAATGATTAGTAAAATTCATCATACGATGAATTAAAGAATTTTATGAATTATTTTAACAATGAAAAATAAAATGAAAATATTTTGTATCTATAGAAATTGATTAACATTTAAACGAAAAGTATCTAATTAATATTTCCAATTATAAATAAGAATGAAGGAATAACTTTAATAGATATTTATAAATAAAGAATATATTAAATAACAAAATAAATAAGCAATATTATATCAGTTGGTCTCTGATTTGTCTCCGATTTTTACTCGACTTACGTTTAGACTGGCTGTCTCTTTTGTGTAACATGTTCCCAAGAGAAATCCTTCATGGAAGATAACATGACGTCACATCCTACCCCATTGTAACTCTATACTACTTTACTTGCGTCATGTGACATAAGTTATGATACATGCATATAATATATATCTAATGCTAATAATTATACAATAATATTTGTTTGCCCATTAGGATTACTATTTTTGTTAAACATTTTGTCGAAAGCATGAAAAAAAATATACAATCAAACGAACAAGTCGATTATATTGTTGAAAACATTTATATTACTTTATACGAATAACTTGTAGAAAATATATAAAATGTTAGTATAATTATCGGGTGAAATAAATAGTAAAATAATAGAAATAAAAAAGAAATTATCTGCGTGTGTTTGTATGCGTGAGTGTGTACGTGATAAAACTACAGAAAAGAAATGGAACGATCTATTAGAAAAGTTCAAATCGAAAGAGAGAAAGGCAAATACAACATTGTGTACTAATCGCAAAAGTTTCGCTAGTTTTATTTCTTTGCAAGATTGAAAAAACTAATGCATATTAAAACGTACTTAACAATAATTCTTATTGATGATTTTTAATTAAAAAAAAATAGAATATATGCTAAATGATGTATAGCACAAGTATCTATCGGTCTAATATTAAATTTTTATTTTATTCTCACACTCACACTCACACACACACACACATATAGAGACACGCATACACTGTGAATAGATATCATGGATAATATGAAAGTACTTTCAGTGATATTCTCCTTATTCTTCTTCTTCTACTTCTTCTTCTTTTCTTCCATTCGAGAGAAGTATTCACATTCGCGTCTTTATGTTTCCCTTTTCATAAAATATGCATGTACACAACCTACCCGCCAAAGGAGCATTATCTTCATCGAGTCTTTTCTACGAATCGGACATTCGTAACGTATTAAACAATACTTTTTCAAGAAAATAAGAAATAAACAAGGAAATATATCGTAGAGAATATATGTTAAGTGATATAAATTTTACAAAAATCACGCTAGAGGAATATTCATGTTTAATATTTCATCTAAAACATATAAGAGGATATTAAAAAATAATAAAATATAATAAAATAGACCAAGTGAAATCAACTAAAAAAACGACAGAATTAACTTCGACGTACTATAAAAATATATAACATATAAAATCATGTAAAAAAATGAGGAAACAAAAAAAAGAACGTGCAAATATGTACATCGTATATGAGCAGATAATTGTATTAAATAAATAGATGAAACGAAATTTAATATTACCCAAAAGACGAAATAAAACTAACCGAGAGCGAATTTGACGCGAGCGACCTCGATTAAAATGAAATAAAATGAGAAAAAGAATAAATACGAAAAAGAAAAGAAAAGAAAAATACATGGAACGGATAAGTAGTTTTCTAAACGGTTTAAAACAGGGTCATAAAGAAGAGGGAAAGGGTTGTATAAATAAGTGTAAAGATAGGAAGGGGGAGGAAAAAGGAAGAAAAGATAAGCGTGCACGTAGACGTTAAAAACTATAAAAAAAAAAAATCTGAGAAAAAAAAAAGAAAAAGGGAAAGTCAATGACGAGGGCCAAGGAATACGAAAAGAAAAGTGCTAAAATGGGGGAAAATAAGAAGGACGTATCAAACAAGATGAAAATGAAGAGAAGGAGGAGAAGGAGGAGAATAAAATAGGGTGGGGGAAGGGGTGGGGGAGGAAGAGGGAGAAGTTGAGAGAGAAGGAGGAGAAGGAGGAGGAGGAGGAAAAGAAGGGTAGGTATGTAGGTAGTTGTTATCACGGTTCCGCGGTAAGTGAGAGCCCTCAGACTGCACCGTGCTCAAGCCGAAGTGCACTGCTGCAGCCGTAATGATCAAGCTACTACTCCTCCTCTCTTCTCCTCGCCATAACTGCGAAAGCTCACCCGCTTGCTGCCACCTCCCTCCTCCCTCCTCCCTCCAACCCTCTCCCTTCCACCCATTCTCTCTCCCTCTCTTTCTACCTGCCGCCGATACGAGGCATTTTTGTCACCCTACTCCCTTCTGGAAAGTGCACTGCAACCGTGCACCAGCCTGCGAATTGTCGACTTACGGTTCTAACGTTAAAATATGCTGCTTTCTGCTTCTCTGGTTGCTCATTTTTTTTCTCTTCTCTTTTATTTCTTCTTCTTCTTCTTCTTCTTCTTCTTCTTCTTTACTCCTGCTAGTGAATTTTTGTCCTCGAAATGGCGTACGGTCGGCAAAAAAAGAAAATGCGAATGTTATTGCACGCGCTACTTTCTACCTACGTAGATTCATATTAGGATATACCGAAGGTTTTATTTGATTTTGTTGAAATCATAATTGCACGAACAAATTTCTTTTCTTTTTTTTTTTCTCGTACCTATTACTTCTTACATCTTTTTATTTCTTTTTTCTTTTGGGGAGGGGGGAGGGGACAATGCAGAATAGAAATTTTCGTTTATTAATCGTGAAATGTTTGAATGATTTTTCTATATATTACTTATTAGATAACAAGATAAATTAATTGAATATTTGTAAAACGAGGCTGTTAACGATGAACGATCATTATTGGGATTCCTTTAGTTTCTGATAAGATAGTCTTCGACAATGTTACAAAACGTATCTCGTGATCTACGATATTCTATAGTTAACGTGTATTGTTCAACTTTACTTCGAGGGTGTTTCCAATAGCCTCGCACTTCGAACGATTCCGATATTAATTGCCTCGGCGCAAAATGCGGAAGCTTGTGCATTCTAGATTGAAACATAACTTTCTGACAAGGAGAAACAAACTTTAGCTCTGTATGATTCCCGTTAAAGTATTGTTTCAAGAGTACCTCCAAAATCGAAAATCGAAATACCTTTAATCACGAAAATATATTTACATTAAACGTGTTATATTTTGATACGATTAAATATTTAAATATATATATATTTAAATTAATAATATTTAAAACAAACGATTATTGTAATAAGTTATGCTACGTCGGATAAATAAATCAATAAATTTGATACTTTCCGTTAATCCCTATTTATTTATAATCTTGTTCGTTAAACGAACGATATTATTACGTATTCGTAATGCTCGCGAAATATTTGCCAATTGTTTCAAATATTATTAGTATGAAAGTTCAATATCGAAGAATAGGCATATTTTCTCTCTCACATATATGCGTGTGTGTAGGTGTGTGTGTGTGTGTAGGGGGATATTAGCTATTTAGATCGTCGATATCGATTGATCGTACGAATATTTGATGGACTTTAATCGGGATTCGTTCAACAAACAAATTCCTCTGTAGCCGGACACCGTTCTAATTTTCAGGATTCGTATCGTTCATACGAGAGGCGTTGCAGAGACACACGTATATGTATATTTCGAGGGTGCTTCGGTTTCCACTTTAATGTTTTAGCTTTTACCTCTGACGCTGTATTGCATTCTTGATGTTTACACGATAAACAAGACTTATACAATTAATTTGACACTTTCGTAATATACCATTTCGTTTTTCGATAATTTCAACGACTCTTTTTTCCTCCCTCCCTCCTTCCATTCTTTTTTTTTTCTTTTTCCCCCTATCTTTTCTTCCCTCCATCATTTTATTTCTTTTCTTTCTTTTTTCTTTAAGTCTTAAAAACCCTACTTTGTTTCACCCTTCCTTCGTAGTTTTACTCGAGATTTTTTTTTGTCAAGAACCCCTTTTTTTCGTATTTTCTTCGTTACAATCGCTTTTCCTCAAACGAGATTCGATTGTTCTTTTTTAATATCCTTTGAAAAAAGTTATTCTCACATGCAGACAATTTTTCGTAATATAATCGAAACAACGCAAACAAAATGTTTCCGTAACGTTGAAAAATGAATCAATCGTATATACATATATATATATATATTCGTATATATCCGCCTCCCCCCCACTCCATACGATTATTTATCACCCAATTCGTGTTCGTTCAACGTTCACAATAAATATTAAAACGAATATTACGTCGGTGGATAAAATTAACCTCATACAAATATCGCTCCGGAGATTTTGAAGTATCATGGAACTGACGTATATGAATGTACGAGAACAATAGTGTTTATTTTCACGAATATGGATTTAACTGTCTTTTGAGATCCATTCTGGCAAATTGAAGCGTGTGTTTGTACATTTTTTTTTTAATTTTCTTTTTTTTGTTTTTTTTTTTTTAATTTTCTTTCTTTTTTTTTCTTTCATTAATTTAATCGCACCGAACTCGACGCCATATAAAATTTATTAAAAATCTGTAAAATAAAAAATATATGAAAACACTTTTAATACGAGAAAGAGAAATAGAATGGAAAGAAGGTATAATTAAAACTTAATTGAGATCAATTTCTCAATTAGTTTTGAAAGTTTCGACGGTCTAACATCGATTTCGATGTCTTCGATTTGCTCTCTGCTGAATTATTTGGCAAAAAACTAAACGGACCAATGAAAAAGTATATAAAGTTTCAAGTGCACGGATTAAGTTGTTAATTATTAGTCCGATACCGTGAATTTATTTAGAAATATATACACAGAGATAGAACACAAGTTTTCTTTTTATATAAATTATTTAAAGAATGAAAGAGAGAAGGAGAGAGAGAATCGAGCAATCTCTTTCTCTCTTTCCCTGGTTAAATTCGTTTGATTTCTCTTTGCGAATGAAAAGTGCACTCTTCTTGCCATTCTAATTTCACCAAATTAACGAGCAATATCGATCAGTGGTAGTCATGCAACACCGAGTCTCGATCAACCAACTTTCTTTTTGCCTTTTTGCCATAAAACAAACAACCAGAGAAAGGTAAATCGAAAGACAAAGATTGCAAGAAAGCAAAACGGGGAAGAAAAAAAGAAGATTGAAATTGAGTTCGACCTATTAAAAAAAAAAAAAAAAAATGAAATCGACATAGAAAAGAAACCTTGCAAAAGATTTTCGCGTTTAATTTGTAATTAATGAATTTAACCATCAACAAAATATTTCGTTCTTTCGTAAATTTGTCGTTGCATTTAAATTTGACCCGGTTAAACGACGTTTCGTTTATTTGTCAAACTCGTAGAAAATTGTAGAAACCATTTCTTTTTGTCTTAGATTTCAGATTATTTTTTCAACGGTTAAGATAAGCACAGGTAGATAGTAAGCCAGATCGGATTTTATCTATAATTAAATATTATTTTATTGTACGAAAGGACTTAAAATAAAAAATAATTTTTTTGAATAATTGAATTTAATTAATTTATATTATTTTAAAAAAAAAAAATAAAAAATAATAATTAAATAATCATCAAGTAGATTTAATGCCAATTCTTGATTATGTCTATCCGCAGACTATCTATCTACGATTTTCCCCAGGTTTATTTTATGAACGTTAAATTTCAAAGGATCGAAGGGGTATTATCGGAAATCGAAATAGGACACTGCGAGATAATCGAAGTTTTCCACACAACAAATGTGAATCCCTCTTCGGTTTGTCTACGAACAAAAATATCCGTTAGTTATTACTGTATAATCCACGGAATTTATTACCGCCCCGAAACAATTAATTTTCCGAAGACCCGAACATTGTTTCTTTTCTTTCTTTTTTTTTTTTATTTTTCTTTTCTTTTTTTTCTTTTTTTTTTACTGAATTTGCAATACCAGCAGAATCATTATCTCCTTCGTACTACTCTCTTAGAGATTTAAATATTTTATTACATTCTTTTACCCCGTTTTTGAAATCCCCATTCTCGTTAAATAACTTTTACATTATGACGTAAGATTTGAAGAACGACCATAAATATATTATACTTAGTAAAATATCGTCTAATAAATAACCAATTAAGTTTTTTTGAATCTACGAAAATAATATATCCATATTATTCATATATGCTAATGGATAGACTTATAATTAATGCACCATTGTAAGTAAACATTAATATTAATAATATATACCACAGTGTGCACTATCTATTCTATTATAATTATCATTATTATTGTATAATAAATAAAATAAAAATGATATATATATATATGAGATATAGATTAAATGATAAATCTATTTGAATAATATCATTGGAAAATAATAAATATTCTTTCAACAATTCATACACTCATTAGAAACCACCCCCTCCCTCTTAAGACGATTAAATATTCCTACAATTAAAACGTGAAAATAGTCAAAGAAAAAAAAAAAAAATCTTCGAATCTTTCTCCCGTTAAAAACACGGGAGCCCATCTGTCGTCGTCGTCGTCGTATGTCGAACAATAAACCTCCCAGTGACAATTGCAAATTGTCAGTTGCGTTGCTGTCCAATCAAACCGCGACAGAATCGTATGCACACCGTTCTCCCGCGCGTTTTCTCGCGCGTTCGTACGTTCGTTCGTTCGTTCGTTCGAATCGCATGCACGAATCGTTGTTAACTGTTTACAATCAGGTAAAAACGTATGCACGTAATCCAGATTTGATTCAACATAGGCGGACTGGTCGACCGGTGTTTTGCTCGATCAACCAACCAACCAACCAACCAACCAACCAACCGCTTTCCATCCTTTTCCCCTCTCACCCCCTTACCCCCTTTCCCCGTTCCTCCTTCTCATTCTTTTCCGTTACCCCCCTCCTCCTGAAACAGTCCGCGGATTGCTGGAAAAAAGAGATAAACGAATTACCCCCACTCCCACCCCTTTCGCCAAATAAAAGCACCATTATTTGTGCACAGGCGTGGGACTCTGAGTTCGTTACGAAAGACTGTTTATCTCCGTTTGATTTTAAACGGGCCGAGAAGTTCGTACCGTCGGATTCTTTTCGAAATCAAACAGAAATCATGCCGAGAATTGATACTCGTAAAGTTTCCTTCGAATCTCGTAAAAAAGGGCTTACGTGAGATAATGTTAAGAATGTGCAGAATAGAAATGTGTGTCTAGGAAGAATAGGAAATAGTATTGGTAGAATGAGATGGATGAAGTGGTAGAGTAAATAATTTGAAAAAAGAAACGAAGCGGAATAATGACAGTAAAAAAATACAAAAAAAACATATTTAGGTGGCCTCATTCGGTTGGAACACCCTGTATATAGGTGTACGAATCGATACACCGTGAAGCTTTCGAACGGAATCGAGCACGTGAAAATGCATCTAAAGAAAAAAAAAAAACAGAAAATAATTAACAACCCTTGTCTTTTCAACATGATTCGAGATGACAATTACCGAGGTGCCCTTTTTTATCATCACGCTACCTTCGCATCGGTTTTTCCATCTCATTCATTTCCCCTTTCCCATTCTTTCTGTTCGAAGTCGCGAAACTCCAGCATCCATTTGAATCTCTAGATGATTTTTCGTATAATACTGTAAAGTAGTACGACGTGTTGTTATACGCGTTTGCCCGACATTATAAAGGTAAAAACGAATCAAACGTTTTTTTTGAATCAAAGCTCGCGAAACAGTGCGTTACACCTATAACGAATTTTTAATTCAATTTAAAAACACGATTCTCCTATAGCATCGATTACAATCATTAAATAACTTTATCGACAATGTGTTTTCTTTGCGTTTTTATGCGACAAACGAAAACAAGAAAACTTAAAAAAAAATCGATTGAATTTGTATAAAAAAGGGATAAAATGAGATAATAAATTAAGGATATTAAATAGGTATAACTACGCGAGACACGGATATCGGGTAAAATTTCTAAAAGGATAGTTAGCGTTCGCACGCACGTGTGTCAAAATGGTATGACTCTTGGTCGTTAATTGCACCATGGTATCATACCGAATGCAATGCGGTAGAGAAACTTTAAAGTAACAGAATTATTACCGGTGTTATAAGTAGAAATGGTGGTAATTAGGAAGAAGGAGTATAGCTCGGGCCCCTGATAATACTGTATATATGTACGATAATATTCGGTACGTAGGTTACATTGAATCAGGCCAAGTGGAATTTTGCAAACACCGGATGTGGAAACGAATGTAGAAATTAGCGTTATAAGTAGACCCTACCTATTCTCGAATCGCTTTTGGTTATACTAAAAAATGAACTCGAGCGAAATCGAAAGGACAAGGAGGAGGGGGATGGGCAGGGGGAAGGAGGATGAGGAGGAGGAGCATATGTTTCAACGAAATACACGCATCAAGTGTCTTGAGAGGGATCGTCTGCTACTCTAACTATCCAATTTTGTTTCTTTCTCTCTTTTCTCTCTCATCTCTCTCTCTCTCTTTTTTTTTTTTTCAATTCCTATTTGGTACGCGCAACTAGCAAGAGGCAAAGAACACTTTGCTTATTAGCGCGTTAGAAGATTCCTCTGTAATTGCGTGTTTCGAGTATACGGTGCTTGTTTGCTTTTGATGGCACTCGACGAAACAAAGAACAAAGTGCAGATTAAGTGAATATGAATAATACATATTTTCTATTTAGAGATATTATATTTCAAAAATAAACGAGTAATGATTTTTCTTTCTTTCTTTCTTTTCTTTTTACTTTTTTTTTTTTTAGTTAATTAAACGTAAAATATGAAATGAAAATCGATTCAATGTTAAAAATCAAATCGCTTTATACAAAATATTTGTATGAATGTTTGTTGAAATGTTTTCAGCCGATCGGATTGAAAAGTAATTAATAATTTGTCGTATATGTAACAATTAAACAAATTTGTGTACTTTTTTCTATATATATTTAATATAAACATTATATTTCTATCTGTTTTTAAAAAAATATTCTTCCACCCACCCACATACACACACAGAAAGGTTTAATTTATTTTATATAATAATACAAGATTTCGAGATTCTGCAATTTGCGTTCATTTTCATGTGACCCCGTTGTCGGTTCACAAAAGAAAAATAAAAGTAAAGATTTCCGTTAGCATTGGCAGGGGACGGACCAATTTAAAAATGTAATATATAATTATTTATGTCAATCATAATTTAATCGGTCCATAATTCACAGACGAACGTCATCGGTAAAAATAGTATTTTTAAAATGTCAATGATTCCCGATTTAAAAATACATTTTAAATCTTTTCATTTATTTGAAATATATGGACAAAATTACGGTTATACGATTTGCGAAATTATTTTATAATAATAATAGTAATAATAATAATAATAATAATAATAATAATAATAATAATAATAATAATAATAATAAACCATTAAGAAGAAAGGAGAAAGAACGATGAGGAAAGTGAGAGAAAGAGAAGTGAAATGCAGAACTGGGATAGAGAACTAAAATGCATTGCAAAAGAGGAGAATAAAGTGGTACTGAAGGGTAAAAGGTGTGAGTGGATATAGAATAGCCAGTACTCATTTGCCAGCTATTGTTCGCGTATTGCTGAATCCTGGCAGTAACTACAACCTTCATCGACCAATTGTAACGTGAAAATGATATTTTTTCATTAGTAACATCGCCGCTACCACCACCACCACCACCACCCTCACCTTTCTACCATTATGACCGGACACATACACATGCATAAATACGCATTGTATCCTATCTAAATCGGATTTTTAATATTACATTGTACGATATACTATTATAAAAGAGATTAGTGTTTGAAAATATTTCAATCAAATTCTTTGTATAAATCTTTATTATGTATAATCAGGTATATCTGTTGGATAATTTGAATTGTTTCAAGAACTATGATTCGAAGACGAAATTTGATTCGATGATATTTAATTATCGTGATATTCTTATGCATATGCAGTATTGTATCAAGATGTATTAATATAGTTATATAAAATAAATGAATAATATTCTTCGCGATAAAAATATTATTCTTTAATTAATTTAATATTTATTTATAATGTACACTTAATTGAAAATCTATAGAAATATCTTTGAAAAATTATCTTCACTTTTAATAAAATTATATATAGATAATAGTAACGATGAATTATAGTTCCATAAATGAATAATTAATAATAATAAATAAAAAACACAATAAGAACGTAGTCAACTTATGTGCAATGATATTTCCCCTTTTAACAAAGTTTGATATTAATTTTATACGAGGGGAAAAAAAAGAAAAGAAAAGAAAATAAAATAAAAGAAAAAAGACAAAAATAAAATGAAATAAAATAGAAATGAAATTATCTATGAACTGGTTCGTTAACCAATTGCGTGTGGCTAGTAGCCGAACGCTCTTTTTTCCGTAGTTAAATTCCTTTGTAGGATTTACGATTGCCGTCACTCGTCCCGGCATTATCTATACGACTGGTGAGAGCTAGTCAGGCACATTGATTTAAATCTCTCCATTCAAACGTCGACTATACTTCATCCGCGTTAAACGCGCGCTTATGCGACGTGCGCTCGCGTGCATTCGTGCACGCAAGTACCTTCTCTATCCCACCCTACCCCACCCCAGCCCCCCTTCGGTGCGGATGCAACCCCCTCGCTCGCGTACGTGCAAACACACATAAACTCAATTTGAAAGAGAGAGAGAGAGAAATCTACGGATCGTTTGCCGCCTACTTAGCGGGGTAAAAGATAAAGCTCGGAATGTTGGGAACCATTGCAAATTGTACTACGTTAAAGGAATTTATCAGTGACGCGTTGAGATACTTATTACAATGTACTTCCCCGAAAATTTCCTCTTCTAAGAAAGTTTACCCACCAACCAACGCCAACAACTATCCTCGGACTAGTTTGATATTTCATATTGATAATATCTATGCCATGGTTGTGTCTTTAATAACGTATCGTTTTTTTTGTTCTTTTATAAAACCCTTTGCTTTTAATTTTGTTCGGATTTTGACATTTATTTTCATCTCGCTTTAACCATCGATCGATAACCATTCTTATTACTTTCTTTCTTTTTTTTTTTTTTGAAGTTATACTTTTTTTGGCGCGTTTGAGAAAATGTGATAGGAGTGTGATATTTTTTTTCCCAGGACACCACGAAGTATGTCGGTATTTACGATGCGCGGCAAAACGATTTCAAATTTACGGCATGAAGTTGTCTTCTCTTCTTCTTCCTCTTTTGTTCTTTTCAAGCGGGTCACCCATCCAAGTACTAATCGTAATCAGCGCTGCTTGACTTAAATGATCGAGCGGGAACTAGTGCTACCACCGCGCCATGGTCGTTGACGCATAAAGTAATTCGATATATTTCTCTTACATTTAGTGTGGACTGATATCTATATTTTGATAATTTTTTATTCTTTCTTATATATATCGATAGATTGAAAATATGTTTCCTGCGTTTTTTTTGTTAAATAAATAAATAATAATAATTAGTAGCTTATCTTCTCATATTTAATAAAAATTCATAAGTATAACTTCTTACGTGCGTACATAAGTACACACACCAGTTTTTTTTTTTTAATAAAATCAATAATAATAAAGTGACGTATATATATATACCGAGGATTATATAGGGAAAGATCGATTCATCCGTAATTTTCCATTCGATTACTATTCCCTAGCTTTGATTCATCAATCAGCAGACACGTATACAATACATTGGTATAATTAACGTCATTTCAGCATTACAATAGATACATGTATCAGAATGATCTATCCTAGGAACATATACTTGGCAAGACTTGATCGTAAATTATAGTTTACGAGGTATTAAATTCATTAATTAATTTGATTAGATTCTCAATACATAAGCGGATTCTCATCGATGGCTAATGATAGATTTTACGAAAAGTCGGGTTTGCTCGTAACGTTGAGTTATGTATCGCATTCGTTGACCCTAAGCTCTTGCTTCGTTCCATCACTTATATGGGGGACTATTCTTTCTCTAGGGAATTTTGTTACGATACCCAAAATCCCTTTTCCAACTCTGATAGAAATAGTTTCAACAATGTTCGATGGAGATCTTAGTTTTATTCTAATCTTTCTTCTTTTTACGTAACTACTTACGTAGATAAATAAGTACGATGATTTCAAATCTTAACAAACAATTGAACACACACACACACACACACACAGACAGCATCATTTTCCTCCAATATTTATCAAAAATATTGAAAACACTCGTTAAATTGTGCAAAAAATAACAAAGAATATTTATAAATAAGTATACTTTATATTTTATAATATAAAAATAATAGAAATATGTGTTTTGATTACTTTTACAATTTTGATTACTTTCTTTTCATTCTCTATTTATTGCAGTATCATGATAAAACCTAGATCATTGTTACGAATAAATTATTATTAAAATCAACAAAGGATAGTTGTTCAACTTACGTTGATTTAAATTCTCTTACATACTTATTGTTACTTACATAAACACTATACATGTCTTTTAAATCTCGAACCAAACCTTTTTTAAAAACAATTAACAATACACGTATTATAATTTTGTTAAATATAAAAACAAAAATCATTTCCGTGAGCAATTCTTTGTCACAAAAAACACGAATAGAAAATTATATGTCAACCGTCCGTATTACATACACCGGCAACTTTATCAAAGCAACTTTTTAATTACTTTAACGTAAAACATTAAATGTGTTGTATATACTTTTAATTACTGCAAACTAAAAAAAAGAAAAATCACATCTCACTTTATCCCGAATGTAATGGTAATGTAACACAGTTAACGGTGACAATAGACAGTTGTTAAAGGGAGAGAGAGAGTGAGAGAGAGAGAGAGAGAGAGAATTATCGAAGAGTTGTTGCAACACAGCATGCATCTACGTGCAACGTGGAGAGGAGAGGAGAGGAGAGGAGTGGAGACCGATTGGCTGTTTGACAACACGAAAGGTAAATACACCTGATCGTTCCCTGTTAGATTGCGATAAACAAAGTGACGTTTAACGTCGTGTATCTATTTCAGACAGGTAAGTTATGCACCTACGTAGCTCACAATGACTATAGTACTTGTACAAGCAACTGCGACCAAGACGATTATGGTCATCTTCTCTCGCAATTAGATCAATCGAAAATCATACTGGTGGGTTTAATAATTGTTCGAGTTCTCCATTAAACAAACTAATAAAAAATTCATTAAACTAAAATTACGCATTGGATAATGTGTGTGTGTGTGTGTGTGTGTGTGTTCAAAGTAGGTATTGCATCGTAGAGTTATCTCAGTTAAAACGTGAATGATTGACGTATGCATTTTCTAGCAATGCACATTCCAGTAGTCGACACTTCCAAGAATAGAATCACGTACTACGTACGAAACACGTCTGACTAAAGTAAGACGCGAATAGATTGTATCTCTGTAAATCGAATAAGTTTTGTTAACCCCGCTTGCGGTCTATAATAACGTAAAAAGAAAAAAGAAAAAAACCTGAAGTCGCGTATGTAATAATAAAATTCATTTCGTATTTAGTTAAAGTCTGTATAAAGCAATTATTAAATTGGTGCAAAAATATAATTATATAGTCGTTTTTATGATTATTTTTAATTTAACATCGGTAATTCTTTTCTTTCTTTCTTTTCGTTTTGGTTTGTTTTGTTTTTTTTTACAATTAATAACAAACAGTTAAAAAGTAAAAGAATAAAAATATCGTAGAAGCGTAGAAAGTTTAGTTTGGGAACACTTTTGAAATAACGAATAGTTCGGGAAATATTTTTTCATGTAAAACTTCATATGCGACATATACTGTATATATGTGTGTGTGTGTATACGTATACTGAGAACTTGGAAATTATTATATCCTGCATAGAAGCAAATGTTTATATATATATATACCTGAAATTGAAAGCTGTCCTCGCGAAGTTCGCGTATATGTATTATACGCTCGGTTATCGATAACAAAACTTCGAACCAGTAACTGTAAATCAATCTAAATATGACTGACAACCATTAACTGGTATCGTTTTGTGTTCATATCTCCCTTTCGTATCACTACAGGCAAGGAAAAGTCTGCCTTTGTTACCTCCTTTTCATTGTAATGACATTTCTTATCAATTCTGTGATATAAATAACGAAGAATAAGATAAAGAATCTGAAGATTTTCTTATTCGACAAAAAGGGTTGAACGATATTTCAAACTCTTTTGTGTCTATTTTATTATACTTTCGAAGTCATATTCAATATCACTACTAGGAAATTGAAAAGTATTATTATCTTGTTATACATTTTTTTCTAAAAATGTTCTGTTAAAATCATAATAAATGATAATAATAGAAAAATTCGTATATCAATTCATGTTCGTATTTAATAATGTATGTTAAAATATTGGTAAGCCGACTTCAATCGTAAATATAAAAAACGTAAGTCATTATTCATTTTTAACGGCAGTTATACTAACTCTAAAAATACATTTTTAAGTTAGAGAGAGAGAGAGAGAGAGAGAGAGATCACTATAACAAAACTTCTTATACAGGATGTAACCAAGAGACGACCAACTACTATTCTTCCTTTAAATATTTCATACAAACTATCTCTAAGTTACGCTTCACGATGGAGAAAGAGTATCATGTAGCCAATTATGGCAGGTTTTCACAATTAAGAAACACCATACCACCGCGTTCTTCAATCTACAACGAAAAATATAATAATGCAAACAGGAACCAGACGGACGCGTATTATATAACGTACTGTTTTTTTTAATTAAACACAATTATATAACCAGTTACTAATAAAAAAAAAAAAACAAGTGACCAACATTAAAAATTATCTTTCATAATTATACGAATCAATAATGTTAATACATGCAAAAGTTAAAATAAAAAAAAGTTAAATAGTAAGTTATATACCCATATATTATAATTGCTTGAAATAATATCGCAATCCTGCAAACGTAACATTTAAATTGCATAAATCGCGCA
This sequence comes from Polistes fuscatus, assembly GCF_010416935.1. NCBI lineage: Eukaryota > Metazoa > Arthropoda > Insecta > Hymenoptera > Vespidae > Polistes > Polistes fuscatus. Next base: position 953,501 of record NW_025113096.1, read on the forward strand.
TGCGTTAAACCAGATGATTAGGTAACTCATTAAAAAGATTTTAAAATAATCCTACTTGGATCGTACGAGAATATTTCTTCCCATCCACCCCCCCTCCCTCACCACTTCATGATGGTACGTACTTTAAAATACCTATCATTTTTCGTTAATCAAATGAATATTTTGCATTATCGCAATTATATATTGGGAATTTATCTTTAATTACTTTTATTCGAATATCACAAAATTCTACCGAACGATTTTCTAGTACATATTGTATATATATATATATTATGAAGATCGTAAAAGTATAATAATAATAATAATAATAATAATAAATTTCTAACATTACGAAACGTTGTGAATCGAAATGTTGACTGAAAATTTAAATAAAATCGATAGAATATAGAGCAATATTTTAATAACTATAAAAACGCACATATTTGCTTATCTTAAACCTCCCTTCATCCGATAAAATAATCGATAGTACTTGAAGAAAATTTATTCATTAAAGTTTCTCCGATATTGCTCTCGTCGTTTCTCGATTATCGCGTCGAGATAAATTACGTTGAACGAATGAGCCAATCGGATGCCTATTACATGTTAAAGTGTCGGTTAATACCATAATCGTCTTGCAATACACATCTTTATGCAATTTGATGATTATAAAGTGCGCTAGAAGATTAACGACGCGGTGTCAGAAGGATTCGATAAATCATCCAGTGACCCTGTCGCTATAACTGATCGCTAGAGGTTTAACTTTATTGTGAACCGGTAAACTTATAGTTTGGTACCGTGGTGCAGCAAGTCGTTACCCGATAGAACATGAAATCATTGGAAAAGAATTGTTTTTTCTTTCTTTTCTCCTACGATAAATTTCATAGTATTCCAATAATTCATAAAATAAGTCGAGATACCATAAACCAAAACTGAAAAAGCTTTTATTTTTCTTTACTTTATCTAAAAACTTTATATACAAAACGAATCCGATGAACCAATATTCGATTGGTTTATGTTTTAACAAAAATATAATTATTGTTGTAAATCTATTTTATAATGAATAATAATAACGTTAGTTCTTTCCACGTAAATCGTGGTTAATTGTTTTCTCTGTTTGCGGGGTTTTAAATTTGAATACACTTTAACGGAAAATTTCATGGTAGTATTATTTAAGAGAATTGAAGAATGATAGTATATGAAGGACGAACGAGAAGAGATATTCACGTAATTCACGTTGAATTTCTTCGTGTTAGATGGCATCGGTATCCGGGCACTCCTACCTATCATTCCATGGCAACTTTCTACGCGGGGGCGCGGACTTCCGTTTCAGAGGCAGCTATACTTCCGAGGTTTGATATTCGACTGCAGAAATGGGCTTGCACCTTCGTATAGTAACCGTTATACCAACGAAAAATACCAAATGTAATATTTTTCTACTTCCTACCAGTTTCACGATCTTACACCAAATGAAAAAAAACCAAAGGAGAAAGAGAGAGAGAGAGAGAGAGGGAAAAATAATGAGATAAAATATCTTGTTTTTCAACGTAAACAAATGAATTTACGATAACGTAATAACATTCGTCGCTAGAAAAAAATGCATTTTTACAACACCTGTCGTTAGTTTTATTTTTTATTTTCTATTTTCAATAATTTTATCTTCTGAATATTTTTATGAAAAAAAAAAAAAGAAACTGCTCGAAACAACAAACATTTTGTTTCTTTAAATAATACTTTTTTGTTGTTCTCAGTATTATACAAATTAAATTCTATCACTTGTCTTGCAATCTTCATCGTCGTTCTTTCAAAACTTTATTTTTCTTTCTTTTTTTTTTCTTTTTTATATATATTTTCTTCATTTGCATTATCAAATTAACGTCGTTTTTATCGATTATAGATTTTTCCGATGGACTCTGTTAAAACACGGTGGTGGGTGAGGTTGGTTCCAATAAGTTACTTAATTTCGTAGGGACTTTTTTCTTTTTTTTTTTTCTTTCCATTTCGACATTGTTGATTTTTTTCTATTCATTCAACTTTAAAGGAGAATCTATCGGAATTGGATACCATCGTTGATTTGTTAAATATTAAAGGAAGGAGTAACGTTGAAAGAAACCAATCGATCTGATCAAAATTTTTACAAAGTCCGAATCTATTTTCAACGTATTTCAACGTTGATTGATATACATCCTATCTTATAGTGAAATATATCTGATCTAATATCGGACAAAAATCTTTTCAAATTGTTATTAAAAACATTTCAAATAGATAATTCATTTCGTTTCATTCTATTTCGTATTTAATATTATTAATACGAAGAAACATTACGTTTATGATATTCAATTTTCTACAAAATTAATAATTCAACTTACGAAATACTAGAAAACACAACATTTGCAAAATTCTTTTGCTTAATCGACAAATTTGAAAAGTATCAAAACCCAAAAGGATTCGATTTATCAATCGTCTATCTGTGCGTATAGGAAATAAAAACGATTCATTTAAATGCATAATAAAAATATAAAACGAAATCGTCTCTTAAAAAATAAAAAAGTTACTACTACTACTACTTCCCTATAAGAAAGTTTGTTCCTTTCACATTCTCGGCTCGTTTAAAAGATCGGAAAAGATATATAAGAGATACGGGATGAGATTCGACAACGGGGCCGAGGATAAAATTTTTCCCTTTACTTGGCGTATCGTCTGCCGTTCAAAATGATCTTGCGAAAGTTTGATGAGTTTAATGTCTATACGTATGCATAGCTGCACCCGGATTACTGTCGGAAATCTGTACGAGAATGGTAGTAGGCGTGTTAGGTTTGAAGTAAACTGAATTTTCAAGGGAGGAAACCACCTGTTAAAACTCATTAACGCATACGAGGCCAAATGATAAGAGGTCTTTCTTGTTCGAAATGGATTTTAAAGCGAACGAAAAAAATTAACCTACTATTCGCATTATATTATACTGCTCGGATATATTTTTTTTTCTTTTAATTTTTTTTTTTTTTTTAAACTACGTCTAAAGTAATATCGAATTAATCGCGTATGGTATATTCCGTCGCACCGCATATTCAATTTTATTCTATTACCGATTAAAGTTGCTCGCAATCATCTCGTTGTTTTCATCGATTCAACGACAATTACATGAAAATACGTACAATAGATAATTATACATTATTCGAACTCTAATTGTCATTATCCAAGAGTAAATACAATAACATTTATTAATACTCATAATCAATCAAAGGTAATTGAGAACTGTTGATACAATTAGCTAGGTTTACAGGGAAATATTATATACATTGCAAGTATTCCCATGAATATACAGAAGACTCGTATTCAATCGTTTATATCAGGTTTCCGTTTACAAAATATTTTTATATGTTATATTATGTATGTTGTAAAAAGTTTGAAGAATATCATTTTTTTTCGAATTTTTCATTTATATATAACGCTTAATTGTTCCCAAAATTCTTCTAATGGAATTAAAATGAAATGGTATAGGAAAATAATAGACGTTTATGGAAAAAGATTCTTTGAAACAGACTTTTTTTTTGCGACAGACTCAAAGAACGATTCTCGATCAAGTGATTCAGAGTTAACGATACTCGTGGATTCTAATTTCACATTAAAATGTTTTATTTCTGTCTATCGATTTATAAAAAAAATCTAAATTAGCCAGATGATCTTAAATCGCATAGAAAATGTAGAGAAAGATAATAAACGAATATGAAAATTATGAATTTATTTATTCGTAACATATCCTTACAACGATTGCTAAAAAATCAAATTTGATTTAACTTGATTTTAATCGAATAAAAAAATGTCGAAGAGGAAAATATTTTATTTAGCACCTATCGTTTTCTAAGCAATTATTTCAAGCCAAATATTATCTTACCCCTTTTACTTCCTTCTAAAACGGAATGTTTTCTTCTATTCAAACTTGGTTGATCGCGTTCGAAGGCGAGAAAGTTGTATTGGTCGTCGTAGTAGCACCTACCATCGCAATATATTGCAATATGGTATTATGCAGCACTCGTTCTATGACAGGGTATTATCCTCACGCAGTACCGCAAGATTTCCATATTGCGGGTAACGTGGTATTAAGCAAAATCGGTCGCATAATTACATGTTTGATATTAAACATCGCGGTTACTATGTCGTGAATCTACATTTTACTCTGTATCTCAATCTCACTCTTCCTTTTTCTTTTTTTTTTTTTTCTTTATAGGTATTATACGAAAAAAAGAAAAAACATCGATTTTTTATACTTTTTTAATGTTCATTGATAAATTTCACTTTTACGATAGCACATTCGTGATTGATGAATGAAACGATGAAAAAGACAAAAGAAAACAATATCAAATTTTATCGTGAAATTTTGTCGAATAATCAAGAGTATTTTTATAGGCAAATAAATAATTCGAACAAATGAAAAATCATTGAAAATATCATCCCTCGTCCGAACGGTAATAACTTTGAACGAAAAATTGTTCAATTTAAGTAGAAGAAAATTTAGCTTTAGGACCACGATAACTTTCTACCAATGTACGTCTCTTTACAGATTTTTGCAGTTCGATCGAAGAACTTAACTTTCAACGAAACAACCTAAATTGCGTCTGACTTGCATTTTTTTATTTTTTCTCTTTCTCTCTTTCTCCCATATTCTCGGCCCTGTCTTCTCTTTTGGATCTTTTATTTCTTCCTTTCTTTCGAAGAAGGAAAAAATCGATCAATAATCTAGCACCGGCAAGAGTTTCGTTATAGTGTTCGCGTATAGCAACTTAAGAAAGTCGAAAAAATTCGTAAGTTCGAAAACGTACGGGAACGTTAGTTGTTAATTGGCGAAAAAGTCGAGTCGTTTCTTAGGCAGAAATTGCTGTTCCGTGCTCAACCAACGAATAGAATAAGAAGAAGAAGAAGAAGAAGAAGAAGGATAAAAGATGAAAAGGCATATTACGGAAGGTAAGTATTTCTTCGAAATAGCAAAGGCGTTTTATGAGAGTTAATATCGGTGTTTTACCAACGGGTTATTCGCCAAACTGTCGGATATCTCGAAAGCCAAAGATATAGAAAAAGAAAAAGGGAGAGAGAGAAAAGGGAGAGAAAACGGGAAAGGAAAAAGAAAAGGGAAAGAATGAGAGTCGATAAGGCTAATTTTGTTTGAGGGTACCACCACAATCACTCGTAACGCGTTCGTCGTGTCGTGACTAACTGCGATCTAAGGGTTAACGTGCTCGAAATCTTGAATATCGTGATACATTCAAAAATAAATGAAGTGTTAATCATCCGTTCGTTCGAAGAATTAAAGACACAAGAGGAGAGAACCCATTCGAAATTTATACCGAATCGTTCTATCGATCATTGGCAACTACCTATTTGAAACTTTTTAAACACGAGCCACGTTTTATCGATGAATCTTAAACAACATTCTTGTTTATCGGGTGTCTAACGATAACGTGCATTCGTCGAACGAAAGATGAATCCTTCGTAAGGAAAAAATAAAAATAAAAAAATAAACAAAATTGCATAAAATACTGGAAAACTTGATCGATAAATATGTGTTTAGAGATACTTTGACATAGGCCAATAGATAAAGTAGAATTAAGAATTAGCGTGACTATCGTAAGAGGTATCTAACCACGCGAGAAACGTATATATTTACGTACACATTTACATTTTAAATTTTCTACCAGCCAGTGTGGTGGTGGTGGTGACATCGATACGAAATCGAGACGATTCTTGGTTCTATACGCGAGAAATCGTACGCGTTCTCTGACTTTACTAACGACTAAAAGGATCCCCACCCCACCCCTTTTTCCTCCTCCTCCTCCTCCTCCTCCACCCACTTCAACGCGGTAAAATTCTGCAAAGGGGAAATGTCTCGATGACAACTCTCGCAAATTCACCCTACAACTTGTACTCTGCGTATAATTAATCCATTATTTTATTACTTCCGAGCTTTGTTAACTGAGGAAACGAATAAACGGAATTAAACACTCGTATTACTTGTTTTACACTTAAATACATATTTAATAAAAATTATACGCGTAAATATATAACATTGAAAATGATTAATAACAGCTACTATAAATAGTCAAACATTTTTTCCAAATAACAACGCACCGTATTCGTATAAAGCCTCTTCGTATTTTTCGTCCAGTTTTTTTTTTTTCATTGAAAAAATATGTTTATTTATGAAAAACGAATCAAAATATTTACAAAATATAGAACACCGCGTAGAGTTTTCTGTTTTTTAGTAAAAAAACGTGGTATAAATAACAAATTGCAAGAAGTAATGTTTATTACTGAAAACATATTTTTTTACTAAACATATATATGACATAACTAAAGTGCATATATTTATTTCAGAGTAATAATGCATTAATTGTTTGCAATATTTTGTATAAAAAATTATTATTATATTATCAATTATTTGTAAATTATTTAAAAATAATATCACTGTGTGTGTTGTTAATATATTTTGTAGAAATATTAAATACATTAACCAATATGATTCAATCTTTTCTTATTTTAAATATATTATACAATATTTTTTAACTAATATCGTAATATTTTCTTCTTTAATAATTTACACAATGACCATTCAATTCCAATTGTTACGAAAGCTTTTTCTAATTGTAAGTCTATTAGGTACGCTCCTATAAATTCATCGTTATTGAGTGCTCAACATATTGTACATTCAATGTTTAATTGGATATTGCGTATACCGTCGTCGAATATTTATATTTGAAGCCGTATTGGTTATCTGGGATTATGTTGTTTTCGATACAGAATCGAGTGAACATTTATTCAAGTGTATATCAAAATGATTGCTTATGTTACGTTTATCCTTCTTTTTCTTTTTATTAATGTTACTTCTTTTTTTTTATCAAAATCATATTTTTACGATTTTCTGTCCATCTGTTTCGAAATAATTTCATTAATACGAATTAATTTCTACATCTAATACATAATAAATAATCCTTTCCTCGTATATTTGGTAATTTTTTTATTAACTTATTATATTTACGAACTATTGTTATTTAAAAAATCTATTATATTACTCTAGAGAAATATATTTTTATTATATATATTTATACATAATATTTTTTATTCCATAATTTTACATTTTCCCAGTATATATTTATGAATTCGTTAAATTCTATCTCCATATTTCACGTGTGGTATTTTAAAACCAGTAAGCTACCATAAAATCCCGGTGGATTTCATTTCTTCGTAACCTTCTTAATGCAAAAATAGCGTAATGCTGTAAACTCCTGCTGTTTCTCAACAATATCTCTCATTATTATGTCAAGTATTATTAAATTCTATTATTATATTCTCAATAAAATAAAATATAATTGTTCTCCTTTTATTTTTTAATCGACATATATATATAGACGAATTAATTGATTTTAATTTCGTTAATAAATTTAATAAATATATTACGATACGATTAATATCACAATGATTACGATATTTACAATATATTACGAACTATATTTCAATGAAATTTTGTTCAACGATCGATATCACCTGTCGACGATACAAAATTAGCGTGACTATCGTTAAGATATCGAGCACGCGTGTTAAGTAACATTAGCATGCAAAATTCTAGCCAAGAACTTAACATCGATAGGATATCGAGACGATTTAATGTACTGTTAGATGTCTTTCGCGATTGCAAAGATCTAACAATAAGGACACGCGCGTTAATCACCAGGCATAACAGCACGAAAGGAAAACATATGACCGACCACTTAAAACCGGACATTTTCTCATTCCTTCTCGAATTAGAACCGTCACTCTCTTACACAAACTCTGAATTAAACATATTGATTATAAATAAATATATCTATTACTGTGTGTGTGTGTGTGTGTTGTGTGTGTTTTACAAGTTCAATTAAACCTTACTAATTATGTTCAAATGTATATATATTAAATATTTTAATTTAATATAATAATTAAATTGACACATCTATCTCAATTTCTCATACGTTTCTTCGTATTCATTAAACATAATTATAATTTATAATATTTGTTTAAAGATACGTCTAACATTATTATCATTTCTATATTTGTATTATTTGATATATAATAAAAATATATTTCTTAACGTATTAAAATAAACAATTTAGTATTTTGCAAATATTAATATATATCAAGATGAATATTATTTATCTACATCTCGTATTATTTTTTTTTATTTCCTTTCTCTCTCTCTCTCTCTCTCTTTCATTCCTTTCCCCCATGGGTGTGATATTCATACGAAAGACTAACCAGTCAAAGTGATAAGATATAAGTTGGCGGCCACTAACCATCCACGATTATTTGCATAATATAGGCTCTCGTTATATACGGCCATTAACCACCGAGCTTTCCTCTTAGAAATTTTTCTCTCTCTCCATATTTTTTTGTTTCTTCCTTCTCTCATATCTCTTTCATTTTCACGAGCATATTATTCCCACTTCGAAGCTTCAAGCTGACGCTTTCGAGCATGATTCGAACAAAGAAACGAGGGAGTAGGGGGAAGGGGGGAGGGGGAGAGAGTTTACACCTAAACCTTCGTTCTTACAACACCCTAACACAATAGTTTTATTGTCAGTTTGAAAGCAGAAACTAGCCATCACGTACGTTACGCCATTTTTACGTTCGCTCGTTCGGAGTCAGGTAGAAACTCCCCCCCACCCCCACCCTCACTCTCACCACCTAGATCAGGTAATGATACGTGCGTAAGTGCGCATGGTTGCCGTGACCGGAAAATAAATTCGAGGATCTCGAGATAACTTTGCCGAGAATGCGAAAAATGGGAAGGAAAAGAAAACAAAGTACGATCCGAGATGATCAACCTCTCGCTTTTGGAATTATTTAATCGAGATTACGATGAGAAACTTCTTTTTTTTTTTTCTTCGCGAGATTTGATTTTTTTTACATAACAGAGATTAAAAAATAAAGAAGTGGAGTAAGGGTTAATAATTTTTTTGTTATTTGTTTGTTCTTTCTTTTCTTTTCTTTTCTTTTCTTTTTTTTACTTTACTTTTTCATTTTTCTCTTTATAAGAATAATTATATTAAGAAAATAATTTACTGGCACGACGAGGGAACTACGACGACGACGACGACGACGAACCCCCTTCGTGAAAATGATAATTTGAATTTTCTTTTTTTTTTTTTTTTTTTTAAAGTTGAAGAAAAAAAGATAACGTAGGAGAGAGGAAGCATACGATAACGTGGAATCCTATTTTCGTTTAACGTATTTAATCTCTTTTACGTGCAGTCGACTATAAATGCACAAAAAGAAATCAGCCTCGTTATCCCTGTTACATAGTATACGCGTATGTATATTACTCGCTATTTGACGTATTCATTTTCCAGTTGTGCTTTACCTTTAGGTAAAATGGCACGAGAAAAGCTCTATAACGACTCTCTTTCCCTCCCTCTCTTTCTCTCTTTTGACACTAATCATCTTTTCTCGTTAAATTTTCCGTCCACGAAAGAAACGTTATTTGCGTAAGATCGGAAATAATATCAACGTTAGTTGGCAGTTTACATTTGAACACGATTAATATTCAACTAAAATAATTAATCAAAATATTTAAAAAAAAAAAGAAAAAATTACATTCGTGATATTATAATAATACGCGCGCAGAGAGAAATACAATTATTAAAATGAATAAATAGAAATAAAATGGAATGCAAACGAAAGGATAATCATTTGGTTTACGTGAAATTCATTTCGAACTACTACTGGGTAATCCAAATTTTTTTAAACAACAATATTCAAATTCATTGTATAAAGGAATATTTAAATGATATTTTTTTTATCGTGTGTTTTTCGACGGGCTTTTGATTTTTTTTTTTTCTCTTCTTTTTTCGTATAAAATTTTTCTCTTTTACGTATCATATCGTTTGAAAGAGAATAAGTTACAGATAATTGTAATATATATTATATTTACTTTTTCATTTTTATTATAGACTAATTTCTTTTATACGCATGAATAATAATATTAACAATAAAATGTGTAAAAATTATTGTACGTTTATACAGCTTTGATGTATATTTTCTGACTGTATATATCCAACGGCTTATTATAAAAAAGAAAATTATAAATATATATTATGTACATTTCTTTAAAACGAGTAATAAATGTTGAAATCATTTAAACGAATACTGTGATTTCTAAATTAATCTTAATGAAAATATTACATCTTACGTTAATATATCATTCATTATAATCCTTCAAATATTCATTCACGTTACGAGACATTTACCAAGATTTACCAACTATGAAACATCACTTTCAAATGTTATTACATTTCCCCGATCATCGTATCTCTAACGTTCAATATTCCGTACCCTTTTCCAAAGGTTGTCAATCAAAGCCCAAGGATTCGACATTGTCCTTAGTATCCTGATTTCTAACTAGCATATGTCCTAACTCAACCGAAACGAATAATTTATGATAAATCGTGGTAACGTGGTTGACAACTTAGGTACGTGCATAAATAAATTACATACACGGTTACACATACGTAACCCGTTGAAATTGACAAGGATAAGAAGTTGCAAGATGAAGAAGAAAATACAGAAATAAAGAAAAAGTAAATGAAAGAAATTGTAAATCGAGGAGTGAAAATCGAACAATGAAATAGTATAACAATTTAAGTCTAGTAAATAGGGTTTTCTTTTCTTTTTCTGTTAGAAACATCGTTGAATCCATAAAGATCTCGATTCAACGTGCAATCCTACTTGAATTCGTGGTACACTCGTTCCGATGTTGTCACAAAAGCCCTTTCCCCTTTTGTAGAAATAAAATAACACGACTCGAATTATCCTCTTTGACGGCGCGAGTCCTCTGGGCACAATTAATCGGACATGGTTGTCTCGACGTTTACCACCAACGACCAACCCCACTTGGTGAGCAGCAACCCTCTCCAATCCAGTCCGACCACCCTCTTCCAGCGTTACCCTTCAACCCTACGGGCTAGAAAAGGACTCTTACTACTATTACTACTATTCCGTCGTTCGCGGTTTCTCTCTCGGTTTTCTTTTGGTTTTACATTCAAACATAAATGATGTCACGAGGAAAAGCATAAGAGAGAGAGAGAAAAGCAAGCCCGGAGTCAACGAAGTTTTATTATTTATCTACTTTTCGTATCCTCTCTTTTTATCTTGCCCTTCGTCGTATTCCATCATTCTTCAAACTCACTTCTCTATACCTTTTTTATAATTTTTGTTTTGTTTCGTTTGCATTATCTCTTTTTCTCTTTCCATCTATCCATCTTTTGTTCCCTCATTCTCTTTCGCTCGAAATCTTTGTTTCTTTCGGCAAAATTAGTTAACGGAAACAATACTCACTCTCGGTAAAAGCGAAATCACTAATTAAAGAGAATTGTAACGATCCGCGAGGCAACTAGTACCTGGCATTACTATCATCCTAACTCATCAATTATTCATGTTAGTATGTACTCTTCTTCTTCTTCTTCTTCTTCTTCTTCTTCTTCGCTTGCCACGTTCTTCTTCCACGCTTCATTTCTACCACCTCCTTGTCCCTTTACGAATCCCAACCCTTTCTCATTTTCCTTTGTATCGAATGTAAGAGACCAGAGTATTTCACTCTTGTAGACAATAACACAAAACACTTTGAGTATTTTAACAGGCTAAAAGTCACGAATAATACTCGCGAAAGGAAGGAAGGAAGGAATTGTTAGATACTATAATTATAAGTACAATTTACGAAAGTCGTTTTACGTAAAAGCTTGAATTTGTTCGAACAATAAAACGGGGATTTGTTGAATGGGCTAGATCAAAATGAGAATGTTTTTCCAATGAGAAAAATTTATATCATTTTACTCACTTTTATCTTTTTCCACGATATTTTATTTTAAATCATTCATTCGTCGTTGATATTTTTTTCCCTCCTATTATTCTCATCGCATTTTAAATTTCGTTAAATTCCAACGAATATATCTATGCACCATTTAGCGTCGTAGATTTTATTTATAATTTTTATCAAGAAAAAACAATAGATAAAAAGGAAGAAATTTTTGATCAAATTTCAAATCGATTGTCGTTCAAATTTTCAAAGGTTTTAAACAAAAAGCTGTAGGTATTGGTAAAGGTTAGCATTAAATGATAGGCGGTTTTGTACAGGTACACGATAGATGCGAGTTTATTTAAGAGAAAAGCATGGGGGGGGGGGTTAAAGTCGTTTCTGGTCAAAAACCGCAACCAACAGCGGAAACAGTTTCCGAACGAATAGTCGATATTCTGACGCCTATAAACTACGATGGTTAAATAAGTAGAAATAAAAAGAAAGAAAAATATATACGTGTATAGGAAAAAAGAAAAAAAAAAAAAGGAATATGACATGTTGTAACGAGACACCATAACATATTGCGGTAGAAATCGAATAGATTTTTAATGATCGTTGTGTAAAATAACAAACTGAAAGAATAGATGAACGATAAGGGGAAAAAAAAAACCCTTAACGTGAACTCGATTCAAAATATCGTTGATAAGAAGTCAATCCTAACACTCGATAACGACGCCCATGGGAATAAGTCAACCCCGTAGGAAAGATTGAAGGAAGTCACCTCTATAAAAGATTAAATTGGAAACTATGATCGGAAAACTATGTTAAACATTGTGCACGAATATATTTGAAACTTTACGAGAATAAAATAACTTTGTCGATGGATAAATAGTTTCAACTAATTCGATTAACTTTAGAGATGAAATTTATTTTGCGATATAATCGATTGAAATCAAACAAATAATAACAGAGGATACAAAATTTGTCACAAAAATATGTATCTTTGATAATAACGATAAAAAAAACGTTAATTGACGTTTCGATGCGATGACATAACACGACACAACACTTGCTTGCAAATACACAAACGCATATATATTACATGTATATACAATGCACGTGCGCGTACCTGCGTATAATCAAATACAGAGGCTAAATTACCTAATTGATACACCTGGAATATCTATTATATTATTTGAAAAATTAATCAACATTTAGATAGATGTTTTTTAATTATATAATTAAATTCGTGATATAAAAACTTTGTATATTAATAATTAACTTTTAGTATTAAATATCATAATTATCCCGTGATTTACTTTTCAGTTAATAAAACTCGTACAACGTTTTACGATAAAATGTTAATAAAACGTACTTAATAGGTTAACAAAGCCTATAATAAAAAAAAAGATCATTTTGTTGAAGATACAAATAAACAATTAATACAAATACAATTAAATATCATAATTATCCCATGATTTACTTTTCAGTTAATAAAACTCGTACAACGTTTTACGATAAAATGTTAATAAAACGTACTTAATAGGTTAACAAAGCCTATAATAAAAAAAAAGATCATTTTGTTGAAGATACAAATAAACAATTAATACAAATACAATTAAATATCATAATTATCCCATGATTTACTTTTCAGTTAATAAAACTCGTACAACGTTTTACGATAAAATGTTAATAAAACGTACTTAATAGGTTAACAAAGCCTATAATAAAAAAAAAGATCATTTTGTTGAAGATACAAATAAACAATTAATACAAATACAATTAAATATCATAATTATCCCATGATTTACTTTTCAGTTAATAAAACTCGTACAACGTTTTACGATAAAATGTTAATAAAACGTACTTAATAGGTTAACAAAGCCTATAATAAAAAAAAAGATCATTTTATTGAAGATATATAAGATTGCGTGTGTTTGCGTGAATAGAGACACGTAACGGATAATTAACTCGTTATTCAAATTTTTTCTACTGTTAGTACCTTGCCATATAAACAGACATAATATGTACATACGTATATACTAAATGAGAAAACGATTGTAATTGACTCACGTAGTATAACGGTATGGTTAGGGTTGTGTATCGTGGATTTACAGACAGGGCGGCAGCCAGCCGGGCGGCCGTAAATGCTAAATTATTTACCCACCTGTCTATCCGTACGTTAGATGCCGACCGACACGTGTTGCATGCTCGTAGATGTTTGTCTTCACGAGTCAGCCCGTACCGCAAATTCCAACCGAGTACTATGATTTCTCGAGGTCGGTCTGACATTTCGCGAACTCCAAGTTCGTCGAAACGATTTAACAAACAATTTGTAATGTATAACTAATATCGATTTTTAATCAATCTTTCTCTACCCACTCAAACCCCTGCCCCTTCCGCCCCCACTTTCTCTGTTTCTTATACAAAAACATAATTTTAATTCGTTAGTTGTAGAAAAATCTTTTACTAGTTAATAGTCAGCAATACGAATTAGTTTAAACCTCATGAGAAAGTTGGGGGTCTAATGGTATCGAAAGGTTCTCGACATTTGTATAAGAACTTCAAGGTGTTTAGAAAGTTCTAATTCGTCATGGGGTATCTCTCGTAGGAGAGATAGGAGTCGCTAAAAAATGTCGAATATCGAATTATTTGAATTTTACGCGAAAATTGTAATTCGTATATTACCCATTTTGTATTTAATATTTTTCTTATTCTTTATAAATTATTCTCGAGTTCGACGAAATTCCCCGAAGTTTTCCTAGAATCGGTTAACACTAAAACGGTTGAAGAACTCAGTCGTCAGTGATGAATCTCGGCCGCGTCGTGATCGTCTCTACATATAACGCATAGTCTATAGTTACTTTTCCGAGAATTTCACGTGCACGTAGGGCGAACAAGTGGTTCGCCAACTTTGACACGACATGTAACTATTCCGTTGCGCGTAACAATGAAAACGGGGTGATGGTTTATTCTAGAAAAAGAATAAAGAAAAAAAGGGAAAAGGAAGAAGAAAGAAACATCATGAAAATAGGTGAATTTCGCGGAAATATAATCATCAAATGATTACGAGCAACGTACGGTTACAATCTCGAAAGTGGGTCGTGCTCTAGCATTTAATAATTGATTACGTTCTTTCCATCAGTTGGAAAAACTTGACTCCTCTTCCTCTTTCAACGTGTTTCAACATGCCCCAGCATTGTACGATTTTGTCGTGCCGTTGGTCAAGTAAAATCAAACGAAACGAACTAACTTTTAAATTACATCTTAGAAAACCAAAGTGCAATAATAATAAAATCTATCTTTAAAATCATTGGGAAAGAAAATACATTTCTCGTATGGGGTTGGGGGTGGGGGGGGGGAGAAATGGTTAGAAAAACGACAACACAACTGTACTCAAAAGTGTTCTCTCATATAATGAAAAGCCCTTACATTCGATTACTTCGTTTTATACATTTAAAATGTCGGTCGGTCATAAGGGTATAATACCGGGTGTACCGAATAGCTAGTTCCACGGTGCGAGCCGATTTATGAAACGTATGGCGGCAATAAATTTTTATTTAACTTCAAGTAAAACGCTCGAGTGCGGTTTTAACGGCGATCGAAGAAAACCAAAAGGCGCCGCCGCCACCACTGCCGCCGATGCACGAGAACTTGCAATAAGATAACCCCATTCGCACATACACGAACCTAACCGTATGTTGAATTATGAGACATTCGATTTAAACGTACATAGGTAAAGTATTAGAAACATGTTTGCCTTCAACTCTACGAACCGGATTACTCTGTATTGGTAGGATAGATGTTGGTGCAACGTGTAGACAACACCTTTCGCTGACCAAAAAAAAAAAGAAAGAAAAAAAAGAAAGAGAGAAATAGATAACCGGGTTAACAGCTGCTGCCAGTTTCAAGTTACGTATATCGTCTTTGTTGTTCTACACCGAATAACGTACACATCTGCCATCGGCTAGGGGAGGATGAGGAGGAGGGAGGAAGGGGGGGAGGGGGCTACTGCCGTTTGGCACGTCATGCGTTATATCGAGAAGCACGGTTAATTGCCAAGATAATTTCCTACCTAATAAGTCGGTGCTGTTGCTGTTGTTGTTGTTGTTGTTGTTGTTGCACCTAACAAGCTTCCGACTGCTGCGAGAAATTTTTTTTTAACCGTGCAATTCAATCCCGCTATATTATAAACTCGTTCTCCTACGACTTTTATTATCCTCTCCCCACCCCCCCAGCCTGCTTTACTGTCGAATTTTTTATATCCCGATCCCGAGAATTAACCCGAATTTTCAAATAAATTATACTATTGAACTATTTTTCTCGATAGTTGCTTTTTTTCTTCCTTTCTTTTTTTCGATAATTCGTCATCCCTCCCTCCCCCTCCTTTATCTCGTCGATAGTGATTTATTAATCCAACGTGATCAAACTACGCGATGATTAGTGGATAGAACAATGTCGAGATCGTGATATAAATCGTTCAAACGTACGAAACAAGCTCGAAATCTAGAACGTCGGTTTAAAAATAAACTATAAGAGATAAAGTATAACGAAACAAAAAAAAAAAAAAAGGAAAAAAAGCCCAGGTTAAAAAAGCGTTCCTCTCTCTCTCTCTCTATCTCTCTCTCTCGTTCTTTCTCTTTCTCTATCCATTCGGGGGACATAAATTCGTGAAAACAATCGACGTAAAAAAGCACAGTATAAAATTTTCCTTTTTTCCAAGGAATATCGTCGTCTTTTCTTCCTCACTCTCTCTCTCTCTCTCTCTGTTTCTATTTTTTTGTTCTTTTTTCTTTCCTTTATTTCTTTTCTATCTTTCTTTTTTAACGCGAAGACGACACCAATCTCTTTCTCTCTCTCTCTCTCTCTTTTTTTCCGTGGCCGTCATCGTAGCTCTGATTTTCTCTATCTCACTTTTCTCTTACCCTCTTACGAATAACCCCTACACACAATCCCTTTTTCTAAAAAAGACGGGCTGGGTCGGTCGTACGAATACATTTTTCAAGCTGTCTAATTATCCCGCTCTTGAAAAGGCCGACGCTATTCAATTTCACTGAAATTTATTCGCGAGATCGTACGCGCTCCAGTAATTTTTAATAATACCGGTGGCATTTTTATCAACACCCACGTGTGTTAGGAAAAGAGAGAGAAAGAGAGAGAGAGAGATAGTATAATAACGGGAGTATAAGCTGATGTTGTAACACGAGTAACATCGAATTTTCTCATCAAAAGCAAACGTTAACAAAATATCTCACCATTCTCAATTGATTTTTCAAGAGATTCGATTACAAATTTATTTAGAAAAAAATCAACGGAAAACTTCATTATGATTAATTAATAGAGGAAAATCGTCCGGAATCCTCAACTCGATTTCCATTTCGATTTTTCGATAAATCGTACTCCTCTCTCTCTCTCTCTCTCTCTCTCTCGTGTAATTTTATTCTTTCATTGAAATTACGAGACAGATTTTAATTCAGTTTATCGAAGATATCGATGATGATATACTATAAAGAACTAATCGGAAAAATCAGCGCACACACGTGGTCGCGTGAAAAATCCACTTAATCCACGACAATAGTCGCTTCTCAATAAAAAAATAAAAAAGCATCGAATAATATTTTCCATAATTTTCATTAAAAAAATCTCCACGAAGGTCTTCTCTCTCTCTCTCTCTCTCTCTCTTCTTTACTTTTACATAATTTTATTAATTATCGATTTCATTATAGGAATCATAAAAAGAAAAAACTTTAATATTATAAAAAATTGATTATAAGAACAAATGGAAATAATTGATGTAATACCACGAATAAATAAATTATAATATATTATTGTACTTACGAATTCATATTATTTTTGATTTATAAATAGAATTTCTTTTTCTAAAGTATAAAAAAATAATCGGAATTAATGATCACTCTACGAACAATCAAATAACATATCTAATTGAGAAGTGTTTCAATATATATCACAACATGAATTGTTCCTATCGGAGAAGAGGAACCACCACTACCACCACCTCGTCTCCGGCAGATGCAAGAGACTTCCGATAGTATCGATTACAGATTCAGATAACATAACAGGCTAGCTAACGATGATAATTATCGCCCTTTTCCGTTTAAATCTAGGTGAGTGATTTAATCAATCGTATAGCTTGTGTATGTACATACGAGTAAGTATGTATGTATACATGCATATAGCTAAGTAAATATGTATAGCGTATGTATACATATTATTCGTACGCGTTTCGGTCTAATAAATACATGTATATATATGTACCTATATATATATATATAATGTGTGTGTATATATATATATGTATAATGTGTGTGTATGCATACGCACAGGTGTATACTTACACACGCTCGTTAACCCTCACGTTAGAGAAGGTTGATTAAGAAACTCGATGATCCATCATCTACTAATTACACTACAGCCGATGAACAAATCCAAAAATCCCTGCTTCGAAGTATTATACGAACAATAAGCTCGTTCCTATATACTGTTCGCTAGAAAATTCTTGTAATTACTAGCAAATTGCGTATTTTCTCATTACTCTTGGTTATGTCGTTGATTTGTCGACGTAGGTAAGTAGGTAGGTAAGTAGACAAGTAGGCAGATAGACTCTGGTAGGTAGGTAGATAGATAGGTACACATTTCGTAGTATATATATATATATATGTATATAACAACGAATTGTTATCGTTTGATAGAAAGTCTATATTTCCCCAACATTACCAATATCAACAAATTTCCTACGCCATTGTTATTTCGTGATTATTTTGATTATTTTCTCATTGAAAATGATTAATCATTATTCTTACTTTAATAATAGATTTTGTAATTAAACGATCTGCTGGTTAACCGATCAATCAAACTTATACAAAATAAATTCGATCGAAATAATATTGTTGTACCGTCTGTTTTATATGTACATGAATAACAGTACTAATTGGTCCTGGGGATTTTAATTTTCTTGCTAACACACAACAACAACAAAAATACATGAATTAATTATAAGGAAAATGTTTGTTAGATTAAATCAAAATTTATCCAATGTGTATGTACTTTTGCTACGAAATTAAATTCAACTCTTATACTTTTTATTATTTTTATTATTTATCTCAATTCGGATAATATGAATTTATCTCTTGTCCTGTGTATTTACAAAAACGATTAATTTTTCATATTATCGCATAAAAATATCCATTAAAAATATGAAATACGAATGAGAACAATCGGTAACGTCATATCAGATTTTCAAACGTGGATTGAGATGGACTGAAAATTTTTCTAAAAGTTGTAGCAACTCGTGTATCCGTTCACCAAAGTGCGGATCAACGTTTGATATTGATGGTTCGCCAGAAAATCGTTCAAAGAAATTAAACAAAAAGAAGGAAAGAAAGAGAGAGATAGTACTAGTGGCGTTAAAAGTAATCGATTCTCTTTGTGATCGAGCAGACGAATACGAAATTAAAAATTGAGTGCCCGAGGGGAATTATAAACCTTCCTGACGTTCGATATCCCTCAACTCCATGCCATATCTTTATAAAGAAATATGAATTTTATTCTTAATGTTCGTCGTTGTATTATTACAAACTTTACGTACAATGAGCATCGTTTATTTCTATATTGACTCCCGTGTATAATATTGTTTCCTTCTTTCGTGATATTGTAAGACAAGTAAATATTATTTATCAAGAGAACTTCATTATTATAATAATAAATTTTACAAGGGTAAACATTTGTAATAAAGTATACGACCTACTTAAAATAGGATATCGAAATTAAGCTACTATTTGAAGGGAAAAATCATGCACTCGCATACACGACAGATAAATCTACATAGATACACTTTACTCATCGGGAAATGCGTTAAACGTTATCGTTGTACTTTTTAGAGTAAATATATATATTATGCAAAAAAGACTTTTAAACACCCCACCGTAAGTCATTAAAATCACAGAGTCAAAAACACACTGGGTTCGGAGTGCGGGGGTTTAGAGGGCATTAATAAAACCCTTCATATCTATTCCAACAGTGAGCTCTACATTTCCATCGTGATCCCTTAGGAACATAGAATTTAATGCGAAAAGCAAAACGACAGCAGTGGATTATGACCCTGTGTAAACTCACCCTTACCCCGCAGTACTGCTAGTCAGTATTTTTTAACGAACTCTAATGTCAGCAATTCTTAAAAGTAAGTGTGAATAAAAATTTTCTACGCATCGAATACGACGTAATAGTAGTAATATTAGTAGTAGTAGTAATCGTCGTTTCTTTTTCCAAATTGTACGAACATCTGTGTTATAACACACCATTTTCAAAAAAAAAACCAGAGATATCAAATTTTTTTTTTGGTCACATTATTATTCCATAACCTCAGAAAAAAAGTTGAATATTAATACTCTTAGGTATATCTCTAAAGTATATAAAATATTTGATGAGTAATATACTTAAAATATAATAATAAATATATATATTTCAAACCCCGCCCCCCCCCCAAATTCTAAGATGAGTGTTACAGGATAAACCCGATGTTGCAAAAGTTTAACGGAGAAGGGCGGGGCGAAAAAAAAAAAAAAGAAAAAGGTCAGAAGAAAAAAGCATGGAAGCTCGAAAGATCTTGTAAGGGTATGGGCATGGTCATGGATATGGGTGGTGCATTCTAAAAATAAAAAGTTCAACGGTGTGTATTCCGTTGTACCGGTCCCGAGGCATAAACGAACGCAAATGAGACTTCGTGGCGACGTGGCCAACGTGGGGGTTTTTACAAAGAAATCGTTGCGATCCAGATCGTGGCTTATGGTAGTCGCGACACCTATGATTTGCAACGAAACAACCTTTCCACGAGGCTTCACGCTAAGGGTGCAGAAAGGGGAGAGAAAGAGAGAAGGTGGTTCGCGTGAACCTACGACAGGGTCTACTACTATGATGGGAGGACTACCACCCACCACCACCACTCCCCCTTTTTCTCTTCTCTTAGGCAAACTGCAATTCACAGTCGTGTTACGTTCTAATCACAAACACGCACGGTGGTCACAGTAGTCACAGTCACAGACCAACCAACAAAAAAAAAGAAAAAAAAAAATAAACTTAGTAGATGCGTATTACAGGTGCAGAAAGAGAAAGAGAAAGAGAAAGGGGCCGTGGGGTGGGAGGGGGGTAGGAGTAGGGAGAGAAGAAAAGAGACTACTACTCGCACACGAGATTTTTGTGGTTCGCGTGTGGCATTGCATGACGCCTGTATTACCCACGGCATGCCACCGTCGTCTTTTCCAACCCTGCCAAACACACTCTAATGCTTCTGCCGATATTACTCGACGATTTCTGACCGCTTCTAGGAACGACGCCATTTCAGGGTGCAACCAACTGCCGTTTGCCGCCGCCGCCGCCGCCGCTGCTAAGTCTACCCCTGTTCCAACCCCCGTTCCAAACCCCTTCCCCAATCGTCGCCACGACCGATGTCGCCAACGATATGTTTAATGGTGCACGCAGTCCGAGAGACTTTTCTCGTCAACACCACGTTCTCAATTGCTTTTTGTGTTACGTTTATGAATATATATCATATGTTTATAAACGTGTATAAACAACTATTGATTATATCGTGATCGATAATATCACATTTTGATAAATGATCTCTATATCCTAGGGATAGATATAGGCCCCATCGAAATAATATTGAATTTCAATCAAATATTTCCATGTTTATGTACAATATATACCAACCCCTTCACCACCCTCCACCCCATCGAACACGATCCTATCGAATTTTCTACTTTCGTCGGATCACAATTCGTATTGATTGCAAACAGTTGTTATTAAAATAATAACATTTAGGTATATATTATCTCGAACGAGAATGGTGGCACAAAAGAAGGGATACATCGCGTTAAATATTAAATATTAAATAATAATAATAATAATAATAATAATAATAATGGATATCAAACACCGTAGTAATTTACGATTCATTGTAAATATCATTATATTATCTCTCTATCTCTCTCTCTCTCTCTCTCTCGTAAAGTTGGATAAAAACACACATTTTCTACGGATTTTTAATTTTTTCTCTTCTATCCGTGCCAAAGAAAAAGAATAAAAAAAAATGAGAGAAACACGTTAATGATTTTTCTCAAGGATACACTGTCAACCGTAATATCATCGACAAGATCTCGTAAGAAATAAGAGATAATTTTGCGACAGGTATAAAGGAATAAAGAGCCGAGAAAACGTTAAAATAAGTTGTTTCAGCAGCTCGGTAAGTAAGAAGCTTAGAGATTTAGCGATTCACGGTGGATGGCAGTTTTAGCTCGTTTTTCGCGCTGTAAATAAGGACCCCAACCCCCCAATCCCCTCCCCCTCTACCCCTCAGCCCTCACCCCTCCATCACCACCATCACGACGACGACGGTCGTCGTAGTAAATCGCATTTCATTTTCGACCAAAGCTTTTTACGTAATAATAGAATTCAGTAAAATGCTTTTCATTATTCTTTGCTTTTACCGATATCGCAACGACGTTTTATAATAATACGATTCTAAGCGAACAACCTTTTATCATTTCGATCGGAATCGCGTTAATCATATGTTAATGCACTTTTCGTGGGAGAACTATTATTGTCATCGGAGAAATCCTTATCGCAAGAAGAAACTCTATGTTTAGAAAAATATCGAATGGTAATCCTTTGAATCGAATAATTTTTAGAATGAAATCGTTTTTAGAACATCAATTATTAGCAAATAGGTCAAATTGGTTTTCTTTTATCGTCTTTACAGAATCAACATCATACGGTTTTAGTTTTTCACAAACGGGTCACCCATTCATTTACAAATCATGCTCGCGTTGTTTGAAACTTTAACGATCGACTGATATAGTTAGAACGTTAACAACAAAATTATCTAACGAATATGACGAAAAAATATGTAGAAATAAATGTTCGATAATAAACCACGTTTTTGTAATCGATAAAATAAACGACCAAAAAAGTATCCGAAAGAAGAGTAATTATATCGCGAGAATGATAAAAAATATAATTATGAAAAAAAGAAAGAAAAAAAAAAGAAATTCGTATAACGAGGATAAATTTAAAGAAGACGACACATTAGGGTTAGCAAACTTGACTCGTCGCAAAGGATTTCTGGCACACACGCGTGTAGACCGCCATTGTAAAGAGTCACATGACTAATGCAACAACGTGATTAAAACTTTTGCCCGTAATTTCTAGCATATAAAAGTTCACGCAGAAACTGGAATGGAAGAGTTAGAGAGAAGGACCGACGAGATAAAGATAGATAGATAGATAGAAAGAGAGAATGAGAGAGAAAGAGAAAGAGAAAGAGAGAGAGAGAGAGAGAAAGAAGAGCAAACCTAATAAAAGTGAGACAGGAAGAAGGAAGGAAAGAAAAAGAGAAATAGAGAAAAAGCGAATAGAAATAAATACGTAAAAGTTGTACCGTGAGAAAATCGTGAGTGGGTGGTGGTTGGGTGGCCACCAAGCTCAGGGGACAAGTCCGTTCTACGTCCACGGAGTTTCAATCTGTTTCACCCTGTCCGTCCTGATTCCCGAAAGGCTTAACCCAGACACGTCGAAGTAGAGAATAACGAGCTTCCTAGTCGTTTCTCTTACTCGCTTTTCCTCCTACGGTTAATTCGTACGGAAATAACTGTCGAGCCGCAATCGACAAAGCCAACCCCGACATTAGTTCTTCTGATCAATATTGAATTGTCTCTATGACGCGTAACCACTTATTCTTGTTAATTAAAAAAACTTTATCATTCTAACAATTATTCAACAACTTTTCATTCTTGACGATCACATTATTAACACTAGATTTACGGACTGAGCCGAATTTGACTCATTAAAAATTTGGTTACTATATATATAGTAATATATATAGTAATATATATAGTAATATATATATATAGTAACATATGTAGTAATATATATATAAAACTTAAATATTATTTTTTAAAAAAATACATATGTCGGTTTTTAATTATCTAATGAAATATACGTAAATATTAATTCTACTCAATCATCTTCATTCAAGTGATGTTTGTAAGTCATTAAAAAATAATGAACACAAAGTATCCGTAAATCTAGTGTTAAACCCAACCAATGATTTTTATTTCTCACGATTCTTTCTAATATTTTATTCTCATTCTTTAAAAACAAATGTGTCACGAATCTCGTATGATGATTAAAAATCAAAATAAAAATAAAAACATACAAAATGCGTGTGCTAATTTTCAATAGACATTTTCTTTGGGAGGGGGGAGGGGGAAAATATTGTTCGCGTATATATTGCAATCGCCGATATATATCGTCATATCGCGGGGAGAGTTCGAATTTTAGGTTATCGGTACGCGAGATCGTGATTGAACTTTGGAAAAAGCCATAGATATTCCTCGACGTTTCGTATTTCATTGTTAATTCCCCGCTTACGGTTATTCCCCACGGCGATCTTCACAGCCACCAGAATTCATATTACAGTTTTATAAAATGATGAAAATATAATTATAAACACACACACACACAAAAAAAGATATATATACATATAATATAAACGAATAGGAAAAATGAATCGGTGGGGGTGGTGTGTGTATGTGTGTACGTGTGTATGCGTGTAGAATGATGACACGAATAAAATAGGAACGAGTAATTAAAATTCAACGTAAAAGTCGCGTGTTTCGATCGTTAATTATATCAGACTTTATAGTTACTCTAATAATCGATAATAAACGGCGAACGGGGAACGGCTTGTAGTAGAACACACCGGACAGTAGTTGGCCCTTTGTGTTTTGGGGCCTGTCAAATGGTTCCTAGTTAGTACCGACTCAAAGCAGACATCGAAATCCAGAACATTCGACGCGAGTTGCACCGAGATGAGTCGCTTCGTTAGGCACTTTCCGCTTCGAATGAAAATAATTACCTTTCTGCCGTACCGAATAGAAGGTAAGCGAATTAACGACGCGATATACGGAGGACCATTTGCATTGATGCATCATATGCACCGAGGGGGAGAAGGGGGTGGGGGCGGGAGGTGGGGTAGAAGAGGGATGGAAAAAAAAAAAAGAACGATAAATCAACGATAACAAACTTTTATCTATCTTCCCGTAGGATGGGAACGATGCTTCGGTAAATAATCGAAGTACACAACAAGGTTTGATCGATTCGAAGCACAGAACAAGATGGAAAAGGAATAAATTGCTTTTGACTTGAGGATAATGGTCTCTACTATTCGAAAGATCATTTCGATTCGACAAGATTTATTAAATAAACGATTTAAGATCCGTCGAATGTGAATATTATCGATCGAACGTAATCGCGTTACACGATTCGAATAGATAAATATCTTTTCATATCTATTATTTTCGTTAATTGACTTGATAAAAGTTTGATATATATATAAAACGGGAAATACCGTACGAAG
Organism: Polistes fuscatus; assembly: GCF_010416935.1. NCBI lineage: Eukaryota > Metazoa > Arthropoda > Insecta > Hymenoptera > Vespidae > Polistes > Polistes fuscatus. The sequence continues at coordinate 978,724 of NW_025113096.1, forward strand.
TGAAATGAATATAACAGATATCGTGATAATTAATAAATTTGTATTATTCGTTGGTTGGATAATATTTATGACGATAATTACAACAACCTATTCCCCCCTCCCCATGAAACATTAATCATCATTAAATAACATCGTGAAATATTGAATTGATATCATTTTGATAATACCATTGATGAACAATCATTTTGTTCGAATTGTAATTGAAAAAATAAAAAATGAATCGAAGTGTTTTTTTTTTTTTTTCAAGATTTTAACAATTGTGCCGAATAGATTGGAAAATAATCGTCGATAAGAATATAATTTGATCGGAATGATCTATTTATTACTATCGACGTACATCGATAAGATCGCAAAATATTTATTTTTACTTATCAAATAAGTGTAATGCGATTAATTGGTTGGTCGACGGTAGCAAATGAAGTATATTTCTCGTTTAACGATCTTCCTCCTAGCCTAATAGAGTCAACGTGGAAATCTTGTAGAAGACGCGAATTACAATTAGTAAAAACGCGATTAGCCGAAATGGTACGACCGATGTCAAGACAGGTAATCAACTCCAAGTGCTAGTACTGTCCTAATTATAACTCGAAAATGTACCCTAACGAACATTCTAATTAAATTCAATTGTTCTCAGCGCGATCATCATCAAATTGATCGAATTGTTAATTATTAATTTTAATTGCGACACCCTTTATAATTTCTTAACGCTTATCTAATGAACGATAACTAACGGATAAATGATTTATCACACACGAAAACAAAATCTTCTTCTTCTTTAATAGAATTTACGAGTTATGTTAGGATATTAACAATTCTGATGTTAGAAATGTCGACGAGTTGAGTTAGAAACACGACTATACGAATGATCGTTTCGTGATTTGCGTGGGAAGCTATAACTATAGTCAGCCTAGACCATTAGTTGGGACGTAACCTAATGCATCTGTCCCTAATGCTTTCGAACACTGCTTGTACATAGAACAAAGTTTAGGAAGTTTATAACGTTCGACTATAAAATCGTTCTACGTCGTACTATCTTATCGTGTTACAAGAGAAATATCTTTCGATAGGATTCAATTTTATTATTCGCGTATAATTAATTTATACATGATTATATTTCGATTGAGTGTTACTATTTTTAAAACGAATCATCTAAACAAAAAGAAAAAAGAAAATCATACGATTAATTGACCTTTTTAAAAGAATAGATATATGATATATAAGAATATATCATATATATAATTAAAATACGAATATAATTCTTAAAATACTTATACGCCAACACTTAACGAGCTAGAATTCAAATAATTTATTCGTATCCTGAAAATATTTCAATCTCACAAAAATGCTGCGACGTTTGACCTGAAGCAAAATTTATATAAAAAAAAAAACAAAAAGAAAAAACTAATCCACTTGCATTGATATAAATTTCGAGGTTGTGCCAGTTAATATCAATGTAAAAATAACGAAAGAATAAAGGAGAGTAAAAACGATAATGGAATGTAGTAGAAGTCAAAAAAAAAGAAAAAAAGGAAAAAGAAAAAGCCATTGGAATGAGAGCAAGGAAAAGGAAAAAGAAAAAGAAAAGAAAGAAAGAAAGAAAGAGAAAATGAGAGGGAGAGAAAAAAAAAGTTGTACTTGCCGTTGTTGGAGGGTGAAAACCAAAAGGCGTGCACCGGCAATCGGGTCATAGAATACGCCATTGAGATTTGTGACGCCTGACGGAACAGCCAGACACGTCGAGAGTGCACTGTCGCCTTTTTTTCCTTCGTCCTAACCACCCACAACCCTTTTCCTCTCACACATAATATATACACACACACACACACACAGACACATACATTTACCGACAAATATACATACACTCGAAACCCACAAACCGACACACATATACACACATTCTTCTCCTGAACCACCTAACACACACACACACATATATTTATATATATATATACCTTGTGTCACCATAAATATGCATTCCGTTTAATGAGACGCCTGCGGCTCGTAGTAGATCGCGTTTTATAGGCGGATTCAACCATACCTTGCCGCCTAACATCAACGTGTGTGATCTATGTATACGTATGCATGTATACATGTATGTATATATGTATGATCTTTACCCGTGTTTATATGGATCTATGCATCTGTGCATCAGTGTGCGAGTACACGACAAGCGTTGCCATAATGGCATTGAATTTGCGCATCGTCCCGTGCACGCGTCATCGCTCCATCTCCACGAAGAACATTCCGAAGAGTATCTCAAGCGTCATCATCCGAAGATGATGCTCCTTTTCTTTTTTATTTACTCCCTCTCTCTCTCTCTTCCTCACATTACTATTATTATTATTTTTTTTTGGACTTATTTCTCTTCGTTGTCTGTTTTTTATTTGCTTTTGCTTTTTTTCTCGTTCACTCCCCCCACTTCCTTAGACAACAACGACAACCGATCGATCCTCATTAACAGTTCTCGAGGAGGCTTTTTTTTTCTAATCGAATCCTCATTGAAAAGTAATGTTTATCGATCGAATCATTATTTTCCAAGTATAGAAATTTCGTCATTAAGGGGAAATAATAAAAGGATAATGAAAAATGGGATATTCAAAATTAAGGTTGGTATTGATGATATATGTAGAGGTAATAGGGTTAGGGTATGGGGGTTTCTTAAAAGATCGGGAGACAAAGAATGGTAACCTCTCTCTCTCTTTCTCTCTAGATGTAGTAACTTGCACGAAATAGGAGAGAACACAAGAGAATATAACCCGTGGATCTAAACCGCGACTCGTGGCTGTCTAGCTTGCAAAATCCATAACGTTTCGTAACTCGAAGGAGCCACTTAACTTGGACGAGTATAAAGTATCAAGGTTAATATCGTATTATGCAAAACCGCTTTCGGATGAACCGCAGTTATATACGAAAGTTGGACGACGCCTGATAGACGTTGAAATGAAGTTCCATACTTGCACACCTTGAAAACTGATAAGACGAGTAATCAATTTTCTTATACGATGCAAGACAAGCCAAAGGAAGACTGGTGTAGAAGGGGTGGGTGGAGTAGGCTGAGGTGGGGAAGATGGGTGGGTGGAGTAGGGTGAGGTGGGGAAGATGGGTGGGTTGGGGGTGGTTGGGGGAGACGTTAGAAGTAAAGGAGGTTTGATAATGTTGATGTACCGGCATCGAAACTTTCTGTCGTTTCTGTCGCTTCCTCTTTACTTTCCCTTCGATTTCTTTCTCACTTTTTCTTTTTCTTTTTCTTCTTCTTTTTCTTTTTCTTCTTCTTCTTCTATTCTTTCTTTCTTTCTTGCCTTTCCACGCCCGTCTTTCATTCTTATCCTTCTACGCGGTGTACATTTTTTGCACATTTTCTTCTTCTTCTTTCTTTCTTTCTTTCTTTCTTTCTTTCTTTCTCTTATCTTTTCTTCGTCAATTTATATTTTGATATCATCGACATCGCGAGCCGATAATTACAAGACGAGTTGCGGTCCTTAGTTTTCTCGATGACGTGATCGATCGTTTGTGTTGTTTTAAACTTATCTAGAACTCAGCGTATCGAATGGGAAAGAGAGATGTAGAAAGATAAAAAGAAGAAGAAGAAGAAGAAAGGTAAAGAAAATATTTCATAAAACTAATAAATATATTTATATATATATATATAGATATTTATTAATTAAAAGTTTATTCAATTAAATGTCTTATGTGAAAAATAAGTGAAAACATTTCTATGATAACGTAGTTCTAAAAAAAAGAAAAATTAAAATCGAATCGATTTATATTTTAAATAACAAGGTAATTCACGTTACGATAATAATGCTAGTTTTCTATAAAATAAAAACTAAAAATTGAAAAACGTGAAAGAATTTCGTTGTCGAGATAAAAGAACAGAATGTTAGAATAATATGGAATTATTTATTAAATAAAAAATCGTTGAAATTCGAGCATATTTATGAATTGATTAACCCGTTGAAATCTAGATCAAAATCTTGAACGATAACGTATATTGTGCATACTAAATATATAAATATATTTATGTATGTATTTATTCTACACATACACTATGATGGACTGACATAACGATTGTTCACTTTTAATTACGGCTAACGTGTCGAACACGTTCGAGGAAAAGTCGATGTTTTTGATCGACGGCTAAATAAAGAACCGGTTTAATACAACCACTTGTACCGGGTGTTGCATTAAAGCTTGCGATCATTTATACGAGTTACCCTTTACATCAATTTTTTATCTCTGTGATAAGATTCTTAATAAATTATGATAAACTATTCATGGTAAATCTATGCGTTCGAGCATTGTAATAATAAACAAACAATTTTTAATTTTTTAATTTTTTAATTTTGTAACTCGCGCTATCATTATTATCAGAACACACATTTATAATAAATTAGCCAAGATAAAATAATAAATGATTTATAAAATTAGTTTCTCAAATTTTGCATGCAATTCAAATCAAAAGAATCAATTAATACCGTACTCCATGAATTTTTTGAATCGCTAGTGATTAGGCATAAAAAGGAAGAAACAAAAGGTCGAGTTGAGTACACTCTCAAAAATAAGTACGCAGATAAGTAGGTACTTTTAAATATCACTCACAATGAGTATCAAACGAAAGATCACTCCGATAATATCAACCCACAGCATGCGTGACTCTTGTTGTTTCGTCCCTTCTGTTAATTTGTACGAAACTCTTTCTTTCTTACGAAACAATCAACCGTAACGAAAGGGCTTGAAAAAGAATGAAAAAAGAGAAAGAGGAAGGGGTGGACTGACTGACGGGGGCAGGGGGGAGAAGGGGGGTATTAAGAAACCGAGAGAAGAAGAATTAAAAGACAAAAAAAGAATCAAATGAAAGAACAAAGAGAATAAGAGAAATAGAAATACGTATAGAGAGATACAGGAAAAGATTAGAGAGAAAGAGAGAGGGAGAGAGAGAGAAAATCAAGTGAATCAAAGGGTCCGACAGTAAAGTTTTTCAAAAGCGATCTATCCAATGAGAGTTCGGACGTTATTTGAGAGCGATATCGACGTGAAGGGAAGATTCACGTGTATAGAGGAATACAGAATATGTATGTGTTTGTGTGTATGTGTATGAGAGAGATAGACCATCGTAGCGGCGGCTCTCCAAACGTTTCACGGTTCCATAAATTTCAATGCATTATCGATCGAGTCGAGTCGCGTACAGTGCAACGCATCTTTACGCGTTTCTATCATCCCTTTGCTCCTTTGCGTTCCCCGAGTATAAGCGATCTCCCCCATGTATATTCCATGTATATTTGTAACGTTTATATAGAATTAGAAAATATATAAAAGGGAAGGGAGATTAAAAGAAACGTATGATTTAAAGATTAAAATGAAATATCAATAATAATTATTGTTGGAGACAAATAATTATATTTGAGATGATAATACGAGGCTTCCTGAGAGATGTAAGAAGATAATAGAGCTTAATGGCTCATATTTAAGACAGTAAAGTAATCTTAAACAATAAAATATCGTCTATTGATTTCGCATGAAAAATAAGGAAGGAACTTATGGGACAATCTAATATATGCACATGTATGTAACATATATACATGTATGGGGGAATAATTATATTTGAGGTGATAATATGAGGCTTCCTGAGAGATGTAAGAAGGTAATAGAGGTGAATGGTTCATATATAAGACAGTAAAACAATCTTAAACAATAAAATATCGTCTACTGATTTCGCATGAAAAATAAGGAAGGAACTTATGGGACAATCTAATATATGCACATGTATGTAACATATATACATGTATGGGGGAATAATTATATTTGAGGTGTTAATATGAGACTTCCTGAGAGATGTAAGAAGGTAATAGAGCTGAATGTGGTTCATATATAAGACAGTAGTAAACAATAAAATATCGTCTATTGATTTCGCATGAAAAATAAGGAAGGAACTTATGGGACAATCTAATATATGCACATGTATGTAACATATATATATACATACATATATACATGTATGGGGGAATAATTATATTTGAAGTGATAATATGAGACTTCCTGAGAGATGTAAGAAGGTAATAGAGCTGAATGTGGTTCATATATAAGACAGTAGTAAACAATAAAATATCGTCTATTGATTTCGCATGAAAAATAAGGAAGGAACTTATGGGACAATCTAATATATGCACATGTATGTAACATATATATATATACATACATATATACATGTATGGGGGAATAATTATATTTGAAGTAATAATATGAGACTTCCTGAGAGATGTAAGAAGGTAATAGAGCTGAATGTGGTTCATATATAACACAGTAAAACAATCTTAAACAATAAAATATCGTCTATTGATTTCGCATGAAAAATAAGGAAGGAACTTATGGGACAATCTAATATATGCACATGTATGTAACATATATACATGTATGGGGGTAGTAAGTCCAGTAGCGTTGATTTACTTCGGATAATATCAAATTACGATCGTTGGAAGATTGTCGACGAGAGATCGTGCCTGAAAGATTATAGAAGTCGAAGGGAGGAGTATGAAAGAGGAGAAGAAGAAGGGTTGAAACGAGGCTTTACGACGACGACGACGACGACGAGCAACCAACCAACCAGCCCATCCATTCACCCCCTATTCTCAACCCCCCACCCAAGAGAAACGAGAAGAAGGGATGGAAGGAGTCATTTGTACCACGAAGCGCGAGCTCCTCCCGGTTCCCCTTTTGCTGCTTGCGTGACCCCGTTGTCGTTCACACGCTCGCCAAACCCTTTTCAACTTCCTCTACTCGCGCATAGATAACTTTTATTTCCTTTACCACCCACCCACCCACGCCACCGCCGCCAACGAGTTAGTGATCCTTGATTGAATCCTGGTTGTCCCGGACGACGAATCGTTTCAATCCTTACGATCGATTTAACTTTCTCCGTTTGACTTTCTTTCTTTCTTTCTTGCTTTTTTTTTTACTTTTTTTTTTACTTTTTTTTCTTTTTTCTCTTCATTTTTTTATTCTTATTTCATATCACGTTTCTTTCGTTTGCCTCTCGTTGTTCTACTTTCTCCTTTTTTTTTTTTCTTTCTCTATTTTCTCAAATGACTTTAACGAGTTCATGATACCTTCTTACCCCCCCCCCACCCACTGGTTTATACAAGTATGACGTCTTTCTTGCCACACGTAATCAACACTATACTACTTTATTCAAAGTGATCTTAAGACAAATTGACTCGTGTAATACTATTGCTACTTGTAATTTAGTTTATTTGACTATTCCGACGATTTTTTAGTACTACGATATTGATTTGCGAAGATAGTCTAATGATTTGAATGACCTTTTTTTTTTTGAAAACGATGTTAGTTAGTGAATTATGCTTTTTTAATCGAGAAAATTAATTGTTTTCTTTTTCTTCCATTATTTGCATTATTTTTGTGAACCGATCATCAAATATTTACACACTTATTAAGCTTTTTATTGATTATTTATAATTATTATTATACACTTGGAAAATAGATCATTTCTAAGAATAATTTCAACAAATAAGAGAAACCACAAATAATAAACTGATATATATATATAGAATTCTGTGGAAGAAAATCGGATTCACAATTTAGAAAAAGAAAACAAAAAAAGAAGAAAAAACACCCGTCTCTTCGTTACATATCATTTTCATTCTATATTTGTTAAGTTTTTCTTTGTATTTTGCCTTATACTTGTATCGTACTGACCTACATAAATTCTTGGAATCGGCAACTTACACCGAGACAGTTGCAAAAAAATTGTTTTGCTTCGTACTGACGTACTCTCTCTCTCTCTCTCTCTCACTCCCCCATTGTCGAGTCACATGTATCTATAGGCACTATTGACCTATAATAATTCTCAGAATCGTCGCGACTTCAGATTGGTTAGCATTGTACATAATAAATAGGATCGATTGAACGATCTATAAATGCGAATATCTCGGCACTGCAAAGTCTCAAGAATTTATAATAATATAATAATAATTGAAAACCAAAAAATAATAAAAAAAAAATTAATCGATAGTTTTATAAATAATACGCATGTCGACATATATTTTCTTTTTTTTGGTATTAATAATGATAATAATAGTTTAAGAAAATGGGTCGAAAAGTTTGTAACATCGAATAAAAAAAAAAAAAAAGCACGTTATCTTAAATAAAAGTTCGAGTTCGACACTGAAAGCAAAAAAGAATTCAATCCAATTTACGTGGGTTGAAAAAAAAAGAACACACAGACGCAAAAATTAACGACACATCCGTAGTATCGTAATTACATTTATTAATTAGAAAAAAATTATGATATAAATTTCCCAAAAATATTTTTATTAATAGCCTGGAAAACAAAATTTCAAATCGCTTTGAAATGAATTGACACACTTTCGACGAATTTAAAACGAATTATATTTCCATTAATGTAAATCATGTTAAAAAATAGGAGAAGAAAAATAACAGGTAACAAATTAGTGCTGCAACATAATTAGTATCGTATAGTTCTTTAAGTCAGATTTATTACTAAGATGGAGGGAGGGGGATGTAACAAATAGAATGATGTTATATAAAAGAGATCAGGCACTTCTATGGTGAGATTGAATTTTATGGGATAACGAGTCGCGCGATAAAAACGGGCCCAGCTAAAAATATTTTAATGCGCACGTCACGGTAAATATTGCAGAAAATATAGCGAGACATCGCGAAAATATGTTGGTAGGTATGGAAACGGAAATTTTTGTCATATTCAACGAGGGGGGGGAGGAGGAGAGGGAGAGAGAGGTTGCATTGGCATTCAGTACGGTACACGCGTTCGCTCATTTGCCAACATTCTGTGATTCAACGAAGCTCGAGCTAACATGATTTAACGATCCGGCTAGATATATTTTTCCTTTTACATACATCTTGCCTTGTTACGTGTTAAATATTATAAAGAGAGAAAGATATATGTAAATATACATATGTTAGTATATTACGCATGAGAAATATGTTAAAAAAAAAGGTATAGTATATTTATTTAATAAAAAAGGGTGTTAGATGATATGACACATTTGAACATCGCGAATAATAATTTATTATCACGAAAAACATTGTCCCTAGTCGTTTTATATTTTTTCTTTTTTTCTAAGTAGAAAAGTTATATTACAGAGATAACGAAACAAAAATGTCTACTACCCCCCACTCCCTCTCATTTTTTTCTCACGCATTGAGAGAAAATAAAAAAAGAAATGTAGAAAAGTACCTTTGCCTTTAGAAAAGTTAATAAAATTCATCCGGTGCACTTTCATCAGCTGACGGGTCTTGAAACACACCGAGAAATCGGTGAAAACAAGTTAAATATTCAAGTAGCTCTTTATTTCCCACTCAACGTCAAACTTAACAGTCTCGTTGGGGGAGAGGGAGGGGAGGGGAGGGGAGGGGAGGGGAGGGGAGGCGGGTCCCTTTTACATACCCTCAAGAAATTCTCCTTTACGTCGGATATCTCTCCCTTTGACGACCTACTAGGTAGCAAATAAATGCTTGTTGGAATCTTTGAAAAGAGATTGGTTACCGATTCGCGGTTAAAAATACTCCAAAAGTTGTATTCGCGAGCACCTCGTTACGATAGACACGCGATATTCACTCTTCTCTTAGAAGCTTTGACCTAAGGAAGTCAAACTTCTTCTTCTTCTTCTTCTTTCTAACAAACGTGACCGCTGAATGGTGCTGCTGCTGCTGCCGCTGCTGCTGCCGCTGGGGAAAACTTGAAGAAAACGAATATGACGACGGCAATGGAAGAGTTTAACGCGGTAGAAAAATCTCGTCGCGAACGCTTTTCCCCGTTCCTTGAGAGTTATGTAAAACATTTTCAAAAAAAAAAGAAAAGACAACTAATATAAGAAAGTTTAACCAAAAGGGATACTTTAAAAAGCAATCCAACAAATAATTTTCTTTTATTATTAACGACGGGGACAAAAGAAATGTTCTATTTTTTCGGTTATTAGAAAAATCAAATGAAATAAAATAAAATAAAATAAGAAAATAAAAGTCAATTTTCACGGTATATTGAACAAATGGTCGTCGTCGTCGTAGTCGTCGTTCGTGTAACCTATGACTATCACATATTTTATGTGAGATTATATTCGTACCCAAGAGGCGTGCGATTCGACGAACCGTAGGGAAGTGAAGGGTAAACGATGAATTTCTCCCTCGTTGCTTTCTCTCTCTCTCTCTCTTTCTATCTCTCTATTTCTCTGTTTCTGTCTCTGTCTGTCTCCCGTGTCGCGTGCAAACTACACGAAGCAATGAAGTAGTACAAATCCGTGTTGAGTCAAGCCAATAGAACAAGAGCAAGAAATAAAGATAAGGGTTGGGTAGAGCAAAAGTGAGTGAAAGATGATGCACTTGAATTTGAAAGAAGCCGAGAGATTATTACGTATACGCGCAGCATTTTGTTCTACGTTAAACAATGCACTTTCTAAACGAAAAATCAAAGAAAATAGGAATGTTGATGTTATATTGGATTCCAAATTTCTATTGTTTGCTTGCGTTGATATTTTCCAATTTTTCCATTACTATATCAACCTCCCACTTCCACCCCCCGTAGGTACAGATATGTGTTTTGTATTAAATGAAATTAAATTCGAGATTTTTTGAATTATTCGTTATAGCACGTCGAAAATATTGTTCGGCGATTTTTTTTTTTACTATTCTCGACGAAGGATTTTTTATAGGAAGAAATATTTAAAAAAATATAACAGAAATCGAAAAGAAAAATGAGACGAATGAAAGTTCAATTTTACAATCGAACCCGGTAGTTGCTTTTTCGTCATTGCGATAAATTTTATTGAAAGAAAAATATTAAAAAATGATCTTTGTTTCGTCGACGAAACAATACGTCATCGTAAATAATAAAGTAAAAAGAAAGAAAAATGTATTAGGAGAGTTAACAAAAAGCTGAAGAAAACTTAAGAATAGTCCGATTGAATGTATCGATTCATCTAAACGTCACTCGGAGATTTCATTTTTCATAGATTCCCGAAAGGGTAAACCACAGAATGATTGAAAACGATTTGGAGACAGGATACTATCACCGAACGCGAAATCGAAGACGAATCCCGGCGGACATGACCGCAACGTAACGACGCTCGTTTAAACTACTGTTGCTAGTACTACTATACCGTATAGAAAACTATTAATAAAATAGTCCACCCGCACACGGAGAGAGTTAAATCTTTAGATTTCGATCCGATTCGATGACCATAAATGTTTTTCTCGAAATTTCTCATCTTTTATAAACACATATAATCAAAACCGCATATAGCAATAGGAACTAGGAAAACTCGAAATTCATTTAAATAATATTATTACGTATTTTGTGCGTTTTATAATTAGTATTCCTCCATACATATTTACTTTACCTACGTCGTTTAAAACGAGCAACGTAATTTTACTTTTGGAAAATAACATTGCTCGGGGACTGCAACGATATTTCGTTCGAACAAAATTTTATGAGAAACCGTAATGAGATATCGTACCTTTTTACCACCACCACCACCCACCCATCACCTCTTCTCCTCCCTCACCACCAACCCTTCACTGTTTGTATTACTTTTTCTTTCCTCTTTCCTAATTTTTTGCGATTCCTATTTTTTTCTTCTGACTTTTTTATATATATTAATTAAGCAAATAATGATAAATCGTGTACATCTAACCTACTAGTAATGGAAAGAATATTATTCTTTTTTTAAACAATTATCAAACGGAGAAAGAAAGAGAGAGAAAACATTTGTGCTATTCGTAAAAAAAAAAATGTCGTTTTACATGGGGAATCGTAAATGCAGTGACTTTGTCAGGTAAAGTGGTACCTATAGGATCATACATATACTACACACACGTATTATATACATATGTATATGTGCTAACTTATGTAAGGCTTGCACAGGTCGCGACTGTAAATCAATCTTGTGGCAATAGACGTTTGCTCGTGGCAGTCGTCAGCATATGAAAATTAAAACGATATATCACGCGAAATCTGCTTAGGTGTGACGCCCCAGCTTTAAAAGAGCATTACGCATCTCTCTTATTCTCTCCTTCGACGTTTTGCATTTTGTGGATACGAAAAAGGCACGACGAAAAAGGTACGACGAAAAATATCAACCAAAAAGCTTCCTTTTCTCCCGAACTTTGACGTTTCCCGAACGCTTTTCTTATTTTTCTTGTTGTTGTTGTTGTTGTTGTCGTGTTATTCAAAATTATTCTGAAATACTATTATATTGTAAGTAGAATTTGAAATTGTAACATATGTTCGCGATAAAAAAATTAAAAAAAGAAGAAAAAATCTGTTATAATTTTATAAAACGTTTGTAGAACAAATTCTCCTAGTTACATTTGTTTCGCAAATGTAACTAGGAGAATTTTTAATGCACACTGATTGTTCGTGTACTTTGAAAGAAATCATTTCTATAGAAAAAAAAATAAATAAATTAATTACAATTTCATTCGTATTCTATTCGTATATAAAACGATAATTGATAAAGTTTCTAATTCGATAGTCTAAATATTAAACTAAATAAGTTCGAAAGAGAGGAAATTTGTATACGCGAAATTTTTATCTGATAAAATCGCAATCCAGACGCATGCTTTGCTTACACAAGAAAAAGGAGTATTTTCCTTAACGTTTATACGCTGCAAGAAAGCTTTTTACGACATTCTACGAGTTTTCAACCCATATCCTTTGTTATCCACGCATCATTGTTATCGAATTTGTTGGCCAAAGTAAACAGTATAAACCTTCTATAAAGAGTCGAATTTCTAACCGCAGGCAACTTTCTCTTTAACGAAAATCTTATGAAAAATTATTATATCCCTACCATAATTTTTCGTATCACATATATATATGCCATTGTCATTATTATTATCATCGTCATAATTACATAATTAAATCATAATTAAATACGGGGAAGAGAAAATACAAAAATTATTTTGTTATCAATTAAACCTGTGCCTTTTTTTCTTTGTAACAGGTGAAACGATAGAAATGAGGTCACGGATATCAAAGTAACAGCCGGTGAAATGTTCTCATTTTATCAAAATTGTATAAGATTCGAAAATAGTCAGCGATGTCACCAAATGTTACGAACGGAAGTGGGGGTGGGGGGGGGTAGGAAGTTGTGAAGAAGGGACAACGAATGCGTGAATTTATGTAAATAACTATCGATTTGATTCTTATTAAAAACTCGTAAAAATTTAAATCGATGAAAATATCAAATAAAAAATATCAAATAATTTGATATATCGTTCAAATAAAAATACGATAACGATGAAACAAATTCATTTATTTTCTGACGAGAAAAAAGAAGCGAATAAAAATATTACAATATTATCTTACAAGGATAATAAGTAATCGTTTATTGGGGGCGCAAAAAGATCACTCTATTAAATCAAATCTCGTCGCATTTCATATAATATTATTCGAAATTTCTTACGTCGTCGTTAAACGTTGAAATAATTTGCATAGAACCGCAAGTAACGGCAGTACAAGCGGTAAACCGCAAAAAGGCTAAAGCGTGTTTACCAAGATCATATATAATATATATATATAGTATACGTGTGTATATGTATGTATATGTGTATACAATATTATCTCAAATATGAGAATTGTTTCTCAGTACACGTACATCTACCTAAGTACCCATCTATAATAAATGTTCACAGAGAAGTAGATTTTACTAGCGATTTTACTTGTGGAAAATGCTATTAAAATAGTGAATCATGATTTCTTTTTATATGTATATATATATATATATATATATACAGTACACCTGATACTCGAATTAAATTCGAACAAAATTTTGTCCGCTTCTCATTTTCTTTTCAACATATTTTACTTATTCTTTACTCCTCGAATATAATTGGATCAAATTAAATAAATATTACTTCTTTTCGAGAAAAAAAAAAAAGAAAAAAAGAAACATACAAAGAACGAATAAAATATTTCGAAACTCTCGAATTGAGTTTATCTTTCTTATTACGTATTATATAAAATTAAAAGGCATAAAGTACCGTATGATAAATAAAAAAAAGAAAAGAAAATAAAAATCTCATAAACCGCTACTCAAGAAACTTGATGCATGCACACATATATATCCTTTTAAATTTTCTACAATTTTTCATATTCGTTATCGTATAATAAGCAGCCCTTGTAAGAAAAAAAAAAAATTTTTTTTAAATAAAAAGATACGAAAATAAACAGGAAGAAAGAAAAAATACATAATTATAACATCAACGACTCGACGATTCGAATATTTTCCTTTTTCTTCCACCAACTCCCCTCCCCACCCCTCCGCACCTCTCATCGCAAAATGATTGTATCCTTGAAACTTTTTACCCGAGGCTCATTTTCGTTTAACGTTAACCCCCCGTACGCACTCGGTTCGTGAGTGATCGTTTTCAATGACGATAGAATGTAATTACAAAGGAGTGCTTAATTAAAGCCTCGAGGCTTTTCGTTTGCAACGAAAATTGCAATTTGCGCAGAACTTAGAAAAGGATTATATGATATCTCTCTGGAAAATGTATAGGTATGCCTATATATATAATATATATGCGTAAGTATGTGTGCGTGTGTATCTGTGTTTCTTCAAAATAACCCCTTTCCGAAAAATTATTTACTTCCACACACAGACAGACAGACAGACAATCTTTCCTTACCGTGATTATATAATTATTGAAAATACATAAAGAGTAAAATATCGTCAAAAGGATTATTTCTAAAATGAGGAAGAAAATGAATTAACATCTAAAAAGGATAGATATAATTGTATCTTTAAGAAACTGACTTAAAACCCGAAATATGTACGTCAATATGCTGGAGCCTTTAATTTAGAAACAATTTACCCCGGCGCTCCAATTACTGCTTTCACGGACCCGAAAGAATCGACTTTGCAAATCTATTAGATCTATCGATCGTTACTACTCCTTCAGTTTTAACGAGTTATTTCCCGGAGTTACAAGGAATTACCTAAACACCACTCTTGCTTGCCACTGGCATAAGAAAGCCATGCTAGAATTTTTATCGTCCCGTGTCGTGTATCGCTGTGTCACGGAGAAAATTACCTAAAAAAAAAGAAAAAAAAAATAATGAAAAAGCAAAGAAAGAGAAAATAATGCGGAGAATAGAAGGGAACCATGTGAATCACATTATTATACGTAAGAAATACCAGAAACGGTTAGGAATTTTACAAATAGAATTTTCGAACTTTTAATTCTAACTAAAATTATCCAAATTATTTATACGTAAATATTTTATATTAGTAACAATACCTGTTTCATAGAAAAAAAAAAGAAAAGAATATTTAAGCTAGTTCGTGTAATGGTAATTAAAGAAGCATTCATTTGATCTTCTAACCAATCCTAGAGTGATTAAAAGTGATAGGTGGATAGGTATCATCGATGAAAAAAAAACAAATGAAAAAAAAAAAGCATTGTTGGTAGCGACGAATATAACAGATTTCGAGTCCCTCGTACCTTAATCCCATTTTACTTGGTGGAAAAAATTAAAAGCCGCGTACCATTCTCGTCGACATTCTGTAAAACGCGTTTGCCCGCGTTTTCAAATTATTCAAGTTGCATCTGCCGATTTGCGAAAATTTTACGGAAAACAACAAAATTGATTAAAAGATAAATTACTGTGATTTATCCTTATAATCTTAAAAATAAAATAATAAAAAAAAAGAAACAAAAAAAAAGATAACACGCACAGAAAAGTGATGCAATTGAAGCTAAATATTTAGTAAAAATCGATGAAAAAAATCTATCAAAAGAACGTGAGAACACATAGAGTAGCTCATGCCAAAGGATCTCTTCGGTCTTGTGTTGCTTTGTTAGATCATTAATTCATTGAATAAACACCCTTTAGTCTTTGATCCTTGTTATCGTATTCGTAAGAGTCATTCCAGTGAGGAAAGCTTTGGGATGGCAAAGACTGTTATTTCAGGAGACTGTAAATGGTTGACAAGTGGCATAGTTCAAAGTAATGATAGGATGTATAAAGTATATATATATTCTGCTTATATGCAATATACTTATATATAATATAAATATGCGTGTGTGGTCATGGGTGTGTATGTGTATATTAGATAAAAAGAGAAGGGTAAAAAATGCATGGGTAACCTCGAGACAACGCGCTACAAATTATAATACTAGGAAACAACTGTACGGAAGTCATGGGGGAAGACCGTAATTACGATGAATTTGGCGAACGAACACGACACCCCGGGGCCAAGATTCGTATCCATCTAACACCTTTGCTCTTTTATAATCGACCATACACTTGCGATTGTTATTATTCCCTCATTTACAATGTCCGAAGTGGTGATGGTGATGGTGGTGGTGGTGGTGATGGTGGTGGACGTTAGTCGTCGTTAGCCAGTTGCTGCTTCCTCTATACACACTTTTACATCTAGCATACTACTACTACTATTACAGTACTTGTACTGTTCATCCTCCTATCCCCACTCCTCCTCCTCCTCCTTCATTCTCTCCAACTACAAGAATACGCCGTCGTCGTCAGTGGCACGTGATTTATTCGCGCCCTGTACTGTGACAATGAGATGTTATCTGTAACGGCTTGTGGCACACTTCCACCCCTAAGTCCTTTCCACCCCTAACCTCCACTGACCGACGAAAGGCAGCCAAGCAGCCAAGCAGGCAGGCAGGCAGGCAGCACCCTAACCACCAACCCGCCACCTACTCTTCCTTCCTCTTCTCTTTCCACCCACAATACAGCCCATAATATATTATAACACGGACTCGATCCCTTCGTGGTACCTATCCCTCCCCCCTCCTACCGACGACCAAAGGCCTACTCGGAAAAGGGCTTGTTTATAGGTACCACCTTACGCTCACGCCATTCGAGATTGCGGAAGCGGAATGCATTACGGACAAAATATGCTCACCCTCTTCTATGTCTATCTGTTTGTCTGTCTCTCTCTCTTTTGCAGTTCCCTTTTTTCCACGGTTCTCCTTTCGGAAGTTCCACCGCTCTGTGGTCTACTCGTATATTTCGGGATGTACTTTCCTAAGTAACTACGAGTATGGTTACTAAATTCTAACTATTCCCTTTCGAAGGATTTATATCTTACTTTATCGAAGACTTCAAAATATTAAAATAAACAAATTTACAATAAGCAAGAAATGTATTATATTATTAAAAAGGAATAAACTTTGATATTATTTCTATTGTTATTTTTATAAATAACTATTTACATTCGTAATATAATATTATTCGTATTTTTCAAAATGTATTTTATCGAAATGTGATGAAAAATAAAATAGGGGCCCATTCAAATTGTTTCATAATATCTTCGAAAATAAATATCGAATCGCAATCGATAAACATATAAACATTTTATGTAATAAAGAAAAGTCAATTAATTCGAGAACATGCCACTCAACTGTATTCATCTGCCACTAACAAATTTGTATCGACCTGTAGAGATAGGAGGAGTAAGGTAGGCGACGTTATAGTAGTTTCACTGTTTGCGTGGGGGTCTGTTAGTCCGGTTTGTAGGTAGGCGCCAGCGTACCACCTTTTCAGCACGCGATTCATCTACCTAAGATTGCGGAAGTAGAATGCATTACAACGGAATAACTCCTCCTCATGCCAACGTAGTTTTCTTACCATCTACTTCCTACGAATCATCGATAAACGTGGGCGGGGGAAGGGGAGGTGGAAGGGGTAGGGGGAGTGGAGGGGGGAGAGAAACGATCGATATATCGATAAACTCGAACTCTTTTATCTTCGTCATAATATAAATAACAATTGAGAAAAAATACTACGATTAAAATTTATGCAACGTTATATTAATAAAATATAATAAAATATATATATATACATATATATTTAAATGTTTGTATGTATTTATAGAATGATTAAAACTTATATCAAAATTTCTCGATCTTGTGTGCGTTAAAATAACCGATCCAACGAAGAAACAAGAAATTTAAGTGTAACGACGGCGTCCACGAGGTGCCTCTGGTCTTCGCCATCTGCCTACCGGCTAGAAACCATTGCCAGATGCAATAAAGTTGCCTTATCTCATCCAACTGTAGTCCAAATGGTGGTCGAGATTTTAAATTCCGACATACGGAAAAGAGAGAGAGAGACAGAGAGACAGAGAGTCCGAGTCCGAGTCCGAGTCCGAGTCCGAGTCCGAGCAAGGAAAAAAGAAGAGAAAAATACAAAAAGAGAAATAGACGGACAGAGAGAAAGAGAGAAAGGTAGAAAGAGAGAAAGAGAGAGAGAGAGACACGGGAAAGACACGAAAGATACGAAGAAAGAGGTAAAAGAGAAACTCGACTCGGCAGTGGTCCAGCCGGACAGTCCTGATTCAGACAACCTTCGTGAACGCCTCCAGCAGTCACGTTAAAACGAAACGCGACGTTTCTACCTCGGCCGAGATCTCATACTGCACTCACAAGCTCTTTAATGACCTCACGGGTACGTGCACGATCGTTATTTTTACGAGACCACGTTAAACAAACGATCAACCAGCTGGAGCGCCTTGTGTATCGTCGTACCTTCGGTGAAGACCTATTATAGCTTGTTCTGATGCTTTTCCTCCCACTCTTAAATGGAACAAAAATAATAATGATAATACCAATAATAATAATAATAATAATAATAGGATTTTTTTCGAGTCAACTACCTAATCATGTTGGGTTACTAGTTATTGTTAAATCATTATGGTTGGTGGTGTGGACATGGTTAGTAAAATGGATGGGTGACCCGTTTGGGAAAAAAGAAAAACTGTGAGCTGTTGATTTCAAAGAAAAAAACACATTTTCTTCCACTCTTAAATGGAACAAAAATAATGATAATAGCAATAATAATAATAAGATTTTTTTTTTCGAGTCAACTACCTAATCATGTTGGGTTACTAGTTACTGTTAAATCATTATGATTGGTGGTGTCAAATGGAACAAAAATAATAATGATAGTAGTAATAATAATAATAGGATTTTTTTTTTCGAGTCAACTACCTAATCATGTTGGGTTACCAGTTACTGTTAAATCATTATGGTTGGTGGTGTGGACATGGTTAGTAAAATGGATGAATGACCCGTTTGGGAAAAAAAAAAACTGTGAGCTGTTGATTCCAGAGAAAAAGACTCCCGACACCTATTTAGTTGAATTGAATAAGTGTGATAACGTTCTTTCGTTGAAAAGTGTCTCATGCTTCTCCATTAATGGGAGGAGAATAAAAAGACACGCACGTAAATAACTTTTTTTGGTAGGTGACTATTTTATTCATCAGCCAGACTTTTCTTTTGCTTTTTTCTTTTTTCTTTTTTAAGAAATTTCATTAATTTAAAAGACAATAACTCGTACGTTCGTATTCGCTGAGACATTTTAGGCTATTACGATTACTTTCTTAATTTGCTTTGATGTCAGTGTTAACCGTTGTTAAATTTTTTCCTCGATTAATTATATTATATTTGTAGAGGAAAAATTATACGCAGTTTTGTTGTAAATCTAAGTTTTTGTTAACAGCTACCAGTGTTATATGATATACATATTTGATGGAAATATATTATGTTTCCTCATTTACGTATTATATTTTATTTTAATGCACAACTTTTGAAACAAAATTTAAATACGTCCGTCACTATCCTCAAGACCGTTATAACGATCGTAATTTTTATCATTTCATTATTTTGAATTTTAAAGGGAAAAAAAATATAATAATTTTGTATTATTACGCAAGATATAATATTTAACGAAACATCATGCACGTGAATAAATCCAGAAATAATAAAAGCTCGGTTACACGCAGAATAAACATGACGTACCTATCCCGAAAAGATTTCAAAGTTCTTAATTGAGTTTAAACATGTTTTATATGAAACATTTTACTTATTTTTCTAACGAGAATTAAATTAAAAATTTATCAAAAAAAAAAACAAACATATGTATTATATAATATAAATGCATTATTCGATATACAATATTTGAATGTAAAGTTCTTTTACATTATTATTATTATATGTTATTGAAGAAGAATAAAAAAATATTTCTTATCGTTTAAAAAAGTCGTATAGAAAAGAATAAGGATGATGATGATAATAATAATAATAATAATAATAAAAAGAAACAGAAAATATAGAAAAGGATAACACCACGGAGTATATTTCGTGATATCGATCCGGAATCACGGGGGTCGTGGCACACTTGAGATTTACGATGCGGCGTTTCTCGCATGACAACAAAACGCGAGAACGGATGCATCATCGGAGCTGCAATGTGTAGACCGCATTGCGACTTCCAATGAAAAGAGGATCCCTTCGTCGAAGGTCCGTCTACGGAGGAAGTTAGGAGAGAAAAGTCAGCGAGCAAAAAGAAAAGAAATAACTTAAAAGTAAAAGAAAAGGGAATTGTAGAAAAACAGATGGTAGAAAAAAAAAAAGCAAGTGCATCGAAGTGCACCGAGCAGTAATGTGCATCGATGTTGTGACAGAATGGAATTAAAATCACTTAAAATCTTAATAGATTTTTCCTTGTAAAACTATTGTCGTAATACAGTGTGTTTAAGATAAAAACAAATTTATAAATAAAAACAAATTTATAAATAAAAACATTAATATAACTGTATATTATATATCTAATGAGTTTAACTTGAAAAAGATTATTTTGAACAATTTAATTAAGCAAATATGAAAATAATGTACAGAAAATGGTCGTCGTTAAAATTCGTACGTGTTGGCATAATTATAAAAACTGGATTATCCAGGTTTTTCTCTGTTTAACTCGTCCTTTATTTCGTATGTTATTTCAATGTTTTTTAGTCTCAGAATTAGTTTAATACTCGTTAAAGTAGGAATAATACAAAGTAAATGTCTCTAAAAATTGCATAAACAATTTCGATGTAATATTTTATTAGATACAAATTGTCAATTCGAAGTAATCACTCGACTGGAAAGTTAAAAAGAATGTATTTTAGTTTAAACGATCCTAAATATTAATAGAGAACAATACTGTATTAGATATATCTTAAATAATTGTTAATTAATTTAAAAAAATGTATATTATTGTTTAAATAGACGAGATATATGTTTGGAGAACCGTCTTCCTCGAAATTCACCTTCAGACTGGCACATTGTCTTCTACGAGAAAGACAGTTAAGAATTCTCTTATTTATTTTATTATTTATATTATTTTTGAAAATATCTACGAGATAAAACGTGACTTCTCGAAACAATAATAATAAACCGTGAATTTTTATGCAATCGCACATTTTGTATAGAAAAAGAAAAAGAAAATAAAAAAGAAAAAGAAAAAATAAATAGAATCGTTCTGGAATTTAAGATGAGACAAAGAATAGTATGAAAGCTGTCGACAAGAACAAGGGTCAAAGATTACATAACTGTCATGTTCGCAAACGGTAGATCTTTTTCCCGTGCAAGAACATTTCTTTTCATTCTTACGAAGAAATGAAAAAAGCGAGAATTTTTTAATAAACTCTACACATCGCGTTACGTAAAAACTTATATTCGAATTCTTTCATTGTTCGAGAAGAGCCACGATAGAGCGCGAATAGTTCAATGTTTTTTCTTTTTCCGTTGTTTTTTTCGTTTCTTTTTTTTTTGTATTATTTTAAACGAGGGACATTTTATCTCAAAACGACAAAATGAAAAAGATAGAAATAAGAATAGAAGGAAAGTCTCGGAAGTCCTTTCTTTTCTCATTTTCGTATCACAGAAATTCGTTTCCACGGGAAACTTTGACGAATTTAAATGATCTTCGTAAAAGGTAAAAGCCCCGTTTTTCCCACCTCTCTGAAATTCCTTGTTCGTCGTGGTGGTATTTCGTATCGGAGACTAGTGGTACCAAACCTTTTTCGCTTTCGAGTTAGAATTTCCTTAAAAATCGATATCCGCCGGTAGGAACAGGTTAAACTTGTATAATACGCGAAAATACCAATGGGATTCGATTACCGTGAAAATCTCAATCGACGGTTTGGGAATGGCAACATCGTTGCGGCCGAGTTTTGGCCACAACTTTCAATGAAAAAAAGGGAAGAAAAGAAAGAAAGAAAGAAAGAAAAGAAGAGAAAGAAGAAAAAAGGAAAGGAAATAAAAAAAAAATAAAAAAAGGTACCGAGAGAAAAAAAGAAGAAAATAGAAAAATGATGAAAGGAAAAGGAGGAAAGAAAAGGAAAAAAGAAAAATTTATGAAAAGCGGCTAAAAAGTCGGGAGGTTAAAGGTACGACGACGACGACGACGACGACTACGTCGACGACGACGAATGGCACACCCGCGTTTTTTAAGATGAGCAATTAACCCGAAAAATAATTCTTTCCTCGTCATGTCGGTGAGTGCCGGCAATAATAAACGAACGTAAGTACGACTGACCTCCCCCCCACCCCCACCCCCACCCGCACCCACCTGCCGGTGGTGCTGGCTCGTCCAGCGTTTAATTAACTTCAAGAAACATCTTTTAATTATAAAACTATTTCAGACACGTGCAAAAGTAGAAACACATTCCGACGTTATAATTGTCTGCAAAAATTTACCTCCTACCATTCGCCTTCCGTTCTCTCCTTACTTTTTCTACACACACCTCCTCCTCCTCCTCCTCCTCCTCTTTTCGTCTAGTTCTTATTCTCTCCTTCTTTGTAAATTAGCCCCTCACATAAACGCACACGCACACTCACAGAGAAGTTATAACAAAGTGGAACTATTTTTACGCAGACTAACGAGCTATCATTTTAAAGAATATTTAAGAATGAAAGACGGGAAGAGAGAGAGAGAGGAAAGTCAAAATTTGTAGAATCGGCTTTCTAACGGTCGAGGAACCCTTCTCGAATTATTCTCCCTTCCTCCCATTTAATTCGAATGAATTTTTTAATAAACGATCTTCAATTTTGTTTCACCTAAATTATGCTTCTCACTCGCACCCTTTTGATAAATTCGTTATTTTTCATTTATATAATAAGATACTTTGTATGTATCATTTATCTGATATTTCATAAAACCTATCGAATATTTTTCATTAACTATTGCTATGCAATTTTGTTTCTTTTTCTCATAAACTCTATATAATATTGTTTAGATTAAAAAATATTCGTACGAACGTAGAGAATAATAAAAAATAGATAAAAGAAAAATATATTATACAAAAATGATATACAAAATATTAGAAAATATAGTTTATCTTACACAAAGAAAAATAAGAAGGAAAGAGAAAGGAAGGGTTTTAGAAGCTTGAAATGTTTCTCGTATATGTGTGGATGTGTGTGTGTGCACGAAATATAACAATGAACAGTGATAACTACCGGCAAAGTTTCTAACGACAAATCGCATGCTCCGATGATCGGACGGACTCTAACGAATTTAACGCATCGTTTAATTCAACCACACGCGTTCGCCCATGTGCGTAGGCATATCTGCGTTTCATTTCTCGCTCGAAGAATCGAATTATGGAAGCCTACTATACTCCTAAACCGAAACGTTTATTCGCTTATATTTGTGAACACAAGTCGTTTGAGAGTGTACGTGTGTCTCTGTGTGAGTGTGTACACGTATGATGGCATCATTCGAGTCCCACGTGGGGATTCTACCAACGCTACGAGTTTACACTAATTGCAACACGCACGTGCGTACTTTAAAAAAAAAAAATAGGGAGACGGGGTTACTACGAACTACGTGGCCAGTCGATTTGTAACAGGGGGAGGAGGAGGAGAGGATGGGGATAAAAAAAAAATCTTTACCATCGTTAATATAACGACCTAGTGCGACATAATCTGTCCTTTATTTTTCCGTCCCTTTCTCCGAGTATCTCTTTTGATCGCGATCGTGACAGCCAAAGGGAACCAGTTTAAGGTGAAAATGATTAAAAAAAAAAAAAAAGATAGAGAGAGAAAAAAAAATGTATATATAGCTTTGGCTTTCTCTTTTTGTCCTTTTTTTTTTACCCTCTTATCACGTTGTATTATTTTCTGTAAAATGAAACAAAGCGAAAATTCATCCTTTTCCTTTCTTTCTCGTGATATTTTCTCTCTCTCTCTCTCTCTTTCTCTTTGGCGACACGAACGAAACAGAGACATAATGGCGTGGAATGAAGGATTATTGAAAATCGTATTGTTAGCGGTGCTCCTTCTTTCCAACTTTTTCTTCCTTCCCTTCTTCTTATCTCCTTACATTATTTTCTCAAAAATAGAAAAACAGAAAGAGAAACACTTGGGAGGTGGTTGGGGTGGGAGGGGAGAGTTAGGAGAAGGGTCAGAGGATTTTCCTTCGTGGGAGTAGTAAGCGTGGATTATCTGAGATAATTGGGGGGAATGGAAGAAGAATTTTCTCTTCCGATAATTGATTTTTCGATTTATTTCGAGAAAATAATGCTACGTCGGGTTACAATGAACACGTGATCGGAATCTCGACGTTGTTTTCTCTATTTTTTTTAAATATATTTCGCGTATCGGGGGAAAAAGCTGATTATTTTCAATGATTCGTTTATCTAATTTTAAATAGATTTTCGTGTCGCAAGATTTTAGTCAATATATTTGTAAGATTTGATACGAGATTCGTCGATAAGGAAACGACGTTTTCGATCTTGACGAGTCGACTTACAAAGAAGACAGAGACAAGAAAAAAAAAAAGAAAAAGAATGTCAGGAAAGACGAGAGAATCCTGAAAAAGGAGGAAAAAGGGATTCGAGTGGACGAATAGCTGGCACGTACCGGGCGGATACTAACTGTCGGATCAGTCGCACATTAATTCTCAACGTAAATGTGTGCCATGAACTCGGAATACGTTGAATTTCCAGGTTACGCCTTCAATTTTCTCACGTTATCGGACTAGTTTCTCTCTCTCTACCTGCTAATGCTATTTCTACTACGTATGAAATATCAAAATGATATTGACAATAATAAGAGAAAGATGAGGAAAAATATAAAGAAAATCTATGGGGGTAAAAGATGAAAAGATGTATTAAACGTTTATTTATGTAAAAACTAAGATCGAAGAAATTGATCTAGAAATTCCAGAAAGAGATGAAAATCCCAAGAAATTCAACGAGAATTGTATTTTCCTACTGTGCGTGTTGTCGTGAACCCTTTCTGTATGCATAGCAACGCTGCTCTATGTTGCACCTTCCCGAAGTCGACATTACGGCTTTGTACCACGCGAGATTTCGGGAATGCAGACACATGCCCCGGAGTTCTTGGTGTTGGAATCACCGAAGCTAAATCGAGCTTAGGTAATCTCCTGAAAATTAGTGGAGGCCGCTTTCGGATTACACATTTTACCTCGATTCAATAATACTCGATCGTCGTCGTCCATCTCAAAAATCTATTTATTCATTCTTATATTTCTAACTTATTATAATATAATATTTCTTCGATGCGTGTGTGTGTGTGTGTGTCTCTCTATTTTTATCTTACGAGAGAAATTTGATATTTAACCCTTTTGCACTACGAATTATATTTCAATTTTATTACCAGCTATAACTTCCAATAAACATTTTAATATTTTTTATTCAAAATTTACTTTAATTCAAAAATATGAGACAATTTAATTAACGAAATTCAATTAAATTTACGTTTTATTTTACATTATTATTGTATTTTCTAATTTTCAAGATTACGATATCTTTCGAGATAAAAACTGATGTCGAGTCACACTCGACGTAGGAGTTTATGCAAAGGGTTAAATATCGATATTCTAAAGATAAAACAGTATATACATCATAGACAATGATAATATTCGATGCATTAAAATTCTATGTTAATAGTCGAACCGGGGGTGTGTTAATAAAAACGAAAGAGAAAGAAAAAGTTGGAAAAATGTAATTCAAAAAAATAACTTCTACCAGTAGAAGAGCGTATAAATGAAGTAATCGATGCGGTTACAGTGCCTACGTAACCGCGACGATACGCTGAATAATTCATCGTGCGCCGCTAAGTCCGCGGGGTGTGAAACAAAAATTAAATTATGCAGGTCAGTGTGCACCGGTAAAGGCAAGCATCTAAGCGCGTAAGTAACTTAAAGATTAAATACAAAGTCGCGTTTCGTATAAATTTGTCCCCCTCCCTCCCCTCCCTCCCCTCCCTCGCAGCCCCGTTAAGCGTCGTTACCTTTGATTTTTTTTGAATCTTTACAATTGTCTTCCTTCGATTTTTTTCATTTCCAACTAACGATAAATATGAAAATATATTTTCGAGTCTAAGAAAACGAACGAACGAACGAACGATTTAAAAAACGATACGTCCATATATCTATTTAAAAATTCGTCAAGCAAAAATGAATTTCTTGAATGGTGTTTCGATGATACGCTGTCGTAGTTTCGAATATATCCACGGGTGTAAATAATCTCTGACGTGTGTATATACAGATATGGAAATTTACTTGTTATATGTCACGTGATTGTGTACGCAAATATATTCATTCAATTACATCAGGAATAGTTTATTTTCATCGGTTTCGCGTCGTTAAGCACGCTCAGCAAGAAAATACATTGAAGACAAATGGCAAGAATGAGTGCATCCTCGGTAGCATTTAATCGATTTCTCATTTCTTACCTTCTCGTATCTATCATTTAACGAATTATTAATTTCCTATCCTTCCTTCCTGTTACGCGCGTAAGATCCTTATAGAAAGTTACGAATGCAGAAATGATCAATTATCTAATTGATAATGTTTCTCCTCTTCATTTCTAAGTGTCAATAAATTGTAATTAGTAAATGAGTATTTAATTTTTTATTATAAGCGTCACATATATATTATATTTATTAGTAATAAATCTCTAGGTAATTTTTATCTTTCTATTATTTCAACAATCTAAATCCATTTATTTTCTTCCCGTCATTCATAACAGATTCATATATTTCTCACAACTATCTTTACCAAGCCTCCAATTACAAAGAACGCAAATCCGAAAACGATCTCCTTCATTAATATTAACAACGCAAATTAAAATCGGATTTAGGGCTTAACGAGTTCGCCAATTTTATGCATTAATATACTAATGGAATCCTCCTAACAAAACTTTAAAATGCATCACCTGTGAAGACAACAAAAAATATTATACATACTCTTGGTGGGTACAATTAATGTGATAAATACCCACGTTATCTTGTTCGTTTTAGTCGATTTCGCATTTTTACGCTATTACCCTGCAACGTATTATACTTTCACGCTGTTCCTCGTAACTACGACAATATGGGATATAAAATTATTTCACGAAACTACAGAGATAATTATACGTAAATTGAACAAAAATATTTTCAAATGTAACAAAGTTCTCTTGTTAAAAACGACATTTCATTTTAAAAATATAAATCATTAGTGAAATTCGCAATTGTGCGTTTCGATGATGAAAAAATTTTAATATTTTTATAATACATATATATATACATATTATGAAATAAATTTTATTATATTGTATCGAATTTTTCACAATTAATATGATCATTGAGTATATTTTTTTTTACAGATTTACGAAAAGTACTCAATAACGTACAATATTCCTTCAAGTGAGAAATAATACAAAATTAACGTATACAGTCAATTAATATAACTACTAATGATTGTACAATTGAGAAATACTATCCTATCATCGGTGAGATACCCTACAAATGAGTCTATCTAATAATCAATCAAACTTAATCGCTGGTCGTACTGAAAACGTATAACGCGTTTCATATATTGACATTAACTCGTAATGAGATAGTTAATCACGTGTAATGTACCAATCTCCCTATGATAACAACTTAGAATTCGAAATTCATTTAAGGGCTAAGATTATCCTCTAGCATTCGAGAAAATATAATATTTTTGAGAATTTTTTATGAGATCATAATAAATGCAAGAAAAAATTCATTTAGACAAAATTAATAAATTTTTTCATTGCAACTTGTCTCAGAATGGTAATACTGCAACTCAGCAAAACGAATCTCACAGTATTTCGCAAAAATTCAACAGCTCATGACTGATTCACACGAAATTTATACCGAAGTTATATAATTATATTATTTTAAGGGAGGACATTGGGGATTTCACATTATATAGTAAACTTCTTTTATTCTATGAACAATTTTTAACGAAATTTTACATCGAAAAATAAATCCCCTTACCCCTTAAATGCACTAACAATAAGTTAATCTATTCACGATCAAAATAATATAGTTATCAAACTTATCTACATAAATTTCGTATGATATAGTACCATATGTTAAGGAACTAAAACAATTTCTAAAAAAAACGAAAAAAAAATCAAAAAATTGATTTTATAGAGGTACCAATTTCGAAAATATTTTATATTTGAATATAAAAAAAAAAAAAACAAAAAAAAACAACAATGTAAAAACATCACGCGAATCTAACTCGTTCGAATATCGAGTTCCAAGATATAGTTACCAGCTCTATTTTCTATAGGGCAAATACCTATCCTTTTTTATTATTTTTTTTATTTTACTTGCAATGTAACAGCATATGATACATACATCTACTGTACGAAAAATACAAAACAAAACAAAACATAAAAATTGAATAAAAAGAAAACTATTAATCGAGAAAATAATTTTAATTAAAAAACCAATTAGGTGGATCAGTTATTTTCATGTTTAACAAATCAAATTTGCGAAAGGAAAAAAATAATAAAATGCAGTCGTGCTTCAACTTACATCATCATGGTCAATGAACATTATATCGAATGTATTGCATTTTATACACAACATATATATATATATTCGGTCCGGTTGCCACGTCAAATATATTTGGTACAATACCGTAATTGCGATAAATCATTGACAGTTCAAAGAGTACTCTTACGATTAGCAATCGGATTATATGGGCAGCCATTTAGATAAATCTTTTGAAACGATCGTAGGATGAAAACGCGTTCAAATTGAAAACGTTTTTTCCGACGATTTTTAGTTTTTCAATGGCAACGATCGCGAGATAGCGTAAAATCTAGTTATATTGACGTTAACAAGAAATGGAATTCCAGAATAATAAAAAAAAAAGAAAAAAAAAGAAAAAATAAAAGAGAAAGAGAGAAGCATTAATATTCACTCGCATCGGCTGTCGATACAGTACCGAGCGCGATCTCGTTCGTTAAATTGGTCCTAGCAGTCATTCGGAAACAAAAAAAAAAAAAAAAGAAAAAAAAGAATAAAAGAAAAATAAAAAGAAAGAAGATTCAGTCGTTTTAAGGTAAATCAATTTAAGCGCCAAACAAGAATCTCGGCTTAACGACTCCAACACTTATGCAAATCGTACGAATTTTTTCTCGTCACTCCTCCCCCTACCCCCTACCCCTCCTCCCACGCCTTCCTACCTAATCGCACCAGTTAGTTTCAAATATCTGTTTGATATACTTATCTATAATGAATTATTTAAACAAACACACATAACACTCTAATGAATCCAACTACTTGGGCTTTATCGTAAAACAGTAATAAAACAAGGGCCGAATAAATTTATGATTAGGTTTGAACGTTGAAATTAATTAAGCTTAATGTTTACACCGAACGAATGAATTTTAATTGTTACGAAAGAAGGGGAAATTTTAATCAAGAAAAAAACGAATTACCGGTAATTCGACAGATCATTTAATAATATTTTAAAAATAGGATATGAAAGAATGAATAACAGGAGAGAGAGAGAGAGAAAAAAAGTAAAATTCGAATAGGAAAAAAAAGTATCGAACCCATTGGCCGCAATGACTTCTCGAGATAATTTAAATAAATATAAGAGGTGATTTATAAGGCCGAAGAAAATTGGAAATTCTCGTATATGTATATACAAATAACGTGTTATTCGAGGATGAAGGAAAATAACATTCGAGAAGGGTTTCTTCTCACACATAACTATGTTCGTGTAGATGTATGCAGGGCTGTCGAAGGATTCTCCTATTGGGCTGGTACTTCAAAATCAACGGCTTGTTTATCCCACGAGGGTTCGTAAAACTGATCCAATCATCGGACTCGCGCCACCAGGATAAGAAGAACCAAGGATGAAGTGTCTGCAAATGGCTACCCAACGAATCCTTCGAACGTAAGGGTAGGAAAACGATGTATACGTGGTCGGCAGAATCGGTCAGTCGAAAGCCATAAGTCGAACCAACCCAATTTTACGAAAAGGAAAGGAAAAGAAAACTTTCTGTAAAGCCGATCTGAACCGACCCTCCTAACGATCCCCTTCTTCTTTTCGAGAACCATAGACGAAGAATTTCTTACTAACGTAATATGTCATTTGTTACGGACAAAAGTTACTTTAAAATAATCTTACGTTTTCAAGTTACGATGGAAAAGAAAGAAAAATTAAAGAAGAATCACACGCATGCACCCCCATGCTCATCGACCAAGACTCGTTTTCATACTTTTCAAATGAAATTTAATATCATTTCTTAAATCAATAAAGAAACTCTATATCTCGATATTAAATAACTTTCGATTGGGAGATCTGAAAACGAAAGAAACGCGTATTTTCTATCCCCGGATTTACAACAATAACAGTATATGCAAGTATTGAAACGAAATCGATGAATATATTTTTTATACTCGAGATGAAATTTCAATCTCGTACTATAACTACTCGTATCTTGTGAATTCATACATAATCTTTAAGTAAGAGTATTAGTTTTTAGTATATATGATACAATTCTTTTTATATATTTACCAAAAAACTCCTAGTTGTTTTAAGTCAAACCGAGGATTTCCGCAATAACGCTGAATTATATAATTTAACACTGCATATCCACATATATATTGCTCACCAGCATAACACACACACACACCCACACACACTAGCGCACGTGCATATGCATATCATTTGCATTGCAAGAAACCCACGTACGCGTAATACGCGAAATAAATTTGACACTTTTCTAATAACGATGTTATACGCCTCGCTGTTCGAATAAGACTAACAACAAATTACAAAAACAGCTACGAAATACGCACGAGGAATACCGAACGTACACGAAGGTCAATACGTTTACAAATTCAACGACGAAATTCGTAATAGAATAAAGACAACGGCAAAAGTCGAAGGTAAACACCAGCCGAGAAGTGAGATACGCATATACACAAAAACAAAACATTAAACGATCGATAAGAAATTCTCTTTGTAAATTTAACCACTACTCAGTCGTTATTCTTCTCTCCATCCGACTAGACGTGTTCAAACGTATTCCTGTATTAATTATTATACATTTTTTATCTCATTTATCTTTTCATTTACATTAGACACAATGTTTTATATAATTTTTTGAACCGATGCTCTTATTAATAATATTTTTTAATAATTAATCCCACTAGATATATTTCGTCTTATATACAATGCTAATATTAATACACTTATACACATATATGTATATTACTTGCATAAATTTAATACTTTTGTAATATCGTTTTAACATCTCTAGTCGTTCGTAAAAAATTGACGACGAGTACTAAAACAACGATGCAATGTAAATGAACGAGTTTTTAACAATTTTTTTCATTGGCAATAGTGATAATCACGTGATCGATATTAACCAATGAAAATTAGGCAGAAGCAGCAGCAATCGATAATTATTTATATCGAACGTACTATTTCGCGTATTGCTTCACTCCGTAGGATTATATCTTTTCTTTGTTTCGTGGTACGATCGTAGTTATAATATCTCGCGATTTTATATATTAATAACTACGTACAATTATATCTTGACTTTTTTTTCGTAGAACGGTACTTATAAAAATTCTAATACGTTTTGTGCCCAGTTATTTCAGATATTGGCCGGGTACTATAAATAAATAATAAATCAAACGTCCGACACGTAGGAAAAAAAAAAAAGTATGGTTAGTTTTTTCGTGCGCGTTATTAAGTTAAAAAATATTTGCGTTTTGAAAATAAAGAAAGTGACCTCAAATTGTAAAAATATTCGTCGAATAAAGAAATTGAATGACACTAATTATGAAATTTGAAAAGTGTGTAAGAATTATTATTGTATGTGTTGTGTGTGTGTGTGTGTGTGTGTTGGTGAGCATCCAAAATGATCTCGTCGAGGAATGGAATTTTACAATAATATTTCAGGTATGTGTGTTTTTACCTATATGCATGCTAAATATCAAATTTTATCAATTAAATAAGCATATTTATGGTATGATCATTAAAATGTTTATATAAAATTTAGAGAATGGAATTTTAATATTTCAAAATAAGTATGTGTATATGTTACTGTTCTAACATATGCACAACTATTTTTCTGGAAAAAGAAGATTTATAAAATCGTTTTGTTTGGTCCAGACAAGAGATATTACCTCAACTTTGCATCACATATTTGTAACCGTTGAGGGGTATGGGATAATATTTAATTAAAGAAAATAAAGAATCGATAAAATCCGTTGGACCGTCGTGCTATAAAGAGAAGGCTAACCTAAATTTGAAAATATTACGACATATTTTGAATGTCTGGAAAAAGAATAAAAATATATAATATTAATTTTTAATTTACGATTATTATTATTACATATATATACTATACCGAAATAAGTTGATAGATCGATAAAAGAAATATGCGAGCAGGAAAAAATAGCTTATAAAAATGAAATATTAAAATATGAAGGAGAGAGAGAGAGAGATAAGAAATTAAAAAGAAACATTAAATTAAAAATCCTTCGAAAAAAATGTAGAATTCATTTTTGATCATAACAAAGTATTCGAAAGAAATTTAAATCAAAATCTTGCTAATAATAAATAAATCTGTGAAGAAAATTTCGTATAACACAAACACACACACATACACACAGGCGCACGAGTTTAATAAAAATACGTGTCAAATTACTATCGACGAGACGTAAATTTTCATTAAAAATTTCATTCGTCTACTACCGTCTAACTATAAATACGAATGAACTTTGGTCGAAAGTCTAGGAACGATGTAGCGGTGAAAAATAAGAGAAGTCATTTCTAAGCTTCGTTTCCACTCCTTTACGAGAGTAAGAAGTAACTCAAGTAAACTACGCTTCATTTTGGCAGTAAAGCAAACGTAATCACGCTTCTTCCAGGGTAGTTCCACCTTTGCCAACGACAATAAATGATACAAAGTCTTATTTACCAGAAGATATGAAGGATTTACAAGAAGAAGAAGAAGAGGAAGAGATTCCTCTTGCCTCTCAAACCCTCGTATTACATAAGAAACCTTCGTTTCTAGCAGCAGCACCCGTTTAAATATTTATGCTTCCGCGTAGCCACGTTCACGACGGCTCACTTCGAGCAGCTACCTCTCGAAAAATGAGTTTTTTCATTAACCATACTAACTTCCTCCTCCTCCTCCTTCTCCTCTTCCTCCTGCTCCTCCTCCTCCTCTTCCCTTCGTTTATATAGTGATATCGTATTTTTGGCTCGATAATATCGCGCTACTTTATCGAACGAAAACGGGTTTCTCCATTGTTAAGAATTTTTTTTCTGTTTATCGAGTTATTAACAATTTTCATTCGCGTTTCAAAGGAACAAGCTGTTTTTTTTTTTTTTTCTTTACGGCGATTATGAAATTCTAAGCGAAGCGTCTCCCTTGATACGTAAACACAAAAATACGTTTTTAGTTTGAGAACAAAATTCGTCTAATTACGGATACACTCGTCCGCGAATTATTTCTCGACGATCTTCGTTGTTTTTATAATTAATGACAAAATTTATAGCTTTATCGGATCGAAATTCTGTAAAAAAGAAAAAAAAGAAAAAAAAAGAGAGAAAGAAAAACCGTCAAGAATAATTGACGCAATTATGAATCCGATAACTCTATGCGATTTTTAAATAATGAACGTTTTAAAGGGAAAATGCTTACGCGCAGAAAAAAAATACTTACATTTCAAATCTCGAATCGTATCTATAATTGGCTAATACGAAGTATAAGAAGAAATGGAAATTTTGGAAAAAATTGAATAGATCGTCGTGCATGATTAATCGACGCCTATTCGATCATCAAAATGATTGGACTCCGAAAGGTTGGATCCCAACGATAGGTGGATGAAAACGTTGGCTGTGTGTTCACCTTGCTCCTTCGCGTGTTATCAGCACAGACAATGTAGATTAGCGGAATTGCTTTACCTTAATGCACCTAGCCTGTATTAGCAGATGCGGTTTGGCACGTTTACCACCCTCCTTTTGCCATCCACCCCATTCCTCCTTCATCCCTTGCCTATTTCCACTTCTACCCACTTCTCTTTGCCATCTTGCATTCGTTCCTTATCAGAAAAGGTTTGAAAGCGAGAGACCTACAAAAGTTTACCTAATGAAAGATGAGAGAGAGAGAGAGAGAGAAAGAAAGAAAGAAAGAAAAAAAATCCAACCGGAGAACTTCTAAGTCGCACTTTACTCGAATTGACCTGCTAGATCGTCGATTTACTTTATTACAAGGAAAGTAAAATAGAACGTTACCGGTAAATGAGATAGATATTTTTTTGTCGACAATTTAACACGAGATAAACCGTTAAATCGTTTATCAAGGTATAAGTAATCGTATTTGCTTTACAATTAACGAAGATTCATTTTAAATCGATTCAATTGTTTCAACAATTCTACGATATATCCTACCAAACATTGATAGAAACCAATCTTACGAATATAAACGTTTTTATACGTTTATGAATTTTTTAATAACACGAGGATTCATATGCCAATAATATCGATAAAGTATTATGAATCGCTTGTTTCCATTATAAAAGATGTAACCTTTCTTTTTTTTTTTTTTTTTTCTTTTTTTTTCTTTTTTTTTTCGATGGAATTGTTAAATATAGAAAGAAATTTTCTTTCGGTTTACCAAAAACATTCTAGTAGAGTTACTTGCACTAGAACGAATCATGTTGTTTCTCGTTTCTCGTCTCACCCAACAGTGGCGTAAAATTTTGATATTGCTCTTTCGTTTTATACAACGTCCCCTTGATCAGGCATGTTGTGCTTGTATTCGATAGCATGCATATAAAGCCACGCGATGTCGAAGCATCAATATCCAGATCATATATCTCACTTTCTTTCCCTTTCTCTTTCTTTCTTTTTTTCTTTCTTTATTTATCTCACTTTATTCTCTTTTATCTTACGCCAAAGTAAAACTCTTTTCTTTATTCTTATTCCCTTTTCCTAGCAAAAATACAAATTGTTCTGTCATCGTATAATATGTATATCCAATATACATGCATATACTCCTACGAGAATATTATTTTATACGTTTCGCATAGGTATTTACGTTAAAACGAAAAACAAAACAAAAACTGGTGTGTGTACTTATATACGCACGTAAGAAGTTATACTTCTTTGCCGTACCAAAACGAATATAACCTCAATAACCTCAAAAATAACTTCAAAAAAAAACTTCAAAGAAAAAGAATAACTTAAAAAAAAAAATAATAATTATTATATATATATATATATATATATAAGAAAGAGTAAAAAAAAGAAAAGAAAATATGAAAATATAGATATCAGTCCACACTAAATATAAGACAGATATATCGAATTACTTCACGCGTCAACAGCCATGGCGCGGTTACAGCATCAAATCAGCTCGATCATTTAAGTCAAGCAGCGCTGAGTACGATTAGTATTTGGATGGGTGACCCGCTTGAGAAAAAAAGGGGAAGAAGAAGAGAAGACAACTTCATGCCGTATACTTGAAATCGCTTTGCCGCGCGTCGTAAATACTGACAAACTTCATGGTGTCGTTTTCCCAGACGCTCGGAACAAAATCACTCCCCATTACATTTTCCTCAACGCGCCAAAAGAAGTATAACCTCAAAAAAGAAAGAAATTAATCACGAAATTTAATATTACTGCTACGCATTGAAAAAACAATATTTTCCTATTTACTTATATGTGTATACGGTTTTCTAATTAAGACAACTTCTCTTTCTACGAATGAAGCCTCAATTATTAATACCATCAATCCGATCGTTGTGACTGTGTAATCGGAAATCGTATTACCGATTCCACCATCGTTATAATACGTATTAATTATGAGTATCTGGGTACTAATTTAGCAATTAGCGCGAGATTAAGTCGTAGAAGAGCAATAGTTTATCGATCGTCGGGAATATGTGTGTAAGGCGCAAGCGTGCGTGATTCGAAGAATAAAATCAAAATGCATATACATATTATATATATATACATCTCGTTGAAACATTTTAATAAAATCAAGAAAGATATACTTAACGTAAGTTGAAAAACGATGAAGAATATCAAATATTTTTTCGTAGATTCGACGCGCTCCAATAAATTTCTCCAACGAGCGTTCGGCATCGAGAATTATTTGAGAGATGACCGCGCAAGCAGAAAATTGCAGTTACAAAATCGACCTTTTTAACGAACATTAAAGGGAAGTAAAGTCGGTATTTTACCCTCTTTTTAGATTGACTTTTTATTTTATTTTATTCTATTTTATTTTATTTTATTCCTTTTTATTTTCTTTCTTTACTTTTTCAATGGTAAAACGTTCAAACGTTTGCGGAGAAATTTCAAACTTACGTTAAAAAACAAATGATTTTGCTTAAGAAAAAGGTATTCGAAGTTTCGTTACGATGTTTCTCTCCTCTCCTCTCCTCTCCTCTTCTCTCCCCTCCTCGCCCGTTTGACTCTTTTAATATTATTTCGGAGAATATTTTATTCTTCTTTTTTATTTTACTTTTTTTTATTTTCAAAAACCTATCCGCAAGTTAAAAAGTTTATAAACAGCGTTAAAGCAAAGAGAAAGAGAAGGAGAGAGAGAGAGAGAGAAAGAGAGAAGTTCGGAAACGGTTCTAAAAGCCCGGTGATTCCTGGCAGCTACGAACGAACTCGCTTTGGTTTCGCGTATTTGGAAAAGTCACTTGACTTTGACGGCGAAAATCAGTTGTGGGTCAAACACGACAAATATGGGAAGTGGCGAAACGAGGTACCATGCAAATACATTATCGCCAATTATCGCTCACTACCGAGCTTTTGCTTATTTCACGAATATACCGTGTAAACCTGCTAAGCTTTTTACACTTCTATTACACACAATCTACCACCCAGAGACCATTGGATATCCCAAAAGTGTTATAAACTTCGATACCTTCGGTTCTTTTCGAAATATTACCTTGTAACGATTTAATTTTAACGATTTAAAGTACCCTATTTACGATATGCACACAATTATGTACAATACGTGTGTACATTGCTACGTATTAACACGACTTCTTCTTTAAAAGCCATATCGCAACGATAAAACAATCACAACTGTAATGCGAGATAGAATGGTTATTTATAAATGGCAGATTATCTCTTTTTTGATTATACCTGTCACTGTGAACGATAAAATGTAAAACGAACGATAATCTATTATTTAAAAGATCATTTATAATTATATATAATATATTTGTTGAAATTATTGAACTAAAAATGATAAGTATATTTAACGGGAATCCGTAATATACGATTCTTACATTGAAAAATTGATTAAGCGTACTTTCAAATGAAAGTACACGGTCTGTCAAAGATCCCACGTAGCGTTATTAAAAATTTTCCATATAGGAAAAAAGTTTGTAAAAATATTTTCTCTCATTTCCGTGAAAAAGCAAAAAAAGAAAAAAAAAAAGAAAACAGCGAGAAAAAAGAAACATTAAAAGAAAAGCAGAAATAATAAAAGAAAAATACGAATTTAGCATTTTGACGTAAATAGACA
The DNA here is from genome assembly GCF_010416935.1 of Polistes fuscatus. Classification (NCBI taxonomy): domain Eukaryota; kingdom Metazoa; phylum Arthropoda; class Insecta; order Hymenoptera; family Vespidae; genus Polistes; species Polistes fuscatus. The sequence continues at coordinate 1,016,376 of NW_025113096.1, forward strand.
AGTAGGTAAGTAGATATATTATTTACGGTAACGTCGCGTGCAATACTTGACACATAAAATGAACGCCTCGGAAGAGTTGAGATATTGTAGTAGATATAATATCTCTACGCCGATATTAACTTTTCTTTCGTCCATTAACATAATTCAGTAACGTTTCGCGTCAGTGTTGTGTTGAACGAGCGGTTTCTACGTGTAAAAAGTAAGAAAGGTGTGTGTGTGTGTACTCGCGAACGCACCTGTTGTGTGTAAAGGCGGATGTTCATTTTTTTGTTGCTGCACGAATGAAATTTCAGCTTCGTTAGAAGCACCGTCACTTAACGAAAATTCTGGCGTCTTAGTTAAACCGGAATACCATGCACGATGATAACGTGAGTCTTCCCACTTACTCGAGGAAAGAAAACTATTCTCGTTTATGTATATATAGGTGAAACAATACGGACGATGCACCAGCTGGGGTTTTGGTTAGTGTTAGTGCAACATTGAGAATCATTCGCTAAACGCAGCAACGGGTAGACCCGTTTCGAGGGAACGTTTGCATATGGCATTTTCGAACGATTAAAATCGCACTCCGACCGCTGTTAAACACGAACGATCTCGCAATAATATTTTGCGAAAAAAATAAAATAGGAAAAAAAAAGAAGGCCCCGCGGAGGGTTCGATTCGGACCTTTCGATGGAAAAAAAAAAAAATTTTTTTCGCCCGCAGTAGTGCGGCGAGCCTCGTAAATCTCATCGAAATATACATGGGGAAATAAAAAAAAGCGTGTATCGATATTTACGTAAAAAGAACCGAAAAAAGAAGGAAAAAAAAAAAGAGAAGGAAAAAGAAAAAACGAAAGGAGGGAGAAAAATAAAAACTTTCATCCTATCTCAAATAACCGATAAAATCGCGGGAATAGTTTTACCGACTAATTTTTTTTTTTTCCTTTTTTTTTTTTTTCCTTTTAATCAAATTATTTCCAACGATTCTCACTTTGTACGAAAAAAGTCGTTATGAATTTTTATATTTATAACATTTTAATCGTTTATATCGTTTACAATGCGACATTCGTTTTATGCTTTATTTTTTATTACTACTATCCTCTCTCTCTTTTTTTTTCTTTTTTTGTTTAAAAAAAGAACGAAGAAAATTTTCTTTCTTTTTTACGGTATACTTGATTAAAACGCATCTGTTTCTTCAGTGAAATATACATACACCCCGTCGTATACACATTCCACTCGATTATGATTTCGTGAATACCGCGCGAAATGAGGGGGTGGTAGTGGCAGAGGGGGAAGGGGAAGGGGGCGAGAGAGAAATAGGAACAGAAAATAGGGGGTGGTAGGTTTATGCCACCGCAAGATTTGAATATCCGCAAGTTCGCGGTAAGCAAGCGGCAGTGATATCGATCGTAGAAAAGCAAAAGGGACGAACGAACTGACGATGCACGCGATCGAATTGCCCGTAACGCCGGTTCTGTTCCCTTCCTTAAAAACAAGTCATTCTTTTAAGTGAATTTTCTAACCGACTGATCATTCTTCTTCTTCTTCTTCTTCTTTAATTTTTCTTCTTTTTTTTTTTGTGTATAAAAACACAACGACGATAACGTTGAATCTTATTATACTGACGTAATAACAGAACACTAGAGAAGAACGAAATATGAGAAAATCTATTAAAACGCGGAAAAATAAAACCTTTACCGCGAGTCCAAACTAAAAGCTGAAGATTAACGAGATAAGAAAAAAAAAGAAAAAAGAAAAAGAAAAAAGAAAAAAAAAAAAAAGAAAGAATCTCAAACGCGGCGGGATAAGCTTGCACTGGGAAAACACATTAACGAAAAAAATGAGGGACAGAAAGAAACAGATAGAGGGAAAGAGAGTGAGAGAGGATGTTTCAAGGTGATGTACTGCAAGATCCACGAAAATTCATTCGGAAGACTAACTTTAATCCACGTTCACATTGAGCGTCTCTCAAGCTCAAGATCTTTACCCTTCTTCCCCCCTCATCCACCTCTACCCCCGGTCTTTTCTTCGGATCTTTCACTTTCTTTTCACTTTTTCACGTTTGTTTACTATTTTCTTTTATTTTTTTTTTCTTCCATCTCATCGACAGATCGTTGATATTCTTTCGGATAATAAAAAAAGAGGAAGCCCATTGTATGCACTTGGTTGAAAATATTACGCATTCCCAACCATAGTTATCGCAGCTGCATATGTACGACGACACATGGCAAATAGGGTGATAGGATAACTAGTGTGAACTAGTGGCATTATCCATTTGTTCCTATACGTTCGCGAATTCATTAAACTTGTAACATCGGCGTAAACTACCCCACTAGTCTCGACGGGGCAGAGATTGTTTCGCTAATCTGCCCCACCCCCTCCCCCTCCCCTTCCCCCCTACGCCGCATTATGCGTCATTTCCCGTAAACGTCTCTTAGAATCTTTCGTGTATATCGTAGCCATTAAAACATCAGAATTAATCTAATAGGTTTATAGCTAATGTGTATATAGATATGTGCCCATAATTATGAAAATGGTCTGAGTGATGTATTTCTTGTTTCGAAATATTTAAAGGATTACATTTGAACGTTAAATGAATTCTATATAATATTGAAATAACAAACATTATCTAACGGTTCATTTTTGACAATATCGTGAAAATTACATTGAATTAATTTAATTTAAAATAATGTTGTGTGAAATAACTGATAAATTGATTTTTTTTTTTAATTTACAGTTAGACCATTTTCATAATTATGGGCACATATGTATATTAATATATACATATATATATTTATATATATAATACAATTTCTGTAAAAAATGTATTTTATTTAAATATAAATGGTATAATAATTTAAAAAAAAATATTTAAATTATTTTAGTATTGGTTATAATTATTTTTAAAATAAAACTATATATATGGGTATAAAGGATTTTAATCGAACCTGCAGCATGCAACGATGTAATACCTGCAACGACGAACGTTCGCACGTATTGACTATACATATATATGTTATATGGGGGAACCTCTTCGAATAGGTTAATCAAGTCGAATAGCTCCTCGTGTCCGCGAAAATGCGCAGTTAATTGAATCGTTGTTCTCGAATCGTATATAGATAACTTCGAGTCGGTTGATTAGAACGGTTTCTCTTAACTCGGACAACTTCCTTCCTTCCATCTAAAATAACATTGAATTAATGAAGAACTCATTAATCACGAATGAATTTAAGAGTGTTACTAGCGTTAAACTTACAATTAGAATCGTTTAAGTATGAATACTACTATTCCGATGTTTACTCTTTCTATCATTCTTTTTCTCATGATTTAACTGCATTAAAAAATCGATAATGGTTGGTTAATTTTATCTTGAAAATATTATAAAGGAGATTAATATTAGATTAATGAAATGAAGTATAGATTAGATATTCGTATGTAGTAGGTATAGAAGTAATATCTGTATGTTAGAAATAAGAGGAAAAGAAACAGACAGACAACACATGGAACGAATTTGTAATACAGTTGCATCAATAGGGTTGGACTTTTTCAATGCAACTTTAGTAAATGAAATGTCAGCAACAGCTGAGAGTAACTGCATCAATGAGAACCCTTTCTTCGTAACTTTGTCGTAACTAACCAAATTCTAATAATAACTTTTGATATACAGGTGAAAGTACTTACTGAACCATTTCAATTATTGCGTCTAAACAATTTCTATAGGGGAAAAAATAATGAAAATATGAGAAAATGTATATTCTTCTTAGTTTACAATATGAAAGTGTAATAATATTCTTACACGTGTATTGTTGTAATATCGTTATATTACTTTTAACGAATGAACGTTAAAATACGTAATCGTGTTCGAACAAAATATTATCGCATAAAATAAAACACGAATAAATATTGTTCGAAAAGGATTTATTAACGTTGTCAGTGATCCATAAAGTTTATAATATATGCAAACTTCACTTTTTGTACATTTATAAGATCGAGGAAAGCAGACAAGTTAGGGCGATGAATATTTTTTACGCGTAATCACTTAACCTTATCATTGACATTATTACAAAAAAAAAAAAAAAATGTAATAGTAATATGCACAATATGCTAATAAGACAATAACGATCGAGTACACTCCAGGGGATACATCGAAATGACATTTTAACAGATTTTCCATTTTTCTATCACTTTATTATTTTCCATCTCGTATTCAACCGATATCGTGTATAATACTTATTTGTGGATATATAAATTACCAATAAAAAAGCCAGCCGCGATATTATACAATATTTAAAACTATGTGGCAGTAACAAAAAATAATACAATTTTCAGAGAAACATCCACATATTTATTATCACTCCTATACGATATTATTTCGACAATTACTCGCCCAAATAAACAGAAATTGTACCAAATTTGCAAAACATTTTGTTCTCCTTTCTTTTCAATTATTTCGCTATACAATAAATTAAATTGCGCGAATTACTTTTTATTCTTTGTTTTGTTCGTAAAATAAATAAAAAAAAAGATGAGACGATTCGGTACGATCTAATTGATCTGTATTAAATAATTAAACTAGTCTATTATAAATATAACCCCCCCCTCAAAAAAAATAAAAATTCCAAGAGAAATTGATTTAAAAAATTTTCCGCGCCGAGAAAGAAAGTACTGCGATTGGAGTTTCCTTTTTAAAAGATATCCAATTTAGAAGAAGACAAACGTCGCGACACTTCCAACAGTAATGAAAGTGGAAGAAAAAGTATAAGAAGAAGTAGAAGTAGAAGTAGAAGTAGAAGAAGAAGAAGAAGAAGAAGTCTCGGCGCGCCCTTTTGTTTTCTTCTGGTGCTACTCATACAAGGATATACACATAGCAAGTACTCCCTCGGTCGTCCTAGAATTCAATCAAACCGTGTTTACAGCTCAGTACACTTAATCCTCTTTATTGGATTCAAAGCATTTGCTGGTTCCGTATCTCAGAATTTGATCAATTTTATGGCCGAAGGATTTGAACGATACTCGTGAAAGCCATCTGTCTACTTCCACTTCTAAACGAAATTATATCGTTCCATGTACCCAGATCATTTTCATCTAGCGTTTACCATATCTCTTTTCAACGACCCCTTTCACGCTTATTCTTTTTCCGTTAACTCATCAAGTTCTTATTTAGTTTCCGCGTAAAACCATCATTACGAGAAGAAGAAGAAACAAACGTTAAATACAAACGGGTTGGTAGGTGGGGGGGGCAGGTTACACTCAAAGGATTTCTTCGTGTTTCTAGTAATATAACATTTCCTCAGTTAGTTAGGAGTTATATTCCCCCCCCCCCCAACTACTACCGATCGAATATTACCACGAGAAACTACTCGTACATTTTATTTTGATAATATCATTACATAATAATTACGTTCGAATAAATGTCCGATTGATGTATATGTATTCTGTAAACGTTCGATATTTTTTTTGTTTTTTTTACACAAATTGATATTTATTGTAATAACTTTTGCAACGAATAATAATAACAGTTCGTATACTACATTTTTATTACGAACAAATATCGATGACTAAGGAAAAATCACCCTTCTTGTTTTGGTTTTTTGTTTTTTTTTCTTTCTTTGTCTACTATACTACTCTTCTTTTAACAGTTCTCCTAGTCGTTAGATTTGGTCGTTACGATTATTTTAATATCCCGCGACACGCTATATGATTTATGGTTTTACCAACAATATTAGCATCGTATCACGTTGCCAACATTATGCTCTATTAGGTGGACGCGCGAAAGTGCGAACTACGAGTGTCTGGGTAAACCTAATGAACTTTATTTTAACGAAGATAATCGTACCACTCAATTTGAACTATTTCAAACAAACGGGATAAGCGTTGTTCTTAAAGAAAACGAAAAAAAAAGTGTCGGTATATTTAGTTATCTTGAGAAATGTCTAAACTGTAACTTATAATTAGAATAGAAATTAATGGAAACGAGACGTTTAACAATTAGATAATAAAATGACATTTCATTTTGGAATAGACTTGAATCTTCTTCTTCTTCTTCTTCTTCTTCTTCTTCTTCTTCTTCATTACCGTCACATGAAGATATTATACGAAAATGATAAGACAATAAAGCATAGAAATTGATAACGAAAGTTTCTACGGTGAAATCCGGATGATCATCGATCGACGTCTAAATGTAAAATAAGAAAATTCGCGTATGGGGAAATTGGATTTCTTCTATACGGGGGGGGTTTATACTAACTTCAGCCCAGCAAACTTCACGGACCACTTGGCATGCTTTAGGAAAGGACAACTTTATCAGGATGCGATTACTGTCGTAAAAAAAACTGGAACGAATACTATACTCTGATTTTATTTTTAAAGAACTAACGAAATTACAAATGTAACTAATCGAGTATTATAAACAAAAATATTTCAAAATATTGTGCGTAAAGGACAAAAAAAAAATTATATAAATTTAAATGTACGATGCGTTTAAATTTTAATAAAAAAAGCCAAAATAAAGCTGATCGATGATTGCTTCAAAGAAAAAAGATCGTGCTCGTTCACGGCCAATAAACAAAACGTTAAAAAGTTAATTACATGCCCGGCAAAAGCTTGACCATTTTCTTTTGAAATGACCACACAGGAAAAAGAGACGACGGTAATCGCACGTTTTAGACCCATCCTGTTAATGCTTCTTTCTTTTACTTTTATCAAGTTTCCACTCAAGTTTTTAACGATCCCAAGTTTCTTAATACTTTACGTAGTACTCTTTTCGTCTTTACTCGTGTTCCCCGAGAAAACGTTTCCTCATAAATTCAGGCTACTTCAATTCATTTTCCCATTCGCATTTTTAGATTTCGTTATCTATCTACGAATAATTTTAAACGTTAGAAAATATCAAAAGCGAACAAATGAATGACAAAGTGAAACTATCGAAGTGGTATCGAACAGCAACAATCTTTTTTCCCCCTGTTATATCAAACTTCTATATATACGCGAAATATACAAAAAAAAAAATCCGATGAAAAGATCGGCAGACTTCGCGGAACGAAGTCACGTGTTAGGATAACAAGGATTTTCCGAAAATAACAAGCGCAAATCCGATAGGCAGCGGCAGAAGCGGCGGCGGCGAGCTTCGACTAAAAGTTAGTCGTAAAAAAAAAAAAAGAAAAAATCAAATCGGAACAGAAGGACGGTGTCCGATTATCGATGACTTTAACAACAATAACAACAACAAAAACACTCCTCTTTCTCGTGATAATCTTTTCGATAAAAACATAACCAAAAAAAAAAAATCATCGAAAAATAATGAATAATAATACGTCACCCCCCCTCCCTCCCCCCCAGAGAGAAAAGAAAATAATATAGAAAAATTTATTTACAAATATAAATGAAAGGTAGAGAAAATGGATCGTATTATTAATCAAATAAGAAAAAAAAAAGAAACATTAGTGTTGTTTTTTTCCGAGGATAAGGATCAATTAATTTAGCAACGCGTATATCGGACAACATGAAAAGTTTGTGTTTTCTCTCTCTCTCTCTCCCTCTCGTTTAATATAAAAATTCGATTAGATCGGGGAATGTTGTAACGTTATGCATACATATAGGACATAGCCTATAGAATATAAAGAAAGTAAGTTTGCATTATCTTTCACATATATCAACGACCGAAATACCTCGATACTTCGATCCCCATTCCTATCACAATGTGTTCTAGTAACTAAAGGGAAGAAACGTCGAACGTCGAAGGTGTCACTTTTCGCAGGATAACACACGATAATCCCTCTTGCACGGGCTTTCGATCCTAACTTACGCTTCTTGTCAATCACACGTGACACTTCACCGGTAATAAATGCGACCTATCCCGTCACGAAAATCAAAAATCAAGTCAATCGTCCAGTTTTTATTTTTATTTTTTTTCCTCTTGCCTTTCCTTTTCTATTCTTCCTAAAATATTGAGATCGAAATGGTAAATAAATAAAAAAAAAAGGGAAGTGGAGGGAAAATAAATAAATAATAAAAAGGGGGGGAGTTCGTGGGGACGGTGTGGATATTTGTGTGTGATTAAATAATAATAAAATAAAATGAATTTTGTAGAAGAATGAAAGATTATGTTAATACTACTACGAGACTCCGTAGTCACACATGTTTTCACACCGAAAACTCACCGACAAGCTCCGTTCTTACGCCAACGAGAAAAGCAGCTAGCATCAGTAGGGGTTGCACCTGTCGTCTGGTGCACGAACACATAGCACGTTTCTCAAGCATGATAATAATAATGACGCGTGAACGACACCGCGTCGTATCCCCAAACGACGACGAGGGTAGCGCACGTCGCTTTCTAGACTGAAGTTCCGAGCTCGTGCGTCGGTTCGTATATCCTCGAGGCCAACACACGAGGAAACACCCTCCTCCTACCGTTCCACACGCCCCACTCCGTGCTCGTCAACTCCAAGGGGTTGCTCGAACGTGCCACTGCTCCCACCACTCGGGGTACTCGGCGCGAGCGCGAACCTACCGGCGTGGTGCTCTTCGACAAAATCTTTTTTTTTTCTTCTTCTCTTCTCTTTTTTACCTTTTTCTTTTTTAATCCACCGTTTAGTTCTTTTCGTTACTCCCATTTGAAACAAAAAGAAAGAAATAAAACAATTGTATATAACGTTTCGAAAGGGGGGACGATTATAATCATTAAATTGATTTTTGTTTGTTTCTAATCGCTATTTTCGCGTCTAATTCATTTAATTGATAAATTATTATTCTATTAGCTACGAATTTGTAATAATTCTTTGAATAAAATATTTGACAGAATTAAATGTAAGGGTTACTTACCTGTGTTTTCTTTTTTAATCCACCGTTTAGTTCTTTTCGTTACTCCCATTTGAAACAAAAAAAAAAGAAAGAAATAAAACAATTGTATATAACGTTTCGAAAGGGGGGACGATTATAATCATTAAATTGATTTTTGTTTGTTTCTAATCGCTATTTTCGCGTCTAATTCATTTAATTGATATATTATTATTCTATTAGCTACGAATTTGTAATAATTCTTTGAATAAAATATTTGACAGAATTAAATGTAAGGGTTACTTATCTGTGTTTTCTTTTTTAATCCACCGTTTAGTTCTTTTCGTTACTCCCATTTGAAAAAAAAAAAAAGAAAGAAAAAAATTAAATTGATATTTACGGAAGGATTTTTGTTTGTTTCTAATCGCTATTTTCGCGTCGAGTTCATTTAACTGTTATATTATTATTTTATTAGCTACGAATTTGTAATAATTCTTTGAATAAAATATTTGACAGAATTAAATGTAAGGGGTTACTTATCTGTGTTAGATGTGTCTATGTGTCTACACGAGTACCTAACTAAAAGGATTAAATGTCACGTTGAATTCACGAATTGGTAGGAAAAGTTAGAAATTTCGTAATCGTACCTTCGGAAAGGTAATTTATGGAAAAAATGGAAAGTTGGATGGTTGTGGTTGATTGGTCGATTGGTCGGTAGATCGGAATTGGACGCTCGCTAAAGCTCTTTCGTTGGAAGATACGAGAAAGGTTGTTAGCAAACAGGAAGGATTTTGTATACTTTTCGAATCGCTTACGTTCGAACGAACTTATCGAGTGTACGTACAAACGTATTTGTACATATATTTGTTAGGGTGACGTTAACACGTGCTAGCATTGTTCGGTAGACAGACAACGAAAATGGACTCTACGGGTGTCGAATCTATCGGACAAGATTTGTTTACGATTACTGGTTTAAATATGAGTAATTGAGAGTAATTGAGAAGTAATGGAATTACAATTTTACCCGCGTATGCCCGGTCATCCGAAAATTCTCCAATTTCGCGTCATGCGGTCTGCGCAGATTTGTAGAAAGAGAAATATATATATATAGATGAATAGAGAATGAAAGAGAAATAGAAAATTGGATAGGAGTATAAATTTGGTTTCCTTTTGTCTAATTCAAGTTAAATCTAAATACGATTTGAATGGTCGAACGATACGCGTTCGGAACAGCACAACCCAAACCTCATATTCTTATTCGCGTAACTCGTAAATCATGTCACGAAGGAGAAGGAGGAGGAGGAGGAGGAGGAGGAAAAAATATCTAAATGAATAAAAAAGAGGAAGCCCACTTCGTATGGAAGAAAAAAGAAATACTTCGTTGCTTAACAAAACGCATTCGTCGACTGATTACACGCGATAAGAAAATTTCTATTTGAAAATTTACTTGAGCGTGATGTGTGATTTGAAAAGAAAAAAAAAATAAAAAGAAATAGAAACGAGAGGTTTACATTTGGTAAAAATAAAATAGTTGATTTTGTTTGAATAACGAAATCCATTCGCGGATATTCGTAGATCCTGTTGTCTCGCAAAACCAACCATAGTGTTGCAAAGCGAGCCGATTTATATTAATCTAGGAAAACGTTAACAACAAATAAAAGAAAAGAAGAAACAAATAAAAAAGAAGAAAAAAAAAGAACTATTTAAAGTATATAACTGGTAAAAAATAAAATCGACGAAACCGTTGCGTCGAATTCATTTAAATACCGCAATAAACGAACAGAACCGAGCACGTTCTCTACGTCGCGAAATAGACAATATCGTCAGGATAAATTTATCGAATGTGACCGGCGCTCAATATTCTCACAGACACACACACACACACACATACAAACGTAGTATGCGAAATACGAAATACGATCGATATATTCCAAAAATTAATTTTCGCGGCGCGTGATTAAAGCCGTATATGTGTACATATTTACCACTTAATAATATCGAATTTCCGCCGCGAAATGAATGAATGAATGAACGAAACGTAACGAAACGAAACTAAACGTAACGAAACGAAACGAAACGAATCAACGCGAGAGAAAAGGGATTCGCGAATTTAACGGTAGACTCGTTCAATGATTTTCACAATTACCCGATAGAGATCAAAATAAATAGATGAGAAAAATACAGTACAAGTGGAAGATACGAAAAAGATATGATATACGTAACAAAAGTAAAAACAAGACAAATAATAATGTAATTAAGGTTTATAATAGTGTATATATATGTGTGTGTGTGTGGTATAAAATCGAATAAAATTTCTAATATAAAGTAGAAACAACGATTCGATATTTGACGGTGCCAGGTGTCGTTCCTGGTACCATAATGTCGTTCGGTGAGCAGCTTGCTAACGACAGGAATTCTTATAAGGCGTGCTTGCTCGCTCGTTCTCTTTCACTCGTCTACACGCGGACTAATACTTGTAAACCAACGGCCCGCACGCAATAATAAAAGAACAAAAAAAAAAAAAAAAAAAAAAAAAGGGCCATGAAATAAAAAGAAAGAGAAAGCTACGTCGTTATAATTTCGTTGTACGTCGTTTATAAAGCTCCTTCGTTCGTAAGGTACTCTCCTACTCGAAACGAGTAATTCGTTCAACAACGGTACTAACACAATCAACATTTTATGAATCTTCGTTCATGAAAAAGTAACATTAACGTTAAATTTCACGGTCACGTTATAAATTTAAACGGGATGATCGACGATTTGCGATTTACAATGCTTCCACATTAATCCAAACACCTTCCTTCTATTACTGTCCTTTGTATTATTACTCAGGATGAAAAACATCCGACAATGAAAAAGTAAATAATCGCGAAGGGAATTAAGTCCTCCCCTCCCCACCCCTTCCCTTGCCACCCCCATTCGCACGCTCGAGTGCAATTTTATTATTAAAATTGTCGTTGACATCGAGTAATATTTTCAATCGAATAAATAAATACTCGAACGAATTACGCGATGCGGTAAAATTCTATAAGAATACAATTTTAAGTCAAAAACAAAAATATAAATCACATTCTCTCTCTCTCTCTCTTTAATCTTTTCAAACTTTTGTCCGAGTAAAGTACATATACGTATATACGCGGTATTCCTACTTACATAGATATACTTAATACCCGTGTCCGAATGCATTAGAGTCGAAGAATTTTGTTGAAATGTACGATCGTGAGTCTGATAGGTAAAAAAAAAAAAGAAGGAAAAAAAAGAAGAAGTAGGTAATGCTTAAAGAGATGAGAAGTAACAAAAAAAAAAAAAAAAGGGAAAAAAAATCGAGAGAAAGTACAAAGGCGAAAACGACGAGGAAAATCGCAGCAGCAGCGACACTGGAAAAGGGTGTCTTTTGTCGTCGCTTAAAAATGATCTTCGCGAAAGGAAAGAGGAGGAGGAGGAGGAAGAGGAGGAGGAGGAGGAAGAAGAGGAAGAAGGTAGATAGTAGGTAGGTAACCGTGGTACGGGAGTGAGTTTCTAGTTAGTCCACGGCAAGCCAGACAAATGGTTCCTTTCCCTTCAAGAGGGCAGGGGGAAGAATACGACACGTGTGTGTCGTGTAAGTAAGAATAAGTGAAGCCAGCCAAGTTGAGTACTGGCCGCATTCGGTTTAAATCCTTCCAAACAATACAACTGGAATACGACGTCGTCTTTACGTAAGTAGGATTCAACTGGGTCGCGCAGCATTCGGCATTTCGTGGACAACGCGAATAAGAAGAATTACCTTTACTACGTATCCCCTCTCCCTCCACCCCTTCCCCCCTCCTTCCTCTTCTACCCCGTTATTTCTCGAATGAAGGGAGAAACATCTTCGAGAAATCTCGAAGAAATGTACGATTGTACCGAGATACTGAGCTGTTTCAGAACCAACCCCCCCACCCCCACCCCCACCCCCACCCCATTCCCCCTCTTTTTTCAACCGTAGGATATCCATCCCGGCCATTTCTAAGTTCGTTCTTCAAAGGTACCGATCCTCGTCCTATGGAAATTTCTAACTGCTATTTCGATGTCAGCCAGAGCGAGCATCCGTGTGATTCGGAAAAAGCGATCTTATTGAATTCCTTTTTACCCTTCCATCTTTCTTTTTCCTTTCTCTTTCTAACTTATTCCAGAACTCTTATTTTCTTGTTCCTCCTCTTCCTTCTACTTTCTTGCTTGCCTTATTGGCTCTCCATGAAACGAACCTCGTACATCCTCGGTACTGTATCGTTCCTTTGACAGAGAATCGCCATGTTAGACATAGAAACATACGTAGAAATTCTTTTTCGATTGCAATGTCATACACGGACTCACTCTCTCTCTTTCTCTCTCTCTCTCTCTGTCTCTCTCTCGATTCGTACTATTATTATTTTCTTTATCGATGTTACTGTCATTCTCAATTTGTCATATGGAAAAACGTTTATTCGAATTTATGGGAATTCTAACACGTTCGAGAGGATAGCAGCCAAGCAACGAAATCCTACGAATTCGAAATTTCGCGATTCACCTCCCCTATCCCCCCCCCAACCCCACCCCACCCCTCCCATTCGTACCGTTATCATCGTAATTTGCTGCTCGAGATTTTCAACACCTTTTTTTTTTTAAACTGGGAAACGAAAGTTTCGGTGGAAAAATATTTTACAACCGCTGCTAATAAGGTCTACTACGTCTCCGATTGCAAACAAGCAGCCCCACCTTCGTTACTACAACTCGTTCTTCTTCTTCTTCTTCTACTTCTTCTACTTCTTCTTCTTCTTTTTCTTCTTCTTTCGTGTTCTTCGGACAGTCGGTTAGAGCGAGTGCTAGAAATTCCAACAAAGTTTAATAACCTTGCATTTCGCAATTCGTGTTATCGAAGCAGTCGTTATACTTCCCCCCCACCCTGCCACCCTTCAACTTTACTATCCCTTTCCCCCCTTTCTCTCTACGACTATCGACTCGCTTCATTCGCAATTTCATCGACGGTTATTATCAAGATTGATTATTACGTAAATTATCTTTTTTTTTTTTACTTAGTTGCTATTTCGTTCTCCTGCAATCCTATCTTGAAGCGCTTGTATACAAATTGGCTACGATTAAATAATCCGAAATAGAGAGAATGAACGTTCTCATATATATTCTTTCTCTCTCTCTCGTGCATATCTCTTGGTTAGTATATTTGTATATACATACATACATACAGGGTGTCCAGGAAAAAAAAATCTATTAATTGACCCTACCGAAACATTGTTCTTTTCTTTTCTTTTTTTTTTCTATGATATAACTCTTTTGAAATCAATGAAAGTATGTATCTTAAAATGTGTTCGTATCGTTTAAAAAATCAGAATTTTCAGCTGGGACACCCTGTATACTCGAAACGTTATTTCCCCTAAAATTCCCTTGCCCGGCCACGTAACTTCAGACGAATACTGGAGAAATGCACGGAGGAGACGACGACGACGACGACGACGACTACGACGACTCTTTTAGTTAACGAAAAAGTACCGCCTTTCTGTCGGCCAGTTTCACCGACGATACCCCGCGTGTGCTTCGTATAAACGTGAAGAAAAATAGAAAATTTAAAGTAGCTTTCAGTCGACTACTACCACGCCAAATGGGGGAAAAAATAAATATCAAATTGTTAAGAATTATTTTATTTGAAAAAATATATAAATATTTAAACACACGTTATATATATATATATATATTGAGAAATAAACAACGTGGTTGATAAAAATTTACGTTCCTGTTTGAAAAAATCTGCTGACTTCAAATATAATACACAATTAAAAATGGAATTAAATATAATAATCAAATATATATAGAAAACTCTTAATTTAATAATGTAATATAGAAAAACCCCAATGTTTGTATGTGTGAGCTCCCTTTTTTAAAGAGAAAATAATAATACAAAATATCGATATATAAATGTTTCAGATTCAACCGGGGAAAACCGTAAACACGTATTAATCTCTTTGACTTGCTAAACGGGTTAATTTAAATGTTTAAATTTTAGATCTGATGCAACTCAATTTGCGGGTGAGCATGGGTCTCTCCGTTTAATTCCTTTCCTTCCTCGAGAATTCCACCAGCTCCATGTCAGTACAGCTCTTCGCCGACAACCCACCTGCAGTAGCATCGTTGGTACTTCTAATGCAAGCCGAATGTCCGATTTACGGAATATACGTGGTCATTTCAACGCATTTCGTTTCGTTTCGTTACGTTTCGTTACGTTACGTTATATTTGCAAAATAAAAAAGATACAAGTAACCAACGTTACGAAATTATTTGATCTCCAAACGTAAAATCTTTTTCCACATGTCTCTTGTAATTGCAACCGCAGAGAATAATTTTCTGCATTATTTTTTCTCTTTTTCTTTTTTAAATAGTAAAAAAATATAATATGCGGTTGAAAAAAATACCCCCAATTGATTTCATAAATATAAATGTTCATTAAAAAATATTATCGGTTAAAAGCGACAAAAGCATCTATTCTTTTTTTAACATTTTCTTTTTATAGTAACAATAAAAAATGGTGATAAAAATTTATTGAATTCATAATATATTTATATTTTTTAAATGTTTTGTTATCAAAATTTATATATGGCTACACTACTCTTGTTATAGCTCTATATAAAAAGCATAGATTTTACCTAATGTAAGTGAATGAGTGTATTTTACCACCACCCTATTCCAAATGCAACAAATTCAATTGTACAAAATGCATTTTTCTAGTATGTAACAACATTATTTAAAAATCAAGGATGATTGGTAAAAGTGAAAAGTCCTTTTTTTCTACACCACCAAATATTATTCAACGAGTAAAAAAATACATGTTTATGTAAGATTTATATTCCTTTCATAGATTGGAAAAATTTTTTGAACAATGATTCCAAAATATATAACAGTTAAATATTAATTAACGTAAAGTAAAACCGTTTGTAACAATATCAAACCTATTGAAATTCTACAAAGTCTTTATCAAAATACATTCAAATTAAAATTAATAATTACGAAAACAAATTCGTTTGTACAGAGTGTCTATTAGTGCGTGGATTGGATTAAACTTTATTCATAGTTGGATATCAATGAGACCCAATAATGTTATAAAGTAAAGTTCTGAAGGTAACTTTGAGGGATTTATGTTTGAATGTTTATTTATCCGGGATAGCGCGAACGCAGTCCCGACTACCAAAAATTATACGCCCGAGATATCCACATTAGGGATATTCGCAAGGGTCAGCTCAACCGAAGTGCAATGGAAGAGCCTCGCCCTGGAGGAACCGCCTTCATGATCACGGTATCCCCTGCGCCAGGTAAGTATGCTTTGCTCCATTCTTTCAGGATACTTCAATGCTAAAATGATTCTTTTACCTTCGAGAAAGGACCCTCTGGGTGCGCACCATAGCGACGAGTTCCCTTACTAACCCGAACAACGTTCGATCCAAGCAACCTCTCTAAAGTTTGGTAATGTTCCAACTACCCTCCCCATGATCTATAAAAGACTAATTAAAGTCTTCTTCGATGAATTACAATATTGAACTGTTGCAGTTCTTTTATTTTAGCATCGTTTATTTCAAAATTCCCCACTTTCTATTTCTGTTAATAACTTTATCCAGTATTAATACGTTGAATGCTGTGAAAATCAACAATTACCATAATAGTATTTATTCTTGTGTTTTTATATCGGGGTTAAGAATTTTTCAGTAACGAAAAACCATTTCCAAAAAAAAATAAAACATAAAATTTAAAACACCCCAATTTTAATATGATTTATTTTTTTTTTTTTACTTATTTCAGTAATTGCAAACATATATGATATAGACTGTATTGAAAATGTTTGTTTTTAAATATCATTTCTAACATTTTAAAAAGAAAAAACATTTACTTTTTAGTATTTTGAGTCTAATATAAAATACATGAAAATGAATCTTCTTTACTTTCATCTAAAAAATTGTTATAAAATATATTAGATAAATACATCCGATTTGTATAAAACCGGTTTTAACGCAACGTATTAGCTTTCTCTGTGGTACAGATATTCCGTCGGTCGAAATTATTTTCGCTTGCACAACGGGTGACGTATACTCAATCAATTATTGCTAGGAAACTCTAATCCAAAGGATTCAGGGTTTGAGCTCATCTTTTGTTTATATTTCATATGCACCGCATTATGGTATGAGAATATATATGTATATGAATACAATATGATAAGATAAGCTGCATAAAGTTTCACTTCCTAAACAGTAATAATAAATAGTAATAAAGTGCATTGCCGGGAATAAATAAATATTATAATTATTTTTATCAGATAAACTGTTTTTTTTTTTCTATAAAGAATTTTTATTTCATTATTCAATTTTCTTCTTTCACGTATTAAAATTTTACAGCCATAAAACTTTTTAATAAGAATGCTTATTACTCTCTCTCTCTCTCTCTCTCTTCTTATCTTGCTCTAAAGAGAAATATTTTTATTTTATTCCGTATAAAAATGTGAAATGCAGTTAGGCGAATTGCAAACTTGGCTACTTTGTTCATACATTATGATGCTTCAACAGCGCGCCGCGGCCCGACACATAATTATAAGTGTGAGAAAACGATTCTTTTTCCCCTCTCTTTAATGGCGCACGGAGTAGGGTAAGGGTATAACAATACAAATATAAAGGCGTAGATGGCAATTTAAATAAAAACATGTTCCCTACACCGAAGAGATTATGTTCCCCCCTCTCCCACCGTTCTCTGTCATATAATAATTACAACTGTCTCTTTTCTCTCTCTCTCTCTAGCTTTTAACAATAGATATTCACTTACGTATTATTTTAGTGAGTAACAGAGCGGTTTATCAATGCTATTCAAAAGAGTAATTTTTAATTTGCAATACAGGGTGAGGAGGGTTTAGAAAAATCTATGATAGAACAGCCCTTAAAGGTTCTTGGTTCACAGGTAAAATAATATATTTTTTAATGGAGAGGAAATTTTGTTTTATTTATTTTATCCGGGATAGCGCGAACGCAGTCCCGACTACCAAAAATTATACGCCCGAGATATCCACATTAGGGATATTCGCAAGGGTCAGCTCAACCGAAGTGCAATGGAAGAGCCTCGCCCTGGAGGAACCGCCTTCATGATCACGGTAACCTCTGCGCCAGGTAAGTATGCTTTCCTTCCGTCGACCATGATACTTATAGACAACGTTTGTCCATTTCGCTGTGAGTATAAGCCAGATCATGCGCAATATAGCGGCAAGACAGAGAACTAAGTCCCTGAACAAGTTGGGGTCACTAGCAGTTCGATAGAGTGGGGATGTGCGGAAAGTGTTACAACGTGACTACACGATTTCAAAGAGATAGATAAAATAGAAATAATTCATGATACAAAGAGGAAAAGAGATATATAAATAGAAGATATGTGTTTACTTATATAGAGATCAAAATCGCGCATGATTTTATACATTAATTCGAAAGCTTTAGACAAATTATCGTTTAGTTTTAACATAATGAAACAAAGTTTATTAGCATACCTTATACTTTATAGAAAATATAATTTTGTTACATCTTTATAAGATATATATATATATTGTCAATTAGATAAATGTTTTTAATATTCTTCTTTTTCCGATTTTTTCTCCACTGTTTTTTCTTTCTGTACTATTCCTACAAGGACCATCCCACAATTTGTAGTAATCTACAAAGAAAATAATTAGCTAATTACTGTGCATAAAATTCTACAGATTTTTAATACCTGCTAAATTGCAAAAGCCAATAATAACAAAAGAAACGTATTATTAAATGTAAAATTTATCCTTCGTTTTCAAAACCTTTCATGTGACAATAGATAAGTTATTTGTTATCTAGAAAAAAAAAGAAAAAAAAAAGAAAAAAAAGAAAAAAGAAACAAAAGTATTCTTAAATAACATTAGAACCGTTCTTTTTAACCAGACATATTTTGAATTATTAATTAATATTTTCGATTGCGACAAAATACAATTACTTACTCGTTCTATAGATACCATTAATAAATCTCGTTATATTCTTGTGTTTTTGCGTAGCTATACGAAAACGAGTACATTTATTGTGACAAAGCATGTGACACATGCTCGAGAAGGTTTTGTCTTCGAAGTCGCGATCTCTAGCACAGATTGTTCCATTACCACCATTGCCACCACCATTGTTTTCTTTTTCATTTGTTTTCCCATCCGGAACGATCGTAGTAGTCATTTCCTTTTCTCTAAAATCGATCGTATTCTTCTTCTCCTCATCGTCGCAATGATTGCAGTCGCACGTAAAAATATTTTCCTTTATCGGTGAAGAAGAAGACACGCATAGGACGATGACCGCCAATACGACGAACGCTGTTTTTATAAACGAAATCTCTCATTTTAACGTTTCAGACATCTTATTTGAAAAGAAAGCAAAAGAAAAAGCGACAAAATAACAAATTCTTTTCTTTCTCTCTCTCTCTCTCTCTCTATATATATATATATATATAGTAGCTTTATATTATTCATTTCTTTGAACAAATATTGTAATAAATATGCATATATTTATATATATTTTATCAGTGCTTACGAAATATAATAACTGTCTTCGCACGATTTAGACCCATGTTTCAAGATTGAAAATGTATATCTAAAATGCAATAAGATCGATAGGGGAACGACTCTTAAAAACTTTCCGTTCGATTATGAGTTAAGTCAGTACGTGACTGTTTTGATATCAGAAACATTAACACATTGACCTCCGATCTTAAGAGAGAAAAAATATTATTATGCGTGCGCATCCTACGATAAGTCAAACGTATACAAATGTTGAAATTGAATATTTTTATGAAAAGTAAAGTATCGATACCAATAATCAAACAAGACTTCAATCACGATTAGAAATCTTTCAAATTATTCAATACAATCTGTTGTCAATGCTGCGAATTCTTTATCTTGATGAACACATGTATTTATGTAAAAAAAAAAAGAAAAAAAAAAAAGAAAGAAAGAAAAACAAGAGAATTTAATTAACATAAAACATTCGTTACACGCGATGTAATATCTGAAAAACAAATCCCACTTGGAGATTGAAAAAGCTACCCAATTTTATTCAAAATTTCGCATCGTTCAATACTTCGTGTTATTATTAATTGTTATAACTGGTTTAAAGGGTGAATCATTGTCAAGAGAAAAGGACACTTTTGAACAACATTCGATTTAATTGATTTTGTTACCGCTATAGAGCGCTATTAGAATATATTTCTCATTAGAAAATCAGTACAGGATATTGTTGAAATTAATGAATATTTGTAATGAAAAATAGCTTCGCTGCACTTGAAAACTATTACTGAGAATCCGTGATCATGAAGGCGAGTTCTCCAGGGGGTTGGTTTTGCTGACCCCCTGCGAATATCCTTCGCGAACAAAAGGATACTTCGAGTAATAACAATTTTTGATAGTTCGGGACTACTAAAATTGCTGTAGTCCCGCAGAATCTAATTTAAAAATAAATTAACTTAAGCTTTTAGAAACAGATATCTCTCCTCCGTACAATAAACACTTAATTTTTCTACGTTTTTGTTTTCTTTTTTCATGTAACTAAATTACGCTTAATATAATAAAGCCCAAGTGGTTTGCATAAAAAAAAAAGCTACCCCTGGATACCTGTGTATTGGGAGAGGAAGAGAGGGGGGGGGAATAAATATTTCAAATGTTACTGAAGATTCTACGACGACTGTGAAAGTCTCTCCTAACACCTTTCGATGTATAATATGATGGGGAGGAGGATGGAGGGGAAGAGAGAGAGGAGGGATCATGAACTGTAAAGAAAAAGAAATTAATCGGAGAAGTAGAGAGCAGTCAATTCACCTACCGACCGATTCGGAATATAAACTTTCAAATTATTAACCTATTCGAGACGACAAAGAAGAACGCACGCCTAATATTTGCATATCTTAATAATGAAAAACAAATCCCGATTAGATTCGTTATTATTACTACTACTACTACTACTATTACACGGTTATAGAGATCGAAATTTATACAATGAAATTCTACGTAATAATAATACAAAAGTCCTCTTCCTTTTAAAACGTACTTAGAATGGCATGTTAAATATAAAATCCTTGTATAAAATATGCACGAATCATTAATAGATACCAATAATCAAACAAGACTTCAATCACAATTAGAAATCTTTTAAATTATTCAATACAATCTGTGTTCAATGCTGCGAATTCTTTATCTTGATGAACACATGTATTTCTGTAAAAAAAAAAAAGAAAGAAAGAAAAACAAGAGAATTTAACTAACATAAAACATTCGTTACACGCGATGTAATATCTGAAAAACAAATCCCACTTGGAGATTGAAAAAGCTACCCGATTTTATTCAAAATTTCGCATCGTTCAATACATCGTGTTATTATTAATTGCTATAACTGGTTTAAAGGGTGAATCATTGTCAAGAGAAAAGGACACTTTTGAACAACATTCGATTTAATTGATTTTGTTACCGCTATAGAGCGCTATTAGAATATATTTCTCATTAGAAAATCAGTACAGGATATTGTTGAAATTAATGAATATTTGTTATGAAAAATAGGTTGGACTATCTCAGGATTTGAAAATTATTACTGAGAATCCGTGATCATGAAGGCGGGTTCTCCAGGGGGTTGGTTTTGCTGACCCCCTGCGAATATCCTTCGCGAACAAAAGGATACTTCGAGTAATAACAATTTTTGATAGTTCGGGACTACTAAAATTGCTGTAGTCCCGCAGAATCTAATTTAAAAATAAATTAACTTAAGCTTTTAGAAACAGATATCTCTCCTCCGTACAATAAACACCTAATTTTTCTACGTTTTTGTTTTCTTTTTTCATGTAACTAAATTACGCTTAATATAATAAAGCCCAAGTGGTTTGCATAAAAAAAAAAAGCTACCCCTGGATACCTGTGTATTGGGAGAGGAAGAGAGGGGGGGAGGGTAAATATTTCAAATGTTACTGAAGATTCTACGACGACTGTGAAAGCCTCTCCTAACACCTTTCGATGTATAATATGATGGGGAGGAGGATGGGGGGAAGAGAGGTATCATGAACTGTAAAGAAAAAGGAATTAAACGGAGAAGTAGAGAGCAGTCAATTCACCTGTAGACCGATTCGGAATATAAACTTTCAAATTAACCTATTCGAGACGACAAAGAAGAACGCACGCATAATATTTGCATATCTTAATAATGAAGAACAAATCCCGATTAGATTCGTTATTATTACTTCTACTACTACTACTACTACTACTATTACACGGTTATAGAGATCGAAATTTATACAATGAAACTCTACATAATAATAATATCAAAGTCCTCTTCCTTTTAAAACGTACTTAAAATGTCATGTTAAATATAAAATCCTTGTATAAAATATGCACGAATCATTAATAGAAAAATTAAAAAATAGGTGAGATGAAGAGACGCTTTATGATCTTAAAATCAATGTTATATATATATAATCTTTTAAGTTAACAATTTTCTTGCAAAGCGTCTTCTTTCCTTTTTAATGCCTCCCCCCCATCCCCTGTGTATGTACATCTTTGAAATATATAGCATGACAATAGACGTTTTCTAACAGCTGACAATCATTTAATGTTGCGACTTATGAACTAATTTACATTTTATCCTGAGCATCCATTGTTCGAGGTTATTGTTGATGAGAGGGCTTATCGTATCCGTTCGAAGTTGCAAACTGGCACAAGAGTGTGAGAGAAAGAGATAGAGAGTGAAAAGGAAAAGCTCTCGTCAATTTCTAAAGCGCCCCCAAGTATTCTCAAAAGCGCTTCGTCGAAGAAGACGGTGGAAAAAGAAAAATTACTATTTCTTTGATTGCGCTTGATTTTCAAAGAACACGAATTCTTTATAAAATCCAAGAGATCGAAGGGGGGGATGGATGACAGTTTACGAAATTACTGTAATGTTCGAGAATTCATTGATCGTTAAGTTGCTCGTATATATATATATATATAAATAATATCTTTTTGTATAGTATATTCGAAAATTTGTTCTAATATAAAATATCTTTCCTTTTCTTTTTGTTTTTTACGAATCATCTGACGAATAGCGAAGATCAACGTTGAATCACGTGGAATGGAGAGTACCATATTCCAATTTTTCGATGACATATTTCCCCTTCTATCACCCCTACTACCACTTTCCATATCTCGAACTCACTCACATTCTCGCTTTTTCCCTCTCTCTCTCTCTCTCTCCCTCTCTCTCTTTCTCTCCCCCTTTCGCGACACTTGTTTCTATTATGCGCAATAGAAACGAAACGAAACGAAACGAAACGAAACGTGAAATTCGATGGAGTTTCAGACAGTGAGGGATGAGGGAAAAGAGGCTGCAAGAGGTCACGGAAAATTGTCAATCAATGCGACCCATCTAGGCTTGATTACAACTTCACCATCGTGTTCCTAGTTTGTTTGAGCTCCGAGATCGGTTGACCGAATTTTTATACCGGACTCGTGAAATTCGGTTATCTTCCTGCCCGAATATAAATATTCGCGGTTTAGCTTTCTGCCTGTGTGCCAAGAAATTTTTCCGTCGTTTTGCGATTCCATGTTATAAAATATTTTTACTCTTCGTATTTCGGATGAATCTCTTTATAAGATATACCGAAAACATCTACATTTGTTCATAAAATATTAAATTTTATCGATCTCTACGTCCTTCCAAACTTTTGACTTTTCCCGTTTCTTTTCGTTTCCTTTTCAAATATTATTTTCAATATATATATATGTGTGTGTATGTGTGTGTGTGTGTGTATGATAAGATACCTACGTACGTACGTACGTCCGATAATAGTTCACTTTTGTATTTAGATAAAGAGTTTATATCAAAGGACTTTCAACTTGATAAATTTAACTTCTATTCCCCGGATATAAAAATAATTTCATTCTAAAAGGATACATTTCATTTTCTTTAACTTATCAAAAAGAGAACTCCTACGTTGCATATAAATTTAGAAAAAGGAAACTATCAACCTCGATCGTTTTAATTATGCTAGATTGATCCTTTTGTGATAACGATCGAGAAAAAGAATGAAAATAAGAGAGAGAGAGAGAGAGAGAGAGAAAGATATTATTAACATCGTTGGAAAGACGTCATTAATGATGAGCTAACACTCTTTTGCTAAATCAATAATCTATAGATGTGCAACGAGTCCTGACACGTGACGACCTACGTTCATTTCTATTCAAAGAACATTTCACTTACGAATTACTCTCTTCGATAATAATAGCGAACATCCCCTTTACGGTGAACGAACGTCCATCTCGTTTCTTTCTTGCTTCCTATAAACGCGCGTGTACGTGTGTGAGTGTGCGTGTGCTTGCGTGCATGCACGCGACACAACGTCATGTCTGGACAGATGCGACTGTTTGATTTTCACCGAACGAATGCATCATCTTTGATACAATGGGGGCGTACATACACTGAGTTAGAACAATATTCGAACACGTTTTTTTTCAAAAAATGAATCGATATTTATTATTTAAACAAAAATTACTCTAAAATGTTGTGAGTAGATATCGAGACCAAAAAAAATTACATCGTATGTGTGCATATATGTTTATAGTTAAATTAATTTATTCTACATTGTAGTTTCTTTATTTTATTTATCAAAAATAAATATATATATATATTTATATTTTTACATGTAAATTCCATTTTTGAATTATCCTCAAATATTTACAAAAAAAAAAAAAGTAATTAATTTATTATTTATCTTAATTTTTATTTAGCTTAATTTTTTATTTATCAATAAGTTAAAATTTTGAGTATTAATAGGATTACCTATCGAAGAAAAAAAAAAGGAACAAAAAGGTGTTTGTGCTTCTAAACGAATACTTTTTATTTTCTTTATTCTCATCTCTCTCTCTCTCTCTCTCTCTCTCTTTATGACATATTATTTTATTAACGTTGAAAATAGTAACCGCCTATGCAAACGATGTTCCGTAATTAAGCGTGCTTTGTGTGTAACAGAAGCAACAAGGTCGATACACGCGTTCGCGATTATGTGTGTTGCAAGAAAGCACTCGATCGTGGGATATGAGAATGAACGAGTCACGTGCATGCATCGAGTCTGTCACCCTTATTTTCATTCATCGTCCTGACTTTCAGCATGACTTCATTACCTTTTAAAGATATTTTTATGACATACTACACGCTTATACATGATCGTTAAGCTCGAGCTTATTTTACATACTTTTATAATTAGAAGAAAAGTAAAAACAAGAATGGATTATGCCTATCAGCTATAATTCGAGCAATTTATTTTATAAGTCAAAAACAACTTTAATAAAAACATCCTTAACGTTTCCTATTTCTTCTTTTTTTTCTTTTTTACAGTTTGTTCCCTGTAATAATTACATCTCGGGTTAAAATAATAAATGATATTTGAGTATAGTGATTAAAAAAGATAATTTTGTTCTCTCTTTCTTCAAATTTCAACTTATATTCTCTATGTGTTCCATTTACGTGTCTTATTCTATGCGTACAAAAAAGAAAAAATTAATAAAATATAGAAGAAGAAGAAGAAGAAGAAGAGAAAGAATTTACAGGAACAATGGCACAGCAAAATACATGTATGTCGAACAGTTTGCACAAGGAGACAAGGATAACCAGGAAGGAAGAACTGAAAAAAGAAATACAGTATAGTAGCAGACGTAAAAGAAAATACTATACGTGACGTGCTCATAAAACGAAAGGGAGTGAAGAGAAAGGGAAGAGGAAATTTAATCGGTCTCTGCGATAATGGGTGCGCGATGCTGAAGAAGAAAGAAGAGACGAAGAAATTTAATTAACCGACCACTTAAAGGAAAAAGGAAATTTTATCGCGTTTCCAAAGAATCATGAACGAACGAACGAACGAACGACTGCTACTGCTTCTGCTACTACTTCTGCTTCTGCTTCTGCTGCTGCTGCTGTCGCTATTACTGAGAACATCCGAGAAACGACGTTTCTACTTTCTTCGAGAGAAGAAAAAAAGGAAGAGAGAGAGAGAGAGGAGGAAAAAAAGAAAAAGAAAAAGTAAAAGAGACAGGGGGATGTAAAAGATGACACCCCCTCTAGAATTCAAGCTTCCATTGGAAATCTACATTTAAGAGGGAACCCCTTAGCTAACGTTGGATCGTAACCGTACAACCTAGCGAGTAATTCTGCTGAGTATTTTCCTTCAATATCGTCATTCGTGTCGCGACAATGCTAATCTAACGTATGTAATTGTCTTTGTTATATATATATATGTCTACATATCTATAGGTACCTTTAAGGAAACTTTACCTAAGTATATAGCGTAATTATCGTAACGTCTAAAGTTAAGAAATTGAATCAATTGTGAATTTATACGACGAACCTTCGATCCCATTATCGGATAACCTTTTTCTTTTTTCTTTTTTTTTCTTCTTTTTTTTTTTCCAAAGACGACTTCCCTTAAGACAGGTATAACTTTCTTTTTATCTAGACACGCAACAACTTCTCGAAAAAGAATCGATAAAAATACTCGGAAAGGAAAAAAAATTTCATATTAATGAAGTTACGTTTATCTTTTTTAAGCAATCAATGAATGTATTAAGGAAAAAAAAAAAGAAGAAAAAAAAAGAAAAAAAAGAACGATAACGTAAAAAACTTATGTTAATTTATAAACAAAAAGTAGTGTGTTCTACATTCGCGTTCAACTATATCTTACTCGTTTCTAATAAAATTTACCCATCCGGTCCTTTTTTTATCTTTTTTCTTTTTTCTTTTTTTTTTTTTTTTCTTCTTTCCTTTTTATGACACATTTTCCGTGACGCATATCACCTATCCATTATGCAAATTCGTTTTAATAGTTAACTCATATAATCCACGTATCGGGAAGCAGATATTAATGGGCCACGATATTCGTACCGGGATAATGCCGTTGCATGCTGATGAGTAACGTTCATTACGGGAGCATTAGTTGGGATAACGTGTGTGCAAGGATGCGAACTAATCCTGGATTGATAAGTAGAATTCTCTACGTGCTAACAAACGTTCATAACGATTCGGAATCTTGCCGAGTTGGCAACACTTTGCGTTTGGAAAGATCCTTACGTATGAATTGAAGGAACTGCGATATCCTTTTGGGGCCGTTTTCTCTCTGTTTGCATCTTCAAAATTATATTCACTAGTAAAAGAAAACTAATAGAAATAGATAGAGAAAAATAGAGAAGGAGGGGGGAGAGGAGAGATCGATTCGTAGCCAATTATTTGAACAAACCAAATGCAATTCTCTAAGCGTACGCGAACTTTCAAAGTACTTGAATACAGAATATAATTGGGAATTACGTCGAGTATTCAAAAAATATATCAGCTCTCTCTTAGTAATATTATCTGATATCGAGAAATAAACTAAAAGTGTACGATACGATACTATCAAACACTGACAAACTTTAAAGCCATATAATGCTAACTTTACGAGTCTCCTTCGTGTCACCGTCACAGAGAAATTCGTAGTGGTATTGATTTTACAGAGTCGTGAGACAAACGATGTCAGGTATACGAGTCTTTTGCGGATTAGCACGGGCGAATTTATTTTCAGAGCATTTGGTCATTTAGTCACTTGAAATTGGCAACACGTGTGATAACTTTTCAAAACGTGTCATATTTCCTGTCTACTTTCGACGAATAATAATTTTTAATGAAAATAAATAATAAGATGAAAAGCTATTTCTCTCTCTCTCTCTCTCTCTTTCTCTCTACTTTTTTTTCTCTCTCGAGGTAGACTATAGTACGATTTAAAAAGGAATAAATGGTAGGATGGTTTAAAACATATACGACGAGAAAGCGAGGGTTGTATCGCAAGAACTTTGCTTTCTGGCTCTCAGCTCCTGCACGGATGCACCTGCTGGTTCATCAACCAGTCGAGTCTGCGGTGAATGCGAGGTTACTTTCATCCCTTCCAGTCTAGCCGCTCAACGTTCATCCGTACTTTATCCCAAAGCAGTAACCCGCCTACTCTTCTGCTAGTCGAAAACCCCGTTGACAAGGCTGCCCTTTTACTCGTTTGACCAGAGGAGAGAGATAGAGATAGAGAGATGACCCCCCAGATCCGATTACGCGGATACGAATTTGAGATTCTGTAAATCTACCAAAACTTTAACCTACGTCGCAAAACTTTCTCAGTTACATACATACATATATATATTTGATATATATGTATATGTATATATGTATATATATATCAAACAAGATTCACGGAAGATAGATTATACGGATATACCGAACACGGGGATGAGCAGAAATTTCAGTGCGATATGGAAGGAACGGTGGGAGGGAGGGAAGGAGAGGAAACCCTAAATCTAACTTGCCACGTTGCGAATAACGTCGACTGAATACCGCGGCAACGTATTTCTGTGAAACATTTCGTAAGCAGAGAACGCCTAATGGATCCCAAGTTTATGTCTCTCGCGCGACATTTTCGTCGAAGGGGGATTGTTGCGCGATGGGGGTGTTTGGTTGGAAGAAACGTATAGATTCAATGGTTACCCCCCTCCCCCTGCCACCCGCCGAATGCTCTTTGGCCAAACCGAAACACCGATTTCCGTCGTTTCAATTACGTCGAACGACGTTACTACGACGAGCTTTAGAGAAACTTCTTATTATTATTCGAACGGTGTATTTCTACTTACTCGCAGCTATAGTAAAAGCTTAAAGTACTCTCTAGTTTGCACATTTATTTCGATTTATTGTCCAAGATAATATCTATAACTTTCCCTTTCTTTCGAAATAAATTGGAAAAGAAAAATCGTTAAATAAAAGGGAATGCAGAAATATGTTATTAAAGAGTAACTTGGCCAATATTTATCTGACATCAGTAATCATACGAACGAGTGCAATTTTCTCCTTACTGCAGTGTCACCTGAAAACACTCTTTCTCTCCCTTTCTCCCTTTCTCTCTCTCTCATTCGCTTTCACGAATTGATCTCATTTCCAAGATTCGAATCTTCCATTACCGTGTACCGTTTCGCGTTTTCCATTAACTTTTTGCATCTCGATCTCAACGACTATTTTACAGTGCTCCGAAGAACTTTACGCGAGGATCGATGACACGAACAACACTTGCTATTTACCATTTTACGAATCATGTTCGTGACATCTTTTTCTTTTTTCTCTCTCTCTCTCATTTTTTACCATTATTCTTTTTCAATCGACAGGATAAAAGAATGTTGAAAAGTACACTGTCAAATTATAAGATTCTCCATACAAAAAAAGAAAAGAGGATTGACAGAATCGGATGTTCCATCGATAATCTTTAATTGATAATAGACAAAACGATGCAAAAATTGTTAAATAGAACGAGTGACTTTATACATAAGAAAGTAATAAATTCACCGTTCTAATCATTTTCATGCATATGTATTTTACATAAATACATATATATATGTAGATATACTCGATACCACTAACTAAGTAAAGCGGACTTCAACACGCAAAGTCAGTATGAAGTATCACGCGAGCTTAGTCTTCAAAGATCAAATTCTTCATTAACTTCTTTTACTCTTACCCACGTATTGTCGTAACATTAACGTCAAACTACCATTCTGGATTTACTGCTACACTAACATCTACCTTGATTAGTCTAATTTTATAATATCTGATTATAAATTACATTTATATAATATATACGTAATAAATATAATTGCATTAATAAATATATAATTTTATTTTTTTATTTTATTCTTATCTAAAGAAAATGTTACTAGTCAATATCTTTAAAATGTTCTACTTGAAAGATTTTCAAAAGGTCAGCACGATAGAGAAAAAACGATCGACGCCAAAGATAAAAATCAAAGTGCAGCGTCGTCGGTATCAGAAAGTCGTTCAATTTGTGATACAAGTAACGAGAATTTCGCGTAGTACCAACATACAATATACATATAAGAAAACTATATACATTTTTCTTCACTACTCTTTTTTACGTTACGCATATTTTCTTTAAAGATATACATTGTAAAACATCTATGTTAGAATCATACGTAAAACAAGAAATTATATATACCTATGCATTTATTAAATATACACACATTAATATATTATAATTCCAATTAAAATCGTAATATCTAATTAAATAAATATTAAAAATAAAAATAACGACTTACCTTAAAATTCTCGCATGCCTCCGAAATCTTCGATAACCACTTGAAACTGAGCCTGCGTGGAACTATTTTCGCGCGTTTAACTGACCAATCAGGTTCGTATCGTACTTTTCAACGCGCGTAATTTGAAACTTGAAGTTAAAGAAAAAAATATCGATTTCGTTGAGTCAACTAGACTGGACACGAGACAAAATGATAAATGCACGCGATCAATTACGAGAATTATAATAAATGATTAATAATTTCAAGTAATTACGAATTTCTATTCTATTTATTTGTAAATTGATCACTTTTTTACAGCACTAACTGTAATCTTTGATATTTCTTATAAATATCATTTCTTAATTATAATTTACCAATTTCTCTAAAGTAAAAGCTAGTAAATATTTTTAACACGATACTAACTAAACACATTAAATAATTTTCGTATTTCTTTAATAGATAATTAATACAATCAATACAAAAAAATCGACGATTGATTATTATAATAATATCATCAGGAATCTTTTGCAAAGCGAACGCAGCGTCAAACATTATTGTACTGAATTAAAGTTTGTTCCGTTTTATGATGATAGAGGCGCTGATAGTCGACTTATGAACGAGAAGGAAGAATTTAGTCGCGGTGTCCAAAATTTATATGGCGGGTGTGTCGTTTGGAGGATGTAGTATATTTTAATCATTATTACTTCATTTTTCTCTTGGTTTCGTATCTAGTTCCGTGATAAAGGTGAAAATAATGTATCTCTTATGTTAACATCACGATGCTGAATATATTCACTTCGCTAAATTGTTGCATTGACAAATGCAACCTTCGAATAAGCTCAT
Organism: Polistes fuscatus; assembly: GCF_010416935.1. Taxonomy (NCBI): domain Eukaryota; kingdom Metazoa; phylum Arthropoda; class Insecta; order Hymenoptera; family Vespidae; genus Polistes; species Polistes fuscatus. Next base: position 1,047,108 of record NW_025113096.1, read on the forward strand.
CGTTCGATACTTTATCTCGTTTGAATACTAATTAATTATTTCCATTTATGGGAACACATATATATATCTATATATTTCCATTAATGAATAAAGCTCCGTTTAGTTGATAACTACGTGAAATTATTTTACCATCGGTACTCATTTAGCATTGTGTTTAAAGCCTTGACAGAAAGTGACGTCATTCAAGATAAATCAATAACGCGTGTACTATTATTTTGAATAGATACTCGATATTTCGTTATATATATTTTTATTTGAAGTTTAAATATTTACTTTATAACATATGTTTTAATAGTTTTGTAATATGTACTCAAATAATTGATACTTATTCTTATTTTTTAGTGCAATTTCCAACAATCAAGATGATGTCAGATAGAAAAGCTGAACTAGAGAGGAAAAAGGCGAAGCTTCAAGCTATTAGAGAAGAAAAAGAAAGGAGAAGAAGAGAAAAAGAGCAGAAAGATGTAAGATTGTATTTGATAATGATAATCATTTATCTTAAAGTAAGATAATCATTTAAATTTAAAGATATTTGGATATTTTTATCATAAGTTTTTAATAATAGGTCGAAGAAGCTACGGTGCGTGCAGCAGGTGCTGACAAGGATCATCGTAAGGAAATTGATGCTATGCTTTCATCGTTGGGTATGGCACCAGTATCAGGTACATTGAAAGATCTCTTACAAATTAAATACTGAAATATCTAAGTTTGTAAAACTAAAAATTATAGTAATGTATATTATAGAATTCTAAAGACGCTCAATATTTACAGACGTACTGTCCAGTTTATCTAGCATGAATTCTTTGACACCGGAGCAAAGTGCTAATGCTACACCAGATGCAAGTTTACAGCCTTCTAGCATAAATTCAACGCAGAGGTAATTATGTCGATATGTATATACATTTATAACGGATGCTATAATGAAGTTTTATATTACATTAATTTTTTTACCATACATAGTACTGGGCGAAGGAAACCAAGAGAACTGACCATCGTTTCTGTTGCTAATACCAATATTCCACCAAAAGAGCCTGTTGTTTATAGTAAACAAACGCAAACAGTTCAAACTACGCATACATCTCACGACGGTGAGTCCAGGTTTTATAATCTATTTCTCTTATGCACTTTGTTTCATGTTTCACTCATACTTTATGAAAGATATTAGTTCATAAACAATACAAAACATTTTCTAAGAATGGTAATATTATTATACGGTAAGATTAAAATACATCGCTCTATTGTTAGGGCGCAAAAGACAGATTTAATTAAAAATTTATTTTTTTTAAGTTAATTTTATAACTCATTTAAAAGTAAAATCATTGAAAAATAATTACTATTTATTAAATACTTATATAATATTCGCTACTTGATGCAATATATGATTTTAGTATTCGATATATTAAAAATATATTCATATTTAAATTTATATAATATAGTAAAGTGGGTGGTGTATGAAGATATGTTATGTCCAAAATAACTACCTTTGGAATAATATGTCCTAACAAATTCAAGCATATAAGCATTAACAGATTTTCAAAAGTTAATGGAATATATAATTTCAATGTGATTAATCGTGTTGATTAAATTTGCCTTTTTATTTTATTTTCATTGTGATAATATTAAGGTTTATTTTACTTATTTTATATTATGTTTATTTAATTATCTTTAACTTGCGAGGAAACTTACATATTCATTAAATGTGTTTTTATGTATAACATAAAACTAATCTATTAAAAAATAGAACATCAGAGATAAAGTTTTATCTTACTTTAACAAATTTTTATGCACTATTTTTAATAATTTTTTAGAGAGATCAAAATATCTTACAGCGGTTTCTGAGATAATGTTAATGAAAACAAATGTTATATATAAATAACATTAAACTCCATAATTGAAATATTGATTAATAAATAAAAATTAAATGATTTCTTTGTATTTAAGCTTATTGCAATAATACAGGATTGAAATAATTTGTACAGACCATTAGGTTATATGTGTAACAAATAATTGGTGAACATAATGGGTATAATAGTTTAGCTAACAATAGATCAGGGTATAACTGATATGGTTCTTCTGGTGGTGGAGATCCTCTTTCCTAATTTTGTTTGTTTGTTGTACCGCAAATTCAGTTAGTTCGCACATTTATTATATGTTATAAATATTAATTATTATTAATTTATTACATTGCGAAAACAAAATACTTATTTTAATTGTAAATAATCTAAATACTTTACATTTTTATACCACCTGCTTTACTGTGATGGTACAAGTTACATCAATACAAAATTTTGAGAGGAATAATAATTATTATTTAGATATAAAGAAAAAAAAAATCACTTTTAATTTTGGGCAGCATTTTTGAAAAAATTCATTTAAAATTCCACATCTCTCTCATGTGCGTTTATTAATCTAACTGATCTTGCGGCATTATTAAACGCGCATTCCCTTGTCTTTGCGATATAATCGGTCAAATCAACCAATATTGGACACAAGGACTGTCCAAATCTTCTTCCGAATACACCATCTACTCCTCCTGTTCTACAACAACACCAACTCACTCTTGCTCCGCAGGCTACTTTGAGACTGACTGGTGGCGTCCCAGGAAAGGTGGGTCTGCACCAAACTACCTATGTATGTTCTGTCTACTTTTTTAATACCCTTCCATAATTGTTGTACAACGATATACTATAGAGGTAGATATGTCGCTGTCCGCGTTATAAGAGAAGGGATGTAGAGTCAAGTTTATGTGTGCTTTGTGCTTTGAACACTGCTCTGCTGATTATCACGATTACATATCATTATTTTATTTCCATACTCGAGCATACTTTTTGAATCTATTTTTTATAGACACAAAGAACATATACATTATTTTCAAATCCTATCGATTCTACAACCCTAAATATATTACCAAAACTGTACATGGGAATTCGATACGAGATGGTTTGAATACTTTGCTCTCTTTTTTTTTTTATTTTGATAAATAGAGCTTTATGATAGATAGTTTAGATTAAAATAATAATGTACATTAGAAACAATATTTCCACGTACAGATAACGAGTCGCTTGCATACAAAAAAAGCTTCTATCACATGTGCTTGAAATAGTTTAGTTTAATAATATACTAACAGATATAGTTTTACATGATTCATTAACTTTAAACTACCTGTTTGTTGTGAAAACATACGCGTCAAGATAATAATTATAATTATCTCAATACGAACGTATCGGTTTAATCAGCTCGGAGATAATATATGCATTTATTTTTTTTAATTAACATGAAAAACTTAAATGACTTTCAAAGCACGAAACATTAGTTATACATATCCGAGTATTTACAAGATCTCTTTTTTTATTCAGATTATAATTAATAATGGTTGTTAAAATTTGCCGTGTTATAATGTTCACCATATATCCCGCTTTCTTAATTCGTAATTAGAGTCGAAACAAGTAAAAAAAAATATTCATAAAAATATGTTTAATGAATTAATTTGTCGGAGAAACTTGAGGGGGTAAGCGCAAGTGTGACAAGGGATGTAAGTGAGATATTAAAAAGGCCAATTCATATTTGTAAAAACGGCGGAAAGAGTTCTATAAACAAAATTAATTGTTATTATATTTCTATTGTATTATTTTTTGTTTCCTTACTCTCTTTCTTTAATTTTTAATTGCAGTATAACGCATGAGGACGTAAAATTTGTATTATTTTATTTTATACGGCATTTATTCCAAAATGGTGGTCACTTGTGCTTGCGCTGTACGCAAATATGAATTTGGCTTGAGACGCTTATTAATATAGATACGGTTATTGAATCGTGCTTGAACGCGAAATTTTTTCTATTTATTCATAATATAATATTTAGAAACTCGTGAAAAGTTTCGTTAATCTTTGAAAAATTGTAGCGGGTCTAAAAGGAATGCTTCGAATACGAGATGAAAGAGTAAATGAAATGAAAAAGAAAAAAAAGAAAAAGAAAATAAGTAGTTATGCATTCGGATATATTGAATATGTACGTTTCCTCTTAATCGTAGGAATCTATAAAAGAAAAAAAAAAGCAGCACAGTAAAAAAGTTTACAAATTATAACCACCTAACTACATTCAGCATTACTTAGGATGTCCTTTTGACCGTTTCGTTATTACCTTTTTTCTTTTTAGACATTTCACTTGACAGTAGCAGCTGTAACGGTAATTGTTGTCTATAATAAAAAATTGTTTTTCTTATATCACACAATTCATGTTTTACAATTAGAAGAGAAAATGTAATTATACGCTTATAACAAATATAATTTTATTATTTTGACACAATAGCGTTACAGCATGAAAAAGCACATTGCAAGCAACATTGATAGCTTCAGAGAGAATATCCAATTCCAAATTTAGGAATTTTTATATACAATATTCCAATCACTTTGGTTTCACAACATATGATTTGTGAATTTTTTGATTTTTGAAACGCTAATTGGTCTGAGTGTAGAGAGGTATTTAATTAGCATAGTGCATTCTTAAGAAACCGTTACTAAGTACTATTTTTTTACCTTCCCTTCTCAGCTCATGCATTCGACTATTACGGTAAGTTATGATTTCTCTTGGTTTTCAGTGAGCTTAGGTTCAATCTTAGGTTTAGCTTCACTCAGTTATTCATTATTTGGAACGATTAAATACATACATACATACAATGATTGGCATAAATAAATAGAAAGTTTTGAATTATAGTTAGACGATAGATATAAATAGTTCGGGTTTTTCGTAAAACATTTCATAAATTAGTATCAAATTAGTTCATATTAAAGATATATCTTTTCTAAGGTAAGATTTTTTTTTTTTTTAAATGAAAGTATATACATTTATTATTCTTAAAGAAACTCATAAATATAGTAATATATAAGATACAATATATAAAAAAAAAAATAAAATATATGGAGAATACGCTCTCTCTTTTCCGTTTCTCTGTTATCTCTTCTCTTCTCTTTCTCTATCTCTATCTCTCTATCTTTTTTTTCTATCATATTTCCTTTCTTATTTATCTTTTTCAATCAAGGGTTTAATATTTTTAAAATGATGCGATTATATCATGTCTCGAGGAAAATGAAAATTGAGTTAGACTAGCAAAGAAACTCTCCACCCAGACCCTCAAAGATTTCCGCTGTCTTATGACCCTATTAGTTAGTCTCTTTTACCCTATTAGTTTCTTTGTTATCACTTTTTTTTTTCTTTTTTTTTTATTATTATTATTATTATTTAATTGGATGCATATAATTTTATTAAATATATTTCCACAAATATTAATTTTTGAATAATTATCTGACATCCCGACTCTCAAACGATATAATATTTATAAATATTAGACGCATACTACAGACATTAATTTTGAAATTATTGAGATGTTACACCTTTTAGACCAAAATTAAAATCGAATTTAATTCAGATTTTAATATAATATTTACAGGTATAACGAGATCAAATAAAATTCTAATACCCATATAATTAGCTAACTAATGTATTTTCTAATTTATAAGAAATATTTCTTGAAATCTAATGATTTGATTTTTATATTTATATGAGATGTATGATTGATTTTTTTCTTATATTTATGATTTTACTATTTAAAAGACACGTGTTCGATATGTGCAATTTTGTCAGAGATTTTATAAAAATTTGTGCAAAGTGAATAATAATATCCATTGGCAAATCTTGTCACAACTTAACGCACCTTCCAGAGTTCTCGGCGTGTTATTATTTGTCTCGGTCGGATTTTTAAAGCTTTTAACTAAAATAACTAACACGGGAATGGATCTATAGTATGTGATATGGTTGAGGTTTCGTTAATTCGACCTTATACGATTAACTTTCACTTTTTCATTGTGGCCCATAAATATGCGTACAGACCCATTATAACGAAACGATTAACACAATACACTGGACATTTTATATCCACTCGATACAATTCTGTGGCTTAAGCTTTTTAGCGATGCAGCAGTCTAATTAATGTCGCTTTTAAAGATATAGATTAAGAAATATATATTATTAATGTCATAAAATACCGCTTGTTCTATGAAATTTGCGATATTACGAAGACGACGTAGCAACAAAATTAATAAGTGAATTTTCGCGTCAAGGAATTAGGGGTAACTTAATCGAGTTTCTTTTTTTTTTTCTTTTTTTTTTATTTGTTTGCCTTCTATTTTTTTTCCCCCGTTTTTTTTCTTCATACCATTTTCGAACGAATTTATTTAAATGAGAATGAGTAAATTCGAAAAAATATTCCTCAATATCGATCGTTCGAGCGATTATCCAACATTATCACGATTTCAATCATACAGTCGGAGATGTCAGTATTTTACATTTAAATGTTGTTTAACATTTATGAATCCTCGCTTGCCTTAATTTTTGTTGCTATGAAAGCTTCTTGCAGTCCTTTCCAAAAATTTGCAGATACTGAGTTTATAAGATATTAATTTATTTAATAGTTTCCCATTTCCTCGTATTCGATTAAAAAACATAAACGTGTTCAGCGGATTCTCTGCATAATGCAAAAGCATTTTAAGAACATTTATAATTATATATACATATATATTTACACATACACACATATACATATATAATAAAAAGCGGTATAAGGATATTAAGTGTTAACATTTTGTACAGCAGCTTTATTAATTTTTTGATATTTGATCTAATATCTAAAAATTCTAACATTATATTTTATTTGGAGTGAGATAACTAAGAAATTTCTATTCGAATCATACTTTTATTGGTTTTTTTTTTGAATATTTGAAAATAGAAATTATGCAGAAGAAACAATAGTTTCGATAACGGAGCAGTATGTGCATGTGATAGATATGTTAATGCTGACTCATCAAATTTGATCGTTTCATTTCTCTAGATAAATCATTGATGCGTTTTTAATTATATTATGAATCGTTAGATTTCTTAACACATATCATAAATTTAACTTTTTAAATCGCATCAATGATTTTTTACGAAAAATACGAAATTATAAAAATACCAACAAACACAATATTCAAAATAAGATACGAAATTGATTGACGTTTTCTTTTCCCTCCTTCAAGACGAGTACAATCTAAATCCAGGTTTAGAATGGGAGGACGAATTTACAGGTAGGTAATCCTCTCTAAAGACGAATATAACACTATCTTATTTAATCACCAATAAATGTCGATTACTTTTATTTATTTTAACTTCATACAAAATTAAATAGACAAATTATATATTCTTCACGCAATAATTCGTTTTTCTTTTTTTTTTTTTCTTTTTATTTTGACATAAAAACAAATTATCATCTTTGCCTTATTATATGCACCAAAAGAAAAAAAAAATAAAGGAGGGAATCGCTGCTAGTACTTACTCAAAAATGCTTGATGAGTTGTATTATTGAATCAGTGTCGTTGATTTCTATAATTTAAACAGCCAAATATGCTTTTTATGTATCACGCATGCACATATATAAATAGTGGTTATATCAGTTTCGATATTAATTGAATTTGACATTTTATTTTGTTAGATTGATTATTTTTTTTTTGTCAGTACATTTAGGGAACAGTTCGTTTATTTAAAACTGTGGTTTTTCACGTTATAATTCGTTTAAATATATGCATACGTTATCATTATTGTTAATGTATATATATTATTTTAATTATTATAAAATTATTCATTAACCAGACTTATAAAGCCACCGTTTTAAATGAAGTATTCCAATTAGTATTAATCGCATTTACTAATTTTTGTTTTACTGTCGTCGATGATTAGAATTGTTTTTTTAATTTTTTTTTTTTTTAAATTAGGAAATATATATATTTCATTAATGCTGCATGAGGCTTAGGAAGTTGCGTTAATACATACGTTCGACACTCATGTTTGTATCTTACGATACGTTCAAAATCCATTTGGCATTTAACATGATAAATTTCGAAAATAAACTATGAATTTTGCATTCTCATCTTTTTCTCTTTAGACGTGTTTTTTTTTTTTCGATATTTTTTATTGCCTAAAGAAAGAAAAAAAAACATATATAAAAGAACGAGATAATTAATTATAATATTAATAAATATATTATCATTTAACGTTACATACGATCTAACATTTTCGCATCGTAACTTCACTTTGATGACGTTTGCATGTCGCGACGAAAGGGTGGAGAGACATTTATGACAAGAAAGTTACGACGAGAAAAAGGAAATAATATTATTTATTTTAATTTTTTTTTTTTGTTTTTCTGAATTTGCAAACAATCGACAAACCGATTTACATTTGAAGAAGGATGTTGTCTTCCGATAAACGTTTTAACTTTTTTTTCTCTCTCTTTCTCACAAAACATACTTGATTTCTTCGCATGCCATTTTTGGATTTTACTTTCATTTATTCATGCTCCTCTATTATTTATCTTTCATTGAAATATCTTGCAACGTATAACAAATATTTTGTTAGTCCAGCAATTCACTTAATGCTTCGATATTTATTTCTAAGATATTGTAAAAAAGAAAAAAAAGAAAAAAAAAACAGAGAAGCGATCCTTCCGACGATTTGCAAATATCGAATAGCCTTTTAAAGGGTACCCTATTTATCATGAAATAAATAGATACTTGCATGATATATAATGTATTACAAGCATAGAAGAAACATTTTCTAAATATAAACTAGAGTTTTGCGTGAAACATATCGTTCGATCTTTCCGATCTTTCTTTGAGTTACATCTTTCGCGCATGTAAGTTATTAAAGTAGAATGTTCGTACTGTAGAAATGATAGATTTGCACAAAAAGTTCAAGTATACTTTATCTTTTCTTTTAAAGAAGTTTGTTTTTACGTAATAACACATTGTAAAGGATAGAGAAAATTTTACAGTTTGAAAAAGTAAATAAGACCGTGGCAAATTGATACAATGTAGTTATATAGAACACTGTGTATATATAGCTCGATCAGTAATAGATGTTTTTATGAAGACGATTTTATATAATGCTTTCCTAGAAAGTAATTTGAAATGTTTTCTTTGAGGCCAAGTGGTGAATTAATTAAATGTAAAAATATATTATGATTGCATATGCAATAATTGTTATTTGAATTAATTTGTTATTATTCATACTCTGCCAATTTTATTTAAATTAAAAATGTTTATAATTATATTTCAATCAATTTATTTAAAATACAATATTTTGAATATTACAAATAGTTATTACGTATTATATCAGATATTTTACACATTTATCAATTTGCCTGGTAGTAGGAAAGTATATTAATAGATTTTGATTTCGTTGCATGAACATTTTCTCAAAAGTTTCATTTAGGATATATAAAGAATAAAAGGGCCAACGTATATTTTAGTGAATGTTTTATTTCGTAATTAATTCAAATCAAAATAGTAAGAAATTAAAAACTGAGAAACGTATCAACTTGCTTCGGTTCCAAGCAGTTGTGTTAGTGGTAGCTAGATAGAAACCATCGAAATTAGGATATACGTGGCAGAATCAGCTTATTCACCACAGTTTTGACATTTGATGATTCCCAAGCCGAAGATGAAGAGAACAGCTTGCCACACTTGGACAGCTTCCAAAGCAAGCTTCCACCTGGAATTCTACCACATGGTTTGCCACAGGTTAAAGAAGTTCAACCTGCTGTTACACAGGTAGAACAAGAAAAGGAGAAAGAAAAACCTAAGAAAGAAGGTATACTTTCTTTAATTCATTTTATTCAAATCATAATCTGAATGATACCAATGCTATATCTTCTCCACTTGTTGAATATAAATTTGAAAACAGTACGCGAGTTCAGCGAGGAAGAAAAACAGATGATCATACTTTCTGAGGACTTTAAACGATTTCTCGATTGCACCAGTAGGATTGTAGAAAGAGCATTGGGCGAATCGATCGACATTTATACCGATTATACCGGCACAATGGACGGCGAGGATGGATTGTAAGGAAGTAGATGATAGATCATTTTCTTACCATACTTTAACTTTCTATACATCAATCAAAATTGTGTGTTCTTTACAGGGACGAAAAAAGTCATCAACAATTATGGTTGAACCGTTCCTTTTTTTGCGAACGGTGGTCGCGTAATCGCTGCGTCACTTCGATGGATTGGTCTCCGCAATTTCCAGAACTTCTTGCGGCCTCGTACAACAACAATGACGATACCCCGAATGATCCCGATGGTGTATGTTTAGTTTGGAACACGAAATTCAAGAAGTCCACTCCGGAATTCATTTTCCATTGTCAATCACCGGTGATGTCGACGACTTTTGCAAAATTTCATCCAAATTTGATTTTGGGCGGTACTTATTCCGGTCAAATAGTACTCTGGGATAATCGTGTACAGAAAAGAACGCCTGTACAAAGAACACCCTTGTCAGCTTCAGCTCATACAGTAAGTTTCTTTTTTTTTTTAACCGTTCATTGTTCAATCGAATTCAAAAGTTGTAAGAACAATCAGGATGATTGCGGAGTAATTCTCGATCGAAAATGATAGCTTGTCCTTGATTAGATTCCGTTAGAGATAGTGCAGAATCCCGTTATGCTTTCCTATCGTGAAAAAACATTGTGGTTGTTTGTCCTATAATTTCGTGCTATTACAGTCACATGTTCCTTCTCTCTTCTCTTATCTGTTCTTTTATACTTCTCTATTACAAGAACGATCGTCGATTTCTTTCAGCATCCTGTGTATTGCTTAACTGTCGTTGGAACACAAAACGCACATAATTTGATCAGCATCTCGACCGATGGTAAACTATGCTCTTGGAGTTTGGATATGTTGTCTCAACCACAGGAAACATTGAATCTATTATTAAAACAATCTAAGACAATAGCGGCTACTTGTTTAGCTTTTCCTCATGGAGATGTGAATAATTTTGTCGTTGGTAGCGAAGATGGAACCGTATATGGCGGTAAGTTTTCGTAATTTTCTCAGTAGGTTTAATGTTTAATAATAAATTCTCAATAAAGTTGAGTTTCTCTTTTTTTTTTTTTATAGATTGCAGGCATGGTAGAAAATCTGCCGTGGTTGAAATATTTTATGAGGGTCATCAGGGGCCAGTGACCGGTATTAGTACACATGCTGTTCAAGGAGGAATTGACTTCTCTCATTTGTTCTTAACATCCTCTATCGATTGGACCATAAAACTATGGAGTCTTAAAGAATTGAAACCTCTTTACTCATTCGAGCATAACGGAGATTATGTATACGATGTTGCATGGTCACCAACTCATCCAGCATTATTTGCAGCTGTTGACGATTCAGGCAGATTAGATCTATGGAATTTAAATCAGGATACCGAAGTACCCGCTGCTAGTGTCATCGTTGATGGAAATCCTGCATTGAATAGAGTTTCTTGGACACCGAGCGGTTTACACGTCACGGTCGGAGATGACACTGGTAAAATTTGGGTTTACGATGTTGCAGAGGTAAGAATCGGTTTTTATTTAATTGAGATAAGTTCTGATTACTATATTTAAATTATCGTAACATTTTGTTCACAGCATTTGGCATATCCAAGAAGCGATGAATGGAATAAGTTCTTATATACACAACAAGATTTGAAGAATAACAAAGCGGACGAAGAATTAGACAGGCTCAATCTTAATTCCGGACCTTCTTCATTAACTTCTTTAACATCCATTTCATCTTGTCCGCTTAGATAAAGATTTTGTGCTACTTAGAGAGAATCACGATTATAAAATGTGGGTTTAGCTTATTTTAAAGCCAAAATAATATAGAATACTTATTAAAAAGCTGGTATAAAATTTTATCAAGGATATACATATTGTTGAAAAAACAAAGGATACTCATTACGCTATTACTCTCTTATTGATAAAAAAAAAAAAGGTTCTTTTACAAAAATCTTTTTTCCACAATGATATCTTGTACACTAATAACATAATTTTCACGATTTATATGTATTCATTTATTTAACGAAATGGAATTAATTCTATAATTTAACTAAAATTAAATTATTTCATTTTAATAATAGTAAGTGGTCATATCATTAATCTAGCTTTAAGATTTATTCTTATTCGCAGAATATAATAGAAGAAACTGCAATTCTAACGTTTGTGTCTAAATTTTTGTTCATTTGTTTTATTTGCTGCCTAATATTATATTAGATTATTACAGGATAGTTTTCCAAGGATACCTCGATTACTTAGTTAAATTTAATTTCTCTTTTTAAGGCACATGTAATTTAATCTTATATATAGTAAGTAATATTATTTATATTGTTAGAGATTTTTTTGCATAAATTTTTCATACTATCCGCTTTACCACGCCCATGTCATATCTCTCTTATAATCTTCCCTTAAGTAATATTAATTTATATGTATAAATTTTGTACATTGCTCGAAAATGCAAAATACAACGTTAAGGCGTTAGCTATATAAATGCTCTACATAAAATTAGATTTATGTTTATTCTTTTAAATGGACTCTGTACTTATACTCGATAACTTATAATCAATATTTTTTTTTTTCAGGATAACGGATTATATGCTATCACGTCATTTTATTGTTATTTCTTTATATTCAAATTAAATTACAGAATAATTAGATGTTAATCAGCAATAGTGAATTAATATTAAATTTACTTGTAAATAATATGAGCTGTATAATTGATCATATTTTAAATAAGCATTCAGTATTTTGAGAACGTAACACGAATTCTATTATATTGTATAATTGTAAAATAATGTTTTATCAATGATTGTCATTATTTTTGGATTTGCATAATAATTTTGAAATTTTTTAAATCACGGCTTAGAGCAATTAATGAATCTATGCAGTAATACATATAGCACAATAAATAATTTAAGAGAAGAATACGTTCATTTTTTTAATATATTAATAATTTTCATATCATGCTCGTTGATTGCTTCATTTTATCTTTATTAATAAATAAAATAATCACAAATGTATCTATCTTACTCGAAGAAGACAGTATCTCACATGTATGAAATATAATAACTGTAATAACTTTTGCGAATGTTTATATGATCAATTTATATTTACAATCCTTCAAAATACTTTTATTTTCTATTACAGAATCGTTACTTATTCTTTGTTCGATATTACTTATTAGAGAAATAAAAATAATTGATGACGAACGTATAAGTATTATATTACTATGAAACGACAGTTCTATGTATCACACGTGTCGTATCTGTCGATGACGTCATAACAATTCACCATTGTGCTGCATTTAAGAAATGACGTAAGTGGGGCACTATTGAGCAAATGTCAGATTTAAATAAAAATATGGCGTTGGGCGGTGACATGTGTCATTATTTGGATCAGTAGTTCTTTAAACCGGGTTCGATACAAACGATGTCTAATTTGTCGAAATGTTATTATAAAAAAATCGAAAATTTAATCATTTTGCATTTTCAAAAAATTCAATCTAAAGTTTGTAAGAACGTTGACATAAATTATAAAAATCGATAATACCAATACAGTCTAATTTTAAACACTGTATGACAGATTTTAATATAAGAATATTGTACTTCCATATATAAGTGATACTTAATAGATTTGTTTCTAATTATTTGTACATTAAAGTGAACTATCATAGATGAGATAAGAAAAAAGAAATAGAGAGGTTATGTCAACGTTTCATCTTGACAGGCGCAACTGCTTTCAGCTGCATTAAAAAGTAGAATATAAAAAAGTTGCGAAAGGCTAGCGAGTAGTCAGTAACCATTCTGCTCTCGACTGAGCAGGTAGTACTTAGAAGAAGTTCTTATCTATTTTCTCGCAGTTAATGTATTTCAATTTTACTATCTTTTGAAAATCTCTACAATTTTGGAAATCTACAAGGATATACAAAAGAAAGAAGCAAATATGGGCGACAAAAGAATCGGTGAGTACGAGACAAAAAAAGGTGAATGCACTTTTGGAGTTTTTAAAATCTGCAGATTGCACACTAAGTAGGAAGCTGAATAAAAGCAGGCCAACCTGCTCCATTTTTTATCAAGAACACAGTAAAAAATCGATGATACACATTTTGAAAAAAGGCTCGACTGCGATTCAATTTTTTCTTCCTTATCTTCTTTATCAGTCATTTTCTTTTCTTTGTATTAGACGTAAAAAGAATTTATTTATTTTTTTTTTTTTTTTTTTTTTAATAAAAGATAAAATAAATTTTAATCTTTTTCTTTATTTTGTTTTAACAGAGCATATTGTAATGACACCAAAATGCAAAACTGGGAATTCAACAACTTTGATAATAGAAAGACAAGCTTTAGAACCTCCCACAGAAAATGGAAATGATAATGTACATGTTGCTGGTGGAGATCACAAAGGAATTGTTATTAACAAACAAGCTATTAATGGTAGTTACATGATCTTTCAAAATAAATTATTTGGTTATCAAATGGATCTTATAATAGTTTTGTTTGTTTTAATTTCAGTTACAAATGGCGATGTATCAGCACCACATCTGTGTCTACAATTTAGAGTATTTTTAGTAAGTACACAAACTGGGAAACATACACAAGAGTCTAGGACACTTGAATTTTGGTTTAGCGATACCTGTTCAGAAACAGAACAGCCCACTGTCGCACAAGAATTTTTCAGAGAATTAGTTGCACCACAAGAATTTCCAAGAGGTAAAAAATATTTAAAAATTACGCGCGATTGATATATTTATTTTTATATATTAATTGTATTAACACGAATGTGTCTATTTATAGATTATGTGGGATTTATAAAAAAAATAATGAAGCTAATGCAACACAAGTACTCCAGTATTAAAAAATTAGAGGTAGAATTGAAACAACTTGAAGAACCAGTTTCACTTCCAACTAGACCATGTAAGTTAAACCTTATAAAGCATAACTACTTGCATATGCAAGTAGAACAAATGTGTAAATATAAATGTTGACTTGTATTAGACTCTAACTAACATTTTGAAACCATTTATTTTACCTTGAAAAAAAAATCACTTATACATGGGTGGAGGTTCATCTCTCATTTGATTAACCTCATTGAACTTGATAGTTCCTTATTGAACGATATTGGAGCAGCTGTCTCAAGTGCACATTAAAGCAGAAACCAGAGGAAATACGTACTTGAATTGAAACTTACTATGTTTTGTTCCATTGATTTAAGGGAGACATTATTTATGTTTATAGCGTGTGTCAGTATATATATATTGTTAAGTATTATTATTACATTTTCTACTTCATCTCTTATTATTCACAGCCCGCGCCGGTTATATAGTCATCACACTTCCTCCGTCTAAGAAAATTATTTGGAAAACAGGTTCGAGAAGAAGAAAAAAGTTCTGCATTTTTGTCATGTTTTGTTGTTGTGTTTCATTTCTTATCCACAGGCCTCTAGTTAAAACACAATTTAATACACATAATGTAGATCAAAATAATGATTTAATATCTTCTGGTCAATATTGTTTACAGAATTTATTTTTCATAGCCATTTATAAAACTAAAATATATTTGTTTGCTCATTAAAATAGTTCGTTTACATATATTTGACCAGTAGATACATATTTCTCTACTTAGCACAACAGACTGGTAACCATAACAACATTGGCTTAACACTTTTTACTCTCTATAATTTGCATCATGCTCTTTTATAGATTAAATACATATAACTAAACAAAAAAAAACAACATTCATTCTTTATCACTTAATGTAATAATTGATTATTTGGATCATGAATAAAAATTTTCTAGTATTTATATATATATATATATTCTAAAATACCAGTAAATGTCTCTAGATGCACTTCGTTTATTTTCTGTAGATTGTGTATCAATTAAAATATAGAAAATGCTGGTATTTAATTATTCTATTTAACATAGATGTTATATTCTATATATGGAGAACAATGTATACACAAAGAATATTCATAATAACGAAGCATGATTCTCAATATATACACAAATAGTATGTTATTATTATGCTGCAAGAACTGTGTGTATCTAACAAACATTATAAATAACAATAAAATAAGCAATTTATGCAAACTAATTTTTCATTTCAGAGTCACTTTGTTTTTGTGCAATACTTTTTATATGCAGATGCACAGCTTTAGTATTTAATAAGTTTTATAGTATGCATTGTATTATATATGATTACATTATTTATTATTTTTGTTAATAGTATCTACAGATGAAGCTGTTATGGATCAAGTCATAGAGCTCACTATAGAAAAGGTGTTGGAACTTATTGAATCTGCTTATCCAAATCCAGTTACCGTAATTGATATAGCAAAGTAAGATACAACAAATTTAATATCAACAAATAACGAATATTTAATTATCAATCTCATAAAACATTTTGTATTACAGAGAATATGGTTGGGAAGTATCTGCAGTCGAAGCAAAGATGAAGGAATTACAAGAAAAAGGTGTTGTAAAAGCAATGGATCATGGAGCTTTCACCAGAGTTGTACATCAAGATACTCAAGTTCAGGTAAAATATATCAAATTTATATGTGTTTATCTAAAATATTCATAAATATTTTAATATGTTTCACAGGTTGTCAAACAAATGCCTACAATGGCCAGTTCTAAACAGCCAACAATAGCAATTATCACGGCACAGTATTGCGAGAAGCTTGCAGTAGATTCCATGATTGAAAATAAAGAAACGTTTGTTCGATATACGACTGTAGGTAAGTCCTTGCATTTTTGATATTTTATAATTATCTATTCTCGAGAGTATACTATAATTGATGTCTATTCGGAATTTTCATTGTATGGCTTTCCCAAACCATCATCTGACCTATGTAGTACTTTAATAATTTACTTTATTAATTACATTTACAATACTAATAATGAAATAGTGATTCATTTTAGTATCGATAAAAAATAGCAAAATTCAATAATCTTTCATTATGTGGTTTACAATTAGAGTATAATAAGTAATATTTCAATGGTAATTCTATATTCTAATCTATTCCTTATGCATACAAGTATATTACGTTAAACAATTACCGATACTTAGACAAGAGATTGTTGATCAGTAATATATGTATGCATAAGGAAAACTTATTAAATATAAAATTTTAAAACATGCCGCATAAATACATATATTTATATCTATTTCACCATGCATGAAACTTTAGGTACACCAACATCACCAGATACAACAGACGGAGTTCCGCGCGTGTCTTGCCGTTTTGGTAAAGTAGTTTGTAACATAGCTAGTTTTTTGTTATCAACGTTACTTGTAATGTCACTTCATAGCTTGCCATCTGCTTGTATCCAAGGAACGCTGCAGGGTCACCATACTACAATCTTACATAAGACACTATCATTAATTATCTTCATCCAATAGAACAATTTTCGTGCCACGTTAACAAAATTTCAATGTCGTTCACTCACACATATATAATACTTTTATATTTATTTAATTATATACAGTAAAATACTTAGAGAAATTATATTCAGTTAAACCACTTCTCATATTAGCATGGCACATGTTACATATCACTTTGTCAAATGTTTAACTTTATGGAGTTTCTTTTTATGTTGTATGCGTTTATTATCATATAGTTCGAATTTTATCTTGTGTGCATTACTCAGCAATAGAGAAATGCAATTATCTAATTACGTACGCAATTACAAAAAATAATTCATTTATTTTATAATCATTAAGTATAATGTATTATAATGTAAATTACAAGAATCATTGAACTTGATCTTATATATCGAGATAAAAGAGTCGAGTGTTGTAATCAATACCATTTTTAAAGATATATCTTTACGGTTACGGCTGCATTACAGATATGGTTACAGTCGAATAACCGGTTATTAGTTTTTTCTGTCATGAGTAATATTCCTTCATATTGCATGTAGGATTATTCTCGTTCGAAGTATAACTGCATTAAAGTTTTTAGACCAGACCAATTGAATTTAATTTTAATTCGTAATATTTTGAATAAGTTTGATTTATATGAAATAGCATATAATATTATATCTTTTTTATTTTTAATATTTAACGAAGAGTCTATTTTTTTGTAACCATTTGTTTTATTGACTTATTTATTCGTTATTGATTTACAAATTGTATAAATCTATTAATAAAAGAATATTATATCAATTGTAACAACATCGAATATGATGAATGCATAATTTTAGAATGAATAATTTTGGAATTCATTTGATCTATATATTAATTTGATTCTTACACTGTACACACAGGTCCAATGTCGATCTTTTTATAGCGGCACGATGCACCTGTATAATACACAAGTTGAAAATCGAACATTTTAAATTTACATAGTCTAAAGTGTAAATATTATTTGTTTTAGGAGAATCAAACGTGTATACATTGGGTAATATCGGTGCTCATAGAATTGTTTGCACAAAATTGCCAACTGTGGGTCATACTCGAGAAGCTATGACTGCAGCAGGAAATACTACGACTAGATTATTAGGTAAGAAGATCAATAATTAAATATGAACATTTGGAAATTATTGTTTTATTTCTATTTTTAACCAGTATATTATTAAGAATATTTTGCGAAAAAAGAAAAAAAATCTTTTCAATATTTATATCTAATACATATATTCTCTTGAGCTAATTGTAAACTTTCTCGTGAAAAATAAACATTTTCTATAACGCGAATTCATAAAACGTACGTTATACGGAAGTCTACTTTATACAAGTTCGTATATTGTTCTAGATAGCTAGTAGTTCGATCAGTATAATAGCGGAAAAGTTAGCGATAAGATTATGCGAATGGTAAATAAAGTTCTTATCGCGTATATGCATTGATTATCTTCCTTTGGGGATCTATTATTAATTTAATTATACACATCACGTAAAGAATGATTATTCTGAACGGTAAATTTATTTAATATATACAATATCATAGGAATATATTTTTTGCGCGCGCAGGTACTTTCCAAAAAGTTGATTTCGTATTCCTGGTTGGTGTTGGCGGAGGTGTACCACATTATACGGATTACAAGAAGCATGTAAGGCTTGGGGATGTGGTTGTTTCACATCCAACTCCGATCAATAAAAAATATGTATACGTATATTGTGAAAGTGCTAAGATAAACGAGAAAGATAATTATCATTTCGAGACCAAAGAATACTGTCCACCTAATCTAGGTCTTCAAGAAATAGCTGTTAATTTGAAACAACAGGTAATTTAATTAGCGCGTAATTCTCGCCATTAACAATGTGCCATTTAAACTTTGTTATGTATTTCAAGTCGGAAAACGAGATAAATCCTCCTTGGCAAGAGTATCTAAAGGAAGGTATAGAAAATTTAGGCAATCAAGCGGAACACGACTTCAAAGCACCACCCGCTGAATCCGATAAATTGTACATGGCTATTGGAGACAGAGACGTGATCGAAGTTGCTCATCCTATTGCTCCTCAGGATGCGACGAACAAGAGGTACATTTATAAAATTGATTCTATTCTATATTTTTTTTTTTTTATATTGACTCTTTAATTATTCAATCATGACGGTCATGTGTTCATTAGAATGGAGGGCTGTCCTCGAATCCATTTGGCACCAATTGCCTCGGGTCGGCAAATTGCAAGAGACGATCAACTTAGACAAAAATTTGCCACTCGATTTGGTGCACTTGCTTTCGATGCCGAAATGGATGCCGTAGTTGAAAGCATCCTTGGAAATTGTAGAGAGAGTTTTGCAGTGATACGAGGTATCTCCGATTACAAGGACGGCTCTCGTATCAAAGAGTGGCAACCTTACGCCTCATTGGCAGCTGCGAGCGTTATGAAGGCCGTTATTTGCGCTATGGATCCACCAACCAATGTCTAATTCTTATTCCTTTTCTATATATTGAGTGGATCGTTAGCCAAATTATTCAATTATATACATCTCACGTAGCATCAAAATGCGATATGGACCAAATCATTTTCGTGATCTAAC
Source organism: Polistes fuscatus (assembly GCF_010416935.1). Classification (NCBI taxonomy): domain Eukaryota; kingdom Metazoa; phylum Arthropoda; class Insecta; order Hymenoptera; family Vespidae; genus Polistes; species Polistes fuscatus. The sequence continues at coordinate 1,066,984 of NW_025113096.1, forward strand.
TGATACGTCAAATAATTTATTTGACGATAATACTGAGGTCAGCACAAAGTGCATAAATAATAGTGATCGGCGAATACTTTTGTTCGTCATTTTTCACGAATATATATATATATACATGTATACGTAGAAATCGTTATAAACGGGCCACCGGCAATCAATTCCATTTTCTACTTTTACTTCCGTTTCTATTCGTCAAATCTGTACGATGTAATAGTTTAACACAAGGTGATCTCCGATATAAATGAATATATGAACAAATAGAGATGTTCTATAGATAAAATAAGATCGTAAACCATCTATTGGTTGCTGGTCAACCGTGCAATAAGACGAATGAAAGATACGTGTAATTATCGCCGCCTTCCGAAATGATTTTTTTATGTATTTTACAAAATGGTAATGTTTCTATATACTGGAGAGTGCCATTCTTTCAGATATCTTTTTTTTTTCAACCGGATATATCAAGTTCCATTTCAATTTTATATCGTAACTTTTTTTCTACAAATATTGTTCGCAATATGCGATATTACAAATGTGACGATTATACTGACAATAACGGTTGATCTTCTATAAGTGAGATCATTCCTGTAATATTCCAATGAATTTTTTTTTCCATTTACAATTAGAGCATCGTGCTTCGTTATTAATGCACCGTTCATGTCAGTCGAAAACATTATATCAATGCGAACACCCATCAAAGTTATATCAATATCGATTTTAGTTATTTGATAGAAATGGTGCCATTGCTACTGTCCGACATTGTAGAATGCTTCTTATCTAAAGCGATTATCTCGCAATCAGTTAGACAAGCATAAGTTGTTCCTTAAGTATTTCTTCAAGAGTAAAATTTTAATAGACTCATTTCACGTCTAATGAACAGAAATTAGAATAAAAAAAAAAAGTATTAAATGTGTTAGGACTGAAAGAGAACCGAGTATAATACTCGACTTATTCACAGAATATTTCCGCTGTCGTATTTTCCATCTTAATATAGATATAGATGAACGAATCAATCTCAACTCGAATTTACTCGATGAACGTAGCTAGGTTTAGATGTGATAGTCATCGCTATAAAAAAAAAAAAAAGAAAAAGAAAAAGAAAAATTGATTGCCATCGTTTGGCAATATTTCTCAAAATCCAATCAAATTAATCGTTGCAATATTAGGTACATCTACGATCATTACATATTTACCAGAGTATATCAATGTTTTAAAAAGATCACATTTTATTCAGGAAGCTGCAAGAGTGTTAAAGATTACCTAACGTATATGAATACTTTTATATTGGTTTATCATTGTCGAAAAAATGATCGATCGAGAATAAAATCTCGATGTCTTCACTAATAATTACGAAACTTCGATAATATTGATAAGTGTGCCAATGTGTTCATACGTACGAAGTAAAATTAACTATCCTTGAAGAAATAACAAAATTCGATTTACACAAACATATCGTTTTTTTTTTCTTTTTTTTTTTCTGAGAACGTATACGTTTCATTTAACGTTTAATAACAATTCTGATCAAATTTTATCGAATCCTTCCATTACGACACTTCCTAGCATTATTAATGCTTTATATATTCTAAAGCACAGGGTAGTAAGTAAGAACTAAATTATAAATCTATACAAAGATTGCATTTTTTTCAAATATAAATCGGAATAACGTAGGAAAGTACTAGATATATAGATAGGTATATATATATAACGTCTATTGTGTTAATAATGAAAGTCAAAAATTTTAATAGACAGATACATGTGATTTACTATCGAGAGTAAAAGTATTTATCATTTATAAAGTCTCTTAACTTATATAAGTGATAATTATATTTATTTATTTATTTATTAACACACGAAAAAGTAACAATTATTGATTATTCAAAGTTATTTTCTTTCTCTTTAAATTGTATTTAAGAAAACAAAACAAAAAAAAATAATACGAAGCGGCATCTATTATATCTGTCGTTTTGGCACAATATCAAAATAATAGAAAGAATATTTCTAAAGATAAGAAAAATGGACCGAAGAAGAGACGATTAAAAGTCACTTGTTGTGTAGGAGCACAATATTCAAATTCTATGAGCTATAGAGAGAGACTATCAACTTACACATATTATAATGATATAAAATTTAATATATTTATCTATATATACCGGCTGAGCTAATAAAAAGATTATCACTTCAAATAATTCGGTATCTATTGACTTTATTCAAGAATGTTAACAATTAAATTTATGAATCCGATCAAGTGATCATTTGATGTCTTATATTCAATGAAACATTACAAGGGTACTCTTTAATTTTTTAAATACAGTTGCATATTGTGTTTCAGTACTATATTATAATAAATTGCAATTCTACAACCTAGAATAAAAAGGTACTTAAATTACGAGTTATTTCATGTGATAATATTTATTGACTGACCCGGTATATATATTTATCGACGAGTTATATATCCTAGAGTAATGAATTCGATTTACCTGATGAAAGATTCCTATGTATGGCCTAACTTTAATTTTATGATTAAAATATTCCTTTTTTTTTTGTTTTTTTTTCTTTTTTGTTATTGCGTTAATAGAAAGTCTGATATATACATTTATTTGTGTAAGAATCAATTACGGCGGTACACAGTGGTATATTACAAAATATGATAAGGTTCTCGTAAATATTTTGCGTTTTCCATTGCTTCCATAGAAGTTACTTTTTCATGCATTTATAATCGCGTCTAAGCGAAGAATAATATAAAAAGCTTTGCGTTTTTAGCTGTCCAATGTATTTGCATTCTTTTTTATAACGCGCTTTCAACGCTAGTCGCACTATTGTGTTTTTATTCGTTCATAATAATAAATTAATATTTTAATTTTACAGAGAGTAATAGAAAAATTCCTGGGTGAGGTTTAGTTAATAAGATTTTTATCATATAAATATATATATAATATATTTCTTTGTATTATTATTTATTGAATAATAATATTTTACAATTTTTCTTTCTTTTTTTATTTTTTTCAGACATTTGTACTTTACAAAAAGAAACGTTTAATTTCGAATCGCGAAAATTTTAGTCACTATTTTTGTAATAAGAAGAGGTTTTATTATAAGCGTTTAAAAAGTTTTTGATTGGATGAATTTTTTTTTTATTATTTAAGAAAGTATCGTTATCAATATTTGTCAAGCTTGAAATATTCATATACGTTCGAAATACGATGTAATTTCTATACGCATTTAAGCGTACGAAGATATCGTTATCAACAGTTATATATGTAATTGTATTATACAGTATTCTAATTATCGATATGCCTTCGATAATCATATGTATCGCCTTTTTGATAAAATTGATTACAGAGTAATAATTAACAAATATTCAATAGACATTTTTTTTTTTTTAATCGCAGTATGAACACCAGTGTATTCTCAAATACGCGTTAAAAAATCATACAAAAATTTTGATTAATACATTTTCCTTGATGTAAAACCACATTCGTATTATTAATCATTCCTGTTTTGTGAAATAAACTGTTTTACGAGTCAAAACTTGACACTCTTCATTTTAATTAAACAAGCGTCCTAGATTTTGATCTTTTTCCATTCAATTTGTTTTCTATTATATATTACTTAAACGTTACGTGTTTAATATTTACAAGACTTATCAATTTCATACTATCTTGTAAAGAAAATTTAGATAAGAAAGTTAATATTTTTCCAGTGTCGTCACTTATCAACGTATAATTTTTCTTCTTCTAGTTTAGTAATTTTTCCTAATCCTTCTTCGTGTTTCAATATCTCTTTTTTTGTTTGCAAATTCAACATTTCACGTTCATTATGTTCCTTTGGTTGCCCATATTGGTTCCACGGTTGTTCCTTGGATGTACCACCAATTAAATAAATTAGACAACCAGCTACCGCATTGGCACCAGCGATGAGGAATACGATAAACCATTGACCAACTGTTTGCTAAGAAAATAATATTATTTCTTTTAATAAATCGTTAATCGAAGGGTATACAAAATAAGATTAATCTGATATATGTTTGATATCTTAAACAAATAATTCTATACTATATATATCTATGAGTTTAATGATGTTGTATATTTCAACAACAACAAAAATTCAAAATACTAATTGAATTATGTGATATTTACTTACGTTATTGTTAGTTAATAAACCAACAATCGCGGGTGAAATAAATCCTGCCCAAACAACAACCATTCCGCAAAATCCAAGTAATATACTAGCATAATTAGGACTTAAATCAACAAAACTTGCTAAAGTGGATGCTGAAACTGCCCCATTCACTGCTATACCAGCCATCATAAAAATGACAGCTAAATATGGTTGACAACCGCTGTAGCCTAATGCGATTATGAATATACCTTGTAAACCATTACACACAAATGTTGCTAATTTTCTTACGTTAGTTAAACTCATTCTTTCAGTTCGTAGAAGCCAATCGCTCATAATCGAATAGAAATAAGAAAAGACCATTCTTAAAAAGTGAGGTGCACCGGATAGAATACCAGTCTGGAAATAATATATACAGATGTATACAGATACAGTAAGACCTCGATTAACCGGTTCAGGTTTATCCGATATTTCGATTATTCCGAGGTCTTGTTTATTAGAATCACGGTTATCTGTTCTATTTGTAATTACATTTTTTAATCGATCATTTTTTTGTCTTCTGTTTGTTAACAAAAGATAAATACAGTAGGACCTTGATATTTTATTCGTTTATCTTGCAATCATGCCGGTTAATTAAAGTCCTATTGTATATTATATTTTCGGTGTAAAATTTGAAAAAAATAAAAAGAACCGATCATCGAAACCTATTGCAAAGTCAATATCAAGGAAATTGATTTTATCAGATCAAGTTTGCATGAAAAATATGTACATTAGTATTATATAAGGTTATAAGATCTTATTTCAATAGAATGTCATACTACAGATAACGGGTCTGCAATATGATAGCTACTTTTTTACGTATGCAAATAGACTTAATGATAAGTCTAATATGTCATTTGATTAAATAAAGCTAAAAGGTCCTAAGATTGAAATTTTGATCTCAATGAAACTTTGCGAGGATGTAAACCTGAATAGTGAAATTTCAGTTATGCGTAATCATACTGTTTAATTAATTTAATAAGTAACTTTTCATCCCCTTTAATATATTTCATTAATATCAAGTAAAATATCTTCTCTTTTGTATTAAATTCAGACTCGAAAAGTAATAAAACGTTGTAGCATTTCTAAAACACATTTCTAAAGTTTATAAAAGGAATATATGTATTCGATTGAATTGAATTGATTTTCTTACCGCGTGAATATTCCATCCGTGAATAAAATTAAAGTATGAAGGAGCTTGTGTCATTAAAGTAAGGAAACCCCAAGCTCCACCCCATTGAGCCAAAACAGTAATCCATACCGGTCCCGAAGTGAAAATATCTTTCCAAGGTACCTTCGTTTCTTTGTCATCGACGGATCCCGAAATATTTTCAAGTATGTAATTTTTTTCATCCTCGGATATACGTGGGTGTACTTGCGGTGAATCGTACACGCAGAAAAACCAGAAACAGTACCTTCACGTAAGAAAAGATTATTATTAAAGAATTTCATCATATATACATAATTTGAAGGTATTTCGTATAACGAACTTTTATTAGAAAATATTTGTAAAGTTGTTAAAATTTTCATATATATTTGTCGTGTTATGTTGTAACAATTTATCATTGACCCATATTGTTTCCTAACGAGAAAATATTTTAACGTTAAAACGTAAGAAATCTAATCAATCTTCTTACGTAACTTACATCGTTAACATTTCATATTTTTTTATTTTGTTAAAAAGAAAGATCACGAGACTACGTATTATTTTCCTCTGATATACGAAACGTTTTATAATTCACATATAAAACTAAGTGTATATGTGATTAATTTATTCTTATGTATATTTACCAAATTACTCCGAGAATAGAAGTGACATAAAATGCTGCTTCCCATCCAAATGCATTGGCAACTGTTGCACAAAGTGGATAAGTGATAGCAGCTCCCACAGAACTACCTTTGAAAAATGGAAATATGAACGATTTGTTGAAAATTTTGATTTTGATTTATTGAAAGGAACAAAACAAATTAATATAATTTGACCATAAATTTTACCTAAATATGCACTGACGAATCTACTTCTTTCGGTCGAGGGTATCCATTTGGCTGTCATGTCATGCATGCTAGGCCAAACAACACCCTAAAATAAGATTTTCATTCTAATTAATTATTCTTCGGATGGATCAATTTTCTTCACGGAGAATTCAACCTACCGCAACGAAACCTTGAAGAACTCGAATAAATACGAGAGCGTTTAGATGATATCGCGTAGCGAAGGGTATGAGAAATCCTAAAAGGGCTGTCAAAAAATTGGCAAATCCAAAAACGAATTTTGTACCGTAACGTCTTGCTAAAATACCACCAGGAAGTTGAGAGATCCAATGAAACCAATAATAAGCACCTAGTGCGAGTCCTTGATCGTATTCGCTCCAAGTAAATCGATCGTTATACTAATAAATATAACATAATCAAAAGATATTAAAAAAAGAAATGTTCAACTAGAATCGATACGTTGAAATTCGATTTTGATTAATATATTAACGTTATTAAAAATTATTAATTATAAAAATATTAAATTAATTATTTATTAAATATATTATAATATTAATTATTAATTTTATATTATATAAATAATATTATATAAATAATATATTATTAATTATTAATTATTTATAAAAAAATATTAAATTAATAATTACCGTTATATTTTCAAAACTTAATCCTTGTTCATTAACATCTAGAGAATTATCGATACTTTCATTAAATGTTGTATTCTTCCATAAAATATTAGTAGCATTATCTACCTCGCATTCTACGGACAAGGCTGCTTGCGGTCTTGGTACAACCATAGCCACTATAGTCAGATTCAGATTGATCCTTAGCATATAATTAATAGCAAATCCACAAAAAACAAAGTACCATAGAACATCTCGGCACGTAATGAATTCCTTTTCTTAAATAAAGAGAAGAGAAAAAAAGATTTATTTTAATTTATTTTTTATTTTTACATTGTAAAACAATGTAAATAAGAATAATAATATATCGAACATATAATATAGGGAAAAGATAATTAAATAATCAAACTTTTTTTTTATCGAGAACGAAATCTTCTTTCTTGGAAGATAAAATTATTCTATAAGAAATAAAAATTTGATGAGAACGGAAAAATAAATCAAATGGATGCACCTTTTTATCTCGACACAAATCATCTCAAGTAGTATCTTTATGATCGTGATATTATATTTAGAGGAAGTTATTAATTAATTCGAATAAAATCAAATTATTTCTCTAATCGAACGCGTACTGATGTTAATTTTATTACGAATAACTGTCGTTACGATTTATTATTTGTAAAAATCATTTACAAAATTAATAATATGAGACGATGCATATATGCTGCTATATTATTATCTTTGAAAAATAATTTAAACAATGTAGTAAAACAAGAATCAGTCGTAGGTCATTCTCCTCACGTGATGACAATGGAATTTTTCAATTTTGATATAGAGTGATTCGCCCCCAAGGTAGCGGATAATGCGCATAATCAAGGATGAATGTCAATGATTCCATTGACAGAATTAAACTGAAAGAGGCTGACGCGATATCAAGCAAGTACCCTAATCTACAGCAGAGGTGGCCAACACGTTGATCGTTAATTGTAAGCGATTTTTGATTTAATCTTACTAGCCGAAAAATTTTTACGAAAGATTTTTCGGAATTACTATTTAATCGAGAGAAAAAAGTATATCAATATCGTCAAAAATTATAACAAATATATTTACTTTTGTTTTAAATTTACGTACACACTTATGTCGATCAGCTGTTTAATATTTCAAATTTAAGAAATTTAAAGCCAACGTTTTTTATATATTTGCTTATTAACATATCGAAAATTAATCTGAATAAACGAATCAAATTATGAACATTTGGTTGGATACACGCAAATGCAGACTTCTACCGTTAATTATATTATTAACAAAAAATAAAATCTAATCTGTATTTTTCCTACGATTACATTTATTAATTTAAAAATTGTTAATAAAATATCATATTGATTTAAGTATCCTTGTTCTCTCCGGTATCACTAGTAAGTACACGAGACACGTGTTCAAATGTGTTAAATGTCAAGATTTAATATAATTAGATAGGTAAATCGTGATTAAATTTTTTACGACAAAAATTCGATCGCACGTAAAATAAAGTTGGCCACCCCTGATCTAAAGTACATACATAAATCGGATGAGTCCAACATTTCTCGTAATGCTTCATGAAATTTATAGTTGCATTTGAAAAATATCTAATAACTACTATAGTTAACTCGTTTTTTTCCTATAATAAAAAATCAATCTGACGTTTCCTCGATACCCATACGTATGTTTATTGAAAGGGGAAAACAAAAAACAAAAAAATATACTTTTGTACCTATCTACTTAAAAATTTGTTCTTAAATAACGAATTTAATTATCTCGAAATAACTGGGATTTGTATTTTACGATAATATATTGCCCCGATTGCGATGATAAATTCATTTTTCAATATCAAATAAAATATTTAACTCATTGTTAATTAAATTAATCATTTTTCAATCAGAATTTGCAAAAAAATAAGATTACTCTGCAATTTCATGATCAGTCACTGCATAAACTGTGAAGTATAAAGTTGTATATGTAAACAGTAATATTATAATAATATATTATAATAATTATTATAAAATATTCTAAAATTTTTTATTGCTAAATAGTTATTCGTAATAAGACATATAAAATATCTTGATTACTTTTCACAAAGATAAAGATACAAACGCTCCTTTTTACTTACTGCCACTCATTTTTATATCGAATATTGATTAAACGTTCTCAAGGATTGGTTTCTTGATATTGATGAAATAAGATGTAATTCACTTTATGCAGAAATCAATTTAAACGCTGAAAACAGTGCCTTCTTTACTTCACTATTTCTTTGCGAACAAATATATATATATATATATACATATATAAGTATATGCTTTTGTTTTTTTCTTTTCCTTTTTTTAAAATATAATGCATTCACGTATAAGTAGTCATCTTTCAAAAAGAAAATTATAATCGTCAAGTTGCTCTGATATGTTCTTTTTTTATTATAATCCTTCAAATATGTCGATCGAGAAATTTAGGAATTCCTTTTTATTTTCTAGTCTTCTTATTCGTGAATGAATGTTAATCAGACAGTATCACGACTAACACTGCCCGACTGTTCTTCTCAAATACGAGCATGAGCAGACCTTAGGAATCCTTCGTGCGATTCTCCTGCCACCAAGAAATCACGAGTGATAAGACTAATTAAGTATTAACACTCGCATTTCTACCACCGCTGAATTAATTTTTCAATCTCAATAGTAATTTTTATCTTATGATGATTTATCTCTTTAAAGTTGTTCTTTGAAAACAATTCTATTGCTTGAAAATGGAAATGAGATCGGTGAAAGCATTGAACAAACAAACAATATAATTACACTTTTGTGTGTACATTTAAAATGATAAACATTGATAAGTTTTAAATAAATAACGGATACTCAAATGGAGAAATAGTTAAAGAAATTATGTTAGTACATTGTATGTAACATAGTTTGTTATATATTTTTGTCTTATTAACATTTTCCATGGTGTTATTCAATTGAAAAGGTATTATGATGTATTTAGTAAAGTGTAGGATTGTTAGGTTTAAGCAATTCTTTTTTTGTGCTGTAACACACTGGCTTTGGATACGCAAGATACTTTTGACTCCTTTTTTACGATACTCTTTGTAACAATTACATGACGTTTTTACAATTTTATTTTATATTTGATCTTTAGTTGAATATTTGTTTAACTTTAGAACAAAATGATAAACCTTGAATTCGATTGACGCTCAAATTCAAAATATATAAACGTATCTTATTTTGTTCTGAAATATAATCATGTTAACATTTCTAGAACGATACAGTTTCATTTTAATTTTTACAATTATATTAAATAAATTATTTAATTTCTATTAAGCATACACAATTCTACATTGAATCTTATTAAAAAATTTCTATAGAAATAGATTTAAAGTCACGTGGTTAGTGAATATCCAATCAAATTGTAGTCTGCCATTTTACCTCCTTCTGCGCAGTATCAAGAAGTATCAGCACATATATATAGGCCAGTCAAAAAGGGCCAAACTTCTTAAATTTTGGTGAACAACAGAAAATTTGATCTAACGGTAAGTCGACGACGGTGAATCGAATGGTGCAATTTTTTTGCAATTTGATCTGTGAGCTTTGAGAAAAAGGGTAAAAAGGGTAAAAAATGGCCTTATCTTAGAATCTAGGCATTTAATCGAAAAAAAGCTTTAAACAAAAGTTGTAGAGAATTGAAAAATACATAAAAAATGTTCTAAGGTTTATCTTCGTATCTGTAAAAATAAGCGAGAAATATTGGAGAAAAAGATGGAAAAATAATTGTAAGAGTGGGGGGAAGTCTTGCCCTTCCATCGGTTTTTACATGCGAGCGGGCTAGCATCGGTTTCTTGTCTCACTCGCACTCGCATTCAAGATCCTTCCGTTTGTGATTAGTACTCACGGACGCTCGCACGCACACTAGCCCGCTCGCATGTAAAAACCGGCGGAGGGGCAAGACTTCCCCCACTCTTACAATTATTTTTCCATCTTTTTTTCATCTTTCTTTCAATATTCTCGCTTATTTCTGCAGATACGAAGATAAACTTTAGAACATTTTTATGTATTTTTCAATTCTCTACAACTTTTGTTTGAAGCTTTTTTCGATTAAATGCCTAGATTTTAAGATAAGGCCATTTTTTACCCTTTTATACCCTTTTTCTCAAAGCTCACACATCAAATTGCAAAGAAAATTGCATCATTCGATTCAGCGTCGTCGACTTACCCTTAGATCAAATTTTCTGTTGTTCACCAAAATTTAAGAAGTTTGGCCTTTTTTGACTGGCCTAATAAGTACACAAAGCTCGTCATATTCATTTTTTTGTAATATTAATTCACACATAAATCAAGTTCGTATATAATAATTTTTAATTTTTCTATAGTTTCTTGAATAATTATATTAGTTAGACAAAAGCAAATGAACTAAATCATCAATAATCGTGAATGTAGATTAACACGTTCGTCGCCAAGCGCGATTGCAATGAGTTTCTCCCGAGGCCCAAATTCGACTGTCGGAGCGCCGAACAGAGTGATAAGCGGGAAATAGCAGGGATGTCACTCGAGTATCGTTTTCCATTCATAACATTCATAATATTCCATTCGATACTTCGATAATTTTCCTTTTGATACTTTGTTATCAGGTCTACCTTTTGTTGCATTCTAAAAAATTTTTTTCCTTTTGTTTCATTCTAAAAACGGACAGAACTTTCCGGTAAACCTTATATTTAATAAAAAAAACTACGACCTATTGTTCCAAGTGTCCGAATTCACCACAAATATGTTTACAATGTTTCAACGCACACCATACGAGATAGTATAATGCAATATGTTATCTTATATAAATTAGTAAAATGTATAGTATAATATGTATATTTGTAGTATTTTTATGTTATATATCCTATATTTATATTTCAATACTGATTCCATTAAATTCGTTTTAAAAATCCACCTGAAAGTCGTATTAACTTGAATAAGAAGAGCGTCACCCATATTTGGGTGACGGGTATGCTTCCGTGGAGGCCCCGTCACCCAGATTTGGGTGACGTGGCGACGAACGTGTTAAATAAATTATCAAATGAATAATTAATTACCGATCAATGATATATTATTTAATTCGTAGAAAATCTTAGCATTACTTTTATATTAATTTACCATATATATTATTAAAATAAAAATATTTAGCAATTTCCATGTGATCGAAAGTTGGGCCATCAATATCTTTTGTAATGTAGTTTATAATATAATAGTAATGCAATGTAAATTAGATACCAACTGTTGAACATGTCAATAAACTGTCGGTAATATAGCATGCATCTTGAAAATGGTAAACGGGAATCTTCTACATTTAAATAAAATACGACCAAGCTTCATATACAAGATTGACATGTTTTTATTTTACAAATATATTCTTATTAAAATACATAATTATATTATTTGAAGGAAAAAAAAGAAAAATCATAATTCTTTCTGATCAGTGTAAAATAATTTTTATTTTATGCACTAAAACCTGCAGTGTTCGTGTCAGTTTATTCATGATATACTTACCATACATACATAATATTATGTACTTATTATTAATTAATAAAGATTGCCAATAAATATTATAATAAAGGCTCCTTCAAGTAACATCTTTCTAAGTTGATATGTACATTGTGATAAAGATATATTATGCAAGTGGAAAATACATGCAAGAAACAGAGTAATAATGCATCAGGAACATAGCTTATCATTGACTTCAATAAAAAATCATACATACAAACCCGTAGAATTTATAACATATTTAATAAAATCAATATCGCGTTATCAATTTTCGAATTTTATTTCATGCATACGAACTTTCCCCTTCTTCGATTACCGTGTCATCACATTTGCTCTGCACATTTGATGATTTTTTAATCTACTTTCAACTTGTTGAAAGAAATTTTTGTTTAACTTAAATTCGTTTCTTTATTGATTGTGTTAAAACTTTTCATACAAATACTACTAGTACTACTTAATCGTATTGTGTAATAGCAGATAAGCATGTCGCGAAGTGTTTCGAAATAATTGAATATTCGAAAGATTTTGATAGAATTTTTGTCTAAGGAATAAGTTCAATATGAAAAATTTCTATAGGTTTAACTATGCCTTTATACCGAGTCGTATAACAATCTCTAACATTATTTAATTAATTAAAGATATTTACAATACAAAAGAAGTTTATTTCGTTATTTAATTATAAATAACGTTTGGTCAAAAGTGATAAACAGAGAAGTTTTTTTTTGTTTTCGCGATACCCCTGAACGCATATCTCAATTTGTATACCAATGAATCTTACATACATAGTGCATGACTTTATAATGGACCTATAAATCATTTTGAAAGTAAGATAACAAGGTGAATGTTGACTATTGAAATCCACGAGTAAAGATATTTATGGTAACAGGTCACTATGTATTTTTTTTCTAATCATTTCGTATTTCTTTCCAAATACTAATATATGATAAAAATTCTACGAACATAATAACTTCAATATTATTTTGCGTCATTCGATGAGAGGTAATGGAAAAACAACAAATCGAATAAAAATGATCTGAAAAACAATGAGAAGAAAATAATACAAATTTGAAAGATGCATGACGTAGAACGATTCGAAACGAAAATTTGTCTAAGATAGAATATGATGAAAACACATCGTCATTAATGAGATAATCATTACTAGAAATATATTATTGTATTGTTTTATCGAGCTTTGAATAACCAATGTGCACAACGCATTTCAAAATTCATTGAATAACAATAAAAGTTAATATTCAACGTTTTCTTTTCTTAAACACACGATAAAATTATTATTCAATATACCATATATATATTTTCTTTGTTATCGTTATTTAACGATTTATTGTATTATCGTCTAGCGCGTGATTAACATGAAACACGTGTGACAAATAACGAAGTGTCATAATTGGAAAGAAAAAATATGGGCATGTTCTGAAGTTTACAAAGGATAATTCTAAAAACGGTAATACGAAATGAAAAAAAAAAAGAGATAGATAAAAACGCAAACCTTGCAACGGACTTATTCGTTTCGTTGCCTTGAATGTAAATTTCTTTCGATAATTCTAAGGCTAACAATAAAAATGCAAGGTTTTCGAATATACTCAGAAACGAAACGAAAAGAAAAAGATAAATAAAAATGAATATAAAAAAAGAAGAAAAGAGGCACATATTTATAACTCATAGTCAGGGAGTTGTTACGTATATAATCAGCGTGAGTATAAATCACGCGTACAACGAATTTCCATGATGCAATAATCATGCGTACGACAAACGAACTGGGTTCAAGTAAATCATCGAGCTGGTTTACCCACGCAAAATAAAACAGATCGATCGTGAAACTCTCATTAAAGTCGGCATCGTTTCATGGCTCATATAGCTTTTAACCAGGAAGTAATTATCATAATCAAAGTCTCGATTAAAGTGAAAAAATATGTTATCCCGTAGCAATTTTCTTTCCACTGTCGTAACTCGTTGAAAGGAAATGCTGCTAGTTTTCTCTTACGGCATTAGAAAATGTTGACCAATACAAATTACTTTCTTTGGAATATTAAAGTGTTCTTACGTGTTTGTGTGTGTGTGTGTGTTTCAAATGTTTATTTAGAAAAATTCCTGGTACAACGGTTGAATTAATTTAAATTATCTTTTCTTAATTAGTCAACAAAAATACGCTCGCGATAAGTAGGAAAAAAAGCGTACCAATGAAAAAATATCTAACATTATCAATGATTACAATGTATCGTCAAAAAAATACGCAATAAATTTATTGGAAATGACGAATGCTGTGAAACAAATTGATTTCATTCATAAATATATATATAATTTTACTTCCCTAAACAAAAAGATTCGTTTACTTTATATTTACTAACAAGTTTACATTTTCTTAGTTATTTACACGGTTTCGAATATTTCGTCAGAATATCAAATTTTTTACAACGACGATTATGAAAGTGTATGTCTGTAAAGAAATCTTTTCCATATTTACATAAGCCTTTGATCGGAGGGGCAAGTAGAGAGGCGAGCGAGAAACATTATTGCAATACGCGTTTGAGTTTCGTGTGAACAGTCTTAATACAGCCTCTGCTTGAAACAGTTCGAAACTAAATCGTCGTCAGTGGTTAGGCATAACTTGGCTTGTGATATTATTAAAAGATTCCTTCGTAGATCTTCTTCGTGTGTTGGCGCATGCTTATGAATTATTTTGTTATACGAAAACTACGATATTCAAGGAAAATATTATCGAATAATATTTAAAACGTCGTTATTTTACAATTAGATTGTTTTTAACATTTGTTTTTAACAACCTTAATTATCGTCGCATCTTCAAGAATATATCACCTATAAATACTATAACAAATTCATCGCAGTAGGTAGAAATATCAACGAGTTAGTTAAGTGTACGTGGAATTATTCGATGTTTCATTTTTCATCATAATATTATTGCCATTCAAATATTTCTTGAATAATTGATAATAAATATAATATATATATTTATATATATATATATATATACAATAGGAGAAAATATGCCGAGCAGTAAAACAAGAGTTGCTATTATCGGTGGTGGTGTTGCCGGTTTGATCGTGGCTCGTCACATAGCATCAAAACCCGACACCTATAGTTTAACCCTTTTCGAGCAAACTGGTCAAGTGGGTGGAACATGGGTTTATACAGACGAGACTGATCTCGACAAACATGGATTACCGGTGCACAGCAGCATGTACAAGAATCTCAGGTTTGCTCTTTCGATAATATTTTTTTTTATTAACTATTGTATATTATAAAAGTTATTATTATTTCAGCTATCCCATCATTACGTTTTTTATATATATATATATTCTCAACTTTTATAAACATTAATATTTTGTATTTTATATGAAAGTACTTTATTTGTTTATTCATTAGAATTTGAAGATCAACGAATGTTTTAAAGATATTTTATTTGATTTATTTTTCATTTCAATTTAGTAATATCTTTATCGTTAAATATTTTCTTGTAAAAAGTTTTCCTTTCAAAATGTTAGTAACAATGATTTATCGTTTATAGTTACTGTCCGTTCAATTATCATCATTTTTGTTTTTCGTTTTTTTTTTCTTCTCTTAACTTAAAAAGATCGTTTGAAAAAGTTCCCGCGTTCTTACATTAACAGATATACGCATCTTGTGACGGTTGTTCAAAGATTACGAGAAAAATATGATAAACTTCATTGACATGTGATACACTTTTCGACTCATTAACGAGATCATTATAATATGTTATTCCGGAAAATAGGAGTTACATGTCTCAATGTGATAAGGTTTATTGTCGCTATCGATTTAATTACGAGAGCACGCGTTTCCTCTGAATGATAAGCTTAAAGTTATAACGATAGGGATATAATTCGTAGGGCAGGAAAGAAAATACGTAAATAAGGGAATGAAAAAAATAAAAAAACAACAAAAAAGCAGGATCGATAAGAAAAATTCAAATATTTTTGCATAGGACAAACCTTCCTAAGGAGATTATGCAGATACCAGATTTTCCAATGAAAGATCCGAGCGGTCCGTCTTTCGTTCACCATAAAGTGATACGTCAATATTTATGGGATTACGCAGAACATTTTAATCTCTATTCCCACATAAAGGTACTTGTGAGAATAGGAATGTTAAGAAAAAAAAAAGAAAACACGATATACGTGTATATATCACGTTAATAAATCAATTCAAAAGATTCAATGAACGACAAATTAATTTTCTAATTTATATATAATTATTTTTTTTTAGTGCCCAGTAATTGGTTTTTCATTTTAGTTGAATACCGTGGTTAAACACGTAGAACCGGAAACGTTAAGGAATGGTCAAACGATCTGGATCATCAAGTATGAAGATTTGGAAAACAAACTCGAGAACATTAAGACGTTTGACGTCGTTGTTTTATGCAACGGTCATTATACGGTCGGCCATGTTCCGTATATTCCAGGAATCGAAAGTTTTCACGGTTCGTGTATTCACAGCCATCAATATCGAATACCTGAAGCCTATGCCGGGAAAAAGGTATGCGTCTTAGGTGCATCATGGTCCGGAATTGATATTGCTCTTGAAATATCGCAATATGCTGAACAGGTAGAATGAATTTTTGTTCGCTTTAAATAAATTTCATTTTATTATAAAAATATCATAAGGCATCTCCTTTATCTTTCATTGTAATTAGGTTTATTTAAGTCATAACTTACCGGAACCTATAGGTTCAAAATTAACGAAAAATATTCATGAAAAACCAGGAATTGAATCTATTCAAGGAAATATTTTTACTTTCCTCGATGGAACTACTGCCAAAGTAGATATGTTCATATATTGCACCGGTAATATATATAATAAACTCTTTCAAATATTACAATTATATTTACGTATATTATTTTTCGTATCGAATGTTTCATTTTTTTTTTTTTATATATACGAATTTTATTGTTTCAGGTTATAAGTTCACGTATCCCTTTATGTCGTCTAAAGTTGAGATACGTACTGACGATAATCATGTTGAACCTATTTATAAACATTTGGTACACATTACCATGCCTAATTTATTTTTCATGGGGATTCCCGCATTAGTTATTCCCTTTCCAATGTTCCACATCCAAGCTCAATATATTGTTGGAATTTTGGAGGGTCGTATAAAGTTACCTTCTTCCAAAGATATGCTGGAAGATTTCGAAAGGGAAAAGGATGCTTTATTGCAACAAGGAGTTCCTGTAAGATTGTTTGTCTTATTAATTTTCAAAACTCGTAAAAAATAAATCTAACAATTTATATACGTTACATATAAACGTTATATATCTGATATATTTTAATTAAGGTATTTTTTCTTAAATAGAATAATTTTTTTTTTTTTAACAGTTAAGACATATCGTAAAGCTCAAGGAAAAACAATGGGCGTATTATGACGAAATCGCAGCCGCTGCAAACGTACCGAGCTTTCCTCCAGTTGTTAAGAAGATTTACGATTACTCGACTGAAATGCGTGAGATCGATTTTACCACTTATAAAAATTATCAATATCGCATAATCGATGATGAAAATTTTACTGTTTCTTGTTGTAAGCCTTGTTAGGGTTTACGCGAAAAGATAAAAGATACATGAAATTTTATTTTATAATAGTGAAAGCGGACCATAACATACTTTGGTACTAGTTCACTGCTCGTACGTTTGTCGACCAATGGTCAGAATGTATTTCTTTTAATTTCTTAGACCTTGACGACTTATGTTTCATTACTATCGATCGTACTTCGTCCGAAAAACGGATTACAAAATATTACGTTAAATGTATAAAATCACAACAAATTATGGCATTTATCAAGTTGCTTTATTATTTAGTTCGTAAGGGTTCAATGCATTGACGTAATATGATCTACAATATACGATTAAGAAGATACTTTACTGATGTAAAAATGATTGTAGAAAGAGAAAGTAAATGTTATTATCAGTGTATATTTTTGCTGATAATGTGTTACTACTAAAATTAACGATGAGAGATATATACTCGGAATAAAGGACTATTATCACATGCTATACTAAATTAAATTCTTGACACTCCAATTATTTATTATCAAAAAAAAACGTCTGTTCTCGTAATTTATATTACTTCACCGTTGATATTTAAAGCCAATGGAATTGACTCGAGTTTTAGATATTTTTATTATCAAACCACTTGTGAGAGATTAATGCTTAACTTTTTATATTTAAAATAAATTTCTCTAATAATTAGATTTGGCACAATTAAATGAGAACAATTTTTATGAGTGTTCAATAATAAATAATACGACAATATATATATAATAATACTATAATAATATATAATATACTTTATCAATTTTCTCTATTTTTAGTTTTGCAAATTGAATCGTTCATTTTTAATATTTTTTCCCGTTTGAATAATACGCGCGCAGTGATTGCAGCGCCACCATCGTCGTCATAACAACACACCGTTGGTACAAACAATTTGTAGTGTTACGGCTCGTATATGTAGTGATAAAGAAAGTGATTTTAATTTTGTTGATATTAATTAATTATTAATTGCAAATGGAAAAAGCCAATATTTCGGAAAATCAGGATATTCCGGAAAATAACAAGACAGGAATATTAACTGACAATGCAAGATATCAGAAGAACCTGAATGTGGAATTATTAGAAGGTGAAAATGATTCGTCGGAACCAGTATATCGAATTTGTCCGCATCTTTATGATAAGTAATATATATTTTTTAAGTATTTTTATATTTTTTTATAAATACTATAATACTTTTCTTCGTAATCTCATGCGAATGTTAATTTTCGAAATTTGGTTATGTCATCCGAAGCAAATTTATTTGACGTACATATTATGTCCTACGTAAACAATTTCTATTCACAGGTAATATGTATATTATATTTGTATTTTTTTCTTTTTATTTTTTTATCAAGGTTTAAGCCTTTAAGTGCTAAAGAAGTGATACACAATGTATTGTTCGATCAGCTTTCTACAAAAACATACAATGCACAGGAGGCCGTTCAATGGACTAAAAATATAGCAGATATACTTAAAGTAAAAATTAAAGGTGATAGGAGTTCTATGAATTTTATTATTAGTCTTTACAAACATTAGTAGAAAATAGTCTATTTCTTTTTTTTTTTTTTATTATAGAATTACAATTTAAGCGTTATAAGTATGTCGTAAATGTGGTCTTGGGGGAACAACACGGGGCTGGTATAAAAATGGGGACGAGATGTATCTGGGATGCAGAGGCAGATGCATATGCTTTCGACAGTTTTATAAATGTAAGAACAGCAAAATTTTGTTAGATAACTTATTAAACGTTCAAGAAAATTTATACAACATTTTTGCAGGATACGATATTCTGCGTAGCTACCGTTTACGCTGTATATTTTTATTAAAATGAGTATAAAACATTATAAGATGGAAATGCGTTGATTATGAGAATTCAATATAAGCTTAGATGATCACAGTATAAGAGGAGAAATGATTATATGATATTTTATAAACTACATGTAATTTATTAAAGTGCAATTTATTATTACTATACACAGGACGCATGCAAAACATGGCACAGTTTTTATATACAATAGTGAGTTGAGATTATCTTTATTATTTTGCACTGCTTATCAATATTTTATCTATAGACGTAATGTAACATTACGTAAAATAAAATTATTATAGCACCATAATTCACGGCATTGCACTATGGTTAAAAAGTTTCTTACGTACTAATTGTTAAAAATATAGAATGAGATTCTACAAATCTAAAGTATATGAATTACAAAAATTAGTTAAGCCCACAAAATTTATTTTATGATATGATTTTCTTACGTATACGTCAACCGATATATTTATTTGTCCTTCGTAATTGCTTTACAGTAGTACAAATCATATGTGCATGTTCTTAAGCTCATAATCGTAGATTAAAATCTAATTTCTTTATATATAGATAATATTGTATGTTACTTTTTGGAGTAACGAAGAGAGCGTATTAAACTTGTTTTAAGCAAACAATTTGTACAAAGATTAAAATCAATGAACATATTATAACATCTTCATATATATAGCACGGAGCTAATAAGTCGATCAGCTATATACTAATGTAAATACTTTGTATTTTATATATTATTATATCAAATATGATATTGTAAGAAAGTATAAGAGACTTATAATTATTAATATGATAGTATATCTATATAATGGAAATAGAAATAAATAATTTATGATTATCTAATGACAGATGAAAATATACTTGTATATTAACACTTTGACGTCCGCATATATGACTAAGATTCTTTTGTCTAATATCAATATGTGTCTAATAGTTTTCATGCGACATCAATGTAGTGTCTTCGGACGGCATAGTGTTAAGAGAAAACCAAATTTAATTTCTCAATACAAATAATCATGGAATCTATTAATTAACTATTGAATTGCCAATGTATTTTATTCCTATTAATATTATTAGATATTAAAAATATTGGCAAGAAGAAAAAAATATAATCTACTTAATCATATACCATAAAGCCTTGACTTGATATTTGGACATATAGTGGAAGACGTAGATAATGATATTATCTCTTTTGTTTTGTTAACATATCTTACCGATACAGTTATTTTTCAACTAAATTACATAATCACACATGGTAAGGCACAACAGAGTGGTAAGCAAACTGGTACAACTGCTGCCCCACTAGAAGATTTACTTTTACTCTTGCTAGATGCTTCATATTCGTATTTTGCACTTCCTTTTTGCCATCCTCCCTAAGAAATTAAAATAAGAATACTTAGATTAATTAGGAAAAATATAAAATTAAAAAGTATTGTAGTATAATTGTATTATGAAATTCATAAAGAGAATGATACTTACACTAGATTGTGACATAGCTGCACCATATTCTTCTTTCTTAGTAAACTCAGCTGAACCAGGAGGGTAATATACTGGAGGTCCAGCAACATTCTTGCTCTTCACCTTAGGAGGAGTATGAGGCAGAAAGTCAACTTCCTTCTTTACGGCCGGTGAGTCTTTCTTTTGTTGTTCTTTTTCTTTCTTCTCGATGTTTTCCAATACCTCACGCTATAGTGTTAAATTAATAATAATAAATATAATAAATCGATCGGTAACGATTACCATCAATCAAGTTCCTATTAATTGGTATAACGTTTTTTACTTGTACTTTACCTCAGAATCAGAAAACGATGCCATAAGATCTTCGAGTCTTGCTGGAGGTCCCTGCTGATCGGTACTAGGTCCTGAAGGTTTCGCATTAACAGGATAAACTTGTACACCTTCTCCTGTTGGGAAAGGCTTAGGTAGAAGTACCTCGTGATCTTCGGGATTTTTATTTGGAGGTATTGTCGTTGTAGTATTGGAGAATTTATAAATGGTAGTGCTACCAGGTGGAGTTCCTTGAGAAGGTACTGGATAATAGTTCGTTCTTGTTGGGGTTCCTGGTTTATCTGGCGTTGGATGTCGTCCAGCAGAAGGTGGCCTGCTCGGATAGTGTTCCTCGATTCGATTTATCGTTGTCATGTGAGTTTCATTTATTACAGGCGGTTGATTTTGATAAACAATAGTAGTATTGCCGGGATAATCTGGTCTATCAGACGGCGGTGGGGCTTGTCCATTAGGAAAATTACCATCTACGTGATAATATTTCTCATTTCTAGTAACAGTCGTTCTAGAATCGATATTTGTCTGAGGTTGTGGTGGTGGAGAACCTGGATGATAATTCTGTGGAGGTGTACCACCTGACGAAGGTAGCAAACCATGATGATCCTCGCGATAAAATTTGGTCTCCTTGTGAAGTGCTGTTGATTTTTTGGACACTTCTATAGGCGGTGGTGGGCTACTGTATTTAATCGGACTACCCGACCCACCCGGTATATTCTCGGTTACAGTCTGATAGGTGACCGTTTTGTCTGTGGTTGAAGTACCAGTTCTGGGCAGAGTATAGGTAATAGTCTGATCTCCTGGAAGGACAGCCCCTCCTGGCAAAGTGCCACCCGGTAGATACGTCTCTGGTGCTCCTGGCAACTCGTAGGTGTACGTTTTTATGGTTGTCGTTACTTTCGTATTGGGACCGGGTGCCAAGTTGATCGGTATCGCTGGTGTTGGCGACGGTACTGGGACGTATTCCACGTTTCCGTATTCTTGGCCGGTATTCGTGTGCACAGTAGTTACCGTGCTTTGAATGGGACGTGGTTCGGTCTGATAACCTAAGATATTAAACGATTATTGCCTCAAATTTGCGCCAAGATTATTAAAGAATGAATAAAGAATGAACGTGATCTAACTAAGCTGTCAATTTAGTTTTTTTCTTTCTTTTTTTTTTTCTTTTTTGAATCGTTTGACTTAATTGCCAATTGAGTTTTTATATCTTTTAGATCGTTATAGTTGATCTTTTTTGTACTTTAGTAATAGAGAAAGGTCTTAGATGTTAACCAGCACTTTTCTCAATTGTTGGAACGTTTCTAATAATTTATTATTAGTATTATTAACTATGAGAAAAAATTATGTTTTCGTCTCGTTTTAAATATTAGAATGATAATAAAACTTAATAATTTACATACTAGATGAATCGTGTATATATTTTACATCTCGATATTGAGTTCCCGGAGGAGGTGAAGTTTGCATAGTACGAGATGCCGGAGTATCGGAAAATACCTAAAATGTTAAAAATGTAGAATATTATGAACAATTTAGTTACTGTATAGATTACTCGTGTAATTATAATACTTACTAGCTCTCTGTTAACCGTAGATTTTTTAATTATAGGTTCGGGACTACGATGTCGCGTTTGCGTTTTGTTTTCTTCGTAGGTAGTCTCATGAATATTATCACTGGAAACATTTTTACGTTGTTATATATATATTTTGTATTTTTATGAAATATTATTTTCCATATGACATAACGATTAAACTTACATCATCGGTGTAACATTATTCATTATCGCGTTATCTGCCATTGCCCATGAGTCTGTAAATTGAAATTATATTAACGTCTGAAAATCGAGACATTAAGAATTTATAAAATGCTTATTTGGAAGGCATAACCTTCCATAATTCAACAGGCCACTTCTCTCTCACGGTCATCATTTTCTCTTTCTTTCTTTCTTTCTTTCTTTATTTCTTTCAAACGAGGAGTAGGAGGAGGAGAAGGAGCCATGGAAAAATTGGGTCAGCGTTCAGCTATACGCGATCCTAATATGGATAGGCTTGGGTATCGTATACATGTAAGCGTTATTGCAAGGGAAACGCCAGCGATCTCCAGTTATCTCGATTCAACCGAACACCGTGAAAAGTGTCTTTCTACTTAACGGCACGTTTTATTTTATCATTATTTGCGATCTCTGTTTCATGCAAAAAAAATAAAGAAAAATAAGAAAACACTACGCTATTAATTGAGACGTTAGATATCGCACGTGTTTCTTTTTATTTCGTTGTATATATATTTGTCATTTCAAAAAAATGTATATGTAGTTATTTATTTATAACAGACTATCTTCGTAAAAATTTGTAAAGAAACGTACATGGTTACATTTGTATTCTTCGTTGTTACTTTATTTTTTTTTTTCTCTTATAAATTATCGAACAAAAATATTTACGAAAAAATGGAAGAAAAATTTTGTCCAATGAATTTACGTTATCCAGAAGAGAGAGAAACAAAAATACGTCGTAACGTGATTCGTTGCATTCGTATTTAAATGTCTTCATCGATATTTTATATGTTTTTTTATTCTCGTTACAAAATTATCGAACAAAAATATTTACGAAAAGACGGAAGGAAAAAGTTTTTCAAATGATACTTTACATACATTATCAATATTCTCTTATCTTATATCGCGTTAAATCGTCGTCGAATCTTTTTCGTTTTATCGTATTCATTGTCAATTAACCGTATACCTGCAAGGCCGTTGCACGCCTTAAAAGGAGCGACACGAGAGACAACCAGCCCTCCTCCCTCCTCCCTCCTCCTCCCACCTTCTTTCCTTCCTTCATTCTACATCGTTTAAAACGCGCTCGCGCGCAACGCGATTCGCCACGGATACACACACACACACATACACACACATACGTATGGCTAGTTTCTACCAAGAATCTTAAGTCTTAACCGAAACTTAGAAGTTTCGTTTGCAATTAAACACTCGAGTCGAATCAATTTGGTTTATAAGTATCATAGATCAAAAAACAAACATTCAATCAATTTTGTCAAATAATAAACAAATCGTTTATACAACGTGTAGAAATAATTATGATGGAATTTTAAAAATATTGGTATAATTATTATTATATATATAACTAATATATATTATAACTAATATATTTTAAAAATATCGGTATAACTTACCGATTGGTTTTCCATCGATGCTTTTGTTATATTGATAGGATACCTGTTTATAAGCAACGGTTTTACTTTGTCCCGGTTGAACCTAGAAAAATAAAAACGAAGAATAATTATGAATTGTTTAATATATTTCTTATCATTCGAATTCAATTTAATCATTCAACGTTCAGAGACATTTGAGTACAATGAAAAGTTTCAAAAGAAAAATGATTTATTTCTATTGTGGTTAAGTGATTCATTAAATTTAAATTCGAAGGATGACGAATATTTGAATTTTTTTATGCACATTGATCGAGCAATAATTTAAGAATATATGTGTATAAAATTATTCTTTTTTTTTTTCTTGTTAGATTCTTTGAACGAGAAATTAGATTGAATTAATGCGAACACGTGGGTCGTACTTTGAATACATCGACTTTCCTTATTTGACTCTGATTAAGAGTATCCATCGTAATTGACGTTGGCGTATCGATATCACTTATTTCAAGTATTATGGAATTTGATTTATTTTTTTTTTTTATGGAATCGATGGGATATAACATTAACGCGAAACTTTTAAAAATATCATTTTGTAATTCGTTCTTCGTATAATGCTCTAACATATTATTCCAATCGTTAAATATACTCGCGAATCATTTCAATTGCTCAATCACATCAACGGTTTCTATTCAAGCTTAAAGGTACAATTATAATAAAACGTTACGCAAATCAAGTAATCTGTATCATGAATGTATTATTTATTAACCGAGCATTAAAATGATATCCGAGTAGATCGTATTTATATCGAACTATGAACTTACGATTGGCAAATTACAAAGTACAAAAAATTATTAAAAAAAAAGAAAAAAAAGGTAAATTATTAAAATGAGATAAATAACGAATGGAATAACGAACGTGAGGTTATTTTACAAAGATGTATTCGCGTGAAAGAAGATATAACGAATTCCTCGTATATTACCCCTTAGGCTTTATTGTTTTTTTTTTTCTTTTTTTTTTTCTTTTCGAAAGGAAGAAGAAATCGTGTCTCGCTCGTGGTTGTGCCTAGAACGCAAAGGCAACACAACACTACGCGCGAGCAAATTACACGTAAGGTTGATTTATTTTAGTTGAAAGTTAGATCGGAGGCCGCAAGGAGCTGAGATTATCTTTTAGTCTCAAGTATAGGCGTGATATCACTCTCCTCTAACGTTTCTAGCCAAGGAAATCGCATTAAAGCACATGTCGATGTACTTATATACATACACGTACACGTATACACACCTGTATACGTATATACGCGTGTATGGGTATACGTAAGTACTTATTCGCGTAGAGATTTCATCGACATGTAGCTCGAAGGCAAACGCACCGAGATCGGCAACGTAATCTTCCGTGTCTATTATCCGTAACATAAAATCATAAAGTGACGCGTTTCGAAGTGGTAATCGTTGATTAAAAGATTCGAAAGAGTATCTTTCGCTTTATGAGAAAACGAACAACACGATTATTCTCACGTTTAGGTGTTGCAAGCGAGAATGGAGGGAAATTTTTTATTTTTTTTTTTTTTTTAATTTAATATTTAACGGTATACGTTTAACGTCACAATATTTAA
Source organism: Polistes fuscatus (assembly GCF_010416935.1). Taxonomy (NCBI): domain Eukaryota; kingdom Metazoa; phylum Arthropoda; class Insecta; order Hymenoptera; family Vespidae; genus Polistes; species Polistes fuscatus. The sequence goes on from NW_025113096.1 coordinate 1,093,234, forward strand.
ACGTTACTTTCATATTTGAAATATATTAATAATGTTTTTGTTGAATATAATTCTCTTTTTTTTTTTTAGGAGATCACCTTTATTTTTTTTTTTTTATTTAATATTTAACGGTATACGTTTAACGTCGCAATATTTAAACGTCACTTTCATATCTGAAATATATTAATAATGTTTTTGTTGAATATAAATTATATAATTTATAAAGTCACGATTATTCTCACGTTTAGGTGTTGCAAGCGAGAATGGGGGACATTTTTTATTTTTTATTTTTTTTTTTTTTAGGAGACCACCTTTATTTATTTTTTTTTTATTTAATATTTAACGGTATATGTTTAACGTCGTAATATTTAAACGTTACTTTCATATCTGAAATATATTAATAATGTTTTTTTGTTGAATATTAATTATTTAATTTATAAAGTGTTTATTTTCACAGTGTATGGTTTTATATATAATTATTTCTTTCAAATAATATAATCAATATTGGATTAACGTTTAAGTATTGTTAACAGAATGGTGCAAGTGAACTTTTTAACGTACCGTTTTTATTTCAATAAAATAATTAACTTATTATCGCTTTTAGCGATGTTGTTTTCTTTCTTTTTTTTGTTTATTTTTTATTAGCATACGCTTAAACAGTAAAAAAAGTATTACGAAGAGAATGAAAAATATTATCTTCGCGAAAATATGCCGATGATCGTATCTCCGTTTTTCTTTTGCTTAATTATATGTTGTCACGTTTGAATATACATAAATTCAATAATTTTCGACGTTCATATTACGTTGCTCGCTTTATCTCACGTTATTGCGATTAGGTTTTTAATGGAAATGAAGAAAAATACTCGATACTCTTGCGTTAACTTGTAATTATAATACGCGATAAAGGTTTTTTCCTATGTTTTCTTTTTCTTTTTCTTTTTTTTTTGCCAACATTACAGACGGTGAATATGATTTCATTTTAATGAGATGTTTTAGTTCTAGATTGAATGATCATCATGCGAATTTCCAGAAGAAGGTCATGGATTATTTTTATATTTCTTTTAAATATCCACCTAATCGATCTTACAAATGCAAAAAGTATTTCGTTCTTACGTTTTGAAGTTCTGCATCGAGAAGTTCTAAGCCTGGTATACCACTTGGTGCACCACTAGGACCCGTACTCACATATTTTTCAGTGGTTGTTGTGGTAGTGCGTGTCGGTGATACAGTTCTGAAAGTTGCATTTGTAAACGTGAATTACGAGATGTATATATTCGATGAATGTATAGAAATTATTTCCAATTAGGTTTTAATCGTTTTAATAGATGTCATTTTATTCTTCAAAAGTTATTTAGAATTTTTATGTGAATTTTTTATCGTCGATGTCAAATGTCAATTAATTTTGTGAGGCAGGGGGGAGGTGGAGGAGAAGAAGAGAGAGAGCACAGAGAAACGTATTACATTATTTAATGAGATAATTCTCACCTGCCTTCGGTGACCACTCTGGTTGGATTTGCAGCCACACGATATTCGACTTGAGGCGACAGTGCTCTTCCACTTCGACTTGGAGTGGCACTTCTCGAGACGCTAGTTTGAAGATCCTCGAGAAGTGCATCTGAAATTGTTCAAAAAGTGTCACATTAATATACAACGAGAGAGAGATAGAAAGAAATTGGATTAATTCTCGAGAAACGTAGGAAAACTTTGTCGACATCATTTGAAATTCATTAAAAGAGTAATATTCCGTTAATAGAAAAAAAGATTACACGTCGTTAGTTAATTTTTATTAAAAAAAAAAACATATATGTTCATATAATAAAATGTGTGAACGACAATTGTTTAAATTTTTTACGTATACAGATATTAATTAAATAAGAAAAGTAATTTATATAAGAATTTTTTCAAATGACTAATATTGTATTATATATTTATTATTGAAATGTGTGAACGACAATTGTTTACATTTTTTACGTATACAGATATTAATTAAATAAGAAAAGTAATCGATGAGAGAGAATTTTTTCAAATGACTAATATTGTATTATATATTTATTAACATTAATGCATATTGGAGTGAAGAAATGCATTACGATTGATTAACATTGTTTCTAAGGATTTCATCGAAGAAGGGAAAATCGAGTGGGATGACAAAAGTAAACGACGAGAATAAAATGTCGAGCGTTGCTATTATTGGTACATAGTCTAATGCTACGAGATTAGAAAGGCAGATGACGAAGAGTCAACGACTACGAAGATGATGATGACGACGATGATGATGATGATGATGATGATGATGGTGGTAGTTGTGGTTTAAATAAGAATAAAATATCACGACAATGAAGATCTTAATGTGATACATAAAAAATAATCGAACAAATTAGCGTTAACAATAAGATTGATTTTTCGTATTCCAATCAAAAATCGTATAAATAAAATTACATCGATAGGTGTATGCGTGTACACACACACACACACACACATTGAGATTATATTTACCTAAATTATTTTCGAGGCTACCGGCCGTGACTGAGCTGTGGCTTTGGCTAGATATAGGACCACCATGACTCACGATCTTTCTGCTGGTGTGAGTGCTAGTTCTCTCCCTTACAGCCGTTGACATCGCGTTCCTCGTAGCCCTACCTCACGATACCTGAATAGTTAAAATATTTATAATAAATATATTTCATGAATTTAATATATATCCTATATAATATATAATTATACATTTATTTAACACGTTCGGTGCCATGTGCATCACCGGTGGTACACGTTAAACTTGATCTTCAGGCCACGTGTACCACCGGTGGTACACATAGTCATATTTATTTAATGCGCTAAACATCAAATGGCTTGAACGACAAGTCAGGCAAAAATAACTTGGCATGGAATGTGTTAAATTAATCATTATTATTTATTATTATTATTATTATTATTATTATATTGAATAATTAATTGGATTTAGTATCATATCTATTTTAATAGTATTAGTAACAATTTCAATGAGAGTGTTTCATTCAAGATTTTTTGTATATATTTTTAATCGATCGATGATTTAAATTATCTTGGATAATATAACATTTTGATATTTTATAGTTGATATTAAATGTTCGCGTAGAAGGGCCTCCATCTATTTATAGAAGTTTGCATGTATTCAAAACACGATAAGTGCATAGGAATTGGATCTACGGGTGTGGTACTGCAGGAACTTTTGAGTTCAGAGCCGGTTTATCGATAGCACGTCGTCGTCGTCGTCGTCGTGCTCCTTGGCACAGGACATCGACGTTCGCGTGGGTTGTGATAACATTTTTTTCCTTTCCTTTTCTTGTCTTTTTTCTTTTTCTTCTTTTCTTTTATCTTCAAATAAATTTGCAAGCATTCGTATAGTTAATTTATGGTATATCCGAGCGAATCGAATCTGTAACTTCGTTTATCTGTTTGTTTTTGTTTTATTTATTTCACGTAACATATTATCGTTTTCGTTTAACGAAATATCCGAATTTTATTCGTATTAAAATATTAAAATATTCGTTTAAAAATTCACGAACATTTTTCGTTCACCCTAATACATTTTGCGTATATATTTTTTTTAATGAAAATTCAAATAAAAATCTTTTACTAATTTTGGAAAGAAAACAAAAAGCGAGGAGATGATACATCGAATAATTTTTACGTATAATTTTGAAGCATTAATAAAATAAACGGATTATTACTCGTTTAAATTTAAACGTGTGAAAATAAAGTATATCGGTACGACGATGTGTGTGTGTAAGAGAATTTAGTTGACTGGAAATGATTTCTTTGAGAGAAACACGCCAAACGTCTTGTTTATTCCGACCGAGGCACCACCACCACCACCACCACCTCCACCACCGATGCGAATGGGGCCAAGGGGCCAAGGAGCCTTTCCGAGAATCGGCCACTAATGTAAGAATCATTTTCGTTTGAACGAGTTCCTACGATCTCTCACCACTGAAACTAACGATTTTTTTACTCCTACGAATCGTTCTATAACAAAAAAAAAAAAAAACAAAAATCAAGAAAATAACTGCGTCAGAATTTGTAATAATAATCATCGAGCTCGTTACCGAAAATTATAAGATGGATATAAATTCTTTCACGTGATTTTGTCGGTTTTTTTTTCTTTCTTTTCGGTTAATTATCTATTCCACTTCGTCGTTTCTTTTCCTATTTCGTTGTCGTCCCATAAAAATTCCATCTCTCATGCCTTTCAACTCTTTTTCTCTCTCGTAATATCTTTTTCTTCTTCTTTTTTTTTTTTTATATTATTTATTTTTTTATATTATTTTTTATTATTATTTTTTTTATATTTTTTTTTTATATTATTTTTTTTATAATTTTTTTTATATTATTTATATTTTATTTATATTATATTAATTATTTTTATTTTTTTTTTTTATATTAGACGTTACCTTTCGCGTATAGGATTTCATCAATTTTTGTTTTTTTTTAATTCAACGTTAAACAAAGTATATTCGAGGAATTATGTAATCGTTTATTTTTCATAACTATTCAAATTTAATTTTAATTTATTTAATTTAAATTTATTATATAATTTTAATTTATAAACTATTCAAAACTAATAAAGAATATGTAAGATGATAGAAATAAAATTAGTAAGAGACGGTAAATGAGGATAATAAATTGGAATAATGTAATATATAGACAGACATCCCCCAATTTTCGAGGTTGTTAGGAAATCAAAATATTTTGTGTTCCATCGAGATGAGATCTTTTTTTTTTACTCTAAATAGTTTCCTTTGACGAAGATTTACGAGTAGTTAACGAGTAGTTAACAAGAGTACGTGCATGAGTGCGCATATACGCGTGTTCACAGTAGATCGTTAAAAACATTTTAATCGTCTTATACACTACCGTTAATAGAAAAAGAGAGAGAGAGAACGTGAATGCTCGTCTTTGCGATCATTTGAAAGTCTGATATGTTGCAAAAGGTTATCATCGACAAATTTTTTCGTGAATCATCATCTCTTTAGATCAAATTCCAATTCAAAATTGTCCCAATGACATATTTTCTACGTATATTACATATGTAATATACATACGTATAAATATAGAACATACGTAATTATTCTATCACTCGTGCCCTAACTCACTTCTTTAACGATACTTACAACACAGTAGCGTAATCGTAATTGAAGAAAATATTCAATGATTGTAAGTGACATTTTTTTACACACACACACACACACACACGCGCGCGTCATTTTTTTTTTATTAAAAAATATTTATCTTTTTATTCTGATTTAATATTCTATAAGCGTGTAATTAATTATATTTTAATTTAGCATTGATTTCATTATCATTTTTATAAAGAAAACTTTTTTTTTCTTTTTTTTTATATCAAAGCAATATCGTCAATAAGATTAGAATATTTTTTAACAATATAAATAAATATAATTTATATATAAAATAAATATAAAATAAATATAATTTTTAGCAATATCGTCAATAAGATTAGAATATTTTTTAACAATATAAATAAATATAATTTTATATATAAAATAAATATAAAATAAATATAAAATAAATATAAAATAAATATAATTTTTAGCAATATCGTTAATAAGATTAAAATATTTTTTAACAATATAAATAAATATAATTTTATATATAAAATAACTATTATTTTTAGCAATATCGTCAATAAGATTAGAATATTTCTTAACGAATTATTTTCTAACAATATTATCCAGAATAGATTTAAATGGAATTGATCAAACGTTTAAACAAATATGGTAAGCTGATGAGTCTCCTGGATTATACGCCAATGTCAACTATACGATGTAACTGCATTTAAACGCATCGTTAGCAACGAGTTACAATGTTGGTGACATTGTGCATCGTGATTCAAGGACTTTGTATGATGATGATGATCGAAATGAATGACGATGACTGTGATTGTGTTTTTTTCTTTTTTTATTTTTCTCTCTGGGACGTATTTGTTATTATGATTTTTTTTTCCCGAAGTGCATTTAATAATTTTATTCTTAAATTCGATTAATTCATACGTATTCTTTGTTCTTCGTGGAATCGTCCAATAATTCACAAGATTTATGATTCGTTTCGGTACAAACGAGAATGCCAAATTGCCTTTACGTATATATCTCTCCATTTCTATTTTAAAACTGCGAATCTTAATGACAATCAAGATAAATAAAAGCGTATATCTCATGTAGGATTGCGAGACTGGAAAAAAACACACGATAGACATTTAAAATCATTATTCTATGCCATTCGTAATATCAACACACGCTTTCGCAATTATTATTTGCAATTTTTTATTTAAATTTCTTGTTTTTTCTTTTTAACCAACGCTCTTCTCGCCATATGTTTCGTAAAAATTAATCTTTTCTCTTTTGCAATCGTTACTTTTTCTTTTTTTTTTTTTTTAACGTAGCATATATGTAAAGTTAAAGTTTTTATTACTAGTGTAAGTAAGATAAAAATGTTCGACAAAATCTAAGATGTTTCTCCATCGTGTATTATTTTCCTTTCGTAATTTTTAACTTTATGATCGATTTTCTGGCAACGTTGTTCGTTAATTTTAAATGACACATAATGACTCATATATGTGTATACGTATTACCAGTTTTATTTTTTTGTTTTTTGTTTTTTTTTTGTTTTTTTTTTCGAAAAGTCAGAAGTTTAAACATACCTTGAGAATTTGAAAATAAAGAAAACGTAAATAAATTTCGACTTTGTTCCGAGATATCCGATAATTTATGCACAGATAAAATATTTAACGATGTATCATATCATTTTTTATTGCGTTTACTTGAAATTAATTTCATTTCGTGAAACAATTTCACGAATAAACATATAATGATACGTTTCTATTAAAATTACCCCCTCCCCTCCCCTCCCCTTCAGAAAAAAAAATCACGTAACAATAAATGTACATTCGTTGGTTAATAACTTTTTTTCAATGTAAAAGTTTTACTTACAGGAAACGATTATCCAATAAGGAAATGTAAATAGTGACACGAAGAAAAAAGAATTGCATGGAATGCGAACGATCGCAGAGTCATGTGATCAAGCTTATTGAATTTCGGTTGACGTTCGAGAGAACACGTGTCCGATCATGAGAGACTACGTAACAGGAATTTTACATTGATAATTAACACCGTTACATTCGTTTAGTCTAATTTAATCTTTGTATATTGTATCTGACACAACCAATGGTCGATTGGTAACACATTCCTGACGTAAATATATCTTCGATAAAAATAATTCAATTAATTTGAAATACCATTTTTCAATTTTCTTAATCATTCGTTAAATAATCGTACGATGTAACAAATAATTGAAATTCATTTATTAAAAAATATCGTAAAATTTGTCTACGTTGTAAAATCGTTTAAATTAATTTGAAATACCATTTTTCAATTTTCTTAATCATTCGTTAAATAATCGTACGATGTAACGACTAATCGAAATTCATTTATTAAAAAATATCGTAAATTTTGTCTACGTTGTAAAATCGTTTAAATGATTCGTTAGATAATTTATTAGATAAATTTAATCATTTATGGTTTTATTCCTTAAATAAATATAATCACTATACGGTTCGTTTGATTTATTTAACGCGCGTAATTTGAACGTAATTTACGAAAGACGAGCTTGCATTCGGTTACCGACAGAACCGAACCTTAGCCTTCTCTCCGTTTAACAAGGCATTCTCTTATATCGAATTTCTTCGATGCCCTAAGGGAAAAAAACCTAGGAGATTCCAAGGTTAGCTTGGCGACCTCTGTCAAAACACGATTTCGGTTCCCCCTCTCGAATACGCAGCAGCAACACTCGGCCGAAAAGAAATCTTTTAATATTCTTTTAAGTGAATAAATACTTCATTACACGGGACTAGATGACACAGTAGGATTTTTTTCTTTTTTGATTTATGCTCATTTATTTAATAGGATAATAATAGTTTGAGATATATTTTAATCTAACGTAAATTGTTATTCGAAATAATTTTAAAACGATTTTATTTGCACATCAACGAATAGTCTAATTATAAATAATAAAAAATCAATCCAAAATTTATCGAATAAATAGTATTCAAATTTGTAAATTGATTGTTCTCTCACGTGTATTAGTTTTATTCGTTATTAATTTTTTTCTTTCATAAAATAAAAAATTCACATTTACCTTAGACCCTATGTAACAATTGTTTGGAATTATTTATTTTGTTGTTTTTGTTTAAAAACTTAAACAACGTTGTAATATTATGTCAGATAAAACGAATCGTTGAAGCCGGTAATTTGTAAATTGAGTACTACCTGTATATATACATATATATATATAACTTTGGACATATGACATTACGTGGGTGACGAGCTTGCTGACCAACCGGCGTCCGGAATCTTGTCTCATCTCCTTTTTATTTCTTTCTTCTCTCGCGCCGCCATTTTACCCTCCTCCACACAACTGTTAGCCACCGATCTTAGCTTTTTGTTTGATCCGCATAAATATAACACTCCCACTTAACACCACCTCGAGATTTTCTGTATTTTAAATAGTTTTTTTGGTTGTTCGTCGAATTATCGAATGAAAATTATCGTAAAATTCGTTAAAAGATGCTACCTTTTTGTCGTATATCTTTTTTTTTACTCTAATATATTATTATTATTATTATTATTATTTTTGTTTGTTCGCGTAAAATATAGATTCGAAATAAGGAATCATTAAAATTTGAAGATAATTTTATTCTAATCAATTCGAAAGCCTATGGATTAACATTAATTATTATTCGTTCGTATATTGCGAAAAAAAAGAAAAAATAGGATATCGTGTATAATAAAATCACTAGCATAAGATACATCGGCGAACCTGAGTTCTATTCTTGGGTTCCTACGTAGTGTTAGTAGTCGCACAAAGCTTCTCGTACCAAACTGCTTTTTGGCGTTACGCCTATTTTTGCTCTTGGTTTCGTCCTTCAACCAACGTCCCATTTACCCCGCTTAACTAAAGTTCACATTATTCATTTCCGTTCCAGTATTCGAATCAAAGAAAACTTTCATTTTCGATTACTTTCGTATTATAATATATTCGAACACGAATATGCGTTCATGGAGAGTTGCGTTATTTATAGCGGGATATTAAATAATTTTAATTATATTTCAGATATTTGTGTTAAAAATTATTGAAAGTAAAAAAAAAAAACAAACGATTAAACAAATAATTCATTGTTTAAACGAAAGTATACTTTCATAATTGCGAAAATTTATGAGAACTAGCTTATACATAGATAAAACGTTCGTAAAATCGTGAAGAGTGAGATTTGACCTTCCACCTATTGAAGAAAAAGGATCGCCTGGTCATTGGATTACGTATGCCAACAAGAATGTTTCATACTTATCGTCGTGAGCTTGAAATTGCCATACATGTGATATTTTCTATTTTATATTTTGTTAACATTTGTTAACGAACGATTTGAAAAATTATACAAGTATCAACTGTTGGACACCGGTTGTACGCTTGGTTGAATTTAAATAAAAAAACAAAAACAAAAAAACAAGTAAAAAAAGAAGACCACAACCCGTTAAATAACGACACATGCGGTATAATGCTATCTACTGTTTACGAGTACTCGCAACTGCTAAGATGCACTTTTTTGGTCGTCAAGAGACTAATCATTATACAGTGTGCATTGACAAACCACGTCTATATACGTTGAATAAAGACATTGTACTTTTAATTGAAATCACTGCAAACATTTTTTCCAAGGATATAATTAATATTAATTAATAATCATAGTGATAATAGGGACGGCGGGGGGGGTGCCAATTTTTGCCCCAATCTTACGATTATATGAATATAATTATTTTTTTTTTTTTTAATTTTGAAACTCTCTGACGGATAAAATAATAATTAAACGAATAAAAAAAGAAAAGTAACGGATAGAATTAATTCTATAAAAGAATTTTTAATAAAATATTATTATTGATAATAAAATAATTAAAATATTAATAATAAATAATATTATATTAATTATTCTTTAATAAAAGAATTTGTGAGCGTGTAGATTTCGCGTTAGATTAAAGTCAGTTAAATTTAAAACAATTCTAAAAACGAATTACGAATTTATAAGTGTAGTGACACAAATAATAATATTATACATATACAGATGATAAATTTGATATGATATACCAATGAATAAAATCTTGTCGCAGATTATTAATTATAGATTCGTGATATCTAAAAAAGTTTCTCACCTCGCGAGAAAGGAACTAAAATCCCAATTGGATATAGTTGGAAATGGCGCACAAACACCGGACCGTGATTCGTGAATATTCGTTTTCGTTTTTTCGTTTTGTTTGTTTGTTTCTTTCCTTTTTTTTTTTTTTCTTTCTTTTCTTTTCGTTATTCTTCTTGATCGAAATTTGTAAATTAATTGAAAGATCGGATTAACGGATTAATGGATCGCGGGATCAAGAAGACGTTTCGCCGAGAGAGAGACACCGTCAGTGGCTGTTCGTCTAAAACTGGTTGGTTGTATCCACTTGAAGAACCAACGTCGTTCGCGGGAGTTCGCCGATACACGGCCACGAATCTCACGCACGCACGCATGCGCGAACGCGAACGCAAAAGCAAAAGCAAAAGCAAAAGCGTGAGCGTGAGCGTGAGCGTATTAACGCAACGCATTCGTTGTCTTCTTCTTCTTCTTCGTCAGGTGTTCCGTTCATAGCTTTTTCATCCTATTTCATCTATCTCATTTTTGATCCTACAAATTTAGTTCAAAGAATTTGGTTATTTTTGAAGTTATTTTTTATTTTCCCCATTTTTATCACTCTCCTGTTCGTGACTATTAGGGTGAAACAAAAGTTCGTGCGATTTAAAATTAATATTTCTAAAGTACATTTTATAAAAATAATTCGTTATGCGGTTTATAATACAATAAATGCACGAACTCTTTTGATTCATTATATTGATCATATATTTATTTACATTGAAAATTGTTGTTTTGTGTTAGAGTTAAGTAAACAATATAAGTATTATCATTTCTATTGTATTTTAAGTAGGTTTTCTTTTTATTCTAGTTACTATAGATGGAATGGAAGCTTATTTTTAATCGTCTCGAATTAGAGGTTTATTATAGAGTGATAAATAATTATTGAATTTTTGTTTAACAATTCTTAGATTATAATATAAATATTTCTAATTAATTAATAACTATGATCTTTGTTATATATCGATCTCATTAACTCGATTAGTATTTATATTTCCACTCGTTAGAAAATTTCCATAAATACTTGAAGAATTCAATGAACTACGCATAGTCAAATTATATTAGAAATTAAATGTACAATTTAAATACACATTCCATTTGGAAATGCAACTTTCAATTTAATTTGACGCGCTTTATAAAGTGACTCGGCAGTGTTTAACGTAGGTAGATTTGATTTTTGTTTTGTTTTATTTTCTTCTTTCTCTTTTTCATCCTTTTTTTTTCCCGGTAAAAATATTCTGTCGCGTAAACGCAGGTGCGCTTAAAGAACCCGTCGGAAAAGCGCGGGCACGCATCACCAGCCTGCTGCTGCTGCTACCTGGTCAGTGCATTCGCGGAAGTCGTACTTCTATGTGCAGGGACGCATCCGTTTGCGTCTTGCACATATAATTAAAAGGTTAGATCCTTGATTGCAATGTGACACGGGATTCCTACCATTCCGATCAAGGACGTGTTTATTAAATATCATTAGAAATAATATCGAAATATTTTCTTATTGTTTCTTTATCGCGAAATTAAATGTAAGAAAGTTTTACACATTTGTGAGATGTTTTTTTTTTTATATTTTTATCTTATTATTTATAATAAAATAAATGAAAAAAATATCACGCGAAGATTAATTTAAATTGTAAATTAAGTACGTAATCAAAAATTTCGTAGAATATTATCATCGATGAAATCTTCTCGTCCGGGTCCGTACCTCCTCCTCTCTTTCGTTTTATTTTCTGTCGCCCACGTTACCGCACCAGTGACTGGTTGCAGCTACACCGCAAGAATCGTTGTTTATGGTAATAACTTATGTTAGTATGGCTACATACATCGATGACGATATGTTCTATGTGTTGCTTTATGTACAGAGAAATAGTTTAATCTTGATCATTTCCGCTCGATCAATCTCGCTTCGAAGACCACCTCTCCCCGTTTAATGTGTTCGATTAACCTACATATCGAGAAATAATGAGAAACCTATAAGAAAAAAAAGATCATTACATCGATTGAAAATACAACAAAAAGAAATTATTCGTTTTTACATATACTTATGTCGTTGAAATTCCATTTTGCTTGGTTCCAAAGAAAACAGAAAAAAAAGGGAGAGAGAGAAAGCATGGTTACTACTCCTAATGCACGCTGCATACGAATAATCATCCGTTTGGACGATGACGTCATCGTAAATAAAACAAGAAGGAGAAAAAAAGACTGTATCCTTACTTATCGCTGACATCATTTTGCTGATCGTTCGAGACGCCACTAGCTAGCCTCCATGTTTTTTCTTATTTTTAACGAACGACTGTATTCAATGTCGCGAGATTCAAGCTAAATGTAATTATTTTTGTATCATTTTTCTCGTACGAGTTAAAAATGTTAGGATTATAATGTATCCTAAATATTTCTATGTTTCGTCTTAAATAAAAGATTTCTTTTGATAGTAATTTATAATAAGTTGATAAATAATCATTTGTATTGTGTGATTTTTTTTTATACTCTCCATTTTACGGATTTAAGTAAATTTTCTATAAACATCTTTTCATGCTAATTCAATACTATCAAAATGGCGCCGTTTTACCGGTCCTATAGAGTCAGCAGCACATAATTTTTGTTTTTACGAACTGGTCACCCATCCGTTTTACTAATCGTGTTCACGTTGCTTGAATTTTAATGATCTGACAGGGAACGTGGCTTGACAATAGAATCATTTCAAAAATAATCGACATTTTTTCGCTTTTTATTCGAACATTTTAAATTCGGATAAAAAGATGGCGCCAAAAGTTCACCCTCAAATTTTTCGAAGCAAATGGCATGCGCGGATTAGTTTGAAAATATTTTACCAGAGGTCGTTGCCGATTGTCGACAATGGTGGCTTTTTCCTTTGCTTTCCGAACGGGTGTTGTTGTGTACTAACTGTCGTTGCAACAGAAAATTTTTTTATCGACGTTCATACCGTCGGAGAAAAAAAGAAAAAATGTTAGAAATTTAAAAATATACGAGGTATATTATCGCATTGCATTATTGAAATATTATACCGAGTAATTAAAACGATTTTGTATTATCTTTCGATGTTATAGGTTCGTTGACGCAGAGTTTTGTGGAAAGAATTTTTTCCGATAACGCGAGTAGAATATTTAATTATACGAATGTTGTATTACTTAAAAAATGATTGTCAATTCATTCTATTTTTTTTTCCTATTTTTATTAGGAATTTAAAAGATAAATAGTAAAAACGTATACGTTCTTTTAAAACTAAAATAAGTTGTATTTATGCTTTTACTAACAGGTATAATAAATATTATCGTTTTCTACAGCATAGTTCGAAAGTGAAATTATATGACTAACGTCTTGTTTCTATCAAATTTTATAATAAAATATTTATACAATTTTGATTTTTGTAATGATAGTTTTCGAACAATTTTCTACAAACTTCGAGAAACTCTGCGCAAAGGGAAAAAGAAAAATTAACATAAAATGCGTGACGTAATCTCATTTATATTTCACGTCGGCAATTTTCAAAGCACTATCCCGAGCAAACCTACCTATTGTCCAATATCTCGGACTTTCTTCGCACCGTTATTCGAAAGAACATGCGCAGGACGTTCGAAACAGGAACGTGTTATTCTAATCGTGTGCCCTGTAATAAAAAGCACGAAACCTCATGTTATTTTTTTTTTATTCTATAGATTCGTGAACGATCAAAATGATATTCTTAAAAGGTAAGATTCAGAAAATAAATTGTAGTATAAACTTAGAATCGAATAATATTAGCAAACAGACAATATCATTAAAAGTAATAATTAACATTTTTTATACTAAGGAAGTTTAAAATTATAGCGTGATATTTTAATAATCGAACAATAAGTAAATAATTAGGAAAAAATAGTATATTTAACAATGAATGCATAGAATGCTTTGTATAAAGCAAATAATCAGCGTTGAACAGCACGAAAATAACATTATAATGAATAATGCAGCGATACTTTAGAAATTTAACATCATTAGGGTATTCAATTTGGAATTAACGTACGTTGCTGATAATTATCGCCACGGGCGTCAAGCTTATAAATGCGATTCACGGCAAACGAGTTACAAAAGGGTGATCTCACGGTGCGGATAATTCGAGTAACGAAGTAGGGTGACAGAAAGGAAGAAGGGTGAACGGTTTATAAATCTTGAGATATACCTGTAGAATGTCTGTAATAGAATATATTTGTAACTTGTATATTTCGGTATCTTTACAAAAAGAAATAAACATAAATTATAAGAAAAAGGGTATATAACATTGTTTAAAATATGTTTCATTTGTTTTCAGAGAATGGGATTAAAAGAAACAACCAGGAGAGAAAGTGAGATCTTGTTTTGAGAGCGTCGAAAGTGGTGTGTTGTGTCTCTCCTTTCGTCCGACGAGAATTATTTTTGATCGCTAGAAAGTGTCGCGTCGTTCCAGGCGCATACGCTACTGGGGGAAACGCGCATGCGTCGTGTACTTGCGCGTTTGTGGGTACGCATTAAGAATACTCTCGCTTACGAGCCCACCAGTGGGCGGAAAGAGAAGTAGTGGGGAGAAGAACGTGCTGGTGAAGGCAGGCAAATAGGAGCGTACATCAGCGTACCTCAAATTTTCGGATCCGTCTATTTTACCAATCTCATTGTATCAATGTAGACAAGTTTTTTAAGGAATTTTCACTCGAAGTAATAATTATTATATTATCACGAATATATTAATTTGATTTTCTTTCATAATTTCTAAACACAATTCTAAAATAGATCATTTCTCGTTAATCGATTATTTGGATTTGTAAACGTTATTATCCTTAATCGAAAGATTTCTTTTAGAAATAATTTTGATCCATAAATTATGCCTATTATATTGTTCGATATTAAAATATCAACAAAATGTATAACACTAATTTATTAACCCTTTGCGTTTCATAAGTTTTGCTACAACGACATTTATAACACAAAGGTTTAATTAAGTAACATATAAGATCAGAAAAAATAATCATTTGGATGATTTTCATTTAAGGAACTCCCAAGATGGGAAACAAATGGCGCCGAGTAAATACAAAATCTACGCCTATGAGGTGCCGAGAGTAATAGTGGGGGAGAAGGAAAGGTGGGGATAGTAATGGCGAGATCGGTGATGGTGGGGGAGTCAGAGGTGGTATCCGGCTGGGGCAAGCCAGGTCTGTTAGAGTAGGATGAAGAGAGATGGGGAGACGGTGAAACAAGTGGAATGGAAAGGCAGTCAGCGGGGTCGCCGAGCCGGAGAGACGAGTGAGTAGACAAGGGAGCGAACATCATCGTGGCAAGCCTAAGCGGCAAAGCCAAAAGCGCTGCTCTTGCCCGGCGCTTTGCTCCGATCGAGAGACACAACCACGCTCGTTTTTCGTCATCGTCAATCGTCATCGTCAATCGTCATCGTTATCGTCCTTGTCCTTGTTCTTGTTCTTGTTCTGGTTCTCGTCACACGTGCCGTTCGCAAAAGTGTCGTTTTTCGTTTATGCTCTTGTAACAACCAACAAAAAATAACGTCTACGAATTGAAAAGTGTCCTTCGATTGATACATCAAAGAGTATACAAAGAAAAGATCCCTTTTCTTTTTTCCTTTCCCTTTTTTTTCAAAAAATTGTATACATTTTTTTAACACACATTCTAGAAAATAGTTTACAAGTTGAAACCTCTTTTTTCTTTTTTTATTCTCCTTCCCTATTCCTTTCTCATCCTTGTTCGGTTCAAGAGTAATCTTCCTTTTGGATCACCTGCTCGTCTCAATTCTTTACCACCAGCACCACCTACGTGAGCCGTGCCCTCTTTTAATATCGTGACAATTTTCTTGAGAAAGAGAGAACATCATCGAGTAATGTTTCCTCAACGAGTATTTCAAGTTTCTATCTATAATATAAAAAGTGATCTTCGTAAATAAATCGTAAATTATAAATTATCAAGAGGAATAAAGTTAATCAATCGCATTATTTGGAGCACGCAAAAAATGATCGTATTTAACGTAAAGGAGAACAAAGCTCGTGATCGAAGAATGTCGAAGGAAAGTGGGGGAGCGGTGATTTAAAGTGAAAGTCCATGAATTCGTAAGAATATACAAGTTGGACGGGGACACTGAATAACGGTGAGAATCTCAGGATGGTCGAATTCCAGTTGTCATGAGAAAGAAAGACAGTTGCCGCCAGAGACTGTCCGGTGGTCTATTGAAAGAAAAAATCTTTCGTTGTTAGAGAGAACCGGAAAGAGATAGAGATAGAGATAGAGATAGAGAGAGAAAGAAAGAGTTAGAAAAAGGAAACCTAGGAGAGAAGAAGGACATAAGGAAAAGTATTTGTTGTCGGTTTGTGATTCGGTCGATAAAGCTGGTCGAGCCGGTCGGATCGAGTTGTAGACGGATATGGCTACTGTTGTTTCTTCCACCGGTGTTGCTGCTGCTGTTGCTGCTGTTGTTGTTGCTGTTGCTGCTGGTGGTGGTGCTGCTGTTGTTCCTCGGTTTTTCTATCACCATCATCGTCATCGCAGTACACCACTTCTCCACCACCTCCACTACCACTACTACCAGGTACTACTACGTCGTCATCGTCAGCCGTGTTGTAGTAGTAGTAGTAGTAGTAGTAGTATTAGTAGTAACGAGTCAGCAGGCGAACAGGTGCTGCTGCTACTGCTGCTGCTGTTGCTGTTGCTCTTACCCTCCTCCACCTCTTCTTCCTTTTCCTCCTCCTCCTCCTCCTCCACCTCCTCCTGCTCAATTTCCTCCACCTCCTCCCCTACCTTCTGCGTCGTCGTTCAGGATAGGATTCGGCGAGACCTCTCGTGATAGCGGACACACAAGTCTCGAGCTACGGAAGAACGACTTCTCCGTTTGCTTGTTCTTCTCTTCGTCAAACTTACTTGTCGATCGATTTGTCAGGCCACGCACATTCCACGCGCATTCCCGCTATTCTTAGTGGCGTAGGTGTCCATTTCTCTCTCTCTCTCTTTCTCTCTCTCTCTCTCTTTCTCTATCTCTCTCTTTCTCTTTCTATCCTTCCCTATCTTTTTCTATTACTTCTATCTTTTTCTTTTTCTTTTTTTTTTTTTCCTTTTAATCCCCCTTATCCCATTCGTCGTTTTTCTCGTCTTCATCATCATCTTATTCTTGGTGTTATATATATGATACAGTGTAGTGCGTGTACAAGTGGCCCACGAGAAAGAGATTGAGGAGAGGGTGCAGAATAAGAAGAGGAAGAAAAAGAAGAAGAAAGATAGATAGGAAGGAAGGAAGGAGGGAATTACAACGAAGAAGAAGAAGAAGTGGAAGGAAGGAAACAAATTGAAAAAAATAGAATACAAATTAAGATAAACAACAGTGAAGAAGGGACCGCTGTCGACTTCGATTGCGCTTGTCTGGCCTTCTCGCCAGAGGATGACGAGCACGCGAAGGGTCGACTGTCCGCGACCGATTTCACGGATCTGTGGGACCCTTCTTTTGTTACTGATATTACTTACCGAGGTAAGTTTCCTTCAAAACTTCCCCCATGCATACCTCAACGGTATTCCACACAATTCAAATTTAATAACAAATCTTAATGTTTTCTCTATTCAAAAATACACAACATTTTGTTTTACATTTTTATTAGGAATAATAATGATAATGATAATTGATAATTGATAACAATTAAAAGTACACTACTCTATCGGTCTATCGTAGAATTACGATGAATCGTCAAGGTGATAAGGAGTCTCACAATTTCCTTCTAACGCGTTATATCACCGTTAATTTGATTCGCGATAAAAACATCCGTGACGCGTCTGTATTGTTGTTTTTTCATTTTTTTCTTTCTTTCCTTTATTGAGAATCTTTTACTTACTTACTTACTTACTTACTTAGTTACTTACCATCTCGTTTTCTTCTTCTTTCGTGGGGGTGTCACGTTCAAGGAAACGCCAATCGTTTCTTTCTTTATTATTTCCTTTCTAATTATATTTTTTCTCGCATTAAAGTTTCCAGTAATTTGTACAGTTGCGTATTGTATAAAGGAATATACGACGAATAATTGTGATCACATTAGACGATCATTTTTCTATTGGTATAGGATTATATTATAATGATAGCGAACGGAGAGAGAGAGAATGTTTCAACTATGTCGATTATCTGGAACACTTCGTCGTAGCAAACGTTCTCTCTCTCTGTGTGTGTGTCCTTCTTCGACACACGGTATAAGAGAAATACATAAGTGTAATAGTACTGTGGAATAATAAGAAAAAATCGTCGTACGTTCACTCGTTCGAAGCTTTTGTTAATCCTCGTCAATGAATCAGGATTAATTTCAATCAACTTGCGTTCTATTTTCTCGAAGAAAGAACGAAACAACAAACTAAACGTGAACATTGACACTATGAGATAAATCTTAGATGAAAGTACGAAGGATTAATCAAATGCGGAAGTATGGATTTAATTTTATTATAAACGAATCGAATCATCGTCATCGTCGTCATCGTCGTCGTCATAGTAGAACGAGAAGTAGAACGTGCCTCTTGAACATTTTTTTATAATAGAGACCAGCCGTCGTGGATAGTCGTCGTCGATGGCACGATTCGTGGTCAGCAATCGGTGAAGGGGAACACGACCGACATCCAGTCTTCTTTGCTCGGCCGATTCGTGTCTCCAGGTTGCGAAACCTCCTTGACTTTCTCAACGTTCGAGTGCAAATACGACGATGTTTTGAATACCTACTACTACTGTCTTGACTGACCCCGAATCCGATCGAACATTTCTGCCTACTCGTTTTTCTTACATTTTTTTTTTCTTTCCCAGTATTTTCGAATTGTTTCTTTTTTTTTTTAAATATTTTATTGACCATTTGTGTTTGAATATACCGTAATACATACTAACCGATCACTCACTATACTCGGTTGCAAATACATAACCGTACTATCTACTTATGCATTTTGTTTTTTTGTTTTCTTTTTTTGTATATAAATTTTTCTGTATAAATGTTAAATGAAACTTTGTGAAAGTGTTTAACTATATTGTTAGATTTATGTTTTTATATAGGGTAACTTTAGTTGTTTTATTGTTTCGATGAAAAAGCCGATTAATAGACTACCGGTTGGTTAAGTGCTTCAGAAAAACATATTCATTCTGATCGATTTTTTTCTTTCCCCCTTCCCCCCATCGTGAACTCTCAGAGGGATTTTATCCTATGGAATATAAAAATAAATGATATTCGTGACGTGCAATGACAGATAGAAAATGTATTTGTAATAAGTATGTCTCTGTTATTTTGCAACGTATGCAAAACTTGTCAAGACACCTTAGAGTAGAACATAATTTTGTTTAATACTTTTTATATAATTACAGTTTAGATAATTAATATATCTCTGTTATTTCATGTTTAACATTTTTTTCTTCTTTTTTTTTTTGATTAAGTATGACAATATTTAAATCACATAATATATTGAGAAAAAAAGGATTGCATGATCGTATAATGCAAAGTTTTGACTTCATTATAATTATTTATAATTAACTACTCATTCTATATATCTAAATAGATACTTTCTATCTAATATTTATACGATATATATATTAAAAGATAAAAAAGAAAAAAAAAAGAGGAATTATTTTATAAACGTACGTTTTTTTTTTTTTTTTTTTTTAAAGTGTCTCCTACGAATATCTATTTCGAAATGTATCGATCAAAGTACGAGGCGTGGATGCTCTTAAAAAGGATATAGGTGTGCCATTCAGCTTAGAGAAACTAACCGATGCCATAATAGTTTGTTACAACTATTGAAATCATTTGTAATTTGACCGTTTCTCTAATGGGGTTGGTAAAATGGCAAATATCGTGTGTCACGGAGAATGATTTAACAAAATGATCGTAATTTTCGGTTTCTATTTTTTTTTTTTCCTTCTTTTCTTTTCCTTTCTTTCTTTTTTTTTTGTTAATTTAAAAATACGAATAGAGGCGTGTATATATATTTTATAAACGGATTAATGTTGTTAGTGAATAAAACATTGATAATGGATCGAAATTAATCGACGTACGATTGATTTCTTTTTTTTAATCGTGGAAAATCACGAACGAAAATATCCTGAAATTTGGAATTGACAAAATTTCTTCACGTTTTTCTATCTTTCCGGGTAGATAATTTGAATATATATAAATTTTATCTACCACATCGGTAATTATATGCACGGTGTTATGTAATTTACTTTTTATTTTCAATCTGTCTTTTTTCTTTTTTTTCTTTTCTTTTTCTTTTTCTCAACGTCATCTCATTTCTTCTTCTCACGTTACATCTCTTTCACTCTTTCGAAACGAAGGTCTTCAGTAATGTTTGCATCATCTATGTACGAGTTTCTTTGCATAGAGTTGATCATTTTGTTTGAAGGATAGACACATCAACGATTTCTAACAATCTACGTGATTGTTTTCTTTCAGTATCGAATTAAATATATCTACTCTCTTTATAAACATCGGATAATATCGTTAGATTACTAAGAATCGCAAGGAGAAAATAATTTTTAATTAAAACGAAGTTATATGATCAGTTATTAAAAATGTTAATAAAAAGTGAACGTTTCGTTAATACTTGATTGAATATTTATTTTCAAATTTTTGTTAATTTGAAGTCACGAATATTTATACTCGCGTATTTATTTAATTTTTATCGCCAAACGAATGACTTTTTCTTCTAAACTTGTCAATGTATCACAAAAAGTATAATTTACGTTTATTACCAAAAATAATTGTATTAGTAATCAAAATCTTAGAATTAAATTTTCTTCTTTATTATTTATTACAAACATATTTCTATGTATTTATACGTAAAGAAGAGAAAATATTTCTTTATCGATAAAAAGAAAGAAAAACTTCGTTAATCGTTTAAGAAGATAGAGTAGAGAGGAAAATTGAAACTGCCATAATCACTTGTTAGTTGTAATTTTAATGCGGCAAGAAGTTCATAAATCAAATACGAAGGGAACCACAACGGTGTGTGGTAGTAGTAACCATAGGATTGCCATTTATTGACCAAAGGAAAGTTCGGCGAAAGTACATCGTTTTGTATCTCTCTGCGTCATATTCAATTTCAATCGATATCATACGAATTTCTCGTTTACGATTTACCATATTTAACCACCGCCCATTTAAACGATTACGATGTATCGTTTGAGTATAAATTCACTGATCTACTGTTACGGTTATTGCCACTTTTAATATTCATGTTAATACATTTTAAATATACCTCTGTGTATATGTGTGTATGTGTGTTATCTATGTGCATCTATCTGTGTATATATGTGTGTGTGTTATCGGAATAATATATCATTACAAATTCGAAAGTAAACGTTCACTTAAAAAAACTAAGTAATAATAAATGAAAAAGTTTAATATAAACTATATAAACAATATGAATTTATGTGAAATGTGTGAAATATCAATGATATATAAAATATTTTGTTAAAGTTATTTTTTATTGATATCATCGATAGTCATCGTAATCTTCTTAACCGGATTGTATTTAATACATATACCGTATAATCGTTTATGTATATATAATTTATTAATTTATTATCGTGTATATATATATGTGTGTATATATAATATATTTAACATACATTCATGAGAATGATAAATTAACTTCTCATTCGGAAACACTAGTTCCATTATAATAAGACAGAGATCAATGATCTACGAGCACAAAATCATTGATGCACCATATGTGCATTCGGAAGATCATTAGTTAACCTTTGTCATTAAATCCTCTTTTGCAATAAATAATCTTCCTAAGCTGGATTATATTTTCTGAATTTATTGCAAATGTCATTTACTATTGTTAATCGTACGTTCTTTCCTTTTTGTATTTTTTTTTCTTTTTTTTTACTCATTGAACGTGTTCTTTTCAACTTCAAAAATTGCGGACACGTACGAATACGCGTATGTAAAAAAACAAAAATATGTGAAATTATAATGAAGTATAGTCTGTGCGAATTGGAATCGAATTATTTAACGACGTCGTCGTATGCATTCGTCCTTCGATTACTTCGACGAAGTTTAATTGGCGATTAAATGATGATAGATCGTTATTTCTCGTTTTCTTTTCTTTTATTTTGTATTTTGTCTATTCTTCTTTCATATATTCGATTAATTCTCGGATTTTACCGAACGAGAAGTGGTCTGCGATGTTATCGAGGGATTTCACGCGAAGCGAATATTATTGATTTGCTATGAAATTCGAATCATTAAAGATCTTTGCGAACAATTATATAGGTACTGAGGACAAAAAAACAAATGAATTTCAAAAATTATATATTTAATAGATAAAAGTGTGTACATTCGAAATTTCATTTTATTTCAAAATATAAAATAAGATTCTTTTTTCATATTTTCAATTTGCATGCCACGATAATAAGAACAATTATATTTACAATACATTATGCATTACAAAATTGTATTAACTAATATCATATTACTGCACATTATTATTATTATTATTATTATTACTAATATCATCATCATCATCATCATCATTAATATTATTATTAATATTGTATTTTTTCTTTCTCATACGTGGATAATGAAATAATTTGTCAATCAAACTTCCTTTTTTATTTTTCTATATAATTATTATTCATTTTTTTTTTTTCAACTTTATTGCTTAGATAGAAAGCGTTACGTTGCCATAGTGGAATTAGTTATGTACTTCGATAAGGAAATATGAACGAATGAACGAATGAACGAACGAACCATTATGACGAAGCATCCGATGCTTTTGTCTTTCGGGATTCTAACGAACGTTTGTTTCTTCTTTACGTAAGTTTAACATTATGTAAGGTCGCCGCAAGGCAAAACTTGCACAATATCTACTAACTTCCTTTACCTTTTTTCTTCTCTCTCTCTCTCTCTCTCTTTCCTTTCCGTTCTGTTCTTTTTAATCGACTCGAAAAATCTCCTTATCGATGGTGAAAGCGAATTCGTAAATTTGTGGAACCGTCAGTGTTCACAAGGGATGTGTTAGGAGTTTGTGAAACATCGGTAACATGTTTCTATACCAAACGGAAATAAGTAAGTACTTGTATTCGGGTTATTTTTCATAGATTGTGGGTGGTAAACGTTACCTTGTCAACTGATAATAACAAAAATACTTATTTGTTATATTTTATTTATGTATGTATGTATGTATGTGTAAAAGTATTAACGTGTATTTAATATTTGCATCGCGAAACAAGATTTCTTGATGATGGACACAATGCAAGGTGTAAATTTAATTTATTTGCCGGGCCATATTCGTTCACTCGTTGTGAAGTTACAAAGGTTATTTATATGCTAAACTTTATGGTCAAAAATAAAATGAAATTAAATGTAATATAATTTGTCTGTTGTATGTATGCGAATAATAATTTATTATTCAAAAATTTGGAATTATTCAACAATTCAACATATATCGTATAAAGTTGATTATTGTTGTTGATCATTTAGTTTAATTTTAGTCTGTAAATTTTATTAATATATATATTTTCTTTTTCAAATATATAATTTATTAAAAATAAAGTTATTATATTTAAATTAATTAAATGTATTAATCGTAAATATTTTTATTAAATTGGTTGATTTTTTGATGTAACAAAGATACACGTTTATTTAGATATTTGATATTTTTATTTGATTTGTATAAAAAGTTAGATAAAGTTAATAAAAGCAACGATCAAAGAGAAGAAGAACCGTGACATTATTGGCCCAGAATTCGAGGCTCATGACCGCGGACTAAATTAAACTCTTACTAATGATCGTGAGACACTTTCTTCATAGAAGAATATCAATAAGTACGAACTTCTAAGTTTTACAGATAATTACATTAAAAAAAAAAAAAATAGAAACAAAAAGTTCAATATTAAACAAAATGTATTTTAATATGACGTATATATACAGTATGAGAAAAGATTGTTGTATAAAGTAAGCTCACTGTAAGAAGAACAGTTTAATTTCGTTAGTCTTCTTGACAATAAACGAGTTAACTTGAACGCGTAGGACGTTTCATTGGTCAAATTCTGACGCTAAGCTATTCGATCTTATTCGCAGACCACGAGCTTACGATTTATTAGATATTATTCAGATTTTTGTCGTGTGTGTATATGTGTGTGTGTGTGTGTGTGTTTGTGCGTCAATGCAATAAATTAATATTAATATTAATGTACAAACATATATATCGTTGATATATTGTTAAAGTAATGAACAATTCATTATTTTTTATATTTATATTATTTAATATTTATATTATTTAATATTTATATTATTTTTTATATTTATTTATTATTATATATATTATTTAATTTTTATATTATTTTTTATATTTATATATTATTTAATATTTATATTATTTAATTTATATTATTTTTTATATTTATTTATTATTATATATTTTTTTTAATTTATATTATTTAATTTTTATATTATATTTTATATTTATTTATTAATTATATATTGTTTATAATTAGTATGAATTTTCTAAATGGCATTTAATCGACTATAAAGAAGGAACTTCGGTTCTCGATATTCTCTCTAGTTTCGTTTTTCATTTCGAAGGAGAAAATGTTATACCCTTTTCTCGTATATATATTTTTGTAACGTGTGTTCAAGTAACGTAGACTAAATGGAGCCAAACGTATTCGTCTGCGGAGGATCACTTGGCCCCGATGATGGGTCTACATCCGGATGATGGTGTATCCTGGTCTAGCCAAAAGGGAGGAGGAGGAGGAGGAGGATGAGAAGGAGGGGGAGGGGAGGAGAGGGAGGATGTGTCTGCATCCCGACAAAAATAGAGTAGACAGGAGATATAAATCATTGAGAATTCAGTGCCACCCCTTTGTCCCCGGTGTGTTTCGTTTACACAAAAAGATAAAAATCTGATTTCTTTTAGTTTTTAACTCGTAATATTCAAAAATTTCATCGAGATTTCATTCATTGCGATCAATTTTGTTTAATAGTTATATCCAAATTTGTGAACAGATGTTATACGTAATATATATGTATATATATATTTATTTATGTTTAAATCATTTGTAATTAATTAAAAATATTAATTGTAATTGTGTATTAATATATTGAATATTGTTCAATATCTTTTATGCGCATAAACGATTTAAGAGATGTGTTTCCTATTTAATTTACTTTCTCATTTAAAATCTTATATATTATTTTGATAGACGATTTGGGAAAGAAAGAAAACCAAAGAGAAAGGAATATTAAAGAAACGTCTCTATCATTTAAATTAATGACTTTCTCTTTGTTCAGATTAAAATAGTTAGTAAGAAATAAATTTGTTTTTGATAGTTTTTTTGTTTAAAAGTTACTCAAACATAGTTGAAAATAATGTTCGTTTCACTTTGTACGATTATTTTTATTTTGTAAAAATGATGATTAAACGAAAAGATTAGGGTTTTTGTGAAAGTAAAAAAAAAATTAAAGAAAAGAATGCATACAGTAAAAAATACAAATATTTTTAATACGACGAGTCTTGTTTGAATCGAAAATGATGTCGTTCCGATATCAACGAAGATAGAAAATAAAAAAAAAAGGAAAAGAAAAAGAAAAACCAATCCACCCCCACCTCTTCAAAATTTGTCTATCGTAAATCGATACGGGAGAGAATACATAATGTAAAACATAGTGATCAAAAGCTAACGATAAATATAGTCGTGGTAAAAATTCTAAGCGAGAAAACCAACCACGTGTAGGACACGACAATTTCTGACGTCATTTGTGCGCGAAAGAAAAAGCTAATGTAAGAGATGAAGCGGCTTCTTCTTCTTCTTCTTATTTTTCTTGTTTTTTTTTTTTTTTATATTTCTTTCTCCCTTCTTCTTCTTTTACACCATATACAGCGGCATATCCGCTTTCACACATTTGCCGTTTTATTCTCGCTTCTTCTTTCGGTCCTTTTCTTTATTTCTTTTTCGTTGTACATCTTAAATAACACAACCCTTATAAATATTTTCGAATATGTGTATTCAGTAATAATGCACAATTACAAAACTACATTTATAGTCATTAATATTTTTTTGACATATTTTATTCTCATAAATAATAATTTAAATGATTCATTTTTCTTTGAATTTGAATGATTCATCGTAAATTTTCAATTTACATCTTCTGAATTTGATTTCTCTTTTTCTTTTTGTGCGTCCAATACTATCATGTGTTTAATTGTGACCAATAATTATTTGTATAATATTATCGTTTGATAATATATTAGTTAAATTGAAATATTCCATAGTAATAAATGATTAGTTATTTTTTTATCACTTTAAAGATAATATATTTGCTGTTTTATTCTCGTTTCTTCTTTCGGTCCCTTTCTTTATTTCTTTTTCGTTGTACATCTTAAATAACACAACCCTTATAAATATTTTCGAATAAGTGTATTCAATAATAATGCACAATTACAAAACTACATTTATAGTCATTAATATTTTTTGACATATTTTATTCTCATAAATAATAATTAAAATGATTCATTTTTCTTTGAATTTGAATGATTCATCGTAAATTTTCAATTTACATCTTCTAAATTTGATTTCTGTTTCTTTTTGTGCGTCCAATACTATCATGTGTTTAATTTTGACCAATAGTTATTTGTATAATATTATCGTTTGATAATATATTAGTTAAATTGAAATATTCCATAGCAATAAATGATTAGTTATTTTTTTATCACTTTAAAGATAATATATTTGCTGTTTTATTCTCGCTTCTTCTTTCGGTCCCTTTCTTTATTTCTTTTTCGTTGTACATCTTAAATAACACAACCCTTATAAATATTTTCGAATACGTGTATTCAGTAATAATGCACAATTACAAAACTACATTTATAGTCATTAATATTTTTTTGACATATTTTATTCTCATAAATAATAATTTAAATGATTCATTTTTCTTTGAATTTGAATGATTCATCGTAAATTTTCAATTTACATCTTCTAAATTTGATTTCTGTTTCTTTTTATGCGTCCAATACTATCATGTGTTTAATTGTTACCAATAATTATTTGTATAATATTATCGTTTGATAATATATTAGTTAAATTGAAATATTCCATAGCAATAAATGATTAGTTGTTATTTTATCACTTTTAAAGATAATATACGAATTTTATAGTAAATCTCTATTATCGATATTTTCAAAGTTCAGAAGTTTGATATTTATTAATTAAATAATAATGTTTCACAGTGATATATATTAAACAATATTAGATTATTATCATTCGCATAAAATACACGCATGTATGTGTGTGTTAAAGATTAATCATGTAGATAAATAATTGAAAATGTGTGTTGTCACCAACCATATCGTTTCGGTGCGGGTTCGTAGTGTAATAATCATAATGAGTGACGATTAATGAAAGAAGCCGACGTTTTTCCCTCATTGTGTTAATGATACATCAGCACCGATAATAATCGCGTTAATTCTGTGTTGGTTTGTTTGGAAGAAGAAGAAGAAGAAGAAGACAAAAAAAATTTCTCGAGAAAATATATAACCATTATCTACTAAAAATATTATTTTCCTAGTGTGGAAAAAAAAAAACAAAAAAGATAATCTACTAATAATTTTGTATAATTTATAATATAATACGCGTTAGATTATTAAAAATTCATTACGGTAAATTAAATTGTTTCGTAACGTAATAATTCGTCGTATACGTTGTTTAATTAGGATCGTTTGCGAGAACATTTTGTTGCATTGATAAGAACGTGACTCTACTAATTTTCGCTTGTTATTTTCTGTTTTTTTTTTTCTTTTTGTCATACGTAAGCAAAACAAGACAATCATTCATTTATTTATTTTTTTTTCTCCCGTCCCTTTTCTCGTCTCATAAAAATTAATTGCCACATGTATGAGAGTCATGAAATGCAATTTCTCCGAATCGGGAGATCTTAATTGAACTTGTTTACGTATTTATGATATGTACGTAAGTTTCAAGAAATAAAATCAATTAATAAGTGCACGCACTATTCCACGAATCAGTGAAAAACTTTCGATTTGTATGCAGTACGTCGAGAAACATGATATTCGCAGTGGTATACTTTGAGTTCACGCTTTTTGGTCCTAAAAATGGGTCATCGTCTCGAGAAACGAATTATACGAGATATGTTTCGCCATTTTCAATGGAATCTCGAGTATAAAAAGAGAAATTATATTTTACGTTATAATTACTTTTTCGTTTTATCATAATAATATATTTTATTTATTCAAAGATCAATAAACATATTAGTATAATAATTCATAGAAATTATTAATAATCGAGTAATGTATAAAATAAAAATCTTCTTCGTATTCAAACACGTTTTCTTTATTACATATATACAATACATCTTAAACTAAATGGAAAATATTCTTTCTTATTTTCTTTTTTCATAATTTATAATTAAATAAATATTAATATATAATTATAAATGATTTACACTCAAAACTTCATTTATTTTGAATAATAATTAAAATGTATTTCTTATTATTTATTATAAATATAAATATATAAAATATATTTCTTATTTATGTGAGATGCGAGTACCTCCAAGCCAAACACTTAAATAGACATTTGTAAGAAGATTGGACAGTGGACCCTGGATAGCTCAATGGTTAAAGAGCAGTCGCCCGGAAAGCGGAAGATCCGGGTTCGAGTCCCGGTCCTCCAGTCAGTCCAACGGCTCAATTTTTTTCACGAATCCTACATTTATATATACATAGTTTTATTATTTATATACTATTATAGAATTTAGAGAAGAAGATAAAAATTGAGTAAATTGAAGATCTGGTATATGAGAACAATAGTTGATAATATATATTATCAACTATTATATATATATATAAATATCTATAATATATAATAGTAAATAATATATTAGTTCCTTGCTAGGTAGCCAACACATTTTGCTTAGGAAGCAAAACCGTTGCTGCAACCTCCGTAATTCGTTGCGGTTAAAGTCAAGTATACCAAGTTCCGTTATGCATGCATATATACTTACTTACGTTTTATAAGTATGCGTGGGTTCTTGAATCGTGCCTATATATATATATATATTGTTGTGCGATAGTCGATACGTGTCATACATAACGAATAACGTTCTTGGTGTTAAAACTACACGACGAATAATATCGATAAGCAAGCGTTTCATGGTTGATTCTTGCTTAAATATTTGTCTTTTAAAACAGTATCGTTCTAATATCGTTTAACGCGAAATAAAAAAAAAAGAAAAATGTTCAAGCGAAGAAAAAAGTGCGGGGGAACGGGGGAGGGAGAGTGGTAGGGAAAAAACACGTTCGAAATGGAGAGAATCATCGTTAGTTCTTTTTATTTTAACGGTAAATAGGTAACGTTATCTTATCGAGAAACAACAAAATTAAATGAACGTTTAATAGTTATGTAGTTAATGTACAATTTTACAACCAGTTTCGGCATGATTTATTATGCTATGTCAAATAATATTCCTTGGATATGTGTTCTTTGTAGGAATTAGTTTGGGAATCGATCAATAAAAGTGCACGATGATTGGATCATCAATTATTGGAGAAGTTCGGACTACTTTGAACACGAAACGAACAGGTTTAACGTGTCTTGGTTCTTTCTATGTTCATAGAAATCATTATAATCATGTCGTTACTTTTTCCAAACATAATAGATAGACTCACCTTAATGCGAGTTTTTACTACAAAATTTTCCTACTATTGTTCTAACATAACAAGTTTCTTCGTATAATAAAATGTTTAAATTCCATTCCATTTAAAAATAACATTTCCATTAATTAAACATTGCATTTGTTTTCATCAACACTTTACTCAATTCTTCCATTTCGTAATTTCCTTTTATTCGTATATTTGTTTATCAAGAATAATTCGCAGACGAAAAATAAAAATAAAAATATATTTATTCAATAATTTAGTATCTAAATATTACATTATGCTTTTTCAAATAAATTATAATTATTATATCATAAAATAAAAATAAAAAAAATTTATTTCTCCATTCGTAACACGTCGTAACATTAAATAACGTATTATACACGTAATATTTATTATATCTCTCTATTATTTTTATATTACACAGAGATGTAATAATATAAATTTGATTTCTACAATTGATTATTTAATATCTAAATATAATATACGTATTTGTCTTGACATATTTATATGCGCAACATATGTTCATAGACTGGTTTGAGTTTAGTAATCATTCCTAACTGGTTGGTTACATGATATTCGTTGCGTTCCAATGGAAACTATGTAAGCCGACGCTTTCAACGATTCGAACGAATCGTTTTAAAGGAATCGTTAGTTACTTACGGATAATATCTAACAAAACTAGGGAACAAATCCTCCTCGGTTAATGTTGTTGTTATTATTCGCGGTGCACCGAGGTCGTTCGAGTAATACGAGCGTCGAGACGCTCGTGTGCATCCATCTCCGGTTTTGTCGGAACGTACCTGCCTGTCTGCCTTGTGGTTTACCATTTCAAGATGAGTTACGTCAATTTTTATTCTTTGTTTTTTCTTCTTCTTTTTTTCCTTTTTACTCACGTGTAAGTATTTATCTCTATTATTTCTTTTTCGTTTGTCGAGAAACTCGAATTTACGGGGGGCTGGGGGATGGGGGGAATTATTATTACAAATTTTTCCAACATTTTTTTTTCTTTTTTTTTTCTCTATTTCTCTCTCTTTTAATTAACTCACGAGACTGGCTGGTTCGTCATTTTTATTTTTTATTACTGCATTCGATTAAATTGTTATTCTTTTTTTTTTTTATTTGTATGACTTAACGATATTACGTATGAGTATACACATATATAGTTGCATTTGTATGGAAATATGAATTATAGTAATTTTCGTAATTACCGATGATTTTAAACAATCTTATTGTGGAAGATCGTAAACGGATAAATTTAATCATTTGTTATATGCATATATGTCTCCGTATAATTATTTCAATAATTAATTTTTCATCTGTGTCTTGATAATCGACGATTTTTTAAAATTAACAAAGCATTTATATAAGATCGTTAAAATATTTTCGTCGTTGTTTGCAATCTTTACGTTTGATATTCTTTATTTAAAAAAGAAAAAAAAAATGCAATAGAAGAAAACAAAATGGAAAATTTACGATATCCTCGTTCATATTTCCGATAAGATTGACACATCGGTTGTCTTAGAATTCCAAATATAGTTTTTTTTTTTTTCTTTTTCGTGTGTAAAGACGATTAAGATTGTAGTATTAAGAAGAAAAATACATTCGGATTTATCGCAATTGACAAAATAACGTTAATTATGTTTAAGAGACATGGATACACACGTGAATTTTATTTGACGAGAAGCGTATTGATTGTGAGTAATATAAAAAACAAAGTAGCCAACGATAATAGAACGTAAACCACGTTGTTATCTCGAGTTAACTTGTTATATGAGTATAGTCGTTTCAAATGATCGATTCGTATAAAATATTCTTCCTTATTTTATTTATTATATTTCTTATTTTTTATTTCTTATTTACTTATTATTTACTTATTATTTTGTATATTTTCTAATTTATTATTCCTTATTTATTATTTTACCGATTATTTCAGGTGCTTAACGACATTAACGAAAAATTTTTTTCTTTCCAATTTGTTTTCAAGTATTTAAAGACAGGTTAAGATTAATCGTATTTTATGACAGATAAACGTAGAACAATATTATTGGAAAAAAGTTGATGATTTGTTTTCAAATAAGTATATATATATATGTGTGTGTATTCTTAATTTAATTTATATTTTTATTTGCGATAATACAAAATATGATGTTTTATAGTTTTACTTTTATATTAAATATTTTTAATTAACAATAAAAAATAACGTATAATAGTTCTGAACTTACAATCATACTTACGAAGTATGAAATATTCGATTCGCGGGTGATTTTAATGCCGACAGCGCATATCGATCGTCCGACACGTCGTCGAGCATCTTTTTGCTTCTATTTCAATCACTCGATGATGCATCTATTTGTATTTTTCTAAATTAATTGATTGATACGTAAAAAAAAATAAATAATTTTCCTCTTGTAAATTAATATATTAACTAATTGGAGTATATCATTCCATTTCCTTTGATATTTAAACAACAAGTAGTTAGTATAGTTATTTCAGAAATTTAGTTAGTCATTTCACGAATTAACGGATTACACCGAAGTAATACTATGCAATATAATAGATAGTATGTATATACTTATGCATGTGTTTGTTCGTGGTATATTCGATCAAAGCCGGACGAATATCCGGTTTCGTCGCGAATTGAACACGTCCGGTATTAACAATTACGAATAACTATCGTATGTATAACTACATATGTATGTATGTATGTATGTATGTATGTATGTATGTATGTATGCACAGTCCCGATGGTTGGTGGTGCAGTAGTTTCGAAAGAAGGGAAATATGTAAATAAGATTTTCTGACGCGTTAGCATAATGCAAAATACCTTAGGAACGATTTCCGATGGCAAATATTTCATTCGACGAATCTAGAACGAACGAAATAATGTATTCGAAAAGAAACATCGTTGAAAGGAGGAAGCGAATTTTTGGTGTCATGACATTTTCACTTGGAATAATGAACGGACATTCGTGATGCGTTTGTTCGAGTGAAATTTTTTCGATCTTTCATCGATTAAGTCTTATGTTAGTTAACTGTGCAAATAAGAGTATTGCACACTTAAGTAAATAAATTCAATAGAGAATATGTTGCAATCTGTATAAGTTAAACGCGTTGATACGTAAATCTATGTGGAATAAGTAAAACCAGATTGTTTTCGAGTAAAAGTTGTTCTAAAACAACAAGAACAACAAGAACGTTTACAAAACTAGGCTAGACAAATCGTAAAAATGTAATCTACGTAAAATAATGATCGTTCTACCAATATCGTAAAATATTCTATTAGAATTCGCATTAAAATAAATTATAATTGAGATTGTATGATAAACAAAAAATTGGTTTTATCCGTTATATTTACTTTCACGCGGTTAGAATTCTTATCGTCGGAGTATCTTTTGCCCGTACATCGTAGTTTAACGTGTTTTTTTTTTTCCTTTTTTCTTTTTTCTCTTCATCGCATCGCATCGCACCGCACGGATTCTAACTTTCTCTACTTTAAATCGAAAGTCATTGTTTCGAGATGTGTCATAGCTCGTTTCGATATATTTTTTTCATCGATAGAAAGGCTTAAGAAAATAATTATTATTTCTAAGATCGTGATACGTGATTATTTATCCGATGATATAATGATATAGCATGGGGTTGAGTTAGCCCTTTTTATTTTCGAGAGAGAGATTTTCGAAGGGTTCGAAAATCTACTTGAAAAAGTGTCAATCTTCTTTCGTACAGTGTTTACGTGATCGTACCACAAATGAACTCGATGGTTGTTGAGAAAAACACAAGGAAAGAGCACGTTCGAGAAGTGAAGAGGGTGGTACGAGGTGGGGCTGGGGGTGGGAAGGGGGGTGTGAAGTAAATAAGGCGAAAGAGTAATTGATTTCTTGAGTGCAAGATGCGCTTGCTTGCTTGCATGCTGCATGCCGGCAGTGCATCAACAGCAACAGCAGCTGATGGCGTGGCGAACAGCTTGGCACGAGTTTCTAGTGAGTCAAGCAACAGGTTTTGCTGATCTAAAGAAAATAAAGCACGCAAGTTACTAACTTAGAATCGTGCGAGTAATAGTAGTAGTAATAGTAGTAGTCCGTTCTTTCGAAAGGAACCCAGTTACACAGGTGGTGTTACAACCGATGCGTTATTTCAATTTCCTACAAATTTCTATCCAACGATGTGTTTCATTGTTAAATCGTTTAACACGTTTTAACAACATTTTCTAATCCTCGCTTAAGTTTTTCATTAAATTTATCTTATCACGATCAAACTCTAACACGGAAACACGATCGGTTTGTGTGTGTGTGTGTGTGTTTTTGTTCTTTCTTTTTTATTACTATAATAATCGTAATAGGCGTGAACTCTTAATTTTCGTTTACATTTGTTACTCGATTATCTATTTGAATTTTTAAATACGTAAATTATTAAAGTGAGCCAAAATTTTCGTTCATTTTTAAATTAATATTTCACATTGCACGTAAGATAATTTTATAGATTTCGAAAAATTGCACTGTCCGAAACAACACAATAAATATACGAAATTGTTGCTTCATCCTAATAATTATAATTCGATAATTCTTTTCTTTTTTTTCTTTTTTTCTACGATTTTATAGACAATTATTTTTATAAGAAAATATTAAATATATACTTGTGTGTGTGTGTGTGTATTTTTTCTCTTACGAGAAACTGCAATTTTATATATATGTATATATATATATATATTTAATAGATTTTTATTTTGTTAAAGTTCGTTGTCTCGTTGATAACAAATTTCGAAAGAATTCTTTTTTCTTTTTTTCTTTTTTCTTTTAGTTCTCCCTTCGACGTCGTCATCTCTTTTACATCCTGTTTATCTTTGATGACTTGGGAATCCCTTTCGTTGGGTTATTTGTGCCGTATTTTACGAAAGTTCCAATATGCCCGGCACGACGAGTGTGTAGTCTCTTCTCTTATTTAAAGATTCGGAACTCGTCCGTAAATCAGACCGCGACAAGCTTCTCTTCTTTTTATCTTCTTTCCTTTCCTTTCCTTTCTTTTCCTTTTTTTTCTTTTTTAGTACATCGAGAAACAAAGGAGGACATTTCTTATTCCCTTTGTGTCTTCTTCGTTGTATACCTGCACATTCATTTTGTATGCATTAATATCATCTAATTCAATCGAATTATTTATTTGTGTTCTATTATTTTATACGTACAGGGAATGGTATTATTTGAATATTTGAAAATCGAGATTTCGTGCGTTATTGCGTTTACCAACAACCAAATTTAATGGCGAATAAATAATCTGTATTTTGAATTATTCATCTTTTCTCCCTTGTGGCACACTTTGTTTCCAACTCCAATAAAAAATACGATTTGTTATCGGATATTATTTCAAAATGATAGTACCAGAGAGATTTTCTCTATCAAATCAAATATTTTTATTCATATAAATGAATTAAGAATTAATTCATTAAAATAATATAAAATAATCATGAAAAATTACGTATAAAAAGTTTATATCCGTATAATCATAGTGCTACGTCGGTGATTTATGAAAATAAAAATGAATATCGTGAAATAAAAATCGATGAAAACATTTGTCGATAAAATAAAATTCGTTTAACGTCGGTGAATAGAATTTTTTCAAATAGAATAAAATTTTGTTCTGTGCAACATAGAAATCAACTTTCTAATTATAAAAGAAAAAAAGAAAAACAAACGTATATAAAACTCTCTAATTTTTTCATTGAAAGAATCTCGATATATTTCTAAGGTAATTTCTCATTAAGGAATAGTATTCATGGTAGATGCCAATTAAACTTGCCAGGAAACACGCAAACGAGCGTGTAGCCACGACACTTTTCCACTTTCGTCGTGCCACAGATCTTTCTCTTCTTTTTTGTTTTTTTTTCTTTACGGGATCAATATCATAACGATTATCCTAACCACTAGTATACGATGATCCGTTTTCTATATAGTTAGTTACGTTACGTAGTATTTTCTTTCTTTATTTATTTCTTTCTATCTT
Organism: Polistes fuscatus; assembly: GCF_010416935.1. Taxonomy (NCBI): domain Eukaryota; kingdom Metazoa; phylum Arthropoda; class Insecta; order Hymenoptera; family Vespidae; genus Polistes; species Polistes fuscatus. The sequence continues at coordinate 1,129,127 of NW_025113096.1, forward strand.
CCTGGGTTCCTGGCAAACTGCCATACTTGTGTTAAACGTTGCAACTGCAAGTGTCAGCGACACGCACTCGAACTGACGCGAGAAAGCAGCCAATATCTATGATGCAAGCAACAAACTTGCAAATATTTTCTACCCAAATGAACGAATTTTTTAATCTCGTAACTCTGGCTGGTGGAGGGGGGGATTTTAAACAAATTTCGATTAAATTACTTCGAATACTAGTTGCATCAAACGAACGACAAATTGTTATTCAACTTATTTTCGTTGAAAATACGATTAGAAAAGAAACATTTGAATTAAAAATTAGAGATCTCCTTTTTCATTTTAATTATATTTATTATTAATACGAGAATTTGATTATCAGGAATTAAATTGAACGAACAAATATATTTCGTTGAAGAAATTTTATTATTATTATTATTATTATTATTATTATTAGAATGATCCAACTCGGTGATTATCGATTAAACGTGACACTTGTTTTTCTTTTATCATTGGAATGCATAGAATGACGATCATTCTTGTCTTTTCTTTTCTTTCTAGAATAAAATTGTTATTAATCATCGCTATGATCATTCCCGGTTATGTTTTCTCAACATTCTAGACGATTTTTGAATTTATTTTCACGCTCTCGATCGAACTATATACGTCGTTCGATGAAGCAAGCAAGTTATTATTATACGTTTATCCGAGAAAAAAATAAAAATAATATAATGCTCGGAGTGCAAGAGCAATGCGTTCTGTGATTTATGAAGTCGTTATCGATCTTCGAGAAGAGAAGAAAGAAAACAAAAAACAAAGAATAAAAAAAGAGAATAAACAACTCGCGATGGTGACGAGAAGATTGAAGAAGACGTATATGCATTCGAAAAGAGTAATGTATAATATATACATATCATACGTACACACACACCTTTGTATTTTTCTCAAAGCCCTGAGATGATTTTTATTCGCGTCACGAGAGTTACAAAGTCCTACGGTGCATTTTTGATATAACAAGCAACATCGAGGAACTTGAAAGGAGGGAAGAACGTATAGTAGTAGAGAGAAATCAAAACGAAGGGTTGATGAAATAAAAAGAATCGTAGAGACAACTTTAAACGAAACTTGAATAATCTACGTAAGAATGAAACGTAAAGAAAACAATAGTAATATTAAACAATTTATACCCACAATCAACGTTATCCAGGTTATAACTTGCGATCGTGTATTTTGATTTTCATTTCATAATAAGATCAATCAAAATTGAATGTATCGATAATACGTAAGTACGATTATTTGAAAACTAGAACGTGTTAAAATATAATATCGTTATAATAATATATAACAAATATATTGAATCAAATGATCAATCAAGAAAATACTGACCTTAATCGACAATATTACAATGATTTGATATACCAGATTAATATTTAATATTGTACATCCTTTTACATGTGATCGTGTTTTTTGATTTTCTACAAAATATTGTGGGATGCGAGTGCCTCCAAGCCAAACACTTAAATAGGCATTTGTAAGAAGATTGGACAGTGGACCCTGGATAGCTCAATGGTTAAAGAGCAGTCGCCCGGAAAGCGGAAGATCCGGGTTCGAGTCCCGGTCCTCCAGTCAGTCCAACGGCTCAATTTTTTTCACGAATCTTACAATATTATCACAACTCTATGAATTTAAAAAGATGAAAAATATTTCAAAATAAGATCAACAAAAATTAAATGTATCGATAATACATAATTATGATTATTTGAAAACTAGAACGTGTTAAAATATAATATCGTTATAATAATATAGCAAATATATTTAATCAAATGGATCAATCAAGAAAATACTGACCTTAATCGACAATATTACAATGATTTGATATACCAGATTAATATTTAATATCGTCCATCCTTTTACAATCTTATATATATATACTATATAGGTTTTTAAGCATGACCAACTTTCATCAACATACCTAACGACACTTTCCTTATGTTAAACATAACCGTGCTTGTATGCGTACTTCAATAAGAACTGGCTTTGCAAGTTTTCAAGAGGTAAAGGGAAGAGAGTTGTTCGTATATCGAAGTATAAAGAGAAATAAAGATAAATAATAAGAAAGAGAAAGAGAGGTTGGGATAAAAGGAAACATTCGCGGAGTGCGTGACGGGGGTCAACAGGAAGTAGCATCATCGTCCTCCTCCTCGTCCTCCTCCTCGTCGACGACGGTTGTTGCACGATCGAACGACGCGTGCAAAGCAAAAGGGGGAACAACCAACCAACGTCCCTTCGTTTCGTTCAAACTAGAAGAGAGAGAGAGAGAGAGAGAGATAGAAGATATGCGTCGTCAAGGCATTCCCGCATTCCAACATACCGCGAGTGCAACTCAAATGCAATGACAGTCGTACCCAAGAAGAGTCAAGTCAGCCAGTTGGTTGGTTGGTTGACCAATCAGTCAATGGTTAAGAGGTGTAACTCTCGTAAATATTTTTTTTGAAATTCTTACTGACGAGTTCGAGACATGGGAATTCTATTCGTTCAAAATATACAATATTGGAATGTTGTATATCCAATTCTTATGTTTTGTTCCGTAGATTTATATTCCAATGTGATCAAAATGAAGATATAATATAAGGTGTATATAAAAGAAAATTATTTAATATTGAGATTTATATATATTTATCTTCTATTATTTTTGTAATCTCTTTGCCTGGCTGAAGAATTTTATTTTAATTATATTTGGAAATATTAGCAAGAAAATAAATGCGCGCGAGGATCAAAGTTGTTTTCAGCTTATTCTTTTTTTTTTCTTTTAATCCTGAAAAACGAAAATTCGTCTAAGGAATGTCGAGAGTTTACGTTCGTTTCGCATTCTAATTACTTTCGTTAACGAAGCCGTAAGTTGTTAATGTGCTTTTATAAATTCACTCTTTTCTCTGAAAAATGTATCGCGTATATATATTTTATATTTTCTTTTTTATTTTTTATTTTCTTTTTTCCGCAGTCGCAGACGGCCTGACCGTCTCCCTTCTTTGACTTTGGCGTTTGCAACGTTTTAATTATCATCCTGTATATATCATATACAACGACAACATACACACACCACACATGTGTTAACGTTAAATTGTATATTCCAGTTAAATCGTGGTAACTCTGGGTCTTATCCAAAATAATTAGGCATTTTATTATAAAATAAATTGTATTATACAATAAAATTAATAGTTTTAGAAAATAATGACTTTATAATATGAATTCACAAGTGGCGAGTAATTAAATATCAACAGAATAGAACAGAAAATCTCTATAAAAAATATAAAAAGTATTAAGAACGTATCTACGAGTACTGGTTTTTCGTGTTTATTTTATTTTCGTTTTCACAATTCTCGATGTGGAAACCTCATTTATTTCCATAAATCAATAGAAAATAACTATTTTAAGATTAGATATAAGCCTTTTAAAATAAATAGACACATATATACTGTCTACGGATTTATAAAGGTACAGAATACAGACAGGTATTGAAACAAAATCGAAAAACAATATTTTTCACATATTTCGAATGAAATCTCATAAAACAACATTTACTATATCTAAATTAATATCATATATTACTTACAATTACAATAAAAGTACATCATTCTGTCTTACTTCACATTTAAAAGAGTTTCAGTATAGTTATTTAATTTATTTTGCTAATCCTTTTCACGAATCAACAAATTTCACAAAATAACGCCGGGAAATACGTTTTAAACGTTTGCAATTTTTCTATCTTCTTTCTGCAATTTTTCCTTCCTATCGTTTTTCTTTTTTTCTGCTTTTAGTTCACCACCTTCCTTCCCCATGTTGTAGCTATTCGACCATTCAAAACCTTCTTTGTACAATTAGAAGTTCCAGTCGTCGCAAACGACGACGACGACGAGAAGGGTTGTCGACGAGCAAGGGAGAGAGAGAGAGAGAGAGACAAAGAGAGAGTGAGAGAAAAAGAGAAAAAGAGAGAGAGAGAGAGAGTTTTACAACGAAAGAAATTGAGGGAGCGAGAAGAAAGTAAAAAGGGAAGAGAGATCAATATATATATAGAAAAAGAGAGAGAGAGAGAGAGAGAGAGAGAAAAAGAGAGAGAGAGAGAGAGAGGAAAGACACACACCTGAAAAAGTGGAAAATGTTCCTGTTCCTTCTTGTCAAAGTATATTATTCGAAATTATTCGTCCGAATGAGAGGAAAGAATGAAAACAAAAAGAATAGATTTTTTTTTTTTTAATAGCAGTCGTATTCGTAAAAAAGAAAAGAAAAGGAAAATGATTAAAAAAAAAAAAAGAAGGGAACGTTTTGCTTTTTTCAGTCGTCGTCGTCGTCGTCGTGGTTCAATAACGACGTTCATAGAATCGCGGTGGGCCCCATTTTACGCCCACCATGCAACTTCCGGTACGTCGCGTATAGCCGCCAGATGTTTGAAACGCGGCTCGTGTGGTTCGTTCGAATACGTCAAACGTTTTTTTCTTTTTTTCTTTTATATTTCTTCTTCGCTATTTCTTCCTTTCGCGATGATTGGATTGGAGAAAAACCTTAAAAAAAAAAAAATAGAAATGTAAAAGCAACGAAAGATTCGTACGAAATTTTCTTTGACTACTACTACTTCGTATTGAAATTGAATATTTTATTTTCCTTATCAATTTAAATATTTTCTTTTTACACGTAAATTACGCACAACTAACCACGTTACTAATATTACAAGATTAATCTAATAATACATTTAATATTTTGTAATGGGACAGAATTTTTTAATTAAACTAATAAAAAACGTACGGTGCAAATGTAATTACGTTAGAAGGTCCTACTAGACAATTAGTTGACTTATATATAATACACGTTTTCCTGTGGTTTATAGTTCGTCGCGTGAATGTCACGGTTTGCATTCTCCTACGTTTCAACGATATTTATCGTTATTAATCATACAACTACATCTGTTAGGACAACACACAATATCTTGTTCAAAGAAAATAATTACAATGTCTATAAATCTTTCGTGTTAATCGCAACGAATCGTTAAGAAATTGATAACGTTCAAAGATGGTCCTTGGAAATAAGAGGGGGCGAGGGGGGTGTATGTGGGAGGGAAAGGAAAGAAAAAAAGATCATTACGTTCGAATCCAATGTTAGATTCGTTCAAATTTAACAATACTATCCTAAAATATAGTATGATAAATGCTATATAACGTATACGTATAAAATACACACACACAAACACACATACACATATACGGAAGAGAGAATTCACTATCGACCGACTCGCCATTTGTTACGAGTTTTCGTGGGGGAGAGAAAGCGAGTGAGTATTCTCGAAACTCTCTGGGGGAGGTCACGCCTCTCTCTCTCTCTCTTTCTCTCGTTAAAACAAGCAAAACGCACGTTCGTAAGTACGAAATGCGTGCAAAGCACAATGATGTGTAAACGTATTCGAAGAGAAGATAAAGAAGAAGAAGAAAAAAAAAGTAAATGCACTTTTACGTGCGATTAATCTTCAAAGAAACGATATCAAAATTAATTAGACTATTGTGTGTATCGATGATGGGGGAGGGGGGAGAAGGGAAAAGGAAGAAGAGTGGTATATATTTGAAACGAGATACGAGTTTGTTGAATTTTTGTCATATTTGTTCTTCTATGATTATGTGAAAATGAAACTTGGATAGGATGGTTACATGCTATTGATGATTTTTGGTAGATTTGATTCATAGATCAGGGTTATAATAATGTTACCATGTATATATATGTATACAGTGAGTTACAGGAATATTTGTATTTATTTCTAATGCAAATTTGATGTAATTGATATTTGTTTGTAATGCAAAGTATCAAAATTCTTCTACACTGGAATCTATGCTATAAAGTCGTGAGAATTGTTGAGCGCGAGCTTATGATCTTGGAATGCACGATGCAAATTTCTGTTTCTCTCTTTCTGTGATAACATCATACAAGATTCCATTGGTGTTGCAATGGAATTCTTATTACCGAGATGTCATCGAAAATAAAATCATTTTGCTTCGTGCTACATAAGATTTCCAATATATTCTCATTATAGATTGATAAATCATCTATTTATATATATATATATTTTATTTATTAGTAATTGTATTAACAGTTTAAAAATAACACACATTAAAAAATATGTAATACGATAGGATTCTGATCACATTGACCTTCGATTATTTTCTTCTTATTTTCTTTTTCTCAGGTGACGTACTCGGCCGATCTAGCAATCGAGATTCCAGGTAATTTGAGCCAAAGTGGTTCCTCGTTAAGACTGGATTACAGTCCTGCTGTTGGTAATCCACCACCAAACATTAGGAAAGCCGCAACAGAAATAGGTGATGTTATCAAGCTCACTAACGTTCTTCCTGGTACGAGATATGAGTTTTGGTTGTACTACAGTAACGGCACTCTTCACGATTGGCTCACGTGGTCTGCAACGATCACAACAGGTATAAACTTTGAATAACGTTAGTGTACCTTTCTAAAATTCTTAGAACCTAAATATATATATATATATGTAAGAAATACGAAGACAAGATTTTTCCTCTGATAACCAGGTCGTATATATTTCAAACACGATCCGACATACATTTTAATCTAAAACACGAGTAAGAGTGGCCACGTGCCGTGGAAACCTTTTTTTTTTCTTTTTTCTTCTCCCTTAAAGTGCATTCCACTCAACCGTAAATATATTTAAATGATTGAAAAATGTTAATGAATAAATTTTCCATTAAGATTCGTTGAAAATTTGATAAATAAAATCTATTATATCGGAATGAATGTGTAAATTGTGATAGATGCAACAAATGTGTCATCATATAATTCATGATTATTGTTCGCGCTTCAGTACCGGATCCACCCTCCAATTTGACCGTATCGGTCCGTAATGGGAAAACCGCTATCGTGTATTGGTCACCACCAGCCCAGGGTAATTATTCCGGTTTCCGCCTGAGGGTACAAAGCTTCAGCGACACCGGAAATCCAAGGACGAGCGTGATACCCGCCGATGCAGTGCCCTATACCCTTCGTGATCTTACGCCGGGGGCAACGTACTCCCTTCAACTTTTCACGGTGCTGGACACCAAAGAGAGCGTGGCCTACACGAGCAGAAACTTTACAACCAGTAACGTGTCACATTTATATTAATCCTTTTTAATGATTCGTTTAATTACTTTTGTGTTTTCTTATATTCTCCATATTTTTTTTCGTTAGAACCTAACACACCGGGAAAGTTCATTGTATGGTTTAGAAATGAAACTACGTTGTTGGTACTCTGGCAACCACCATATCCTGCTGGGATTTATACTCATTACAAAGTCAGTATTGATCCCAAGGATGCGATTGAATCGGTCCTGTACGTGGAGAAAGAAGGTGAACCACCTGGACCAGCTCAAGCTGCATTCAAAGGACTCGTCCCTGGTACGTGTCTATTAACTTTAATTATGTTACGAGTAAGTTACTATTTGCTTGCATGAAAGTGCAATTTTTCTTATCGTTGACAATTAAACGAACCACTCGGTTAAACGTATAATTTTGTTTATTAACAATTTCAAATGTTACGAATAATTGATATCGACTGATATTTAAGTATCTATTTTTTTTTGTATTTATTATTAACACACAGGTCGAGCTTACAACATTTCGGTACAAACGGTTTCCGAAGATGAAACTTCGACACCAACGACTGCCCAATATCGCACTGTACCTTTGCGACCCTTGAACGTGACTTTTGACAAGTCTTTAATAACGTCTACTTCCTTCAGAGTATTTTGGAAACCACCGAATGGAACATCGGAATTTGACAAGTATCAAATATCTCTTGGTGGTAATCGGAGATTAGCACCCGTCAGCAAAAATCGTGACGATGAAAGCAGATTGGAATTTAAAGATTTAGAACCTGGGAAAACGTATCAGGTCATTGTAAAAACAGTCTCTGGCAAGGTTACCAGTTGGCCAGCCAGTGGCGACGTTACTCTCAGTAAGTTTGTCTTCTCGATAAATAATATATTATTATTATTATTATTATTTGGTACCATTTATACCTTAATTTTTTATTTCAAAAATATTCAGAACCTTTACCAGTGCGAGATTTACGAGCAGAAGTCGATGAGAGAACAGGTATGGTTGAAGTGTCATGGAATCCAGAAAATAGTAGTACACAAGACAGCTATAAACTTCAGTATCACGAAGTGGAAACAACTATCGGTGGTGATAGCAACACTTTGACAACTGACAAAACCAGAGTAAGATATTTCTTTCTTTTTTCTTTTTTTTTTTCAAACAAAAGAGAATAAAAATAGATCATTAGAAAGGAAATTACTTTTTCTTTTATATTAAATTTATTAATTTTTTTGATTACAGGTAACATTGGAAGCTTTGTTACCTGGACGAAATTATTCCATAATCGTTCAAGCGATTAGCAGCAAAGTTGAATCGAATGAGACGATACTTTATCAAGTAACACGACCATCTAGTCCGATAATTGAAGATTTGAAATCGATTGAAAAAGGTTTGAACATATCCTGGAAGAGTGACGTAAACTCAAGGCAAGAAAAGTTCGAGGTGACGCATAATAGAAACGATACCGGGGAAAGTGCGACCACCTTGACCACAGAGTCGCACATTGTTTTAGAAGATCTTTATCCTGGTGCGGGATATGAGGTCAAGGTTTTCGCCATTAGTCATGGACTCAGGAGCGAACCGCATGCACATTTTCAAGCAGTCCGTGAGTGTTGAACACCTTCGAATATGAACATTCATTTATACGTGTCCTTGAGAAATGGAAAGGACAACTCTTACGTTTGGAATTACCCGTTTCTATTTTTTTTCTTTTTCTTTCTAGTTCCTCATCCACCAAAGAATTTGAGCATTGAAAAAGTTACCAGTAACACCGTACTCGTCCATTGGGAGGCACCAACGGATTCGATATTTTCTGAATATTCGATTAGATATCGTACGGAAGACGAACCAAGATGGGTGAAATTACCGAGTGTTCGAGAAATCGGCGAGGCAGAAGTTGCCGATATGACACCTGGAGAGAGGTACACGATACAAGTGAATACTGTAAGCTATGGGGTAGAAAGTTTACATCCGTTGCAAGTAAATCATACGATTCGTGAGTGTACATTTCTTTATGTTATATAATATATGACGTATATATTGTATATAACAATGTTTTCATTATAAAAATGATTATTTTTTGAAGGACCAAACCCAGTATTAAATATTCGTCCGATCGTGGATTCAACGAATGTTACCTTAGAATGGCCAAGACCCGAAGGTAGGATAGAAACTTATGTGATAAGATGGTGGCCCGTAGAAAATCCAGATGATGTCAGAGCAAAAAATGTCACCGAAAGTCCCGAAATATCAGCTCTTGTATTCGACGAGAACACTATTCACACGGAAAGAGTACTAGTTGGTGATTTGATGCCAGGCATGCAGTATTCATTCAGCGTCTATACCATATCTTACGATCTAGTCAGTGAAATCACCAATTTAACGACCAGAACAAGTGAGTAATCATCACCCGAGGTTCTAACGTTCGAAACTTCGTGTTTTTTCTTTTTGTGTGTTTCATTTTGAGTGAGTATAAAAAAAAACTATCCCTAATAATTTGACGCAAATGCTTAACGAAATTTTTCTACACGTGCATCATATTGTGCCTAATAGAATATTATGCAGCTAAGAATTCATCCTTTATTCTTATATATATATATCTCTTCATTTGTTGTTTTCTTTCAAATTTCACGACTAATCTTGAAATAACAGCAGGCGAATTTTGTACGTTTCGTTAACATTTCCTTGGCTTACTTCATCGTTTAGTTTTTTTTTTTTTCTTTTTTCTTCCTTTTGAGATTAAAGAGACAGGAATATTTAGAGGATGTATGCGCCGATGTTTACTCATAAATAGGCGAATTAAAATTAATCAGGTTAAAAGAAAACGACTCTGTCGAATCCAGTGCCGCTGATCCAGTCCGAAGTCGTAGTGGTGGTAGATCGCGATCAACCTGGTTCGTTAACGCTAAGGTACACCCCAACGCCGATTCAATCATCGAGATTCGATCTTTATCGGTTTCGTATCAACGACGAGAACAATACGACTAAGGAACGTCGTGTAGACGATACCGATACGAAGATAACCTTTATTGGTCTTACACCCGGTAGACTTTATCAAGTGACCGTATGGACTGTCAGTGACAACGTGGAAAGTCGGCCATTGATTAGACAGGATAGACTCTGTAAGTATCCTTTTTCCTCTTTTTTTTTCTTTTTTTTTTTTGTTTCTTTCCTTCTTCAAATAGGAATAGGAAAATAGATGAAAGTCTTATTTATTAATTATCGATCATGCGCGTACGTAATTTATAATATATTACATAATTTTGATTTGCGTTTATTGTTCATTTATATTATCTATTAACGTACCATCGAGAATGTTGTACGCTTTACAATGCCACACCGGAACGTGGTATCTTCTTCATTTTAATTTGCGTGATTACATTTTCTTTTTTTTTCTGCTTGATAAGCTTTAACTTCATTCTCAGCGATAAAGAATATTATTAATTCGGTGAACGGTTCGGATCCAAACGACGTAGTCGCATTACACGCCAGTACTGTATTATAATTTGGGAAATATATTCGAAGAAAATTCAAAAGCGAGGATCTCGTTTTCAGATCCTGAACCGATCACTGCAATAAATGCGACAGACGTTAACGATACCAGGATAACATTGACTTGGGACGTACCAAGAGGAGAGTATGATACATTTGAAGTGCAATACATAAACACCGAAGGGAACTACATCCAAAATTTAACATCCATTAACACGATAACCATATCAGAATTGAAGCCATATAGAAATTACACGTTCACGTTGGTCGTTCGATCAGGAACTGAGTCATCCTATTTGAGGGTGTCGAACCCGCTAAGTGCCAGTTTCACCACGAGCGAATCTTATCCCGGCAGAGTGGACAAGTTTTATCCAACTGATATACAACCTAGCGAGATCAGTTTCGAATGGTATTTGCCGAATCAGGAGTACAATGGTATCATCAGAAAATACAGCATCACTTATGGCTTGGAGGTTAGTTTTTTGTTCTTTTTTTTGTTTTTCTTCAAATCAAATTTCATAACAACGATTAAATGTGAGATGGAAGTGTATAGATTGATATTATTAATCGTGAAAGATTATAATTTACAATAATACCAACAACTTAAAAGATAGGAGCACGCGGGCAACCATATTGGGAATATTTTAATGCATCATCGGTAATCCTATCGTTACTTTAATCGTTCGTTCGATTTTCTTCAGGGTTCTACGCACACGCAGATGCAAGATTTCAGGCCGATCGAATTCCGTGGTGTCATAAAGTCCCTCATACCTGGCAAAACTTACGTCTTTCGTATTCAAGCCGAGACTAAGGTCGGTTATGGTCCTGAATTTGTTTGGAAGCAAAAGATGCCAATAAGGGCACCGCCAAAACCGCCCACTCAAGTTGTACCAACCGAGGTCTGTCGAAGCAGTACTACGATACAAATACGGTTTAGAAAGAATTACTTCAGCGAACAAAATGGCGCTGTAACCTCGTATACTATAGTCGTTGCCGAAGATGACAGCAAAAATGCATCTGGTTTGGAAATGCCTAGTTGGAGAGATGTTCAAGCTTACAGCATTTGGCCACCTTATCAGGTAAACATCATTTCCGATATGTATTCCTTTTCTTATTAAAGAAAAGAACAAAATATTTGTTAATTATCATAACCTAGCTATTATCAAAACGCTGCTGTTGCAGTTTTCATTCAATGCAAAATCCGTGCCACTGTCACGAGGATAATTTTCCACTGTAACGTCTCGGCACGTCTTGCGATTACGTAAAACAATGTGTTAGACACACGATTGGATGATAGTGTGTAATCCTTTTTTTTGTATATATATCGATGTAGGAGTTAATGATCCGTTGAAATTGCTATATCCGGTTAATCATCGATCCTTTAACGATTAATCGAGTAAAGTAATTATAAATTGAATCTTTTTGATATAAAAGTATACTTAGGCATCTAGATTGATCATCGTAAACGAACGGTATTGACGTTAGATACCAACGAGACAACAACAGATGCGAGTAATCAATTCAACGAATTATTCCAAACAGCTCATTAACTTGTAAGATCACGGACTAATCGCATAAACGGCTCACCATCACACGCGCATTACACGGACGACCGTGTAACTTAGAATCTCCTTCATCTCTCTAACGCGTTATATGTGCAATGCTATGTCAAACGATAGAAGTACTATGCGTAACACTGTAGTTGTTACTGGTGCTTCTAATCGCGAACACGCATGATTGAGATTTCTAAGATGGATACTTTGAAGAGTCTTATCGTAAATACTAGTAAACTGATCGTTCAGGTGAAGTTTCTTTCATTAAATTTTTGTATCCTTTAATCGAACACTTTTAACTTTCACGAGAGAGTTCGATACTATTATTATAATTAATCTGAAGTGATTACGTGACTCGTTGTTGCTCGTTATTATGAACGAGAATATTTAAGTAGTGTTTTTGTACTTTGTTCATTTATTATTACAAGTAGAATAATACGTATAACGATTGTTTAATCGTGAATCGAAAAATAAACATTTTATTTGTTATTCTCGAGATAAATGATTCTTTCAAATCTATATATGTATTTTCTGAAAATCCAAACGAATGGTAATGTTATTATATTATGTAATGTGGATTGAAATATTATGCATTAATGCGTCTGATAAAATTTCAAGGAAAAATGGTAATTACGTGTATACGCGAATATCGCTTTAAACAATGAAAATAGATTTGACTCGTTTCAATCGTCACAATGCGCACGATATGAGTCACACACTCGGTGACAATTTCATTTAAATCATTGTACCTTCGATAGTTTTGATTACATCATTTTTACGTTGTTATGATTTCATTTTTAATGCGATTTATGATATAATCTAATTCGTATGTAAAGTAATTTTAATAATCGTGGATATATCATTTTTTTTCCATATAACGATTCGCATTTTACATCTTTCCCAGGTTATGGAACCTTATTATCCTTTTAAAAATGGATCCGTTGAAGATTTTACAATAGGAAGTGAAAATTGTGATAACAAAATTGGTTATTGCAACGGGCCGCTTAAATCTGGTTCAACCTACAGAGTAAAAGTACGAGCTTTCACAGCACCCGACATGTTCACGGATACAAGCTATAGTTTTCCAATTCAAACAGGTGAGAGCGATCGGTCGGAAAGATTTATAATTTTAACGTTTACCTATGATAATTAATACGATATTCAAAATAAAATTTGAAACAATTTATGATCGATAAGATAAGATTCACGTTGCGAGCGTTTGGTTTTTCTTTTTATTATTTTATCGATATTCAATAATTCTTGGAGTATTTTTTTCTCGGAATAATTTATAACGATCATAATTTATTCTGAAGATTATTAATATAAAATAGAACGTATTGATAAAAACATTACTAAATTCATGCCTCGTTATTTCGTGTACATGTCTGTCCAAGGATTGCTGCTGGCAGGTAATCAGAGTTCTATTGTATAATTTATGCGAATAAATTTTCCATAATATAAGCTCGATATACAATGCAAATCAGTATATTCTGTATTCGTTGTGTTTCTTTTTAACAGATAAGGATAACACTGCTATAATTGTTGGAGTTACTGTCCCGATTGTTCTTTTACTGTCTTTATTGGGTATCGGTTTGCTCGTAAGAAGAAGACGAAGTCAAGGAAGGAAGACTACCGAGACCAGAGCCACCGACAATTTATCTTTACCAGACAGTGTTATTGAAACGAGGTAAGGTATTTATGTTAATTAGTCAAATATTCATCTTTCTTTCTAAATGAGATAATTAATGAGTCAGTTTATTTAGATAGTCGTAAAAAAAAGAAAATAAAACTCCGATTATCAAGTAACCCACGAGGAATGAAATAATATACACCGATACGATATTTAATTCATAGTCTGTCCATAGTCGTTGAAGTCATACTTCGAACTGCTGATAAATATCCTAAATGACGATGACGTAAAAACAACGATATCGATCTTCCATAATTTTTTTCTTTTTACTATTCTTCATATCGACAGTCGTTAATTCGTATTTTTTCTTTTTCTTATGACAGCGAGTCTTTTGTTTATTCATATATTTTCAATTGATTTTCCAAGTGTATGTAGTTTTTTTTTTTAATCGTTAATCATTCGGACGATATATCGATATAAATGAGTATATGTGGACAATTTAATCGATATGAAGTAATTATGTCAATAGCAGTGCTTGTTTTTTCTTTTCTTTTTTACGATTAGACGATAAAATGTGTAGAGATCATTATATTCATGAGACTCGATCGTATGATGAATGAACGCGATTTTTCATTTTTAATTCATATTATTTATACTCTTTTTTTACTGTTTCTTTCTTCTAGTCGTCCCATTAAAGTAGAAGATTTTTCTGAACATTATCGAAATATGTCAGCGGATTCGGATTTCCGTTTTTCCGAAGAATTCGAAGAGTTGAAGCACGTTGGAAGGGATCAACCATGTACCGCTGCCGATTTACCATGCAACAGACCAAAAAATCGTTTTACAAATATATTACCTTACGATCATAGTAGATTCAAATTGCAACCGGTAGATGACGAAGAGGGCTCGGATTATATAAATGCTAATTACGTTCCTGTGAGTAATATACCAAAGATATATATATATAATTTATTTAAAAATAAAACTATACATTTTTTATAATATATTAATATAATATGTTATAATAAAATATATATTAATATATACTATATATTAAAACTAATAAAAGGATTTTTTGTTAATAATGGTTTTGACTTAACGAAAAATTTATTTAAATTTTATTCAGGGTCATAACTCGCCAAGAGAGTTTATAGTAACGCAAGGTCCTTTACACTCAACGCGAGATGATTTCTGGAGAATGGTGTGGGAGAGTAATAGCAGAGCTATAGTTATGCTCACGCGATGTATCGAGAAGGGTAGAGAAAAGTGCGATCATTATTGGCCCGTGGATACATTGCCCGTTTATTACGGTGATATTTGCGTAACCATTTTAAACGAGGCACATTATCCCGATTGGAGTATCACCGAGTTCATGTTGTGCAGGGTATATATATTTTGTTTCCTTTTTTGCTTTATACATTTTTCTTTTTATTGTTAATAATATTAGGGAAAAATATCGAATCTGTATTTAAAATAAATTTGTTTTATTTTATATTTAGGGTGACGTGAAAAGGGTAATACAACATTTTCATTTCACAACGTGGCCAGATTTTGGAGTACCTAGTCCACCTCAAACGTTAGCAAGATTCGTTCGAGCATTTCGAGAACGTGTTAGGCCAGATCAACGACCAATAGTCGTTCATTGTAGCGCTGGTGTAGGACGTAGTGGTACATTTATCACCTTAGATAGGATACTTCAACAGATTTTGGTATCGAAATACGTAGACATATTTGGAATAGTTTGGGCTATGAGAAAGGAAAGAGTTTGGATGGTACAAACTGAACAACAATACATCTGCATACACCAGTGTCTACTTGCTGTCTTGGAAGGACAAGACACTACGGGACCACCTCGTGAGATTCATGACAATCAAGGATTCGAAGGTGAGCGTTTTAAATTTTTACCGGTTTTTTTTGTTCTTCTTGTTTTATCGCTACACCAAGTATTTTCAAGTGATTTTTTTTTCTCTTTTTTTTCCCTCCCCATTTCATTTCATTTCTACGTTTAATATACGTCGAGTCGTGTAAAATTTGCGATGCATGAAAACAGGATAAACGATATAGAATCTCAATGATTTTGTTGAGAAACTATCTCAAATTCGTATTCGTGTTTCACATATTTGAATTTTATTCATTTTTACTATTATCGAAAAATATGCATTCCTATGGGATATTAAAATGTGTTACACGAGCACGAATTGTTTTCTTATCGCCTGTGACATATATAAATATAAAATGAAAAGAATAAGTTTTTGTTGAAATCAATTGTCTAACGTCAATGAATATCAAATTATTTCTAATAAATAATAATGGTGGCGGTAAATAAAATAGTAGTGTGGGGTAGTGGTATAACGGAGATCGGTAATGAGAGTATAGGAAACAAAATAAAAAATAACAATAATAATAATAGAAAAACAAAGAACAAATAAAAATAAAGTAGTTGTGTCGCTTTTTTGTGGGGGTTAATCAAAATCGTATCGCCTCGTTGTAAGTAGTTAACTGACAAAACACCTTTTGCTACCCTTTTATAACATTTGAATCCAGGAAAGAATCGAAGCTCGGTTGAAAACGCTAAGAGTCCTGCCGAGGATGAAAAGGAGAGGTGACCTTCGAACTCCGAATCCTGCGTCGATGGTAATTTCGACCGTCGCTTTTTCTCTCCGTGCACGAATAATTTAATGTCTTGCATCTGTTAAACGTGATATCATCAAATATATAACATATTAAATCAACGTATATACACGTATGTTATATGCGGGCATATATAACGATGCATGCAAGTTGAGATCATGAGACAATAAAAACAAAAAACAGAAAAAAAAACAAAAACACGAAAGTAGCCGGAGAAAATTGCTGATTAAAAAAAATAAAAAAATAAAAAATAAAAAAGAAACAACAGTCCACTGATCGTTAGAGTTTTGCGTAATAGAACGTTCATTTGTTTATCATTAATTAAAGGCAAATAAATGTGTGTGAAAAGTAATAAAAAAAAAAAAATGAAAGAAAGATATATCATAATTCAACCAACGCTGCTGCTGCCGCCTCCTGCATTGATGCGATGTTTGCCAAAAATATTATTTGCCTGGCCTACAATTATTAACAGCTTTAACGCTAAACTAATTTGTTTTTTTTTTTACTCTGTGCAAAACTAAAACTCTCATTTCTTTGGTTAAATATCATTAAAATAAATGAATAAATTATAAATAATCTTATTAACCATATTAAAAAATAAACAAAAATAAAAAGACACACTGTACCAACAACAACACACACGAGTTGTATAATATTCGTGTAGAAATAGTGAAAGCATTGTTTTCTTCTTACTGAAATATTATAACGCTGTGTAGTGTGATAACTCGCCTTTTTTTTCTTTTTTCTTCGATGCGCGGGTCTAATAGTAAGCATAATTTTCTAATCGAAGCATGATATTATATTATGATATTTGATACGACGAATTATTAAAATAAGTTTCCATTTCTTTTTTTTTTCTTTTTCTTTTTTTTTTCTTTTCGTTTTGTTGTTTTTTTCTCTTCTTTTTTTTCTATCTCTTTCTCTCTTTCTCACACACGTTTTGCGCTAACGAAATAATCTTTTCTTTTTCTTTTTTTCTTTACATGTCTTTGCAGATGACGAAGGAATAGCAGAGTCGGGAATGTGATGATCCAATTAATGATTATCAAGGACAATCGACTTGCTGGGCAGCATGAACGTCTCATCTATAAAAAAAAAACTAAATTAGAATATATCTGACGTGTTGTACGTCTGATTCTTCACGGAGATACTTTTGTTTTTTTTTTGTTATAAAAATCTCGTCGAAGAAAAAAACGTCAGAGAAATCTAAGAAGAAGGTGAACGTTCGAAGAAGAAGAACGAAGAAGAAAGCAGATCAACCAATCGAACGGATTAGGAGATTTTCGAATTAAAAAAGAAAAAAAGAAAGAAAAGACAGGTCGATCGATTTTACAGCCCCCCGCCCCCACCTAATTTTATTTTGGGGTTTAATACTCAACGACGTTTCAAATATTATCTGTCGGGGAGTATTTTGTTCGATTTAACGCGTCATCAACACGCGTTGTTCTCACACCAATTTTCATTCGCCAATATAAAAGGAAGAATAACTTTCAGTTCGATGGAAAGTTTGATCTCATTGATACTTTTTTCCGGTTGATTCGAAAATTGTGACCAATGACATTACGGTAACCCTTTGTGCGTAAGTAAATCTCGAGGGACGAAAAAAGGAAAAGGATCGAATTTAAAATTATTATGCAGTATAAAAAAAAATACATTAAATCTAATCGACAACGGGAATGATCCAACGTCGTGACGATGATCGTTGTTACTTGGAAGAAAAAAGAAGAAGAAGATGATGAAGATGAAAAGATATCGTCGTAATATATCTTCTAGGCGTTAGCTGCTATTTTCTGTGCATAGTAAATTATCATACGTGCTCGTGTTGATCCCGTTTATAGATAGATACAGATTTGCATATCATAACGAATTAACACAAACGAAAGAAAAAATAAAAAGCAAAAAAAAAAAGAAAATTTCAATTTGGGTTGTCAACGGGATCGATTCGCATTCGTTACGAATGTACTTATATATATTTTTTTGTTTTATTTATTAATTATGTATTTATTTTTTTTTTGTTAATTATACACACGTACATGTGCGTGCATACATCAATTTGAAATTATCGATGAAACATTTTTTTACTAAATTTTTCTTTATCATAATAATTTAGTAAAAAAGATTTTGTTAATTTTTCATTGGACATTTCTTCATAAGATTACAAATCCATTTATAATTATAATTACAATTTGTATATCGTAACTTTTGAATAGTAGATTTGCGACGAGTGCGTAATCGAAATCAATTCAGCGTTATTATCATCATCTAGCTGTTTGTTGCATACAAAATGGCAACCATCCGTCCAAGAGCCGTGCTAGACGTGCCAATTAAGTGTTAAAGAGAATTTAATTTAAAATGAAAACGAAAACGAGGAAAGAATGGAGTATAAGATGTCGACGAAGCGAAAAAAAGAACACGTGAAGATACTGTTTTTTTTTTTGAATATCATTACTCTCGAGTTAGGCCAAGCAAGTTTAGTGGGAACAAGAAACTCGCATCTTCGTAGAAGCCATATCACTTTTTCGTGGATAAAAAAAAAAAAAGTCACTCGACCCGATAACATATGGTGTATTTATGGTTATCGAACTATTACAGACGAATATTCTCGTCAAACGTATGTTTTTTTTTTTTTCTAATATTATTGTTTCTTCAGTATTTAAGTTCGACTTTTTTTTTTTTAATTAAAGAAGAAGGTACGAAAGAAGTACTTAACTTTGTGTAAATTAATTGTCGAAAGCGAGAAAGAATGCGTGAGAGAGAGAGAGAGAGAGAGAGAGAGAAAATAAAAAAGAAAGTAACACACTCGAAATAATAAACAACGAGGTCCAATCGAAACATTTTTTTGCGATATTTTTCCAAATAGATAGAGAAAGAAAAAAATAACAAAAAAAATAAAAGAGGTATCAAAAGCGAGAAAATTTTGGAATAGAACGAACGAACATCGCGTATTTTTGGAAAACTTTTATTATCCAAATAGTGAATTATTGCATAGGGAAAATTTTTCCTTGCGTTAGATATGAATCGAGAAATGCTCCTCGAAAATAAGGAATAAATCAACGACGCGAAATTCTAGACTGAACGATTAAAATTTTGAACGAATTTATCAAAAAAAAAATAAAATAAAATAAAATAAAATAATACTAATAATAAAAAAAGAAAAGAAATATGAAAAACGAAACATGACAAAAAGAAAATGGAAAAAAGGAAAAGTTTAAATGTATACTAAATGATGGTGTTTTCCATAATAAAAGTCCTAACGTTTGTCATACGCGTATGCATACGGTATGTGCAAAATCGAATAATCGTCATTGTTAATATTTTTGAAGGAAAAAGAAAAAAATGACAAGAAAATGAGAGGAAACGAATCTCGCTAATTCGTAGTTTCTACCACAGTGTTCTTAAGTGCAAATAATATTAATGTAATCTAAGGTGCCCCTCGTGTCAACATCCCCCTCTTCGATTATTTAGAATATTTCTTACGATTAATTTTATTTTATTTTTTTTTTTTTTGTTTTTTTTTTCCTTTATCTTCGGGTAATTGGGCCATTGTAAATAATTATAAATATATATATATATAAAAATGTTTCCTTCGAAGGGTGCAAGGATAACACCTTTTTATCATTTTTGTAACATCGTCAAGAAAATGATCATCCACCATTTACAAGCTTTTACTATTAACAAGAAACGTACGTCATTGTTTTATCACAACTTGTGACCTAAGATTTTTTTGAAATTTTATTCAGAGAAAAATTCAAAGATCAATCCTACTTCCTCTTACTCTTCCACCCCGCTTCCTAGCCTCATCCCCGGAAGGATTTTCCTTGCATTCATTCTCGTGAAACTCATTCGTAGTTACAAGCATATGTTCGTTAGTCTTCTAATGTCAAAATAACAAAATGGTGAGCATGTATGATAAAAAGTGAATTCACAAATCGCTTATTTATATAGTTCTCGAATATAAATAATACTTTCCAATTGCTTCTAACATGATTCTTTTTTTTTTAATCTGCCAGTGTTCGTATCATTGTCGAAATATATTCTTAGAAAGCTATATCTTCGTAAGAGTAATTAAGTAAACGAGACATATTCGAAAAAGGGGAAGTATTTATATGTCTGTATTAGACGTTTCAAATTTTTACAGATTTCGATGACCATATCAGAATACGCGAACGAGAAAGGATAATGTAGGATTTATACATTAGGAAAATGAGGGGAAAAAATAATAGAAAAAGAAAAAAAAAATAGAAGAGAATGAGAAAAAGGAGAAGAAGGAGAAGAAGAAGAAGGAGAAAAATTGTTCTTTAGGCGTCAATAAAAACATTCGTAGTTCTACATGAAGAATTAAATACGCGACATTATTAGCCCATGAGTATTACCATTTATAATTTTATGTTTATTCTGTGATAAATCACGATTTGTGGTTCGCGGAGAAAGAATTATATATATATAAAAAGAGAGAGAGAGAGAGAGAAGAAGAAAAAGTAAACAAAGAATTGAAGGGATTGAAAACGAAATTGTCAAAAAAAAAACAAATGAAGAGAAAGAAATCAAATATAAATCTTTCATCGATAACGAAGAGATAAAGTTTACATAGGCGAAAGACAACAAGGTGATAGATAATAATAATAATAATAACAATAATAATAATAATAATAATAATAATAATATTAATAATAATGATAATAATAATATTATAATAATAATAATTATTATTATAGTAATATAATTATAGGGATGATAATAAAATGATATCGAGATGATTCATGGTATGTTTTTTTTTTTTTTAAATTTATCATGACGTTGTAAATATTAATTATAATTGCTTGATGTTAAGGATCACACACTTATGCATACATATATGTATGTATATGTATATGTATATGTATATGTAAACACAGGAACATCCGTATAAAAGAAAAAAAAAATGAAATAAAAAGTAAATATATGGATGTCTAAGTTTTTTTGTATATAAAGAAATTTTTTTATCGAGGCAGCTGCGAGAACAGCAATAATAAAATGTAAAACGACAAATGAATCTGCGAATAAAATAGAAAAAGATGAATACCTTTGTTTATTTCATGTCATCGATTATTTGTCTCCTTTTTCGTATATTCCCCGTGTATATTCCTACACTAATCCTTTTTTTAACTAAAATTTTTTCCATTAGTTTTTGCACTCACTTTATCTATCCCGACGGATATTAAAAAATCTTCTCATCAGTTTTATTATTATTACTATTATTATTATTATGAAGATATGCTATGCTGTGATTATTAAATGAAAATGATTTTTATATGAAAAAAAAAAGTTCGCGCAAATTGTAGCTCATTTGCTGTTTAACGTATGTTTTCCAAAATCAATGCAATTACGCGAAGAATAAATACGATAAAGAGCAAAACAGAAAAAAAAATACAGAAACAAATGTGTTACGATAAAATGCACGTTTATGAAATAAAAACCACCGATGCCGATTCAGATAAACGTAATGCGTACTTTTTTTATCTTCCAACATTTATTTTGCGCAACCGGGGTTTTTTCCTTTTTTTTCTCTTTTCTTTTTTTTTATTATTTTTGCTTTAAATTCACAAATAAATTTATTACACGCTAACTATTTAGAATTTATTTTTTAACAAAAATATCTTCCATCGTTACTCATTATAGTTGATTTTTTTTTCTGCAAAGAAAGAAATAATTATCGCACGTTGAGTTGATATTTTGTGCACTAAGTAATTTCTTTCTTATTTTTGTTTGTTTTATTTTTTAAACTGTTTTTATCCGTTCGTTCGTTCGTTCGTTAGTTAATTTTCAAGATGACAGGTTATTAATTTGTATTCATCGGTCAACGAGAAATTTAAAAGCATTTTTATGCTAGATTAGACGTCCTTCGGGATAATCTCGTTGCTTGTTGCTTTTCAGTCGTCGATGATGACGATGATGATGATGGCAAAGATACCGGCAATGGTGGTCTTGAAAATTTCGAAGGTAACGTTGGTGGTAACTTTCCTTTCTCCATTGTTTCACGCGAATTACTAGAATTACCCTTATTTCTGCTACTTGCCGAACGACCTGTTTAACAAATGAAATATATTTTATTATTTATTTATACGATTAAGTGTATTGGATCTTTTCCTGCTGGTACAGTGTATGATCCTACAACTGTATAAAATTTCAAAAAAAAAATCAACTATCAACTTAATTCTCTTTTTGTGTGTAAGTCCTATTATTTAAATATATATGTGTGTGTATGAATGAGTAAATCTAAAAAATATATATTCAATATGTATATTTATATTGATTATTTATATATCACATTTCATTATCCATTTATTCTATTTGTTTGTTTATTTTTTCTAGAAAATTTGTAAAAATATCTAGCAATACCAATTAATACCTCTAAGATGATTGAACATTCTTGAAAAAATTCCAGGAGTTTCTTTCTTTGTCTCGTCAATGGTTTCGTTAGTCTCATTAGTTGAATGCTTACGAAAAATCCTACTTAATGATCCTGCACGTGAATGAGGAAAGAGCTTCTTTGGTGCGCCGTCTTTATCTACAAGCTTTAACATTCTTCCCAAGGAATTAGTTTTGTCTTTTCTCGAAGATTCATTCTCACAATTATCATTCGGTTTTGTTGTATTCTATCGTTAAAAAGAGAATTTAATACAAAATTCAAGATTCAATTAAATTATATTTTATTTCAATATTAAATCATTGATAATGGAGATAAAAATAAAATAAAACGATATGAAATTGCTAACCGTTCTGTTGTCTAAGCTCATATCAGTTTTATCCACTTCGCATGTTTGCCCTTGGGATTTAAATATTCTGCCGACTCTATCAAGTGTCACGGTTTTAAGCCTCCTTGTATCTGCTTTTACGGTATCGTTTTCCGATGATTTTCTGATAACTTCATCATCGTTCACGTTCGCTAAGATTACGTATAATGTCATCATTAATTAATTTTAATATTACCAATTTAGATAATAATTACTTTTGAAATTATTATATTAGATTAGTCTTCATGCATAAGTAAAATGAATTTTAACAACTTTTCTATTTTATTATTAACTCACTTATCAAGGAAATATATATATATATTTTTTTTACTATTATAATTATCATTTATTTTAAATATGAAATAATTATCTCTTATGAGAAGTGAAAAAAACTTAATTACTATTTAAACAAATTAATATACGAGATCCAGATTATTTTGACAAAATATAAAATCAATATTCGTATTAAATTAGAAAATACATCTTTAAGTAATATTTTAATTTAGCTTAGATTAATAATTAACTCACCAGAAAATTGACGCGTTCCTATTGGCGGAGTCTCATTAATTACTTCCTTCATGCGAGTTGTACCATCGTCTTTGCCATAATTGATTTCGTCGGTTGTAACCTAATAAGGATATTTTATTTTTATCTACGTTTTCATTTACATTATCTACTTCGTTTGAAATCATTTCTTACTTTTTTTTTTCTACCCATTTAGGGAAATGAAAAATGCAATAAGCAATATTAGTCGTGTAAAGATTACCATAAATCGTTAATTAGTTATATATATAACAAAAAAATGTCCTTGTATAAATATAAAAACACATATACATATGTAGATAGACTTTTATATATGATATTTTATATATGACAAACTTTTTGACGTTTTTAAATTAATTAAAGAACGAAACGAGAGTATGAGTGTAATAAAAATTAGTATTAAAGTTTGTGTGACATACCTCACTAATTTGTGACGATTGCATGTTAATATTATATTTTTAATTTTATTTCGCAAAGTGTTTTTAACGTAACAGCTATTGGAACTTTTTTGTCGAATTTACAAAATATTTTCTCGTTTTTATCTTCTTGAAATATTTCGCTTTGCTTAGTGATCGATGATTGCCTGGAAATACTTTCTATAAATGTTATTTACCGTTAAGTAAATATATGAACATATGAACTTTTGAAATATGTTATACCGAATTAATGATTTATTCCAAAATGTTCAGTTTGATGAACAAGTCAGTAAATAAACTATGAGGATTACATTAAACAAATATTAATAACGTAAAATACAGGAATTAAGTCAGAGTAAAGGAAAACGATTATAAAAATGTATTTTAATTGAAATGCTATTTACTCAAGATGAGAATAAAGAAAAAAATAACAAAACGAACAAAAACACGTATATCTTTTATAATATCTTTACTAATTTCTGAATAATTATCAATTACCTTGATTAAACGATACGTAATTTATATTTTCAATCTTATTCTCTTCTTCGAAATCTTCGGGGAGAAGAAATACTTGAATTTATTTAGATTTTCTTGACTGGTTCGATCATCATCGATTGACAAGAAGACATTATCAAGTTGATTTTCTTTTTTTAATCGATTATCAAGATGACGACGGATATCGTTCATTCCCTATTAAAAGGAAAATTAATGAGAAAGAAGACGGAAAGAAGAAGAAAGGAACGATGTACTTCCTTTCTTTCTTTCTTCCTTGTTTATTTCCTTTCCTTTTTTGTTTTATCTTCCTTCCTTTTTATAATTGCTTTTATTTTCACTCCAACAAACTTATTTCCCCACGTCTAGTATTTATTAGTTGCATAAAATCTAGCTATATATATGTATATGCTTCCTCAAACAAGATGGCCAAACCTTTTTCAACCAATTTCCCGTTGACGGATCTTTAACAATAATTAAACATCGTTTTATCGATTTTCATTGTTTTATTATATCTTTTTGTTTGTTTTTTTTTTTTTATATGTTTTCTCTGGTTAGCAGCTCATTTCATAATATTATGTACAAATATGTTTTCTGGCAATTACGATCATGAAATAATATAATAGAAGGTTAAAAGATTAAATATTAATCTATTTTATGTGATTTATTTTATATTATAATTTTAATATATTAGAAAATATATCATAGAATTAATTTTTACTTTTTTATTTTTATTTTTTTTTTATTTATACAATCGTGACATTTGAATAAAAAAAATTAAGGTTATGAATCGAGTTGATGAAAATTAAGGTTGAAGGTATAAAATTATGGATATTAAATAAAATATTATTTTTTAAAAAGGTTATACATGATATCAAGAAGAGTCATAATTTGTATTTTTTTTTCTTTTCCCTATTTTATTATTGCAGGTTAGAAACAACATTAATTTCCAATTAGAAAAGTATTAAACATTGTTTGTCTTGATGCTAATTATTAATGAGATATTACCAAATATGTAAAAGATTATTCTGGATATTCCTGAACCTGATACGTAATAATTTTATACAGTGATATATGTATTAGGGTTAAATTTAGGTTAGGACACAAGATACATCATTTTTAGGGTATTAAAAACATCAAAAAAGGATTAGGAAAAGGGTTTAAAAAGAATTACGACTTCGTTGTTGGTTGTTGAAAAATAGCTATGAGAACCGTACCAGATTTTGTATTATTTAAATACGAATTGTACACATAATATTTATTGATCAGCATATTGACGAAACTAGCCTAAAGGCGACCCGTATTCTCGTATTCAAAATTGCATTTTTTTCCAAATAGATTTCATATACGTTTTTTCTTCTTTTTCTTTTTTTTTTTTGAATAAATAACTTCTTTTTTCTTATTTTTCTTTTCTAATAGATTTTTCAATTACAGAGATTCATGTGGTACAGTGGCAATGACAGCTAGAAAAATAGTTAATCTTGAGCGTTCATTATCTAAAGCAAACGCTTAAAGTACTTTTATAAGAGTTTAATTAATGTCACGTTAATTTTCAACGTAGAAATACATTTTCAAATACTTGTTTTAATATAACGGGACATCTTACAGTTATATTCTTTTCTTTTTGCAATATTTTTTTATACTTATTTTTGTTTGTCGATATAAAAGAAAAATATATTTGGTCAAGTTTATTCATTCCTTCATCTCATAATACTTTAAAGTCACGAATGTAGAATTACTTTTATTCTACGCGATCTATCATAAACCTTAATTTCATTTTCTAAGCAACATCTATCGTGGATATAACATAATTCAGTTTTAAACGAGCACAAGTAGCATAGTAGGAGTATAATAAATAACTCGAGTATAAACATTTATCTCTTTCTTGATTATTATCGATATTATTTTTCATTTCTTTACGTTATTTTTCTTTTCTATTTTATATTACACGTTACCTTTAATTCTTTTTTTTTTTTTAATTCAACTAGTATCATCCTATAATCATACAAAATCAAAGAATTCATTTATCCTAACTCTTCATCTGATCGTATTTAATTGAAAGATAAAACACACACACGTATGAAAATATTTTTATTTCGGAAAATTGGATCTGCCAGGTTTTCCTAAACCAGAAGTCCGTTTATTTTGTAAATAGAAAATACTATTTGTAAGTGATAGAAAACTATTTTGGTAAAGGGTTTACGTTGCGTATCTCGAGTTAGGTTGAAGTAATTTAACGTTAAAGAAAATAACGAACGAGTGGATTTAGAAACAAGAAAACAATTCGTGTGTTAATGAAAAACAAAAAATAAAGGAGAAGAAAGAAAGAGATTTAGAAAGAGAGAAAGAGGAAGAGAGAGAAGAGAAAGAGAAGAGAGAGAGAGAAGAGAGAAAGAGAGAGAGAACATAGTAAAGGTTCGGACCAGTTAAAACATGAGTTTAACTCTCAGTCAGCGGCCAGAGTTCGTCGTGCGCGCATCGTAGTTTCCTTAGTTTATGTGTGTTTCTCAACTGTATGAAAATACGTTGAGCTACTCTACTTGTTTCCAAGTGACACGTAAAACGATATTAGAAACGGTATATAAACTTAAATGTCATCATTTTTTATTATTTTTTTCAATATTTTTCTCAATAGCGTTCTCATCCACGTATTCACAATTTCTTCGTGTACGACGATATATATATTATTATTATTATTATTAAAGATATTAAATTTTCATTTTTTCTTTGTATAAAATAATTCTTTTTCATTTTATTGGCTAATATATTTCTTTGTTTTTTTTTCTTTTTCTTTTTGTTTTTCTTTTTCTTTTAATATTTAATTATTATTTAAATTATATTTATTATTTATTATTTAATTATTAATATATTTATCGTGAATATTCGTATTGGAATTTTTATATCGAAATCGTTAATATTTAAATAGGAATACGTGTAAGCTGCATTTATCAGATGTTCAGTTGAATATTCAGGATAGTTTTTTATATTAAAAAAAAAAAATAAATATTTACTTTCATTTTTCTTTCTACGTTTTTTAATGTTTGTTTTTTTTTTTCAAACAAAAAGTTGCCCCTTTTGATCATTTGGTTATAACGATAACTCGAATTTCTTTTTTGTTTCTTTCTGTTTTTTTTTTTACCTACAACTTATAAAGTAATCCGAGTGCTGTGACAAAGAGTCAAATGGTAGAATAAAAGGTACAAAGAGAATATATTAAAATATAGAATATATTGAATGTTTCAACCTTTGACATTTTATATATTTATCATTGGAAAGGGCATATATTTTTTTTAATTGAACGGCTAAATTTTATGAGTAAAATTTTTGTCAACAGTATGAAATATTTGTCGAACGATGATAAAAGCTCAGACTTGCAAAGTTTATTAAATGTTTCACGGTATCCGACGTATAAAATATTTTTTTCTTTTTTTTATCCAGAATGAAATTACTTTAAGAGAAACTAAAAAGCAAACAAATATTGTTGAAAATTATTTATTACACGTGGGCAATGAAAAAATATTCATAATGGAATTCCGACGGGGATTTCCGGTGTTGATTAAATGTTATATTCCTCAAACTTTTCCGATTGAAAAATAATAGAAACATTGATTTTGTTCCGGCAACAATAGATGCCGATTGTTTGAAATAAAACTATAGGAAAACAAAACATATCCCTTGGTAAAGTAAAAAAAAAACATTTTATTAACGACTTATATCCGAAAGGATATCAACGATCATTAAAATTTTATAGCCAAAAATAAAAAACACGAGGAAATTGAGCTCTGCACTTTTCGGTCGAGTGAAATTAATTTTTTATTTTTTCCTCTTTTTCTTTTTCTTTTTTTTTTTTTTTTCTATTTACTTTCTTTCTCGCAACCTAGTTTCGTTTAAAAGAACTTCGAGACGTTTTATAAAAAGGGAACAATACTATAACTTTCTTTATTCCATACTCACACACACACACTCATACACACACACTAGTGAAAAGTTGAAACGTGATCAGATTAAAATAAACTTATTTTAAAAGACGTTAAATGTCAACATTTTGTTGATTAAGAAAGTTACTCTCGTTTAAGATAAAAAATTATTCTTTAAAAGTTACATTCAAAAAGCACGATAATGATAATTAACTTTTCGATAAATCGAGTCATAAAAAAATGTTATTTCTATCGTGGGTATTTGTAAAATCATGATACGTTAAAAGTAGATTTAAAAGGGTGAAAATTATTGTCGGAGAATAAATTTCCAATTAAAAATTCAATATTTTGTCAATAAATACTCGTTTACGATATCGTATGTGTAATCATAAATAATAAAAGATTATTTACGTCGAAATAATTGATATCAGGATATCAATGTTAATTTAATATTGTTTTATTTTTACTTGACAAAAAAATATTACAAACTTTTCAAATATTGAACCCCATGTTTTCGTACTACCCTGTATATCTTCTTTACGTAACAACTGTTTACAATTATTAATGACAAATATTAATGATAATGATATAACCCATACGATGATAATCATTGTAACTTTAAAATCGTATAATTAATAATAATTATTTTTACAACATCATTTATTTACACCCACTATCGCAAACTTCATAATTTATTTCTATATTTACTTTGCAACTTTTTTCAGATTTACTTTTGAATCTTACTTTAAACGATAAAACTTCGAGAAAAGAAAAAGTGTCAAGTAAAGTGTCGTAGAAAAAAAAACAAAGGTAATAAAAAAAAAAAAAAAGAATTTAGATTTGATTTATTCGTTGTATCTCGTCCTCACGAAATTTCAATTTAAACGTTGAGAACGAACGGAAGTAATATACGATTCGAATGGGAACAATAATTTTCTCCAACAAACAACGATCACGAAGCTTAATTTACATTAAGCCAATTTAAAGCAATTAAACAAACAATAATAATAATAATAATAACAACAAGGTTATTACGTACGTTCCTTTGATACGAGATATCATTTTCGTTATCTCTTGGATTTTCGATTGAGAAAAAAAATGAAAACGTTCTGTGCACGATACCATGCATGATTCGTTATCCACATTTGTTATAATAAAATCATGAACAATGTTGAGTAATGATATAATATATAGGAAATTAGAATAAAATGTTAAAGAGAGAGAGAGAGAGAGAGAAAATAACATGAAAAAATAAATGTGAATAAGTATAAAAGAAAATAAGAATAAGATGAAATACGGAAAAAGAAGAAGAAGAAGAAGAAAAAGTTTTATGGTGAAACGAAAATATTTAATTATATACGTGAAATATTGTTAATAGAACGATTTTCTTCAAATAATTTATTCGCATAACGGAAATGGAAAAAATCAATATTAACGAATACGAATAAATTTAATAAAAAAAAAAAAAAAAGGTTCAATAATAATTAGAACGAAAAATGTCACTCATGGAGAAGAAAAATGTTTCATCCATCGGTGATTATTTGTCATGGGAAGATAACGAATATAAAGCATCGGTAATTCCTTATTTATCTGGATATACAAATTTGATTTCGAATAATTTTAATGAAACGCCTACGACAATCGTACAATCGAGCCAAAAAAATTTGCTCGAATATTTAATCGTACCATTATACGGTATTATTTTTTTTCTATCAATCGTTGGAAATTGTTTAGTGCTGATTACTTTGGCACGAAACAAACGAATGAGAACGGTGACCAACGTTTATCTATTAAATTTGGTAAGTAAGATGTTAATCTTTTCTTTTTTCTCATCAGTGTGTTAATTAATGTTTGTAATTAAGAATTTTTTTGTTTAATCAATGTGTTTGATCAGAAATTTTGTCTATGCTACTTATTTTATTTTATTTTTACGATTTTAAATATTTAAATTGTTTAAACATTAACATTGTTATTTGTCAACGTAAGTAATTAATAAAAAAATCAACTCAAAACGTCGATCATTAATCTAAAATGATAAGAAAAAATTTTGTTCTCGTTTAGAATGTTTTTTGAAATCGTTTATATGTTTTGGAGGGGGGGGATTAGAATCAATTTATATATATTTGTTAATTTTATAGAGATTTGTTATTATTATTTTCAGTTAAAATAGATTAATCCGATCGATTACACATTACTTTGATTATACGTTGTTATTTGATATATCAATGCAATTATAAAAGTTCAATGTATTGAAAATAAATAAAATTATATTTTCGCTATTACCTGAACAATTGAAATTGTATTCTCTTTATTGATTTATCGATCGGATCGGTAATAACTTTTAAATTACGTCTATGTTGCATGTATACACGCTAAATTTCACTATTTCATATATGAATTTCGAACTTTCGATTGCAATAGATATTTTGATTAACCTTTTATGTTCAGAATATTTTCTGCCAATTTAATGTCATACAGTTGCAAACGATTGATATTTAATTAAATTATGGCATAAATATATTGTAACAAGGGTGAAGATTACGTTAAAAAAAATACGAAGAGAAACTTCGAAAAATAATAAAGAAAAAAAAAAGCATTTCATATCTTTTATATCATTTATTTTCATATTTTATATTAAACGTTGATATAAATTTTTGTTCGAAGAAAGTTTAGGATACTTTTAAATTCACGTAATTCGTGGAAACATTTTCTACCTTACGAATTTCGATTCATGTTTATTATTGAAAGATTTAAAAAGAAAATAAAAAAAAAATGTAAAGTACAAAGTGATGAAATGAGACAACATGGGGTAAAAGAGAAGTAAAAGGATAGTGAAAATGAGACATCTTCAATTGGTAAAAGTGCTTGTCAAGTTGACGTCAATATTTTTTCCCGGTAGACCGAAGACAGTCACGTAATAAATTGCAAAGACGTGCTCTGTACGCGAAACATGAGACAATTTTACGTTAGTTAATCTTAGTCGATCTTTCTCACAAGTATTATTCCGTGGGTGCAAAGTAATAAAGTAGCCGGTATTTCCTATTTTTCATCTCCCTTTTTTTTTTTTTGTTTTTTATTTCTACATAGTAATGGTGGTGGTGAAAGAGAAAAAAAAAGAACTTTCGTTTCATATAATTACATTCCCCAAATACTTTTTTGTCTTTTTATCCACCTTTGGAATTTATCGAATATGATCTCATAACTGAATTGCTTAACTGCGTGTAAAATAAAACAACATGTCGGTGATAAATTTGATTAGTTGTCCTCAAAGGGTTTTCTGACTATATTATTATGGGATTAGTTTTATTAAAGAAGATATATAGAAAGAATACGAATTCGGGAAGCAGAAGTTATTGAAAAGTAAATAACGTTAATTTTCAATGTTTATTACAAAATCTCATGGATTATAAAAATATGCATATGAGACATTTTGTTATGGACGTTGCAACTTGGAAACAAATATGAGTCGGATAATAACATTTGAATTTTGTAAATAATAACATAATTAAACACGTAGAATACACTTCTAGGGGATAATAATTTTGGTTACTTCACAATTTTTATACAAAATTAGAAAGGATCCTCTTTAAATTGGAGTGAAAACGTAATATGCATGTGTATTTTCTTTGTCTTTTGATAAACCCGAAAGTTCATTTCTTTTAAAATAAAGCGTGACTCGGAGACCGAATAGAAAATATTGAAAGGACAGGGGAAAAAAAAGTTTAAAAATAACGTCAGCTGGGACAAGTATTTCGTCCGAATAGTATATTGTCGGGATAATACTTTTGGTCCTCGGTCTAGGGTGGCTTACGTGAGCTATGTCTAACACTCATAAAATTCTGAATTGTCACCTCTATTTTCTCGAAATACGTCATTTTTATTTTTTTTTTACTACGGAGCTCGGATTCCATAAGAAAAAAAAATAAAAGAAAATAAGAATACTTTTACGATCTTTATTTTTATTTTCTTACGAAAAGAACCAGATTATTTTCTATGCTTGTCATCTCAACTTTCTTCGGATAATAAAAAATTGATATATATATGTATGTATGTATGTATATATACATATTAAAATACAGATTTGTCGTATCTTCTTTTTATATCTTCTATTTGAAAAAAATATTTTTATTTTAAACTGATGTAATTTTAAAAATAACAAGATTTGCTATATCTTATATATATAATACATATCGTACTATTTATTTATTATTAATTATTAATTAATTAAATTGAATTGTAATAAAGATAAGAAAGAAAAACACGTATAACTGACATAAATTACGTAACCGTCCATTTTATTTCTCATATCTATATATCTTTTCTAACATATAAATCTTTTCTATCTTTTATTTCCTCTCATAAATTTGTTCAGAATATTAGATTCCGAAAGATCGGATTGTTCCCAGCAGGATTTTCTTGTTTACAGTTATCTGAAGGGTCTCTTTGGGAAATCTTTCTAACGCAAACCTTTTCTTTCTTCGAATGAACTTTTGCTATAGCTTGTTTTATTTACGAGAAAGTGTGTGTGTGTGCGTGAAAGAGAGAGAGATAGAGAAAAAAAGGGGGTAGGAAAAAAAAAACAAATGGAAAGAAATTGTCGAAGTCAGCCAATTATTGACGAGAAATTCTGAACGAAAGTTTTCTTTTTCTTCATTTAAAACGATCAAATGGATATTATACTGTTCGAAAGGACGTATTCAAATAAGCGAATAATTGTATGCATCGGACAACTTGAGAACAAGAAAAAAGAACAACTATGAAAGTATTACATTCGAGTAAGAATAAACGAACTGACGAGAAAGTTCTTTTTCGCATACTGAAGAAGCATATTAAAGTAGATCAATCTTTTAAATTGCTATATATTTTTGAATTCTTTAAGATCAATCATTTCAAAATGTTCATAATATTATTTATATCTTCAATTGGATACGATGAAATGAGAAATTTAAGATACCATTGTTAAATACCATTACAACTCGTGTAATATTAACTTCAAATTTGTGAGAAACCTTTATAAATATTAGAAACGTATTTTATTTATTTATTTATTTCTAGTCAATCCTTTAATAAAAAGAAACAAAATTTTGTTCAAAGCAAATTTTGTATAAGAATTTCTTTTGGATCGTCTTGAGAATACTTTAGATGTAACAAGGATGCTGAAAATGGAATGAAAGTTTTACTTCTGATTTAAATTAGAATGAAATTCAACGAGGAAAATCTTAAAAACGATTAGAAATCGAAATCGAAAATCTTATCGAAAGAAGTATACTTTCATATATTTTTTTTTTTACTTAGAAATGTAATTTTGTAAAGTAAAAGAAGTAAAAGGTTCCGAGAGATTGAAAATCTCGATAATGTAGTTGTTAAAAAGAAAGTTTTTTTTTTTTAATAGAAATTTTTATCCCCCCCGTCCCCTTTCAAATTTCATCTAACGATAGAGTAAAAATTCATCTAAAATAACGTTAATGATATATAACCCAAAAATTACTTCAAAGATCTCCTTTTTGAATTAAAAGGTAAAGAAACAAAAAAAAAGAACACTTTCGAATAGTTCGTATCATATTTTTTTATGTCCTGCGCAAATGAGCTCCAAACTTAGAAATTTTATTCCTCTATATTTTTTTTATCTTTTGAAAGAAAAAAAGTACTTTTATTAAAAAGTCTCTCTAGTTAATTCTTTTCCATGAAAAAAAAAACCATGTTCATGTTTAAAATTTTCCAATAAAAAAAAGAAAAGAATTCACGTATATAATTTTGCTTAACAACCCTTTCCCCTCCCTCCCCCCTTAAAAATGTTCCGAGTTATTTTACGAATGATTTATCCACGAATTTTGATCGCCAACAAGACTTTTTGAATAAAATGAAATTTAAGAATTAATAGTTGTAAATGAATTTACATGTATTTTCGTAATACAATTAGGAATCATTTGGAAGATATTCATAAGTAAAGTTTGAAAAATAATTTAACGAGTTAAATTTTCTACGAGTCCACTCAACAATTTGAAATTTCTTACGTACCGTTAGTAAAACGTTTGCGAACTTTTAAATTACGCTAAGGAATATCCAAATGACGTTAATAGTCCAGATATTTTCAAATTCCATTTAACGTACTCAATAATAAATTTTTGTTATTATTATCATTGTTATTATATAAGAATTATTTTTAATTATTATTTTCATTTTAATAAATTTCATTATTATTAATAATATTATTATATAAGAATTATTTTTATAGATTAAACTGTTAATAAAGAAAATGATAACTATTAAAGATAAATAATTATCGGAATAATTACATTTCAGGCTGTGTCAGATTTGTTGCTCGGCGTATTCTGCATGCCATTTACTTTATTGGGACAAATGTTAAAAAATTTTGTCTTTGGCTTAACAATCTGCAAATTGATATCATATTTCCAAGGTAAGACGAATTTGATTAATGTTTGTTGAATACGTATGCATATTTAACGAAACAAAAATAAGAAATTTATTTTATTAACCATTGTAATCGGATCAATATTCTTTCGAATTAATTTTTCAATAAAAAAATCGTTGAAATTATATTTACAAGAAATGAATAAAAATGAACAAATTGTGCCAACTAATATAACACGATGCGAAATCGTATAATCGTAATGATTCATTTTAATAAATTGAAATCATTATTGTATTCATTAAAAAAAAATATATATAAATATATTTTTTATTTATTTATTAATAATAAACACCTTTGAGAAGAAGTTTGGGAAAATAAAAGGAGTCTGATAATTGTATATCAAATGATAACGAAATCAAAAGAAAAGTTTTAATTTTAATGACACACACAGACACACACACATACTTATTTAACAATTTAACGCTCGAACAAATATTATATAAATGACAAATACAATCTTACGGCTTTGACGTCGTTTAATTTCGATTGTCTCGAGTGAAAAAAGAATGAAAGAATAATAATAATAATAATTGTTCGATTAAACGAATTCAAACAATTTGTCTGTTTGCTTTGACAAAAGTATTTTGTTTGTTTTTATTTTCGTTTCTTTTATTCATTCTCCTTTTATTTTACTAAGAAAAATGTTTCCTTCTCTCTGTCAATACGGCAAAAACTTTTATCTAACGATGATAACATAGACTTATATATTTTTCCTCGCGGTGTTTCCCTTTATTCTTGCATTTTCTATCTCTTTTGTAAACTTATTTCATGAAATGTTTCTCCTAACGTTATTTAAGTTTATTTTTCTTCTCTTCATAGTGCACCTGCTCTGTTTATATATTTCTTTTCTACATTATTCTGCTGATACATTAGTTGGAATGAGATTGTAAGAGGAGTATGAAAGTTTCTAACGTTTGATAAGTGTGTGTGTGTGTGTGCAAAATTCATTAGGTTATAGGATATATATCAAAAGTGTGAACGAGTTGGAACGAAAAGAAACAAATAGTCGAGAATCGTGAGTGCGTTCGTCGTATTCGAAGATAAGAGTCTGATTATGAGACTATAAATTTAATTACTTTTTCTAGATTTTTCTTTACTCAACTATAATAAAAATATTAATTTTTAAAAATAACAATTTATTTTGTTTTTATTCTAATTAACGGAGCTGAATAAAAATATCTTCTCGTTCTCTCTCTTTTTTGTTTTATTTTATTTTTTTTTTTTAATTTATTTTTTTCTTTACTTCTCTGAAAATAATGATTATCAACAAACAAGCAAAAATATGTTAATACAGAAGTTTCGTTAAGTACACGCATATTATTATAAAATAGTTTTTTTTCTAACAATATGTTACAGTTGTCTCAGTTTCCGTCGGGGTTTGGACACTGGTTGCTATTTCCTTAGAACGATATTTTGCTATTTGTCGACCATTAAAGTCACGTCGTTGGCAAACCCAATTTCATGCTTATAAAATGATCGTCCTTGTTTGGGTTTTATGTCTTATATGGAACGTACCGATACTTATTGTTTCGCAAATTCAAAATATTACCGGAGGTAAATATATCAAATTATATTAAAATTTTTATATATAAAATTACATAAAATTACATAAAAATATATAAAAATATATAAAAATTTGTATATATAAAATTATATAAAAATATATAAAGTATATAAAAATTTGTATATATAAAATTACATAAAATATATAAAAATATATAAAAATTTTTATATAAAATTATATAAAAATATATAAAAATATATAAAAAAAAAGGATTATTAAAACATATAAATCATCAATCATTTATATATCATATATTGTAACAATTGTTAACACGATAAATAAATAAATAAATATTTAATTGTCTTCAGAATAATAATTGTCGGAACAAATTTGTTTAATAAAAATGACATTTTACTAAATTTAATAATCGAACGATGCGTAATCATTGTTTTTTCTATCTCGTTTCAGGAAGAAGAAAATGCAGAGAAGTATGGGCAAGCATTGGAACAGAACGCGCGTACAATTTATTTTCAGACGGAATGTTACTTCTTTTACCTCTAATCCTTATGACCATGGCATATTCTTTAATCGCAATTAAACTTTGGCGAGGACTTAAAAGAGAGATGACGCAAAATTTCAAATGTCAACGCAAATGTGAGTAATAATGAAGAACAAATGTATGTACGTATTATTTAATCATAAACAAAAAATTAGATCATTAAATAATTATTATTTCATTACTTTATAAATATTTCTTACGTTTGTTTAATCGTGATATTTTAGACTATTTTATCATAAAACTATTATATTATACACACGCACACACACATACATACATAACAAATAATTTGATCCCTCATTTTTACTTTAATTTCACGAGCTTTAATCAAATTTCATTGCGAATAGGTGGATTATCATTAATTGAAAAGGTAATTAACCAAATATTATAAAGAGAGATGATGGCTAAATTATCTCTCATTATTTAACATTGTATATTTTGTGTGTAGGTAATTATACATTTATATATAACATATTTATATATTTATTTATTCGTTGTTCGTTGTGGCAAACTTGTTCAATTCGCAAGCTTAAAAGCTGTGTTTACCGTTACTGTATACGTTACAGACTGCTATCTATTTATTAGTTTCTAAGTAATTTACGAGTTCGAAAAGGGGAGTTTTAAACGTTGATTAAATTTTTAAAGGAAACTTCTTAATTTATTATCCTACGGTTTAGAGAAAATTATCCGATCTATCAACGCCTTCGTTAATTCTATTTTGTATTATTTATTTTTCGTAATGCGATAGGATAACTTTCATTTTTTAATCACCATTACCTACGTTAAAATAAAATCATTTCAATTACAGAGTTGGTTTTTTTTTTTAATAATAATATTAACAATGAATGATAACAATGAATATTATGAATGTTATATAATATATTGAAGTTATTTCAATCAGTAAAATAATACTAAAAATATAAATAAGACATTAATTCCAGTAAAGAAAAGTAGAGCCACATCGTCATTTACTGCGAATAGTACAACTATGAAAAATAGGAAACATGAATCTAATGTTACGATAGTTGTCAAGGCGTGTAATTCAACGAGGGTGAGTATGCAATTACAAAAATCATTTTTTTTCTTTTTTTTTCTAATTGTTAAACAACAAATCGAAAGATGAATAATTTTTGTTATTATGAATGAAACGTATTGATAAATTTGCATGATTCATTATTAGTATTATAATTGTGTCGAATATAATATTTTATTATATACAATTATTTAAATTAAATATTGCACACAACTATGACAAAATAATTTCTATCATTTTGTTGGTTGATCGAAAAGTTACGTTCGTAAATATTTTCTTCTTTTCCTTTCCTTTGTATTTTTTTGATAATTGTTCTTTTGATTTGATAAACAAGGTACGTGTACCGCGACAAACAAGAATGGATACCATGATGTTAAATCACGGTGAAGAATCAACCGAATCAAAAACAGAAAGTGTTTCTCAACTTGGAACCAAAAGAAATTGTCTTTCATCGAATAGAACAAATTCGAACAAATCGAGGAACGAGAATTCCAAAAATTCCAATTCTTCTTGCCCGTTAGGTAGACAGCACGTTATACGAACTAATCAAATTAACAAAAGTATCGAGTCGAAGAAAAAGGTAAAAATCAAATTAACAAATTATTAAATCTTGATTATTATTATTATTTTTTTTTTGTTGTAAAATTTTTCATTAAAAAGGATAATTATTTATAATTAGATAAAGTTACTTTTTTTTGTTTATCTTAACAAATGTATACAAATTTAATGTTTTTGTTAAAAAACCATATTTATATACTCGATCATGATTTTTATGATTCATATACGATTTCGTATCGAGTTTGCAATAAGATTTAATGAAAAAATGTTTTTGAAAATGTTTGTATAATTCGTTTGCAGGTTATCAGAATGCTATTTGTCATAGTTTTGGAATTTTTCGTTTGCTGGGCACCATTGCACGTAGTCAATACTTGGTACCTTTTCACTCCGGAATTAGTTTACTCCATGGTTGGGAGTACTGGAATCAGTTTGATACAATTGTTAGCGTATATTTCAAGTTGCTGCAATCCAATAACGTATTGCTTCATGAACAACAAATTTCGCCAAGCATTTTTTGGCGTCTTTCATTGTCATCGTTGCTGGAGGTAATAATAATAATAATAATAATGTAAATATAAATATATTTATTAAATAATATATCTCTCTATTAAATAACGTATACGTAATATTAAATAACATTTTTAATTAGCTTTATCGGATAAACTCTTTTTACAATATCATCCCCCTCCCCCCCTCGATTTAATGAATCGAAATTAAAAGAACAATTTTCTTTGAACATATTATTTCTCTTGCATGTAATTAACGAGAAAAGTAAAAATAACAAATATTGAATTGTTGTAATATTTATATAATCGTCGAGTTATTTCACTATTTATTTTTAGATTCGACACAATAGAATTATTCGTTTCCATATTACGTGAACATGGAATGAAGATTTGGTTAAATTATAAAATATAATTACCTTTGATTTTCCTTTTTTTTTGAGCTTTAACTATTTCCATTAACGATAAAAAAGATATTTTATCGCTCGGTACAACAATGTGTTAGTGGGTTTTTATTTTTGTTATTTTTTATTATTCGTTTCTTAAAAACGTTTTATAATTTTTTTATCGTTAAAATTATATTATTATATAATATTTAAAAATCGTTTACATTAATGTAACACAAAGGGATATATTTCGAACGGATATTGTACCATTGTAAAAAATTCATTTGCATTTATATAATTTTAAAGTATAATATTAAAATAACAGTATTAAAAACGAGATCTTTTTAGTCTGCATTTTTTTACGATTTCGTAATAGGGGTATTTTTTTGTTTTAATAGAAATATTGTTAATATTCATTCTACGAGAAAGTCGTCCGTATAATAATCCAGTTCCCCAAAGCCACCGGGAAAAAAGGGTTTTAGTAATTTACAAAGAGAAGAAAAAACCAAAAAACTATATTCGATGTGTGTATATGTAATATATAAAATATATATAAATATAAAAGTTCAAAAGTTGATTATTTAAAATTGAAACAAAATATAATTTATATCTATGATTATTTTTATTTTTAAAATATATTATAAATACGATTTTTTATTAAATTATTAATTTGAGATAGATTTTCCTGTATAGGGATTAGATATTGTTCATTTCAGAATAAAATGGAGAAACAGTGATGTTCCCATGTCTACAGGAGGCAAAACCAGAAAAATTGGCAACAATAATGAATTTAGTGGCAACGAGTCGACCATGTGTCTAAGAAAAACTTCTAGTTTAGCAAAAACCGGTACGTTCAATTCGTTTTAATTCGTAATCGTAGCATTAAAATTTATCTGTTTGAAAGAAAAATAAATTTAACGAATGAAAAAAAAAAAAAAATCTTATAATATTATAAACGTTAACATATTTTTTCCAATTAGTATTAATCTAGTCTGTCTATATTTAATTTGTTAATATTTAAATATATGCATAATGCATTTTGTCTACCACATTGAAATATTAATAATTATTTAAAAGTTCAGTTATTCAGCAACAACATGAAAGGACTGTTTATGGATTCTTCCAATGATTAATAATTTCAATAATTTTTCTATTTTATTCAATTTATGTAAGACAAATCTTCTAATAGTTGGAATAAATCTACTTTCTTCAATTTTCATGCTTAAAATTGAAGAAATTGAATCTCGTTAAAACGAGATTGTATTCGATGCTGAACTATGGAATAGGAGAAAAATCAATAGAATAGAATAGAAAATAATTTCTGATAGATGTCTGTCCTTTCTTTTCTTTTCTTTTGAAGATTGTTATTTTTTTCGTTTTAAAAATCATCGGTTACAACGAATACATCGTAGAAACGTACATTTTCAGAAGTAGTTCAGCTTTTAGAAGAAAAAGATCGGGCCTAACATCAAGCGAGCAAATAACAGGGAAAATGGGATGTTTTCAAACGGGTATTAAATATAATAAAGAATTTTTTGCGAGAATAGGAGACAACGTTGAAAGGAAATACTCGTAGAACGAATAAAAACAAACAATCGAATTCCGTGCTGCGAAATGTTGTTCCCTGATTACAGTCATTCTGTATACGAACAATCTCCGATTGTTTTCACTGAAAACTTCGATATCAGCAAATAATTGAGAACGTATTTTTCGTAGAATATTAAAAGAATCGCACCTTCCTTCGCAAAGAAAATAACATAATATAAATAAAAAACAATATTAAACTATATATTACTTATTATTTAAAATAAAATATGTGTTTGTCACGTGAGTAGTAATAACATTGTATATCGTATTTGAAATATTTTCTTTTTTCGTCGATTTTACGATTAACAAATTTTTCGTCAATTTTGTATTAAAATTTATAACATTCAGAACGAAAGAAAAATTACGATATTTTAAGTTATTATAATTTAACATTGCTCTAACTCGAGATAGTAAATTTGTCATTTAACATATTATGTCACCTTAATATAATTATAAACATTTGTTTTGTTAATAAATAATAAAATAAATTGCAAACCTAAAAACCTCTTTTTCTATTTCTTTGCTATTTCTCAAATAAATTAGTTTATAAGAGTATTTAATTGTGTGTAAGTATAGAAATAGAAGGATAGTTATTGATTTAGGTAATTTTCATCTTAAAAACTTTTGACGCGACCCTGTGTAGAATAATGTGCGAGTAACCTTATAGCTCTTCTCATTTAAATTTATGTTGAAGTATCTCGTTCGAACAAACATAATGATAAGCTTCGAGTAAATACGAGCTTATGATAGATATTAGAGACGGGTAAACAAAGACTAAGGCATTCTGCAAGTGAATTTGATCCTTCCCG
Organism: Polistes fuscatus; assembly: GCF_010416935.1. NCBI lineage: Eukaryota > Metazoa > Arthropoda > Insecta > Hymenoptera > Vespidae > Polistes > Polistes fuscatus. Next base: position 1,171,071 of record NW_025113096.1, read on the forward strand.
TGGAACAAATAGATAAGATACTTATTGTAAGTAAATGAAACGATCTTACGTAGAATTAAATTAATGATCAACGAACATATTTGATAATCGTCAATCGATACAATGAATTTTCTATGTAAAATTGTCCCTTTAATTGTACTTTCATATTTTTTTTTGTTATCTCTGTAATTATAATATGATTTGATGTAATCATTGATGAGAAAATGAGAATAAATAAAAATATTTAAAAAATATTTTCTCTTTGTCTATCTGTCTGTCTGTCTGTCTCTAATAGATTTTAGTTGGAGTCAAATTTTCCCCATCAAAACGATTCTATTAATCATTCTGCCAATTGAAATTCGAAATCGTAAATCACTGTCAAATACAGAAATGCTCGAATCGTTGTATATACATATAATAAATGAGTAGAATACGTTTATCAATGCTATCCTTTGATAATCAATTCGCATAAATTTAGTTTATGCGAAATAAAGGACAAAATATTTCCTTTTGACGCTTTAATTTGATGCAATTTTTGTTTAAACACGTTTACTATTTTATTATTCTCGAATGCAGATCATTGCGAAATTAAAATGCATACGCTTAATGAAAAAAACTAAAATAAGAATTGAGAAAAGGAATAAATTTTGTTGACACAATGCAACAACTAACAGACATATATACAGAAAAATACAGAGATAATCATAAGAAAATTTTTAATTTCGAATCAAATAAGGTTTTATCAGAAGAAAATGTAATATATGACTCTTCCTGCAGAGATAATTAGACTTTTCTTTCTTTCTTTTTTTTTATAGCTCGAAAACGTTATTACTTGCAATTAAAAATTTTCATTAATATACAATTATAAGCACGAGTGCTTCGTTTTATGAATGTTTATCATATATTAGCAGCATGACGTATCTAAAAAAAAAAGAAATACAACAATTTAATATTTCTATGAAATTTAATAAGTTCTCCTGTATACAATGTCGAAAATATTCTGTAGATTTATTAATTCTGCAACGTAAACATTATAGAGAAAATTTTTTAAATTTTAATCAATGAAAAATTATTTCGAAAAAAAACCGACCGCGGCAGCACGCAAAGAGTAAAATTTACGAAGTTGATATTATTGACGTAGAAACCAACAGAATCAAACGAGTTTAACTTACTGGATTTCATATAATAAATAAAGTTGTTTGCGTACAAATGGTAAGATCTCGTTTTACTAAAAGTAACGAATCAATATATTATTTGAAATATTTTTTAAATGAAAATCAAAGCAATGATAAAATCCAATTTTGTATGTCTTAAAACAAACATAAATATTATATTATTTTTGTTTTTGTTTAAAAGACATTTGTCACGTACTTCCCAATAATTATCGAAATAGGAGTAAGTACAACTGGTTGCATAGAGACAGGAGTTATAAATTCTTCTAAAAAACCTGTCGATAAAACAGAAGTAGATAAAGTAGAAATCTGTTGATCCTTATTCAAAGACAAATATTATTATTATTTAACAACTAAACGCATAATTTTATTTAAAAAATATTTAAATCGATATTTCGATAATAAATGTAAATAATATTTAATTCGATTAGATTTTTATTAACTTTCGTTCTTACATTAGATCACCGACGCCTGTATTATTGCAACCTCACTTACACGATTGCAAAAATGTTGGAGTATAACGGATACGCAAGGAAACACGATCTCGATTGTAAAAAGAAAAAGAAAAAAAGGAAAAAAATACCAAAGGGACGATTTATTCCAATAAAAAAAAAATCTAACGAAAGTAATATGGAAAAAGAAAAACAGAAAAAAGGTAAGAAAACGATACAATAAGCCAGTTAATAAAAATGCAAAACTTAGAGATTAGAAAATCATCGAACCTATTTTAAAATAGTCAACGAATGAGACGTAGGTTTAATCAACCGACGTTAGGGTTGAGTAACAGCACCTATAATTATTATTTTTTAAAATAAGATTCGATGGCTACGAAGTAGTGTTCTGTTTCCATAAAAATCAAGTACGACGGTTAATAAAGGGAAAGAAAGGGAAGGAAAGGAAAGGGTTGGAGTTGTTCGTTATTGCAGTTCGTTAAGAATGAAAACGAATTTGAATGGAAAATAAGGGCAAAAGATTTGGAGTTACGGAGGAGAAAGAGAAGAAGGAATAATGAAAGACGACGACGACGATGATGATGATGATGATGATGATGATGATGACGAAAGGAAGGAAGGAAGGAAGAAAGGAAGAAAAAGAAGTGTTTCGATGCGAAAGAGTTGCCGTGCGAATAACTCGTTACCAGAAATATATCGTCGTCTTTTAAGGGGAGCAAGAGTTGGCTCGAGCCAACCAACCCATAATTACCGGCGCCGATGGTTAAAAAAAAAAAAAAAAAAAAAACAAAGAAAAAAAAAGGAAAGCTGAGGGTCGGGGCCCGAAGCAAGCCACCTTTTAAAAAGGTGTTAAAGCGTGCCGCGGGCGTGGGTAGGTGTTAATTTAAAACAAACCTAAGGATAGTAAACCGATACCAAATCCAAAATATCAAGCAAGCACCGAGTACCACAATCATTTTGCTTTCCCCCTCTGAGAAAGAGAGAGAGAGAGAGAGAGAACATCCGTTGTATTTCTCTTCCAATGGAATTTAATTGGATTTCGAAGTAAATGCAATAGTAAAAAAATAAAAAATTATATTCTTACTTAAGTATTCATATTTTCATTTTGTTTTAATTCAAATGTCGTTGACGAAATATTTTTACGACCCCACCAATGAACGAAGTTTTATTTATAATACTTTAGTTTACTTTAAGTGACAAATTTATTAACACAAAATTTACGAAAAAAAGGTCAATGTAAAAAAAAAATAAAGATAGTTACAGAGCAATTTTTTTAGATTACAGAATAACTTTTTTTTATTACGTATTTAAAACTTTTGTCTGAAACTTGTATATTATAACGAATGGAATAAGATTATCATGAGAAAGGATTCCGTTTCTTTTCTAATACCCCCACCCCATCGAAGATTAGAATCCGTTGTTTATAAAACACACGATTAGTGCATGATCAAAATCGATCGTGTTAACAAGACAGACTTAGAACCTTCGAAACTTCCAAATTTTCTTATCGATCTAAGGAAGATGGCGAGAGACAAAGACAAAGACAAAAAAAGAAAAAAAACATAAATGCAAAAACGAGAGAAAGGGTCTTGGTTTTCCAAATTGAAAACACCTTCGTTATCATTCAGGGCAATCTCACAGGGATATATGGGGTTTGCCGAGCACTAATCGCCAGTTAGTCGCGCCAAATGTTGTTTCGATCTACGATACATAATCAAAAAATTAGCATTAGAAGGGTGAATCTTTCTAACGCGAATTCTACATTCTTATCGTATTTTTTATTTTTCTTAAGTGCGTTATCCGTTTAAATAAAATACTAGGGTGCATATTATTTCTATTCGAGACGTGTACCTTCATAAAAAAAAAATAAAAAATCATTCTTATTTATTCGATGTGTTAAAAGGATTTTCGAATAAAATATTTGATTCTTTTTAAATTATTTATCTCATGCACGGAGTAAATATATATTAATAATAATTATATAATATTATATAATATTGTTATACGTTAAGTAAGAAAATTTGTGATATAAATAATTCGTAATATAAATAATTTGTATATAATAATATAATAATAATTTGTAATACAAATAATTTTCTATAATAAGAGAATATAGTTTTAATTTATAATACTTTGGAATAAAGTCAGAGGAAAGAAATAAATAAAATGAAAAAAAGATGAACACTCGCGTTCAAAAGGTATAAGATCATATTTTACTGGCGGGGGCGTGAAACGGATAATTTTGTAAGAAACTCGCGCGAACGATATCCGATCGTATATCAGAGCTACGAAATAACTGGGTCTCCTTAAAAATTATCGGAAACGAGGGCCAAACTAATGGGGCACGTCGGGCCATCTGGCTCCTGCGGGGCTCTAGCTGATTCACGCCAATTCGATACCGAACCGTTTTCACGCCTTATAAACGTTTGAAAATTGGCCCTAGTAACGTTAGGATGTGTCTCGACTAAAGTTTCTAACACTATTACACACATCGTCTATTGTTAAGTAATACTTTGATTTACTTCTTTAAATTTGAACGAAAGAATTTATTTACGATCTTTAATATTGCCAAGAGAAAATCATTTCAAAATTTGGCAAATCAAAAATAATCGAAATTACATAACAAAAGATATAATATATTTTCACTTATTTTTTGTTTTTCTTTTTTTCTAAGCACACGAAATATATCGTTTTGAAATTATCACGATTTATCTGATGAAATAAATTATATTAATAATAATTAAACGTACACATAAGAAACTATATTTATTTTAACAATGTGATTAATAACTGGAGTAACTCAAACGTTTTAAAACAATTCTTTAATTTATTAATCAAATTTACTTCTTATTCAAAATTCAATTGCAATTTTGACAATTGTAAAATAAGAAAGAGGGAAATAAAAGAGAGGGGAGAAAACAATATTGCTTATTTTTTATAATATATATATAAACAAAAAAAAAGAAAGTATTTTATTCATATCGAATAATCTCCATCGGAATAGGGATATTATTATTTCCTAGGAGCCTCCCGCAACCATGAATTATTGATGAGGCAGCCCAAGTCGTCTTGGTAAATCGTTCGAAAGGACTCTAAAGGACTTGTAAAGTTTCCACGTAGAAAGAAAGAAAGATGCGGTGTTAACGACCAAGTTTTAAAATAGTTAGAGTGAGAAAGAAAGAGAGAGTGAGAGAGAGAGAGACAGAGAAAGGAGACGAAAGCGTAGTTGGTGCATTTTTTTTCTTTTTTTCTTTGTTTCCCCCATTTTATTTACTTCTACCCCTACTTTTCTCTTCTATCTCGTTTTTTTTCCATTCTTTTTCTATAAAAGATCAACAAGAAGAAGAAGAAGAAGGAGAAAACGAAGTAGTCGTTGATCGTACAAACGACCGATTGTATTTAGATGGTTTGGTTCGAAAGTTTCGAGGCCACAATCCAAGAGAAACCTTTCGAAATCCTTGAATGGGGAAAAACGGGTGCTTCAATCCTTTATTTGAAATACATTTTATTCTTTATCTTATACTTATAGTGTTTGTTATTTTTTTTTTTCTTTCTTTTTTTCTTTTTCTTTTTCTTTCATCGGTCGCACCAAATGCGATTAGTGGTTATGTATTGCCAAGGTGTATTTTCGCATACAGTACCAGATATTGCTTGCCTGATTGGTACGGTTAATATTCTAAAGTTAACGTCGGTGTAATTCAACGACGAAAGCAAAAATACTGGCATCTTATCCGAGATCATCCAAAGCGTACCACGATTTATCTAAAAATTTGATTGATATATTTGTTTGTTTTTTGTGTAAAATATTTCTGATTTTTTTTGTTGACTTTTTTAAATCTTTTACCTTAACATCAGCTGGGAATAATAAAGCCTCGTCGTGTTTTGCCACTATCGCGTGATTGGCGGGTGTATATGGTAATTGTGAGTTCCAACATCCTACTGCATTTTGATCTACCAAATTAAAGAATTGCAAACCATTCTCGTCCATTACCGATGCGGTACAATGAGAGTTTGGTCCTCTTTCTTCCAATGCCTGTACAAAAAAGAAATAATATTATTATTAATTAATAATAAAATAATAAAGATTTGGATTGTGTTCTATCAGTAATTGTAAGTTTAATCAAATGATAAAAATATATAATATATAATAATAATATATATTATATATTTATAATAATATAATAATAATTTTATATGATGAAATTTTGAGAATCATTGAAATTCATTTGAAGTAAAATTCTAACACAAATACTTTTCTTAATCGTAATCACAAAATTGTTTCTCTTTTACGAATTAGTGAACTATTTTAGATTGTTTATATATATAATAAACTTGATCGATTTACATGCTCCCATTACTTGTGATGTCATTTCGTTTACGTTTCATAAGCGTCGAAACGAAAATTGTAATAACGAAAACCGGTTTAAAAGTCACTCGCTAAGATATCGCGAAAGAAGAATTAAAGTAACAAGAATAAAGATAGAAAGTAAGAGAAATCGTAGTTTCATTCACCTGAAATTCGTGATAGCTGTCCTTCGCAAGTTCTTCGTTTCTCAGGATTTTAGTTGAAACGGCAAATTCTCTGTTGCTACTTAACGGATGGAAAAATAATGTTCTATAGCCGTCCAATGCAATTGGAGAAAGACTCATACCGAAAATACCTTCCTCACCCCATTGAAAATTAAGACCACCTATATTGTAATCACCGGCAAGTGGATCGGGCATGAAATAACTATGAGTTATTCTCCACGATTTGTTTTGTCCCCAAGAATAAACTATTAATCCGTAACCAAGTTCATCCGACATGTAGGCAAATGCATCATCGCAACCACCCTTTCCAAGATCAACGGCTATGTTAGCAATGAAAGTATTCTGTAAAGAAAAAAAAATGTACAGAAGATTATTATCAATATATATTAAACAAATATAAATTTAATATGTATTTATAAATTTGTATTAAACATTTTTTAGACAACTTTCCGATAACTCGGGTTCATTGATCTGTGCATTGAAAGTAAAAATTCAATTAATTTCTATTAGTGAATCTATAAACGAATTTATAAAACGAAAGAGATGTTGCAAATATTTCTCAACGTAATAATTTTTTTTTTAATTTTATTTATTTACTTAAATTCTTAAATTAAAAAATTAATTTAATAAATTAAATTAAATAAATTAAAAATTACTAAAACTTTAATTATTTATTTAAATTCATTTAAAGAGTACGTTGTTATTATTTTTCTCATTTGGATTGAATAATGTGATCGTTTATTAAAAAATAAAAAAATAGGATAAATAAATTATCGTTGTATGTAAGTGATTATATATTATACCTGATTAATATCGTCCGGACGTAATCTGTATTGTCTCAAAATTTTATCCGTTGTCAAGTCAAAAATGTTTAACGTGTATGGACATGCTTGTACTGTTGTATCTCCAATTCCAATAGTACCAGTATCCAAAACCCATAATCTATCGCAAACGTCCGCGTGTATTCTATAAATAATTTTATTTATATTAACAAAAACATTAAGAGTAATATTTTTAAAGTTTTTTGTTTGTTCTCACAGATTAATTACCTATATGCAGTAGTTAACCCAGATCCACAAGCACCAGCCTTATTTTGAGCCCAATTTGGATATGGAATAAGTTTAGGTGAACCACCAATATATTTATCCAACGGTATGTAATTCAATGTCGCTGGTATACCTTCAAATATATTTATAATTTTCGAATTTTGTTTAAAAAAAAAAACATGTATTTAATCATACGTATAATCGATATTTTGAAAATTAAACGATCGTGTTAACGTTTCGTTAAAAACTATTTAATTTATTTATAAGATACTTTGATAAAAAATTTAAAATATAAAACTCATAATAATTATTATATCAAAAGCTCATTTGTTATTCATACTTTTGTAATTCTCCCTATATCTGCATGCAATTGGCTAATCCAGTTGATCTATTTTTTTTCCGATAAATTATACAGAATACTCGTTATACTAATGAAAGATTATTCGGCACGAAAATGACAGATTGCATTTGTAAAAACGTGCACGAATTCCGCAACATTTTTCAAACGAAAATTCGAATACGAATAAATGAATAAATTATCGTCTTATTTGTAATTTATATAGAAAAAAAAGAAAAAGAAAAAGACAGAACTATGTGCAAATGAATTTATGAAAATTCAAAAGTGTTGCAGTATATATAATTATAATATTATCATATCCTTTTTCCTATTTACGACTATCTGTCATTTATTTATATTTTTATTTCTTCTCTCGCGTCATTAGAAAGTTGTAATTTCGTGAATGTTCTTATACCCATTTATTATACTGTCATATCGTATAACTTCTTACTGCAACATAAGTTCAAACCGTACGTTTTAATTTCATATATATTTTCCTTTTCCAAATTTTGTTCTCGAAAATTAATTGTTTAATTAATGAAGCGTAATAAAAGAAGAAGAAGAAGAAGAAGAAGAAGAAACAAATTGCTTTCTGTTTTTTCTCCATTGTCGTTCACGAATAAAAGTAATTTTTAATCGAAATCAAATTGGAACATCTCTCGTTGAGATTATTACAACCCGATAATTGGCTTAATTTAAAAGATTTCGTTTAACGCGTATAATTTTCGTATATCTGATCGAAATAAATTTAATAACCATTCCATATTGCTCGAGTAATCGAGCGTGTTTTCACTAAATGAGATAATCGAAATGAATCCTTTGCTTTACGAATACGAACTGAATTATGATTCGTAAAGTAAGCTTTTATTGATAAAAAAAAAAGGAAAAAAAATTAAATCAAACCGATTCGAGTGATAATAATTAACAATAATTTATTAATCATACTTGATTGTAAAACATTTATTAGAAGTTATCGTTATTTCGATAATTCATAAACGTAACGAATTGAATTATTTATATTATTGCTCGTGTGAAAAACATTTGTTATTTCAATGAAATATTATATTAAGATATACATTTTAGATTGTAAGATCTACATAGTATTTGAAAATTTATCTTTTTAGCAAACTTTATAGTCTTCTTTCAACTTATCACAAGATAATATAATAATTTTCAAAAAACACAATGTGATATTTCGTTATACCTAACTCAATTCGTGAAATAAATTAAGTACACGGTGTTTATTTAATATAATTAGTATACTCGATATTTTCTATAGAATAGTATACTCTATAATTTAATTAGTACACCCGTCATCCTATCGTTCTAACACGATACAATTTAAAACTTACATTTCTACCAAAATCTAACGAAAAAAATCGCATAATCCGATTGGAACAAATCGTTGACACGAGGGATTATTTTGTCGCGGATGAGTTCATCGAACACGAAAAGTATTAAAAGAAGGTTCCGACGAAGTCTCTTTCCCTTTTTATTTTTCATTTTTATATTTCCCCCCCCCCCCGACTCTCGTTTCCTCTTTCCTTTCTTCTTTTCTTCCCCAAACCCCGTATCGGTGCTCTCTCTTAGTAAGTTCGGAGCCCACGGTGAATCTGAAGTTACGCGAAAGAATGGGACAAACACCAAAGGGCGCATAAAAACCTGCCCTAAAGACAATGGCGGTCACAGGCAGCCAGCCAGCCAGCCAGCCAGCCAGCCAGGTAAGCAGGCATACATACAGAAAGGTTTGTGGGTTCGTTTCGAAAGCTCCTAGAAACTGAACGAAAAGGAGGAGGAGAAAGAGGAGGAGGAGGAGGAGGAAGAAGAGGAGGAGGAGAAGGATCGAATGAGAAGAAAGAAGAAAAGCCAGAGCAGCTCGCTATAATTTCCCCCTCCCCTGACCCTCCCCCTCCCCCTCAGCGGTTCCCTCTTCCGATAACTATTGTTCCCTTCGCGAATCTACATCCCAAAATACCGGCAGCAGCACCTTATTCTCACCTTTAAATTCCTTTTTATCCACGAATTTATTCGAGGACACACACACATACACGCACACACACACATATGCACACAATTTTATTCTCTTTTTCTTTTTCTCGTAGAAAACAATTCTTTTTTTAATTACAAAAGAAACGACATTTATGTCGAATACGAACCTTTTTTAATCTTTATTTTTCGTTTACACATATATCTATCACATTATGATTTCGATGATACGTAATATTAGTTTTGAAATACCAATCGCTTATTTGTTTTTAGGATACCTTGTATATTCAAATCAAGATACACAAAATACGTATGAATTAAATTACGAGGTTTCAACGTAATTCCAATGATTTGGGGGAGGGTGGGGGTGGGGGGAGGTTAGGTTATACGATAGGGAAGAATTAAAAAAAATAATAGGAATAAAAAAATGAGGAAAGGGATAGAAGAACGTACGAGAGACAGTGAAACAGAAAACATAGAAGAAAAGAACGAGAGAGAGAGAGAGAAAAGCAAAAAGGATGAAACACAAACGTAGATCGTACACAGCGTGCCGCCATTATTGACCATCCGTGTTTAGTACAATGGCATGGCGTGCGCCAATGCATATAATAAATATAAAACACGTAACGAGGGGGGTGGGAGGGTGGCAGGGGGGAGCATGCTAAGGGCTCTGATAAATGCCACGGAGGAGGGAGTGAATAAACCCAGGAAGAAGAGGGCTGAATTTCGTACGGCCCTTAGTGATGAAGAAGAAGAAGAAGAAGAAGAAGAAGAAGAAGAAAGAAGAAGAAGAAGAAGTTGGGAGCTTTCTTGAATCAGAGTGAGACAACAGGAATGAAAGAAATAAAGAAATAATAATAATAATAATAAAAAATAAAAAAATATAGAAGTGAGCTCTAGCTCTCTCTCCATTCAAGTTGCTCTCGCGGTTTTCGGCATTTTTTGTCGCGAACCGGAAGTCGCCCAGACGAGAGATTCGTACGTATACCCCTTCCCCTCCCTCCCCCTCCCTCCCTTCTCTTTCTCCCTTCCTCTCTCCTGCGACACTGGCCTTGCCTCCCCTTCTATAGTTCTCTTACGGACTTCCGGTTCCTGACTTTGAGACACGTATGATCATCAGCATGAGCTAAAGAGCACCGAAGGTTCGGTCCAACCCTTTTTATGTTTCTACTTTTCTTTTTTTTTCTTTTTTTTACTTCGATATTCAGATCAAGATGAGTTCGAGTTTTTTATATTCTATAATAAATATTTGTTTCATTCGTTTAAAGGGTTATTTATATTGACAGTAGTGATTAACATTTAACGTAACCAATCATTTGTAAGGATATGATAATTTGTACAAAATTTCGATAAAAATGCATAAAATGTAAATATATTATTCATTTTTAAATAAAAGAAGGTATATATTTTGTTAACCATTCAATTGACTAAAATCTTATTCTGTATTTTTTTAAAGTAGTCATTCGACCATTTACGATAGGAATAGATATATATTAAATTTCGATACGTTTATTGTTAAATAAAAATGAGTTTGTTAGTTAAATTATATAAATCGATGAGTTAGGTTATTCATTTAAAATGAATCGTATTATTTCTTATAAAAAAATGTAAAAAATAATAGAATACGAATATGACACACACACACACACAGACTAATGGAAAGATTTTGAGTTGAAATAAATGATTAATGACAACTTACCATTTCGCCACCTTGGAACTGTGACGAATAGCTTGTTACGCCATATTTCTATTCCTACAGGTAACGCATTCTCAGGTATATATTCTCCCATTGACATTGCGAGCTTTCTACTCGACTCGTCGGGATATGCAAAATCTAAAATCTTCCAGGAATATTTTTCTAAAAGCGGAGCTGGACCGAAATGAGTAGTGTCCCATATTCCGAGATCGTTACTTGCACAAATTCCAGTTACAATTGCGGATAGTACGTAACTGAGAATGATCAATTGCGTCGAGAAATTCATTTTTCTTCTCTGCGACATTCGTCGTCCTTTTTTTTCTACGGAGAGGGGAGGGGGGAGAAAACAAATATTTTCAAAGATTTTGTTTAACCAATCGAATTTTGTGATGGATGTTTATATCAAATAAAAAGAAAAAAAATAATTTAATTGTTTATCGTATATGCAAAATGTTATTAATAAATAAATATTTGTATTGTAAGGATTCATTCGTCGTCCTTTTTTTCTACGGAAAGAGAAAGGGGAGGGGGGAGAAAAAAATATTTTCAAAGATTTTGTTTAACCAATCGAATTGTGTGATGGATATTTATATCAAATAAAAAGAAAAAAAATAATTTAATTGTTTATCGTATACGCAAAATGTTATTAATAAATAAATATTTGTATTGTAAGGATTCGAATGAATATTCAAAATGTATTGGTCAATCATTACGATGAAAATGATTTAACTGAAATATCAATTAAATACGAGATACAATTTTGCAAACTACTTTCTTTCTTTTTTTCTTTTCTTTTTTTTTATTGTCACGCTTTAATTCATAGTTATTAATCGATACTACGAAATGAATAGGAGATAAATCGAAACGAAAGACATATATGAATGAATATATGTATATATGTGTGGTATATGAATAATTCGAAGGTTAAACGACAGAAAAGAAAGGATCAGAAAGTGAGTGTGAAATTTTTGGTTCGATCTGTTACGTAAGACGAAAGTTATTCTGAGTCTTTTAATATCACATGCTCCAATTCTCTTCATAACGTTTGAATATAATACAAAAATGTATATTAACGAGAGTAAGAAATTCTTGCAATCATTTATTGAAACATGTCTATAAAGTTGAAAGATTATTTCTTGTATATTTTATTACATAATTAAATAGTGATATTAAATAGTTAATGAAATTTTCCTGTAAAAAAAAAAAAACAAAATAAAAAATTAATAACGGAGAAAAATATTTTCGTCGTATACGCTGTAAATTATTTCCGATATATATAAATAGTACTTTCTATATTCGCATGAATTCTTCCCCCTATCTAAAAACTGGTTTTACGTTTCTGTCACGTTACTTACTACGCGTTTGAAACCACGTGGTAATTCTAAACACGCGAAATACAATGTAAGAGAAATATATTTTTCTCTATTTATATTTGCAATTATTTATATAAAAATAATAATTAATCGACGAAGAGAGACGACGCAATAATATCGTTGATTATTTTTATAAATTTAATCGTTGATTAAAGTGAAAGTCCAAGAAGTCATGCGGTTTTTCGAAAAAAAATTAAAATCATTCCGATGCTTTCTCCACGAGTACGGAATCATTTCAAATTTGTCTGCAAAAATGATTTCTATTTAAATATAAAATTAGACGAAGTAACTGAAGGATGTAGAAAACGTTTAATAAATTTATACGAATTCAAAAAAATCACACTCAAATTTAATCGACACATTAGAAATACCTGCCGATAAGATAATAGAATAATAAGAACAAAAAAAAATATAAATCTCCGTTTTGTTAAACCTTCGTACAACACTAAAGATTTGTATTGTTTTTTTTTTAATTCAAATTAATATATATAAATACGATAAACGTTAAAAATTTCAACTATTCTTAGTATCATTAAAAATGATTACATAGTATTATCGAATAATAATTTAATAAAAAAAAAAAAAATACGCACTTATATATCGAAAAACGTATATTTCGGTTAGATGTTGTTCTAAATATTCGTAGAATCAAATTGAGAAAGAAAGCACTATTAAAAGTCACCGACGAATAATGCAGGTAAACTGTGGCTTCTTGTAATTGAGACGGGTTATATATGTAGCAGAAGAGAAGGAGACCTTACAGTGGGCTCGTTTCACCTTCTTCTACGTCACGAACCTCAAGAGAAATGTATCTCCCGGTGCGTTGGTAGTTTCGCAAATTGAACTTCGTTAGAACATACCTTCCTTTCGACTTTTGAGGAAAGTAGTATTACTCTCGTCTCTTCTTTTACTAGAAGTTTTTTTTTCTTTTTATAACTCCCATAACGCAAGAAAAAAAACTAAACCCGAACATCGTTATCCCATTATTACTTCACTATTACGGAAATATTTAACTGTAATCCACCCTCGGATATTATGCACATATTTATTTTTTTTAATTCTAAATTTTCTAAGACTGTATTTATTGGATTATTATTATTATTATTATTATTATTTTATCAATGATTAAACATTTAATTTTAATTTCATCAATATTTTTCTCTCTCTTTGTTAATTTGCTTATTTTAATTGTATGATATTCGTATAATGAAAATTTATAAAGTACCGCAATTGAAACGGTGAACGAATCTATTTATATTTACTAGTAATTTCCTATAGACAGAATATAGTTTTCAAGGATAACTGGTCTTAGTACAGTAAACATATTTTAAATAAATTATTTCAACGACAATGCACTATTTACACAAGTAATTTATGAATCGTTTTGACATTGATAAACAAGAAATTCAATTTAATGACGTAAATATCATACGTAGATAGGCCTGAAATATAAAGTGTGTTTTAAGATAATGGATATACGAAAGATATGTGTGATGCAATATTCGTATAATAAAAAACACGTTAATAGCATTTTTCAATGGCATAACAAACTTCTGTCAAAGTTTTGCAAATTTATATAAATTCTATCGACATATGTGTATCAATGTAAACATCCGCATTCGTATATTTGTAATTTTTAGAAAATTTATTACATTACACGAGACTATTTCACCGTTTTATTACACAGCTGTCGAGCAAATTTGTTTGTTTGTTTTGTAGACTTTTTGAACGTATTGCACAATTTGATAAAACTGGCAAATGGCGAAAGTGCATCAAAGCATGAACGAATGTGTAAAAAAATAAATGCGTGGGATAAATGATACATGGAATTATTCGGGATTATAATAAATGTAAATCAATGAAATCTAGTGCTGGAATTTTAATTTAAATTTTCGCAACGCGTCGAAGATTGAAAAAATTTGAAATAAATATAGATACAAGTTTTAAGAAATTGAATAAGAAATTATCGAAATACGAATAAATTCGTATATAATTCGAAATTGTTTTTATACTTAAATAATATAAATTAAATAATATTACATCTCTATTTCTCGCGTAATAATCATTTAACGTAACACAGTTCCTGTATTATAAAAATTTAATTAGAAACAAAGCATTGAAAAAATATGTTCGCATTTAAGTCGTAACAAAAAACCTGGTTGCAATAAAACTAGTAGAAAATCGTAAAGATTTACCATATCATTGTATCTAATTATGCCATTTCTGCTATTACTTCTAATAATGCGAGTTTCTAATTTATTAAAGTTTGACACAACGATAGCATCTTATTTCATTTGGTATCGGAATCAATCGATCATAAATTAAAATTATTGCTAGAAAGTATACTGAATGCGGAAAAGTTTAATGAATACGTTTTGAGAGAGAGAAAGATAGAGAGAGAGAGAAAGAGAGAAAGAGACAGAGAGAGAACAAAAAGACCATTCATTAATTGTAACAAGCTAACGAGAAAAAACTGTATTATATCTCATGGATGATCGGTTACGAAGAATGAATATCTGTGTGCGTTTACACTTACGCATTCTTATGAATCCGCAAGGAATTGCACACATACACAAGCGGACATACAAACACACATACATACAGAGAGAGAAACAAGACACTTTTCCTCCTTCCGTGATTTTTTATTAATCGTTAAGAAAGCGAATTCTTTTGAAGAGTAATCAAAACTGCTTGTTGATTTAATGCAAAATCAAAGCGCACACTTTAAACGTGTAATTTCAGTTTAAATTATTATTACTACCCTCTTTGGTTACTTTCGGCGTTAACGAGCATTCCAATTTTAAGGTTGCGAACGTAATCAACTCGACAGTTTGTCTTTTCTTTTTTTATCTTTTCCTTAATGATAACCTTCGAAAAGGAATATTATGAAATCGAGTCGAGAAATTGTTTCTTTTTTCTTTTTTATATAAAAATTGACACGCACAGGTAACATAAATGATTTAAATTCGTTTCGATAATTAGCTTTATTTCATTGCGAATGATTTTGTTTGCAAAGAAAATAGAAAAACAGAAATGCATTCTATGCCAATGCTTTTCTATATTTCGCAAAACAATGATATCGATCTGTCGAGTGATCGATTGATGACGTTTATTGTCTACTCGTTAAATACGAATGGCAATTAGTGCTACGAGAAAAAAAGTGTATTATCTCAGGATTTATCTAACATCGATCTTTAAAATGTTTCCCCCTATTTTAATTATAAAAAAATATTTTAATTATTAAAAAATATATTAATATATATTTTTTTTTTATTTAAAAATTATTCTCTACTTCTTATTCGTAATATCAATTAATTGAATTTCATTTAATTTCCATTTATTAAGGAATAAAATTGAAACCCCGATAAAGCAACCATTTCTTTTACCTATATACCGACCTAGCTTATTTTACAATTACCCAAAGCGATAGTAATCAATCGGGTAATGACAGTATTTCTTCGTTAACGTCTTTAAAGTGAAATACCATTCATGAAAGGCAATGTCAAGTTGTTAGAGATGCAAGACTCAGTTTGCATTAGTGTTTATACACGCGTGCATACACATACGTGATAGCAAAAATAAATACAAAAATATAGACTGCCGTTGTTTTTTTTTTTTTTTTTTTTTATATTCGTCTTATGTGTTTCACGGTCCATCGCCTTCGATTTATTATCGGATCGTATCGTATGTCTGTGATTGAAAACAAAAAATACCTTTTACTGTCAAGCCGTTAACCAACCATCCACCGCGTTAAAACTTTATGTCTTTTTGCCTGACATAGATTCTTTTTTTTTTCTTTTTAAGAACGGGTAAACAGATTTGACGATTCGATAGAACTGAGACAGGTTAATGCCCACGTAATCGGGACCCGTTTGATACTCGGTAGTCGTTCTACTAGGGCAAACCAGTGGATTGCAAAAAAACAAAAAAGAAAATTTCTTCTGATCTCGTGACATACTATTTTTTTCTTTTTTCTTCTTCTTTTTTTTCCTTCTTTCATCATCAGATTCGGTCTCTAATATACATACGCAAGAGTATGTATATTAATCTTACCGTGTAGGAATCTATTAAAGAATCTATTTAGAAGAACAAAAAATATAGAACACTTTCTAGGTAAGTATCATTGATTTTAATATACATATTATTATTTTTAATATTTGATAGTATCCAAACACGTGCACGTTTTGCATAATTAAGAGGACTGGTTCTAGGAAAGATATATATATATAAAAAAAAGGAAAGGCTTAGAAACAGGATATTCTGTTCCTCTGTGTAAATAGAAAGTATGCATATAGAATTAGTTGAAAAAAAAAAAAGAACGGAAGCGGAAAAATTGTAATTATGTAATTAAAATTTCTTAATGACAATAACGTTTACGTTTCTTATCGTTTACAAGAATATCGTTTACAAGAATATCGTTAAAGCAAAATTATGAGGTTCTATTAAAAAAAAAAAAATCGATAACATAGAAATTTTTCGGGAAAAAGTAAATAAATTTAAATATTTACATTATCATGTGTCCATGTGTGTATCTTCAAATTATCTATGTATAATAGTTCGAACAATTATAAGATATAAACCGCGTTAAAAATAAATCACCTGTACGAAAAATCGCATTGATTAAAAAATAACAGAACGGATCATTTGGTGTTAAATTATCCTCAACAAAGACATTAGATAGAACGAAATAACAATTGAATGAGACTAACTAACGTGTTTGAAGAATTTTTATAAGCTCAATTGAAAAGATAATATAATTATCCTTTGAAATTTAGTTGGAAGAACGTAGTATAATTATCGAGCTAAATTATGTTGGGCGTACAAAGACCATAAAAGGTTCAGCAAAAATAGATTTCAGTTCTTCAAACGCAGTGTTGAAAGTAGATCGTGTTCGTGTCTGGAACCTGCTTGGGAAATGTTTCAATTTTTATGGTAAAATTGAACATTTATAATCTTTCAACTAATATTCATAATATAATATTGTTGATACAAGTTTAACGATATTTTGCGATATTAATTATTGAGATAAAAATATATAAAATAAAACGAAAAGTTCCGGTTTTATTTATGGTTTAACTTATTTTTTGTTTATAATATTACTAGTTTACAAATTATTATTATTCCTAATTATACGTTATTCGATACGATGTCATAATATCAACGAATCGTTTAAATTGCGAATTACTCGAACGGATATTAAAAAATAAAAAAACAAAAATTAAAAAGGAATTGTTTCTTTTTTTTTATTATACTTTTTAAATAATTTTTTAAGGCATATATGGTATCGAAAGAAGTTTAGTTATTAGTTTTGAAGTTAGAAAACCTTTCAAAAATCAACACTCATTACTACGAAGCCGTGAAACCTGCTAGTTAAATTCTAGCACGTAGCAGCGATTTTCTTTCTTGATAAGGAATAAAGAAAGAAAAGCAAACGATCGCGTGTATGTTGATCTTCTCTTACCGTTTATACAGGTTACCTTAAAAGTCACTTATTCTATTTCAATTTTTTCTTTTACAATTTGCAATCTGTAAAGATACTAGTGGTATCATTAGTATGAAGACAAATGCATAACTATGATTCAAATTTCATAAATCCGTTTTTCTTCATTTCTATTCTCAAAGTAGATAAATGACTTTTAAAACAACCTATATATATGTATTATGTTTTTCCGTATATACATATAATAGACTACAATCGTAAGATTCAAATGCAATTATGAATAATATCAGCGTACATTTTTATATTTTTATTATGCTTCTTATCACGTGCATTAGGTGATCGTTATGTAAAAATCTTATCTTTTACCGTATTTTCTATTTCCTTCAAACAGAGAAATTTTTATTTATAAGAAAGTTAAAAAATAAACTATTCGTTAATTATCGTTTTTAAGTATTCTTAGAATTATTATATACATATTATTATGTAAACTGAAGAGAAATCTAAACTTCAGAATAAAATTTCCACACGGGGGTGGAATTTTCTCTTGAAAATTATTTTTACGCGAATGTGAATAAGAAAATTCGAAATGTTTCATAATATAACGTAATTTTATCGTGAAAAGCATGGTTAAACATAAATTAGAGCGTTGTAAGAAAAAATCGTGTGGTAGCTGAAAGGCTATAAAAATAAATGATCCGATATATAAAGATAATAATAAAAAAAAAAATAATAAAATTTAATCGAAACATTTCTATGCGTATAATACATATACGATTTAGACGAATCGGGTATAACTCGAAAGGATAATTTATTGACGAATATACAAAATGTAAAATAATAATAGAAGGACAAAAGAAGAGTCTCGTTGAGGCGCTCATTAAAAGAGAGAAGAAGGAAGAGAAGGAGCATTTTAAGCGATCCCCGAGGACGTTCACAATTTGCTCTCGGCACGGAGATGCGATCAAAGGAGCCGAAGAAGTCTTAAAACTCTTGGAAGGCGAGTACAACTTCCTCGGGTTTGGAGCAACGTACGAAAGCGAGGAGCGGCTTCGATCCAACGATCCTCTTGGCACGTGTTTTTTTACTTTAGGGAGAAGAAGGGCTCGTCGTCTCACGTTTTCTGGCACGCGTATGCGCCGCTTCTGGTGGGGGAGAACGGCGCGCGGCCTTAACAACGGTGCCGGTGGTGGTGGGGGGGATGCGCGCGGCCTTAACAACGGTGCCGGTGGTGGTGGGGGGATGCACGCGGCCTTAACAACGATGCCGGTGGTGGGGAGTGGTGGCAAGAAAATAGGACCTCTCGCTTGGTCTTCTTTACCCCTACCGTTCTACCGTTCTACCCGGGCCCGCAACGTCTTCGAATCCTCCCGCCGCTTATTTTGTTGCAAGACGAGCGCCGGCCGAACGCATACACGTAATACTCTAACATGTTCTTCTTCTTCTTCTTATTCTTATTCTTATTCCTCTTCCGATTATATTTATGTACCGCCTGAAACCGCTTAGGGTGGAAAAAAAGGGGAACGCCGTGCAACATTGGTTAAAATCGATCCAGTGATGTAATTTCTATTTCAATACCCGACTTTTAACCCTTCGACGAACAATAGTCGCGTTACGACTTTTTTTAATTATCGATATCCGAACAATTTTGATCTATTTCTTTTGTCTTAGGATCGAGATCAAAATAATTTTACAACTTTCACTTTCGTAGATCATTTTTTTAAATATTCTTATATGAATTCATGGAAACTTTATGGTATTTGTATTTTGTATATTGGATATAAAATCATGATCGAAAAAATATCGTATACGTTATTGAGTTTATATACACACATATATATATATATCAATTTGTACGATTGAATTATATTATATTTTTTCTTTGAAATATTTTGTTCTGATAACAAAAAAAAAAGAGCAAGAAAATTATCAAAGTTTTATCGGGGGTTGCTCGAAAGATACGGTACTGTCGATAAAGAGAGAGAAAAAAAAGAAAGATAGAAAGAAGCGAGGAGGGTTGGAGGGAGATAAGAGAGTACAGAAGAAGGAGGCAGGTGCACGAATTTCATTTGGTGTTCTGGCGAACAGCCTCACTTTAGTCCTAAAGGTACGCGCGCCGGCCTCTTCGCAATTTTGTCCTTCGTTTTCATGCACAAACGTTTTCGTTGTACTCCAAAGAAAGAAGCGGTCACTTAAGAAACATTCCTTTTTCCCCTCCCCCTGCCTGATTTTTTCTTTTATTTTAGTCTTTTTAGATTCAAATTATTCTTACCAAAAGGTAAATATTTATGCAAACGTACAACAGTTTTGGATAAATAATAAGCTCGTAATTTACGTTGAAAATCATGTCGAGAATATAAAAAGAAATAAAAAAGGGGAAAGAGATTCTTGACGTTACCGTAGTAAGAAAAGGAAAAAGAGAAAAAAAAAAAGAGGAGAAAAATTGTGAAATGGATATCGTGGTAGACGTCAAAAGATTACTGTCAAAGAATAAAGAATATCTTCGTGAAAGAGTGAAAGGTGGTGAATATGTAATACACGACAAAAATAAAACCATATGAGATTTCGAAAAAAAAGGGACGAGTTAAGGTAAGAGAGAAAGGAGATGGTTTAGTTGAAGTTAATTTATGATTAGAAAGAAAAAAAACATTTAAAAAAAATCGGTGATCCATATCGAGCACAGAAAAGAATACGTGTTTGAAGGAATCCTTAGATTTGAAAAAATGATTATCATAGAACACGATAGAAAGATAATATCAGAAAATCTTGAGAATCATGCACGAACTATGAAAGAACAAAAGAACACAAAACTACAAATTCCTAGAAAGGTATAAAATAATTTGATACTTTCCAAGGTTGTTATATATATATATATTCATTGCGAGAAGATAGACAAGTGGAAGACTCTCTTAGTTCCTGCAGATCTGACTCGATGAAATACGGTTTGTCCAATTAAGTTGCGATAATATCACTGCTGGACCTGGGTGGCGAGTTTTGAAACGACTTCATTAGACTACCCATAAAATTCATTGGGTCGTCGTCGTTCGTTCCTTCGTTCGTTCATTCTTTACTATCATTCTTTCAGCCGTTCGTCCGTCCGTTCGTTCGTTCGTTCATTTGTTCATTCGTTCGTTCTATCGTTGTGAAACGAAAGGAAGGTTTTTGGCCGGGTGTCCATAAACAGGTCGGAAAGACAGGTGCCGTCTTACGTCGTACATCACTTTTAAGGTTAGAGAAACCTATTTCTCTCTCTCTCTTTCTTTCTTTATTTCTTTCTTTCTTTTTCTCTCCTACTCTCATATACCCTTCTCAGAACACGTCTCGATTTCCACACAAAAGGAAATGATTAGGGCTTATTAGCAGCAACATATCTCTCTACCGAGCCAAGAATCTACCGAGGAACTACCGAGATGGAATTTTTCCGCGCGTGTTTCGTATCATCGAAAGTATTATATTATTAAGGATATATAAATAATAACTTTTTTTTATATATGTATTTTTCCGATTATATCGACAATCGTGCAAACGTTCAATGATCTTATCGTTGAAGTTATGAACCCAAATAATAATAGGAAACCCAAATTCTAATCGTTTTAGTATTATACAAATTTTCGTGTACTCGGAATATATAAAAGAAAATAATATAAAAGATGAGAAAATATTGGAATCGATTTTATACGATCGAGAAAACGTTGACAATTATTTTCCAACGTTTCTTTATTTTCCACGAAAGCTTTCTCACATTGGTGTCAACGTAGCGAGCGAAAGTTAATCTCTAATTATAGTCGATTAATTTTTTTCCTTCTTTTCTTTAATGTTTCCTTATCTTGTAAATTTTTCCTTCTATCGTTGATCGAGAAAATGGAAAAACGTAAATGATTTATCGAAATAATAAAAGAAACAATGAAGACGGATAAAATATATCAGGATAGAGATGTTTCGGCATGGAATAATGATACAGCTCCTTGAGTTGGGACACGTGCCCATAAAAGCTTCCATGATACTGTTTATATTCAACCAGTTTTCATAGCTGCCCACAGTCGAACCAATCAACCATCGATTCGTTTTTCTTGCTTTATTTTGGACGAAATAAGATCAAACGAGGCAGAGAGAGAAAGAGAGAGAGAGAGAGAGCATCAACGAAATTCGTTGGCCACAAAACCGATGCATGCGTGCACGCAACCACCAAGCTCATCCCAATAAGGTCCTTGACTCGATTACCTTTCTACCATGAAAACCTTGCAAGCTTATCCAAACTCTTGAGAAACTTCTTATGGGTGAATGCAGCAGCCCTTCCATCGAATGAAAGGATAAACCTATTCTTAAAAATAGGAAAATAAAAAAATGGATTTTCTACTTTGACGCATTATTTTGTCTTCTATCGAAATGTTACGAAAATTAATATGACAATCGATGTTTCTTTTAGACGAATTTTGTCTTCAAGGTTAATGAACAAATAATTAAACTGTATCATAGTTTTGATCTTGTCTTATGCAAAGAGATGATCCGTTGATAATTGAAACGATAATGATGATGATGATGATAATAATGGTAACATAAAAATGTACGAAGAAAGAAGAAGAAGAAGAAGAAGAAGAAGAAGAAATTCTCTAATAAAGTTTTTTTTTCTTTCTGATGGGAAGCAAAAATGTCGAGCGTGGGATTAGCAGAAGTTCATAAAAGAAAGATCGGCGAAGAGAATCGAAGATAAGCGAACTAAAGAGGTAGGAGGACGATGAAAGCGACAAGGAGAGAAGATGAGCGAAATGTTAGTCCATTAGGGAGACCCCGAGCATCAAGTTAAACCGCAGACCCCACACTTACCTTAATTATTTCCACGTGACTCGTCGAAAATCTCACGTGGATCTCTCTCTAATGAATACTAATTTCAAATTAGGAACAGGGTTCCTACATTTCACAGGGTTCCCGTTCTATTTCCGTACGACTGGCTAAATTTAAGTTCGATTTTTCTTGTATCTCGTCTGTCGATTGTTTTATTTCGTTTAACGAGAGAAAGAGAACAATTAAAAAATATAAGGGGGGGGGGAACAAACAAATTGGAAAAGGCTTAGTAAGTACACGTGTAATTTAATAATCTCGTTTGTCGATATCAATTAGGATCGTTTTATTAAACGATCAATCGTTTGTTAGATTGATTTTCTTATTTTTCTTTTTTTTCATCATTTTTTAAGACGAAAATATTATAAATTTACCCTCCCTCCCCTCTTCTCCTGTAATATTAAATCTTTCTTCGATGGAATACGAGTTAATCGTAAATTTATTTATATGAAAAAAGTATCGCGGAATTTAATTATAAACGGTAGTATCGGAAATTTGTTTATTACGCGTTTGAAAAGAGATATTGAAGGAATTTGGAAAAAATAAAAAAAAAAAAAAATAAAAAAACTCCGTAAGATCCTTTAAATTCTCCATACACCATTTATCTTGTTATCGAATCTCTGTTTCTTGAAACACCGGCTTTGGGACAGAGCACGTGTAGGACACGCGTTTCAGCAAATTCCAAAGATCGAATCGGTGGAAATTTACATTCTCGAAGAAAGCTAGCTCACTATCTTCGAGGTCAATGCAAATCGCCAAAAGTACCGCAATGAGTAAAAATGAAATCCAATAAAACATGAAATTAACGAGTACCGATATGCGAACAGAAAAGAGAGAGAGAGAGAGAGAGAGAGAAAACATAAATTATTAATGTATCTATCAGTTATACGTTCTTATTTGACGGTAAATTTAAATCATTCAATTCTTAAAGGGTGAATTTTAAAGCCAATTCGTGTTTTTTTTTCTTGGTACACGTAACAAACGATTTTACGTTGAAGTTTCCGCGATGTTTTATCCTTTCTCTCTTTCTATCTTTTCCAAATCCTAAAATAATAATCAAAGCAGTAATAATATAACAATATAATATTTATATATATTTCGTAAAAAATCATTTAAATTATAATTTGTAATCGATGTTGTAATTCGCTATCACGAATTTGTTCTTTCATCGATACGCGCTTAATTAAATCGACAAAATGGTGATTAAATATTTCCAAGATGAAAGTTTAACAATTTCATACGATTCTCGTTAAATTTTGAATGAAATAATATGTATAGGTATATCAATTTCTTGTCGGGATCGTTGTATTATTAGCTGCGAAAAGAAAAAAAAAAAGGGGGGAAGAAAGAAAATAACGATGCGAATGCAATATTGTATGGGACTTATTAGTAAATTAACGTAATATCATTATAATCGTGGTGACCGTTGACGATGCGACATCGATTTTCATGTCTCTTCGTTAACGATTAACGGTATATACATGCTCAGGAATGGAAATGAAGGAAGTGTGTGTGTGTGATTGCTACAATGTTCACGTCAAACCATACGCAAGGTGTTTCGTCGAATTAACGCGAGTAGAAAATGACTTGCGAGTATACACGTATGTGGTTTTCTGCATTGAAACGCACATTTAAGTACTGGCAATACCTTTTACATCAAATCGCGTATTTAAGTACTGGCAATACCTTTTACAACCTTAACTTTTCATATTTGGTTAAAACATTTACCAACTTTGTAGATATATATTGACGGTTTTTTTTGTATATGTTTTAACAAAATAAAAAAAGAAATTAGAAGAAACGTTCCATTTTAAGCTGTGCACATCTTAAGCAAGCGCATACGTAAAATATTTTCCGCGTAATAATGTCTCATTTATTTGAACACGTTACGTAACTCAATGCTCGAAATGTAAGTACATAATTATCAAGTTAAATGTGTTTGGGTTGGTACTTGTATGCAGGAATTCTACAATATATATATATGTATAACTTGTTTAAAGTGCAGAATGAAATCGTTGTTATTGTTTTATTACTTTATCATGACAATATCGTTAGTGGCTAACGGCACCACTGGTAAATCAAGTGTCGGTAACCAGTTATATGACTTATTATTTTAATGAGATAGATACAAAATGTTCTTTCATTTGAAAGGTAAATGTCATTTGGCATTGAGTATCGTCAAAAATTTTTTATTCGGAGAAATAAAATGTTATATGACTTATTATTTTAATGAGATAGATACAAAATATTCTTTCATTTGAAAAATAAATGTCATTTGGCATTGAATATCGTTACAATTTTTTATTCGGAGGAACGATAAGTTCGAAAAGGTAAAAGAAAAATTTGGGGATACGTTAATTACATATATCAAAATTTTAAATATTTAAGATATAAGTTAATACGTATCACGAATAAGTAATTTATATAAAATCAATTATATTATCCTCAATTCTTGTTTAAGATTATTTATATAAGAATTTAATAGATATCATAATTCTGATTTGATAATGTAAATATATTTGGATTAATTATTAATTATTCAAATATTTCAATCCGAGATTAAAGGTGGAACAAAATGAGAAAGAAAGCATCTTAAAATATTATCTCGAGACGAATTACACGGAAGATCGTGAGAATGTGTTGTACCTCTCCATCTACCTATCGGATGCGGTTTAATCGGTCACGCGTACGTTCTCGTAAGTGGATCGAACTCGTTTTCGTGTTCGATCGAATCGAAATGGTTTCTTACCCCTTACATTGTGGTCTCGAGCCAATTACCGTGGCATTTGCAAATCATATTTCCGAGATGAAGAAATAAAACGTGACGGATTGCCGTGCCAATTGACTTTTCTTTTACATTAACGGAATCATTTGTATAAAATGTATTTTAAATGTGTTTGTATATATATATATATATACATATTTAAATAACTTTATAACGCGAACGTTTCCCTTTCATACCTTAAATGCATGAGAAAACTTGATGATCATTCGAAAAAGGAAAAATCAAATTAAAAATGAAAAAACCATAAAGATAGAAGAGAAGAAAAAGAACATTTTCTTTCCATTTCTTTTATTTTATTTTATTCTTTTTTTTTTATATATAGTTTTAATAAACTCCTCGTATAAATACACGCATTCCATGAGTTAGATCAGAAAGTAGAGATTAAATAATTTCGATTAGAAATACGATGATATATGCGTTCGTTTTAACGTCGAAGGTGAACGGCCCTTCCTCTCTTACCTCTTTCTTTTTCTACTACTACTACTTCTCCTTTTTTTTTTTAACCACAATGGTGCCGTTATGTTTATGGACTTTTAATTAAGCAAAGACAAGTGAAAGCTTCCAGTGTAACTCGTTCGTAATGTACATATGTATATTCGTATAAATATCATTTCTTGGTTCCGAATTATCTGCCATGCGGAAATAATATTTTACGATGTCCCTTTTTTTTAATACATATATATATATATACAGATTTTAATGTTTTTAATAATAAATATGATATAATATATGATATAATAAATAATAATAAATATGATATAATAAATATGATATAATAATATGATTTAGAACATATTTATATATAATAAACAAAGATTTTAATTAACCAGAAAAAAAATAATTTATTCTCTTTTTAATGAAAATATCTCGAATTAATTGGATGATCCAAAATAAATTCGAATAATACCTTGCATAATTATATCGAATTTTAGATATTTACGTATAACGAATAAAATCATAAATTTGGTTGATAATCGAGAACACGTTAAAGATAAATTAATTAACAAAACTGATATCGAAAGAGAATCGGGGGGGGGTAGGGCAAACTGTAGAAGGGATGAAAGTAAAATAATATTAAAAAAAAAAAAGCTTCGAAGAGAGAAAAAGAAGAAGAAAAATAATAAAAATAGGAATAAGAGAAAAGAAACTCGGTTGGAAACCTGCTGGTTGTCGGTACCCTCGAGGCAGTGCATTGCTAATTATGCAAAATAAATAAAGGCACGTGCAGCGTGGTATACATTCTTACGCCCTCTCGGGTCTCTCTCTTTTCTTGTCCGAGCAATCGTCGCGTGCACGCGATTTCAACGACTCGCAATTACTGATCTCCCACGGTACATAAGAATCTCCCCCTTTCTCCCCCTTTCTCCCCCTTTTCTTTCTTTCATATACCTTCTTTTTTCTTCTTCTTCTTCTTCTTCTTTATTACCACCTTTATATACATTTGTAAATTTCGTTTCTTAGCTTATAATACACGATTACTTATTTAATTCGTCCTGAAAAATAAGAAATCCTGTACTCGTTTGGTATTATCGAAAACACACTAATATGTTTTTTTTTTATATGCAAGCAGTGTCACTTAAAATTGTATTAGATATTTGTTTGAAAACTATTGTTACAGATTTATTCTTTACGATTAAGACAATTTAGAAATAAATATATTAAATATATCTTTATCGTATATTTATCTTCAAAGAATTGTTAATGATAAGTGTGAATTGTATATACGAAAAATAATCTATAGAGAAAGTTCGCAATTAAAAATTATACATGTTGGTATAAAAATAGGGGGAGGGGATATTATGTGCAGTGATGACTTCGGGTTATCAAATTTTCATCTAAAAAAATATCACATTAAAATTAGTTAATGTTCAAAATATGTTAATAATTATGTAATGTTTAAATTAGTACATATGTGTTTAAACAATCTGAAATATAAGAAAAGTGTATTAGAATATTAAAATAATTGTTAATTAATTAAAAAGAATGTATTTTATTGTTTATATGCACGAGGTATATGTTTGGAGCACCGTCTTCCTCGAAATTCACCTTCAAACTGGCACGTTGTCTTCTATGAAAAGTACTTTTATTAAATGTTGTTTATATGACTTTTCGAAAGTTACGCATGTGCATAACAGGAATAATCTACCTAATAAATATAATTTAAGATTAAAACGTTTGGATTTTAGTATTTTTTTCATTTTTATGCAATTATTTTAACACTCGTGCGCAGTGATGACTTCGAGGGTCAAATTTTGTACAAAAGGAATAATTCATCTAATAAACAGAATTTAAGATCATAACGTTCTGATTTGACGAACAATTAATGTTTAATTTGCAACGTGAAATGAGTAAAAGTTAATCTATCAAGTGAAATCGAGGATTGATAATAAAGACACGCCTTAATCACAAAAAGTAGCGAAAGTGTTCGAAAGTTTAGTCAGAATTTGTTTAATTTCCGAAAAAGGACGTAAGGAAATTCTTGCGATTTGTTTCACACAAAAACATCGAGTAAAAGGAAATACTCGAGTTTAAAGATTTTTTTCGAAGGGTAGCAGGAATGAAATAAGAAAGTAACGAACGTGTTTGGAGTATCGTGGAACTGAAAATACGGGAATTAGAAAATATGTGATTGGATCGATACGAAAAATCGTTTAACAATTTTACACTTTTTGATAATATTATTACGATTGTTGTTATCATTTCTATACGGTGTATTATAATTAACATGTATATCGTTTATTTGTAGTTTATTGGATGATCGTAATAAAAAGACTAATTCTTTTTTTTTAGTTAATTATAAATTCGATATTAGATTATATTCTCTTTTCGAAGATACATTTCTTCTATTGTCTTTTAATATTATCTTGGTTAGATCGATCTTTCGTAAAATCAGACGTTTCTATTTGACTTTTTGTTTTTTTCGTTTCTCTAACCTTGACGAAGTAACGGCCAATCTTCTAGATTTTAATCAACGACACTTATATCTTTCTCGCAGAAATGGCTCGAAAAGTCGAAATTACAAATTAATTCTCCCATTATGTTACCGCTGACCCTGTTATTCAAACGAAAATAGTACACCAAAATGGTATGTCATTTTGGCAGAAAAACGCCCATCTCAAATCAACCTCTCTACGTTTCCGCATGGTTAAATCCATTCTCGATGATTTCGTAACAGTTACGATCTTCTATTTCCTATCTTCTAGCGTCATTATCGAATCTAAGGTCCTTCGAAAATAAGCGAAATTTCTTTCGAAATCTTTCATTTAAAAAGAACGTATATATATAACTACGAGATATTCTTTTCTATTCCTCGAATGATCATTCCAACTCAACTAACATTTATTAATTCATTTTAAACTTTAATATTTTTATCTAACAATTAATTCAAATTTTCAAATCATCAAACGGAATCACTACACGTGTATATTAATAAAACAATATAATAATCATCATTTTTCCAAACAATATCCAACCAAAATAGTGGTTCACAATTAGAAAAATTTCGAATATTTTTTTATCTTTTGAATAAAAATTCATACGAAATTAATAATCCAATTAATACTATTTTGTTTGTATAAAACGGAATACGAGATTGTTGAAATTATTACAGAACGTTGATTTATTTATTCATTCGCATCGAAAATAGTGGGTCACAATTAAAAAAATTTCGAATATTTTTTAATCATTTAAATAAAAACAATTCATACAAAATTAATAATCCAATTAATACTATTTTGTTTGTATAAAACGGAATACGAGATTGTTGAAATTATTACATTAACGTTGATTTATTTATACATTCGCAGAGTTAAAGTTCAATGATTCGATCGGTTGAAAAGTATAGTTGAAAATTACGAAACGGTCTTTTGATTGATCTTATTCGTTGCATACCTGCACACGTATGGAAGCAGGATTTAACTCGTGCCAACTAAGCGTAAATTTGCATAAGCCTTGATCCGATCGAAGTTCGCTCTTATGAACACCCAAACAAGATTAAACACGAGCCATTATTAAGTCAAGGCAACGAATGTTCTGCAAGGACGATTTTCATTTACTATTTATCTTATTATAATATTGTCTCTACTCATCTCGTCATTTTTTCTTTTCCTTTTCTTTCATTTCTTTTTTTACGATAAGTTTCTTTTATTATTGTATAAATAATATCGAATTAAATTACACGATTATTAATTTCTTAAATCGAATTTAATATCTATTTTTCAAT
The DNA here is from genome assembly GCF_010416935.1 of Polistes fuscatus. Taxonomy (NCBI): domain Eukaryota; kingdom Metazoa; phylum Arthropoda; class Insecta; order Hymenoptera; family Vespidae; genus Polistes; species Polistes fuscatus. The sequence goes on from NW_025113096.1 coordinate 1,200,925, forward strand.
CATTTCAATCATTCAGATCATTTAATTTAAATACGAACGAGATAAATGAAATTTCTTTTTAAGATGCAAAAAAAAACCACACGTAAATCATACAACATTGTTCTGCATAGAACCTGAGGTAATAAACAAAAGCATTGAAATGATAGAATAGTTCGATAAAAACGATTATTTCTTTGAAATTATAACGATTGTCGTTAGAATAAAAGAAACATTTATACTTATTCAAAAAATTAAGAATAATTATATTTAATGTGATGGAAAATATTTGTAAAAGATATTAAATATTTACGATTATTTTTTTTTTATCTTTTTTTTTCCTCCAAAAGTAATCGAATATTTGAAATTTGCGATAGGTAAAAAATAAAATGATATTAATAAAAGAATTAATTAACTGTAGAAAAAAGGGAAAGAGAGTGATCGAAAGAGAGAGAGAGAGAGAGAGAGAGAGAGAGATAGTGAGTGACCAAAACTAAGTTGCAGGTAAAAAAGTGAACGGCGAATAAGTGCGGCGAGGATGAAAAAAAGGAAAGGGTAAAAAATAACTCGAGGGTGGATGGTGCACGAATTCTCAAAAGCCATCTCCCGATGCACCTGTACCAAAGCACGGTTAGGTTCTGCACCTTTCGGTCCTCTTATTCTTTTTCTTCTTCAACCTTTATCTCTCTCGCTCTCTCACTCTCTCTCGTTTTCCTTTACCATCGCCAACATATTCTTATCCTTTTCTTCCTTCTTCGACCTTTCTTTTATTTTTCTCTTTTTATTTTCTTTTTTTTTCTTCCTTTTCTGTGCATCGCAGTGCGTCTCAAGCTGCTTCTTCTTCTTCTTCTTCTTCTTCTTCTTCTTCTCGTGGTCCTTCTCCTTTGCTTGCTCCTTTCTTCCTTTACAAGAGAAAGAGGGAAAAGGGAAGAGGGAAAGAAAAAGATAGAAGCATCCAGGTTCGAAGAGACGCGTGCCTGTCGTGCGCTTCTTC